>NC_069503.1:378534047-379281547 GCF_027579735.1 Bombina bombina
CACACTACACAGACTCAGTCACTGCAGCCACACAGTTATTTTTTATATTTTTTTATATATATATATATATATATATATATATATATATTGGCCTTTTTTATTAGAATATAACAAAAAGGTGTAGTTGTAACTCACAATTTTTTTATTTGTTATATATTACAGTATATGTATATATAATATATATATATTGAAGGGAAAACCAGCTAGAGCATAGTTGGCTGGTGTGGAGGGGCGTGGCTACGTAGGAGGAGGCGTGGCTAGGTAGGAGGGGGGCGGGGTTGGGCTGGTCTATACAAATTTCCAAGGCTGGTCTGATTTCCCTGTCCGGCCCTGGTTAGATTTGATGCTCCTGGCAGGCAGAGAGATTTTTAGGCTGTCTATCTGAATTTGGAAGCTGTATTCTTGTGCAATTTTATTGTTGTCTACACAGTCTCTAAAATTAAAAAATATATATACTGAATCTCTGGGGGCAACACATTAATACCTATAATTGCAATAAAACTGCTGTTTTTTGTACAACATATGATGCTTTACTATATTAATACTTGGGGCCACAGATTATTACCTCCCTCTTGCACTACACACTACCTAAAAGAGCAGATGTACGACCTATAACATTATATTGCAAGTACCTAACCAGTTCCCTATGTACATCTTGACTTATATTGCAATTTTTATCCTCATTGTCACAAATATATGTTTGTTTGATTACTTGTTTTTACCCCAAATCCCTTGTTGTTAATTGCTTACTTTTATAGCTGACTTTTAACTTCATGGTTGATGTAATATATGGCAAAACCTTAGATATTCTTCACGCTTCTCTTTAATAGCCCATTATGGGACCCCAACTAATCATATAAAATGATGCAGCTTATACTTACTCGTTAAATATATATATATATATATATATATATATATATATATATATATATATATATTTTTTTTTTTTTAACCCCTCTGAGGAAGCGTAAGAGAAAAGCGACTGCGTCAAGGGACTTCCTGTTGTAATTTTAACTTGCTCAACACTTTATTGATAATTACTAGTTAACAACATCAGTATTGAAACTTTTCATATTTATATAAGCTACCGCATTCCTGGCGCAAAGCCAGGGCTGTAGTTAGGTTTAACAGTTTAACTTACAAGGCTAAGATGTCAGTTTAGAACCTTTCAGTCATAATTAGGACGGCAATCTCAGCATTGAGAGTTAACTCTTGCTATACCTTGGTTGAATATGAATGTATTCTAGTTCCGGTTCTGGTGTTTTCTAATACATAGGGATATTATTGTTGGTAGCACACTAACAGTGTGTGCTACAAGATACTCCTTTACTTTTAAACCCTATGTTCGGCACATAAGTGTAATAAACGTCCGTTTACGTAAATAATTCGCAACAAACTATGAGTACAAGCTTTATTTTTAGCACTCTAAGTATATTATAGTAAACAATATTAAAGTGCAAACGCCAGCTTACCTAAATAATTCACAATAAATACAGTACAAGCTTTATTTATGTTAAGCTCTCTATATGTATACTATAGTGAACAACTTATCCACATTGGGATAATATTACAGTGAATAACATATATAATATCGAGACCTTATTGTTGGTATCACAGCAAAACTGTGTGCTATAAGATATCTCTTTATTTCTGATTCCCAGTTGTGTTATTCAAAATACAAATGCTAACTCTCAATATGTAGAGACTTTAACTCTTAGCACTCTTGCAGTGAATAATATATGTTAACACTATCTGTATTCTACTAAGATCAGATTTGAATCTTTGTCCTAGTATTACTATTACTGTGATAATACTGTTGGCAACATATAAATATCGTATGCTACAAAATATTTTTACTTCTTAACTCATAACATGGGGTTGAATAAATAACTTTATGATACTTAGCATCTGATACTCTGTGAATGCCCCAACTTAATTTCACATTATATTTATATTCAAGTGAATAATATTTATTTGGGTTCTATTCACCTTACCAGCCTCAGTTTACACCCTAACATAGGTATTCACATACTGATTTCATTCATGCAACAAGTGGCATAGTGTTTAACTATTTGTAGGGCAGCATACTCCATTTCTTTTTGCTGTCTATTCTTTTTATAAGCACAACAAATAAAAGTTATAGTTTATTTATTTTCATATACCTTTTGCTTGAACTTCATGTCACATTTGTGTCTAAATGCATTTCTTTTTACCTATTCTTATGGGTTGTGTTGTTTAATATTTTGGGTTTAACTAAAGCTTTTAGTTATTCATTTACAAATACAAGGGATGTTAAAACATATGTTTTCATTTATTATTTAAAAAGAGGTTTGTTATTTGAGACCCAAGAGTGGTCTCCTTAGTCTTATATGACCCCCTGAAGCTCTAAAATGTTCCTCTATTCTCGAAAATCCAAGAGTGGCCTTTTGTGTCACCTGGGAGTTCTTTAGATGGATCGGCAAGCTCCTTCCCCACTGTTTACATGTCAATTGTGTTAACCTATCTGTATTTTCCATTATTCCATTTTGTTGAATATATCCAATTTATATCCTATAATCTAAAAAGCCAAGTGTGTTTGTCCGAAGCTGTCATGCGCAGTAGAGACAGCGCAAGGACAAACACACCTGACCTTCAACACAGTACACTGACCTCGCATCTGGGGCCGACCGTGCGTGATGTGGGCGGGGCCGGGCGTGACGGGGCAGGGTCAGGTGTGACATGGGCTGTGTGAACGGGAGAGAGAATGCTCAAAAGAGGGGGGATAGAGAGAGAGCAAAAGAGGGGGGAATAGAGAGAGAAAAAGAGGGGGGATAGAGAGAACAAAAAAAAGAGAGGGGGGAGGGAGAGCAAAAGAAAGGGGGGAGAGAGAGAGCAAAATAGGGGAGATAGAGAGAGCAAAAGAGGGGAGAGGGGGAGAGCGCAAAAGAGGGGGGGATAGAGAGCAAAAGAGGGGGGATAGAGTAAAAGAGGGGGGTAGAGAGTAAAAGAGAGTGAGAGAGATGGCAAAAGAGAGGGGGAAGAAAGGGGAGAGAGAGAGAGAGCAAAAGAGACGGGAGAGAGAGCAAAAGAGAGGGGAGAGAGAGGGGGGAGAGAGAGAGAGAGCAAAAGAGGGGGGTAGAGAGCAAAAGAGGGGGGATAGAGAGAGTGCAAAAGATGGGGTGGATAGAGAGAGTGCAAAAGATGGGGGGATAGAGAGAGTGCAAAAGATGGGGGGGGATAGAGAGAGTGCAAAAGATGGGGGGGATAGAGAGAGTGCAAAAGATGGGGGGAGATAGAGAGAGTGCAAAAGATGGGGGGGGATAGAGAGAGTGCAAAAGATGGGGGGGATAGAGAGAGTGCAAAAGATGGGGGGATAGAGAGAGTGCAAAAGATAGGGGGGATAGAGAGAGTGCAAAAGATAGGGGGGATAGAGAGAGTGCAAAAGATAGGGGGGATAGAGAGAGTGCAAAAGATAGGGGGGATAGAGAGAGTGCAAAAGATAGGGGGGATAGAGAGAGTGCAAAAGATAGGGGGGATAGAGAGAGAGCAAAAGAGGGGGGGATAGAGAGAGAGCAAAAGAGGGGGGGGATAGAGAGAGAGCAAAAGAGGGGGGGGATAGAGAGAGAGCAAAAGAGGGGGGGGATAGAGAGAGAGCAAAAGAGGGGGGGATAGAGAGAGAGCAAAAGAGGGGGGGGATAGAGAGAGAGCAAAAGAGGGGGGGGATAGAGAGAGAGCAAAAGAGGGGGGGATAGAGAGAGAGCAAAAGAGGAGGGGATAGAGAGAGAGCAAAAGAGGGGGGGATAGAGAGAGAGCAAAAGAGGGGGGGGATAGAGAGAGAGCAAAAGAGGGGGGGGGATAGAGAGAGAGCAAAAGAGGGGGGGGATAGAGAGAGAGCAAAAGAGGGGGGGATAGAGAGAGTGCAAAAGAGGGGGGGGATAGAGAGAGAGCAAAAGAGGGGGGGGATAGAGAGAGAGCAAAAGAGGGGGGGGGATAGAGAGAGAGCAAAAGAGGGGGGGGGATAGAGAGAGAGCAAAAGAGGGGGGGGATAGAGAGAGAGCAAAAGAGGGGGGGGATAGAGAGAGAGCAAAAGAGGGGGGGGGATAGAGAGAGAGCAAAAGAGGGGGGGGATAGAGAGAGAGCAAAAGAGGAGGGGATAGAGAGAGAGCAAAAGAGGGGGGGATAGAGAGAGAGCAAAAGAGGGGGGGATAGAGAGAGAGCAAAAGAGGAGGGGATAGAGAGAGAGCAAAAGAGGGGGGGGATAGAGAGAGAGCAAAAGAGGGGGGGGATAGAGAGAGAGAAAAAGAGGGGGGGATAGAGAGAGAGAAAAAGAGGGGGCTAGGGAGAGAGCAAAAGAGGGGGATAGAGAGAGCAAAAGAGGGGGATAGAGAGAGCAAAAGAGGGGGATAGAGAGAGCAAAAGAGGGGGATAGAGAGAGCAAAAGAGGGGGATAGAGAGAGCAAAAGAGGGGGATAGAGAGAGCAAAAGAGGGGGATAGAGAGAGCAAAAGAGAGGGAGAGCAAAAGAAAGGGGAGAGAGAGTGCAAAATAGGGGAGATAGAAAGAGCAAAAGAAAGGAAGAGAGAGGGAAGAAAGGAGAGAGAGAGACTGCAAAAGAGAGGGGGGATAGCTCAAAAGAGGGGGGAGAGAGAGGGGGGGTAGAGAGAGTAAAAGAGAGGGAGAGAGACTGCAAAAGAGAGGGGGAGAGAGAGAGCAAAAGAGAGGGGGAAAGAGAGGAAGGGAGAGAGAGCAAAAGAGGGTAGAGAGAGCACAAAAGAGGGGGGATAGAGAGAGAGAGAGCAAAAGAGGGGGGATAGAGAGAGAGAGCAAAGGAGGGGGTAGAGAGAGCAAAATAGGGGGGATAAAGAGAGTAAAAGAGGGAGAGACAGCAAAAGAGAGGGGGAGGGATAGCAAAAGAAAGGGGAGATAGAGCAAAAGAGAGGGAGAGAGATGGCAAAAGAGAGGGGGAGAAAGGGAGAGAGAGAACAAAAGAGAGGAGGGGAGAGAGAGCAAAAGAGAGGGGCAGAGCACAAAAGAGGGGAGAGAGAGGGGGGATAGAGAGAGAGCAAAAGAGGGGGGGAGAGAGAGAGCAAAAGAAGGGGGGATAGAGAGAGAGCAAAAGGGGGGGGGTAGAGAGAGAGCAAAAGAGGGGGGGATAGAGAGAGAGCAAAAGAGGGGGGGGGATAGAGAGAGAGCAAAAGAGGGGGGGGGATAGAGAGAGAGCAAAAGAGGGGGGGGATAGAGAGAGAGCAAAAGAGGGGGGGGATAGAGAGAGAGCAAAAGAGGGGGGGGATAGAGAGAGAGCAAAAGAGGGGGGATAGAGAGAGAGCAAAAGAGGGGGGATAGAGAGAGAGCAAAAGAGGGGGGTAGAGAGAGCAAAAGAGGGAGAGAGACAGCAAATGAGAGGGGGAGGGAGAGCAAAAGAAAGGGGAGAGAGAGTGCAAAACAGGGGAGCTAGAAAGAGCAAAAGAAAGGGAGAGAGACAGCAAAAGAGAGAGGGAAGAAAGGAGAGAGAGACTGCAAAAGAGTGGGGGGAGAGCTCAAAAGAGGGGAGAGAGAGGGGGGATAGAGAGAGCAAAAGAGGGGGTAGAGAGAGTAAAAGAGAGGGAGAGAGACGGCAAAAGGGGGAGAAAGAGAGCAAAAGAGAGGGGGGAAAGAGAGAGAGCAAAAGAGGGGGGGATAGAGAGAGAGCAAAAGAGGTGGGGGATAGAGAGAGAGCAAAAGAGGTGGGGGATAGAGAGAGAGCAAAAGAGGTGGGGGATAGAGAGAGAGCAAAAGAGGTGGGGGATAGAGAGAGAGCAAAAGAGGTGGGGGATAGAGAGAGAGCAAAAGAGGTGGGGGATAGAGAGAGAGCAAAAGAGGTGGGGGATAGAGAGAGAGCAAAAGAGGTGGGGGATAGAGAGAGAGCAAAAGAGGTGGGGGATAGAGAGAGAGCAAAAGAGGTGGGGGATAGAGAGAGAGCAAAAGAGGTGGGGGATAGAGAGAGAGCAAAAGAGGTGGGGGATAGAGAGAGAGCAAAAGAGGTGGGGGATAGAGAGAGAGCAAAAGAGGTGGGGGATAGAGAGAGAGCAAAAGAGGTGGGGGATAGAGAGAGAGCAAAAGAGGTGGGGGATAGAGAGAGAGCAAAAGAGGTGGGGGATAGAGAGAGAGCAAAAGAGGTGGGGGATAGAGAGAGAGCAAAAGAGGTGGGGGATAGAGAGAGAGCAAAAGAGGGGGGGGATAGAGAGAGAGCAAAAGAGGTGGGGGATAGAGAGAGAGCAAAAGAGGTGGGGGATAGAGAGAGAGCAAAAGAGGTGGGGGATAGAGAGAGAGCAAAAGAGGTGGGGGATAGAGAGAGAGCAAAAGAGGGGGGTAGAGAGAGCAAAAGAGGGGGATAGAGTAAAATAGGGGAGATAGAAAGAGCAAAAGAAAGGGAGAGAGACGGCAAAAGAGAGAGGGAAGAAAGGAGAGAGAGACTGCAAAAGAGAGGGGGGAGAGCTCAAAAGAGGGGAGAGAGAGAGGGGGGAGAGAGAGAGCAAAAGAGGGGGTAGAGAGAGTAAAAGAGGGAGAGAGACTGCAAAAGAGAGGGGGAGAAAGGGGAGAGAGAGAGCAAAAGAGGGTAGAGAGAGCACAAAAGAGGGGAGAAAGAGGGGGGATAGAGAGAGAGAGAGAGCAAAAGAGGGGGGATAGAGAGAGAGAGAGCAAAAGAGGGGGGATAGAGAGAGAGCAAAGGAGGGGGGTAGAGAGAGCAAAATAGAGGGGATAGAGAGAGTAAAAGAGGGAGGGATAGCAAAAGAAAGGGGAGATAGAGCAAAAGAAAGGGAGAGAGACAACAAAAAAGAGGGGAGAGAGGGAGAGAGACGGCGAAAGAGAGAGAGAGCAAAAGAGGGGAGAGAGAGGGGGGGATAGAGTGAGAGCAAAATAGGGGGGGATAGAGAGAGAGCAAAAGAGAGGGTAGGGAGAGCACAAAAGAGGGAAGAAAGAGGGGGATAGAGAGAGAGAGAGCAAAAGAGGGGGGGGATAGAGAGAGAGAGCAAAAGAGGGGGGATAGAGAGAGAGAGCAAAAGAGGAGGGGGAGAGAGCAAAAGAGGGGGGAGAGAGAGAGAGCAAAAGAGGGGGGAGAGAGAGAGAGCAAAAGAGGGGCGATGGAGAGAGCAAAAGAGGGGCGATGGAGAGAGCAAAAGAGGGGGGGAGAGAGCAAAAGAGGGGGGGGAGAGAGAGCAAAAGAGGGGGGAGAGAGAGAGCAAAAGAGGGGGGAGAGAGAGAGCAAAAGAGGGGGGATAGAGAGGGAGAAAGACAGCAAAATAGATGTGAGAGAGAGCAAAAGAGGGGGAAGAGCTCAAAAGAGGGGAGATAGAGAGAGGGGGAAAAGAGAGGAGGGGAGAGAGGGGGAAAAGAGAGGAGGGGGGTAAAGAGAGCATAAGAGAGGTGGAAGAGAGAGCATAAGAGAAGGGGGAGAGAGAGCAAAAGAGAGGTGGATAGAGACAGCAAAAGAGAGGGGGAAAGAGAGCAAAAGAGGGGGGATAGAGAGAGCAAAAGAGGAGGATAAAGAGCGCAATAGAGATGGGGGAGAGAGAGCGCAAAAGAGAGGGGGGGAGAGAGAGCAAAAGAGAGGGGGGGAGAGAGAGCAAAAGAGAGGGAGAGAGACAGCAAAAGAGAAAGGGGAAGAGACCAAAATAGGGGGGAGAGAGAAAACAAAAGAGGTGGAGAGAGACAGCAAAAGAGAGGGGGAGAGAGCAAACGAGAGGGGGAGGGAGAGAGACGGCAAAAGAGAGGGGGGTGATTGCAAAAGAGAGGGGGAAGAGAGAGAGCAAAATAGAGAGGGAGAGAGAGCAAAAGAGAGGGGGGGTAGAGAGAGAGCAAGGGGTGGAACCGCTGTACTGCAAAAAAATGGCCAGAGTACACAGGCTTTAGGACTAGTGTATGGGGTGTTTGAATTTGCATCTATAGGATTAATTTATTTTTGAGTCAACAGCAACAGCTTTGAAAATCACATTAGCTGGTGCTGGTGCATGGGAATATAACAATAAATGTGGAAAATAAAAAAATAAATAAAAGTATATTACTATCCAGCAAATTCAGAGAAAATGGCCTCTGTGGAGCTTACCATCTGAGACAACCATAAATTTGTGTAATTCTCGTGGGATATTCCTCTATCAGACCAAACTTGGCCAGTAGTCTTCTTATCCCGGCGTCAAGTGGAATGATAGGAAATATCCCAGAGCAGAAAGAGTTTGTAAAATGAGGTAAGCAGTACTCACAGCAGGCAGGGTAGTCCTTAGCGGTAACAAGAAGGCAATCCAGCAGTATAGCAGTTCAGGGGTAAACCAATAGAAGGACCAGGAACAGGCAGGAGTCAGCAACAAAAGGGAATCCAGCAGTATAACTGTTCAGAGGTTAAGCAGGCAGAATGGTCAGACAAGCAGAGTTCATCAACAGTACAGCAATCAAGTAGTTCAGGGATTAAGCAGGCAGAATAGTCAGTCAAGCAGAGTTCAGCAATAGCGTACCAATACAGCAGTTCAGGGGTTAAGCAGGCAGAGTAGTCAGACAAGCAGAGTTCAATAACGTAACAGCAATCCAGCATACAGAAATACAGCATCCAGGAGCACACGAGGAAACACCTATACTTGGACAGAGGTAGTTACTAAATGAGACTTACATAGGCGCAGGATATGCGCCACAGCTCCAGAACCGGCATTAAGAAGGAGGAGACGTGCGACGATGACATCATCGTCGCATGCTCAGAGGAACCGCGGCGTGACAATTGGTGCCTATTGTGAGAGCACTCAGACAGCTTGATCAGATCTAAGGATTATGGCCAAGGATGTGCTGCTTCGGTACTCTTGTGCACCTCCGTTCACAGTGGATCCAACTATTGCCTATTTCTATATAATGATCTTTTTACTTATAAGGTAAAGTTTGTCCACTTAGGCATACTTTAACACCACCATGCAACATGGTCCCACCGCTGTCTGAGTTATCCGAGAGCAGTCTAATAATTCAGAGTCAAAAGGTTACTTTGTTGTTTGAACTGCCGGCTCCTTTACAAACCGGTACCCGCTCCCAAATACTTCTCCTATGTGTTTTTCAGAACAATCTGGTCCATTATTCAGGGGCCCCTGCTTGTATATCCACACAGGTTGGAGTTCTGCAGTCGAGGGGGTCAGCTTTTTTCTAAAGTAACTTTGGGGGTTTAGTTTAGAGGGAGAGTTAGGTGTTAGGTTGAGTAGGGTTAGTTTGCGTTGGTGGTTGTGGCGGTTTAAGGTTAATAGTGTAGAGTACGTGCAGTGGATATGTGGCGGTTTAGGGGCTAATAGAATAGTACTTGTGGTGGGTATGTCGGGGTATAGGGGTTAATAGAATAGTACTTGCTCTTGGTATGTGTTATGTTCTGTAAAGTTATGTGGTAGAACAGGTGGTAAATAAGTTTAGGTACCTAGTATCCGCTATAGTAGGACCACTCAGCCTCACACCAAACCTTGGATTCACACAGATTTAACTTACAGGAATCCGGTTTTGCTCATTGAACTGAGGGTCACTACTGCAGGGTACAGAGTGAAACGGAGCTGTCACGCAACCAGGTTACAGGATGCCTGTATTTCAACAGATAGGAGGAGTATGTATAGATAGAGTAGGTAGTTAATCAACTAATTACTTAGTGATTAAATGATATAGCTGACACATATACAAAGAAGACAGGAAGTGAAATGGAATGTAATACGAACAGATGTAGCACAAAGAGATATTGTAATTAGGCCAAAATGTATTTGTTAGGAATTCAGCACTTCAGGGAATATCATATGTAGTTAGAATGATATTTAGGATTATGTTATCAGTTATAGATTATGCAAGGATAGGATAGTAACAAACGATAAGTCACTTAGTTAGGTTCAAGGTGGTCACAGCAAATGATGTTAATCAAGCAGCAGTTCAAAACAGAGTAGGCAATGTAACAGGTAGTTGAAGTTAATCCTGCATTTTAGTGATAGTAACAGTCATTGAATACAGTGCTTAAGTAGTTTGCTTACTTGAGAGACATAATGATATCCAAATAGAGTAATAAAATATACAGACCAATTCCTGATGGTTATTTGGAAGGCTAAGTCAGAGCCAGATGAAAACCTTACGGTATCCTGAATGCTTGTTTGTAGAAAGGACACAGCGCGGTACACGCGCTGCAGACACGCTGAGATGCCGGGTGTGACGTCACAGCAACCCGGTGTAACAGTTAGGGAATTGAAAGCAGCTCCTTTGGTTCCTAAGAAACTGCAAGTAATAGAATAGGCACACCGGCACACAGCAATGAAGGATTAATGTAGGCTGCAAAGTTTCAAAGCAACAAGTAAGAAATCCCCACAGATTGAGGAAAGGGCTAGGTGTCTTCAGAGAGGAGTCACATAAAGTAACTGATTCAAATTACCAAGCGAGGAGCATAGAGAGGAGGGGCCTTAAATAGGAAAAGAGGATTCAGAATTAAAGGGACAGGATTGTAATAGTGAATACCCTGACTGTATGTGGCGGTATAGGGGTTAATAGAATAGTACTTGCGGTGAGTATGTGGCGGTATAGGGGTTAGTAGTTTAGATAGATTCTTGCTTTGGGCTAGTGGTGGAATAGGGGTTAATAGGATAGGTAATTGCGGTGGGTATGTGGCAGTTTAGATCTTTATTAGTGTAGCTTCGGTTTAGGGGTTTTAGCCACGGCAGTTCTATTTAAAGGGATCCGTTACTATACAACGCCAATATGGTTGCCGATGCTGGGTGTTATCTATAGCCAGCATCAACGACCAATTGTATGTATAGTAAATGCCTCTCGGCGATGCCGACATGTCGGGAGCTTGGAATATTTCGACAGGCTCACTCGACATAGCGACGGATACTTCGGGATATTTTGCCGCCTCATAGCACTTTTAAACATCATGGCCATAGAGAAATGGCAAGTTTGTCTCTATTTGGTTCCTGCAACACATCTCCTGCATTTGTGGCTCTAGTCTACAACTCGGTTAACTTTCTTATTACCTTATACTTGATAGTAGTAGCTAAGGTCTGGACACTGAAGGGTTTGATGGCTTCAGAGTGTCAACTTGTTATTTGTTCAGTGAAACCTTCAGATATGAGGTTGTAGAGTGTAATTTACAGCAGTCAATCTGAAGGTGATCTCATTGATTGTTGGATTGTTTAAATGAACTAGCCATTTGAATCTATTGGAGGATGCCTAAGACATTAGTAAGTGCTGTTGAGGCCATTTGTGTTTGAGATCTTATTGTGTACAGTACAGTCTAGTTCTCAACGTACTGATCCGTATTTGCCACTAATATGGCAGTTGTGTTATGCTGTAAATGAGCTGATAATATACAGTTAGCTAATTTATTTCCTTTGAGAGTTGTTTATTAACTGTTGATGAATAATCTGGAATATTTTTCCTTGTGCTGAAAATATTTAAGAATTCACAGCTATTTATACTTTTAATTAATAGCTAGACCTTTAAGTTAGTTTTAGTTACTGTTTCCATTCCATTATATCTGATGTATTTATTATAAGAAATATTATGGGCCAGATTACAAGTTTCATTAAAGCGATATTAATACTCCATTTTTTAATACCAGTGCACGCTAATGTGCACTGTTATTACAAGTTTTCAGCAATGCTGACGCGACCTTGCGTTTGCATTGCTGGATACATTGCACTCATGAGAGCTCGCTTCCTTAGACTTCTATGGGAGACACGTTCAGACGCAATCAGACACGACATCAGAACATTGCGAAGGGAGTGGTTGCAAAATTAAATATATATGTATATGATTATATACTTATATATTTATGTGTTAATATGTGTACATATTAACACATAAATATATATGTATATAAGCATATATATTTACTGGGAACACAAAGTTCCCACAGACCGCAACGTAAAGGCACTTTTCAGTGCCGTTTGTTTTCTAACACCCCACTCTCACCAACTTTAGAACCAAAATATATAGGCTGTATTTTGGGGGCATTTGGGGCACATTTATAAAATTAACTAGAGATCTGATATGTGGTTTATTTTCTAAGCACTAATTTCTACCGCAAGCTCGCGGTAGCAATAACCAGCCTCCATGTAATGATTGGTTAATTATCTCACACCCGCAAACTAGCAAATTAGCCCGTTTGCGTGTGCGCACTAATTTAGCGCTCCATTTGTAATCTAGCCCTAAATGTGTCAATATTTTCTATTGGTTGGCATAATATAATGTAGATTTATCACAGTTATTATACCTTTGATTTATATATATATATATATATATATATATATATATATATATATATATATATATATATATAGTGATAAGCCTGCCCAGAGTGCAGTCTATGTTTTAAAAATATACAAACCCCAAAGGTGATATTACAAAAAATTTAAATTACAGAAAAAAATAAACAAAGGTATCCAAAATAAAAAAAATAAAACCTAAACTAATACCCCTATAAAAATAAAAAATCCCCCCAAAATAAAATCACCCCTTAATCTAAAACTAAACTACCAATAGCCCTTGAAAGGGCCTTTGTAGGGCATTGCCCTAAGTTAAACGGCTCTTTTGCCTAAAATAATTACCAATTACCCCCTAACAGTAAAACCCCCCCACCCAACCAACCCCCCAAAATAAAAAAAGCTAAGTCTAAACAAACCTTAGCTACCCTTTGCCCTAAAGGGGCATTTGTATCGGCATTGCCCTCAAAAGGGCAATCAACTCTTTTACTTCCCAAAAAACCCTAATCTAAAAATAAAAAGACAACTCCCCCAAAAAATAAAATAAGACTAAGCCCCAAATAGGTACTCGCCGTTCCTGAAGTCCGGTGGTGAATGTCTTCTTCCAGGTGGCTCCATCATCTTCTATCTTCATCCGGATCGAAGACTGCGCGGTGCGGAGTGGTCTTCCCTTCCCCGATGCGCGGATCCGGAGTGTCGGTCCTCATCGGCGGTTCTCAGTGGCGGTCCTCAGCTGCAGCGATCCTCAGCAGTGTGGAGGCTCCTCTTCATCCGATCTCGGTCGTACACTAAAAATTGAATGGAAGGTACTGCATTCAATTTGGGGTACCTTACATTCCTATTGGCTGAAATTTTGAAATCAGCCGATAGGATTAGAGCTACTGAAATCCTATTGACTGTTCAAATCAGCCAATAAGATTTCAGTAGCTCTCATCCTATTGACTGATTTCAAAATTTCAGCTAATAGAAATGCAAGGTACCCCAATAAATATGGGGTACCTTGCATTTATTCTTCAGTGTGCGGCGGATGATCGCATGAAGAGGAGCCTCCACGTTGCTTTGGACCGCCGCAGCTGAGGACTGCCGCTGAGGATCCGCGCATCAGGGAAGCCAGCTCCGCACCTCCGCTCCGCCTTCTCTCCGAATGAAGATAGAAGATGATGGAGCCGCCTGGAAAAAGGCCTTCTCCGCCGGCTTAGTCTTAAGCTTTTTTTTTATTTTTTGGTGTGGCCCTTTTAAGGGCAATGCCCATACAAATGCTCCTTTAGGGGCAATGGGTAGTTTAGGTTTTTTTTAGTGTTAGTTTTTTGGGGGTTTTTTGGGTGGGGGGGTTTACTGTTAGGGGGGACTTAGTATTTTTTACATGTAAAAGAGCTGTTTAATTTAAGGGCTATTGGTAGTTTAGTATAGATTAGGGGGTGTTTTTATTTTTGGGGGCTTTTTTTTCCCCATAAGAATTAGGTTGATTTTGTTTTTAATTTTTTGATAATTTTGTTTATTTTTTTTCTGTAATTTTAGACTTTTTATTTTTTTTTTTTTTTTTTTATTTTAGATTCATTTTTTGTAATTTAATGTTAGGTTTTATTTTTAAATTTAATTTTGGGATTTTTTATTTTGATTGTAACTTAGTATTGGGGTTAATTTAGGGGGAGTTAGGTTAGAGGGCTTAGTAATTAAATTAGTTATTTGCGTTGTGGGGGGTTGGCGGTTTAGGAGTTAATAGGTTAATTAGGTTTATTGCAATGTGGGGGTTTAGGGGTTAATAGGCTAATTAGGTTTATTGCGATGTTGGGGGTTGGCGGCAGGGACGTGCAGGTAGTTTAATTAAGCTAGTGATTGTGTGTTAATATGTATTAGCCTTTCACTAAAGAGTATAGCAAACAGACACTAAGATTTATAGAGTCTTAGGTACCATTTTAATGCAGTTATTTCATTGGTGAGCCGACCCAGCAAATTTTCTTGCCAATTACACTTGTTTAAAGGGGGGACAAATCCATGTTCTTTTTATAATACAAGTGTGATTTTTGGACGAAAATTGAACCTAGTTTTTGCTATACTGTTTATGAGTTGAGCGTTTCAGTAGTAAAGTCTTTGGCCAAGACTATTGATCCAGAGAGGCATTACCTAAGGATCCGTTGAACCAGACGCAGAGAAAATCATATCGCGCAGGACGTGAATCTGATTTGCTGGCAGTCTGAAGACACTTTAAAGTTTGAGTATGAAATTAATTGTTAAATATGCAGAATGTAGCACATTTGAGCCTGTTGTTGATGAGAATACTGACAAAGTTAAAAGACTGAAAGATGTGTGGTTGCAATGTGAGAATGAGAATAAAATTATTGCTAAAAAGAGGTTTTGTTTAACAAAAGAAAAATCCAAATTACAGAATTGCATGAAACTGTTAGCTATCAAAGACCAAATGAATAGAGCAATCTTTGAACATTCTCCCCCAATAGCCATGTTAACAGAGATCAATTGTAACACATTAGATGAGAATTGCCCCACATGTGGGGTAAATGCAGAATATATTAATACTTTAGAAGAAAATTATGACGCAAGAGGCCAACTTATAGCTTCATTGAGACAGGGGCTTGCAAACTTAACCCCTTTTGCAGTATTAAATGAGGAGAATACATGTGTGTCAGAGGAAGTTGGGGCACATGTTGATGGGGGAAGGGTGCAAAGCCCACATGATGATGGGGGGAAGGGTGCTAAGTCCACATGTTGATGGGGGGAGGGTGCCTATTCCTCACAGTGAAGAAAGATTTGATCACACACAAAATACAGAGAGCACACACATTCCCATACTAACCCCACAGATAACTAGGCCAAGAACATTAAATCCAGAACATCAGATACTTTATCACTAACACCCAGTTTAAGATCCAGTCGAAGAAATTTAACTCAAACGCAAAATTTACCTTTTCTCTTGTAAGGTGTATCCAGTCCACGGATTCATCCATTACTTGTGGGGGATATTCTCCTTCTCAACAGGAAGCTGCAAGAGGATCACCCACAGCAAAGCTGTCTATATAGCTCCTCCCCTAACTGCCACCTCCCAGTCATTCTCTTACAGCTCTCGACAAGGGAAGCAGCTAGAGAGATGTGGTGCATTAATGTAGTTTATCTTCAATCAAAAGTTTGTTATTTTCAAATGGTACCAGAGTTGTACTATTTTAGCCTCAGGCAGAAAGTTGAAGAAGAGTCTGCCTGTGGTCTTTGATGATCTTAGCAGGTTGTAACTAAGATCCATTGCTGTTCTCACACATAACTGAAGAGATGGGTAACTTCAGCTGGGGGAATAGCGTGCAGGGTCTCCTGCTCTGAGGTATGTGCAGTTTTAAACTTTTCTAGAGAAATGATAAGCTAGAAAATGCTGACAATACCGGATTTATTTAAGGTAAGCCTGATTACAGTGATTTAATAACGACTGGTATGCTTGCTGTAAAGGGTAATATTTTTATTATTTACTCACATTACTGAATAGATATAACGTTTGCTTGAGGTGTATAAACGTTTATTTTATATTGGTGATTAAACTTTATTCTGGGGCCCAGTTTTTCCACATGGCTGACTAGATTTTGCCTAGGGATAGTTTTTTAAGGCCCTCTCACTGTGAGTACAGGTTGGGAGGGGCCTATTTTCCATTGGTTTTTGCAGCTTGAGACATCCAGCTTCCCTGAAGGAGTTCCCTTAACATATAGGACCTCTCTAAGGGGTTTTTGTGCCTTCCAAAGTCGTTGTATGGGCAGGTAGGGCCACAGTAGAGCTGTGGCAGTTTGTTGTGACAGTTTAAAAATGTTTATATAGTTTTTTTGATCCGGTTTTGAAACTATGGGGTTAATCATCCATTTGCAAGTGGGTGCAATGCTCTTTCAGCCTATTATACACACTGTAAAAATTTCGTAAGATTTACTGCTTTTTTCACTGTTTTAGGAGTTTCTGTGATTATTTTTTTTCTCTTAAAGGCACAGTACCGTTTTTATTTTTTGCTTGTTCAGTTATTAAAGTGTTTTCCAAGCTTGCTGGTCTCATTACTAGTCTGTTTAAACATGTTCTGACATAGAGGAAACTCATTGTTCATTATTTTTAGAAGCCATTGGGGAACCCCCTCTTGGAATGTGTACCAAATGCACTGATTTTACTATAGATTACAAAGACCATATTCTGGCTTTAAAAAATGTATCACCAGAAGAAATTGACAAGGAGGAAGTTATGCCGTCTAACTCTCCCTACGTTTCAGATCCTATAAATCCCGCTCAGGGGACGCCAAGTACATCTAGCGCCCCCATTGCGTATACCTTGCAAGACATGGCGGCAGTTATGAATCATACCCTTACAGAGGTATTATCTAAACTGCCAGGATTGCAAGGAAAGCGAGACAGCTCTGGGATTAGAATAAATACAGAGCTCTCTGACGCTTTAGTAGCTATCTGATACACCCTCACAATATAATGAAGCAGGGGAGCTTCAATCTGTGGGTGATTTTTCTGATTCAGGGAAGATACTTCAATCTGATTCTGATATGTCTACATTTAAATTTAAGCTTGAACACCTCCGCGTATTGCTCAGGGAGGTTTTAGCAACTCTGGACGACTGTGACACTATTGTAGTCCCAGAGAAATTATGTCGATTGGATAAATACTATGCAGTACCTACTTACACTGATGCTTTTCCAAGGTTTTCTGAAATTATTACTAAGGAATGGGATAGACCAGGTGTACCATTCTCTCCCCCTCCTGTTTTTAAAAAGATGTTTCCTATAGACGCCGCTACACGGGACTTATGGCAGACGGTCCCTAAGGTGGAGGGAGCAGTTTCTACTCTAGCTAAGCGTACCACTATCCCTGTCGAGGACAGTTGTGCTTTTCTAGATCCAATGGATAAAAAATTAGAGGGTTACCTTAAGAAAATTTTTATTCAACAAGGGTTTATTCTCGAGCTTCTTGCATGCATTGCCCCAGTCACTGCTGCCGCGGCTTTCTGGTTTAAGTCCCTAAAGGAGGCTCTACAGGTTAAAACCCCGTTGGAAGATATTATTGACAAGCTTAAGGCCCTTAAGCTAGCCAATTCATTTGTTTCTGACGCCGTTGTTCATTTAACCAAGCTAACGGCTAAAAAATCAGGTTTTGCTATTCAGGTGCGTAGGGCGCTATGGCTTAAATCCTGGTCAGCTGACGTGACTTCAAAGTCTAAACTTCTCAACATTCCGTTCAAAGGACAGATCCTATTCGGGCCTGGACTGAAGGAGATCATTTCTGACATCACTGGAGGAAAAGGTCACGACCTTCCTCAAGACAGGTCCAACAAATTAAGGACCAAACAGTCTAGTTTTCGGCCCTTTCGAAACTTCAAGAGTGGCGCAGCTTCAACTTCCTCTAACACAAAACAAGAGGGAACTTTTGCCCAGTCTAAGCCGGTCTGGAGACCTAACCAGGCTTGATACAAGGGTAAACAGGCCAAGAAGCCTGCTGCTGCCTCTAAGACAGCATGAAGGAGCAGCTCCCGATCCGGAAATGGATCTAGTAGGGGGCAGACTCTCTCTCTTCATCCCAGGCTTGGGCAAGAGATAACAATCTATGAAAAGAAAAACAGAAGCGCCACATGGCCCAATATTGTTTTGGTCCGGAACTAGTAGATCTTAAAGTAATGAGTAAAGATCTACTAGTTCCGGACCAAAACAATATTGGGCCATGTGGCGCTTCTGTTTTTTCTTTTCATAGATTGCTGCTCCTGGATCCTGGCCTGGATCATCACAGATAGCTGCCTCCTTCCTCAATAGAGACTTTCACTTTGTCACCTCGTTTGTCTTTTTTGATTATTTGTATTACTTTGTATCACATTGTTATTGGTTAACACTGCACATTGTATGATATATAATTTTGTATCACATTGCTATTAGTTAACACTGGTTAACACTGTATATTGTTTTGATATATCACCTTATTATTATTATTTTAAAATCTGTTAATATCATTTAGTAATATCTAGATAAATATACGATTATTTAGTTATATCTCCACATTCACATTTAGGGCGCCCCCTCACTTCCTTTTTGGGCAAGAGATGTCCAGGATCCCTGGGCATTGGAAATTGTGTCCAAGGGTTATCTTCTGGAATTCAAAACCTCTCCCCCAAAAGGGATATTTCATCTCTCACTTCTGCAAACCAGATAAAGAGAGAAGCATTCTTACATTGTGTTCAAGACCTCCTAGTTATGGGAGTGATCCACCCAGTTCCGCAAGAGGAACAGGGACAGGGCTTTTATTCAAATCTGTTTGTTGTTCCCAAGAAAGAGGGAACATTCAGACCAATCTTAGATCTCAAGATCTTAAACAAATTTCGCAGAGTCCCATCCTTCAAGATGGAGACTATTCGAACCATCCTTCCTATGATCCAGGAGGGTCAATACAGGCACTACCAGTTTGTGGCTCTTCCCTTCGGGTTGGCCACGGCACCAATAATCTTTACAAAGGTTCTAGGGTCCCTTCTAGCGGTCCTAAGGCCGCGGGCTATAGCAGTACCCCCTTACTCAGATGACATTCTGATACAGGCGTCAACTTTTCAAGTTGCCAGGTCTCACACGGACATTGTTCTGGCATTTCTGAGGTCGCATGGGTGGAAAGTGAACAAAGAAAAAAGTTCTCTATCCCCTCTCACAAGAGTTTCCTTCCTAGGAACTCTGATAGATTCTGTAGAAATGAATATTTACCTGACAGAGGCCAGGTTGTCAAAACTTCTAAATTCCTGCCGTGTTCTTTATTCTACTTCTCGCCCTTCAGTGGCTCAGTGTATGGAAGTAATCGGCTTAATGGTAGCGGCAATGGACATAGTGCCGTTTGCCCGCCTACATCTCAGACCGCTGCAACTCTGCATGCTCAGTCAGTGGAATGGGGATCAAGAGACCAGGGATTCTCTTCTCTGGTGGTTATCTCGGGTCCATCTGTCCAAGGGTATGACCTTCCGCAGGCCAGATTGGACAATAGTAACGACAGATGCCAGCCTTCTGGGCTGGGGTGCAGTCTGGAACTCCCTGAAGGCTCAGGGCTTGTGGACTCAGGAGGAGACAATCCTTCCGATAAACATTCTGGAACTAAGAGTGATATTCAATGCTCTTCAGGCTTGGCCTCAGCTAGCTGCGGTCAGGTTCATCAGATTTCAGTCGGACAACATCACGACTGTAGCTTACATCAACCATCAAGGGGGAACAAGGAGTTCCCTAGCAATGTTGGAGGTTTCAAAAATAATTCTATGGGCAGAGGTTCACTCTTGCCATCAATCAGCTATCCATAACCCAGGAGTAGAGTACTGGGAGGTGGATTTTCTAAGTCGACAGACTTTTCATCCGGGGGAGTGGGAACTCCATCCGGAGGTGTTTGCACAGTTGATTCAACTTTGGGGCAAACCAGAACTGGATCTCATGGCGTCTCGTCAGAATGCCAAGCTTCCTTGTTACGGGTTCAGGTCCAGGGATCCCAAGGCAGCACTGATAGATGCTCTAGCAGCGCCTTGGTCTTTCAACCTGGCTTATGTGTTTCCACCATTTCCTCTGCTCCCTCGTCTGATTGCCAAGATCAAGCAGGAGAGAGCTTCGGTGATTTTGATAGCTCCTGCGTGGCCACGCAGGACTTGGTACGTAGATCTGGTGGACATGTCATTCTTTCCACCATGGACTCTGCCGCTGAGGCAGGACCTTCTACTTCAAGGTCCCTTTAAACATCCAAATCTAATTTCGTCTGACTGCTTGGAGATTGAACGCTTGATTTTGTCAAAACGTGGTTTTTCCGAGTCGGTCATTGATACCCATAATTCAGGCTCGAAAGCCTGTCACCAGGTAATTCTATCATAAAATATTGTGTAAATATCTTCATTGGTGTGAATCCAAGGGTTACTCATGGAGTAAGGATTCCCAGGATATTGTCTTTTCTCCAAGAAGGATTGGAGAAGGGATTGTCAGCTAGTTCCTTAAAGGGACCGATTTCTGCTCTGTCTATTCTTTTTCACAAGCGTCTGGCGGATGTTCCAGATGTTCAGGCGTTTTGTCAGGCTTTAGTTAGAATCAAGCCTGTGTTTAAACCTGTTGCTCCGCCATGGAGTTTAAATTTATTTCTTAAAGTTCTTCAAGGGGTTCCGTTTGAACCTCTGCATTCCATAGATATTATCTGTGAATCAATCACTAGAGGGCGCTATGGTACAGTACAAGATTAAAGTACATCTAGAAAAATGAAATACAATGTTTGCTTCGAATGTCTAGTTATTAAACAGTAACCAAAATATGGAACAATGTGTGATCAGACACCCTTATTATACAATTAATCCAATATATGTATTGGTACTGGTATAGTGAAACAAAACTTCTGTGTGTTAAATTAGTACAGGTGATATTCGTTAAAATAAAATATAAAGCAGCACCTCCCAACACATAAACTATAAAAAGTTATGTGTAAAAAATAGATAAAAATAAGTGCAACAAGTCACTGGAGGGCGCCCTCCAGTGTCTTGTTGCACTTATTTTTATGCATTCCATAGATATCAAGCTTTTATCTTGGAAAGTTCTGTTCTTGGTAGCTATCTCTTCGGCTCGAAGAGTTTCAGAGTTATCTGCCTTGCAGTGTGATTCCCCTTATCTGATCTTCCATGCAGATAAGGTAGTTTTGCGTACCAAACCTGGGTTTCTTCCTAAGGTGGTTAGCAGCCTCCTGTAAGAATTACAGCTCATTCCACTAGAGCGGTGGCTTCCACATGGGCCTTTAAAAATGAGGCTTCTGTTGAACAGATTTGTAAGGCAGCGACTTGGTCTTCGCTTCATACTTTTTCTAAATTCTACAAATTTGATACTTTTGCTTCTTCGGAGGCTATTTTTGGGAGAAAGGTCTTACAGGCAATGATACCTTCCATTTAAGCACCTGCCTTGTCCCTCCCTTCATCCGTGTCCTATAGCTTTGGTATTGGTATCCCACAAGTAATGGATGAATCCGTGGACTGGATACACCTTACAAGAGAAAACAAAATTTATGCTTACCTGATAAATTAATTTCTCTTGTGGTGTATCCAGTCCACGGCCCGCCCTGTCATTTTAAGGCAGGTGTTTTTGAATTTTTAAACTACAGTCACCACTGCACCCTATAGTTTCTCCTTTCTCTTGCTTGTCTTCGGTCGAATGACTGGGAGGTGGCAGTTAGGGGAGGAGCTATATAGACAGCTCTGCTGTGGGTGATCCTCTCGCAGCTTCCTGTTGGGAAGGAGAATATCCCCCACAAGTAATGGATGAATCCGTGGACTGGATACACCTCAAGAGAAATAAATTTATCAGGTAAGCATAAATTTGGTTTTTCTACCACCTCTGCTGAAACATCATCCCTGGTATCAACTACCCTTAAAAAACAAGATAAAGTTGATAAAGTAATCAGACAACTGGTAAAGTTAAAACCTCTCTTTCCAGTGTATGATGTTAAAGCAGATGTATTTACTAACATGTCAAATTTTGAGTCTGCAATAAAACAATACATGCTGTCACATAAAGAAGCGTGTATAATGTTAAAAATGTGGCTTCCAGGCAGCATTGAAGCTAGATTACAATCACCAGTTGCAGGCCCAGTTAATTTGAACACAGATTGGTTTAAGGAGGATAAATGGGGTTCAGATGGGGACAGATTAAAAGCTATTTGTAAACTAGTGACAGGGAGTAGAGATTTAGATAGTCACTCTGTTGCAGAAATGAAAGTAGCATTAAATGATGACCCATGGGTATTTGCAGCTAAATTCGAACAATTATATAGACTAACACACAGAATTTTACCAGAACAGACACCTCATGATATTTTGCAGTATTTAATTAAAAAATTCACATATTTGGAACCTAGCATACAAATGATGGCTGAGGAAAAGAATACACTAGAGGGTGTGTTATCTATTATAGGTAAGGCTAGGCAGAACATTCTAAAGAAAAGAAACACAGTGCAACACAGAATTGCTATGGTAACCACTAATGAAGGGAAACAAAAATATTCAGATGGTCCCTTTAAAAGAACTTGCCATTACTGCAATAAATATGGGCACAGACGAGTAGATTGCAGATTCTTAAAGAGGATTCAGAAGGAAACTGAGGGAGGGCAGGAAAGATTACATCCCTCTGCACCTCCAAAAGAAATCTATGCGCAGAATTGGGTAGGGAGAAATAACAAGATTAAGTCCGCAGATAAAACAGGACAGGAATATACCCCAAAGCCTAGGCCTGGTACTAATCTGTATGGCCCAGTGCATGAGGCTTTGAGAGTGATGACTGTGGGGGGAGGGGAAGTGGGATTTCATGAAATGAATTATGAAAATAATTCTCCTCTGATTTCCTGCTCTGACTGACTACCTCAGGCCCTGGATGACATGGTCCCTATATGTAACACCTTTAGGGATCATTCTGGACGTCCCTGTGTCTATGGTGTGATTGAGGGCCATCGCACAAAACTCCTCATAGACACAGGAGCTTCAGTAACTTTGACTGATTTACCATTAAGTCCCCAACAAGGGACAAGACTGACATTTCTTGTGGGACTTGGGGGATCCCAGTCCCAAGCATCCCTTATCCCAAATGTGATTATGATACTAAGTAATCAGTGGACTAAGGAAATTCTCATTTGGCAGAGCAAAAACACAGAGGGTACAATACTTGGTGCTGATATAATGAGATCAGAAGGGATGATAGTGGACCTGTGTAACAATGTTTTGTGGAGGGATACTAGAGGGAGGAAACCTGTAATATTAGATGACTCTTACATCAGTCCTATAGCATCCATTGCATTCCTTCAGAAAGGGTGTGGCCGGATACTGAAAGTCACCCTGATTTGAAGAGATTGGTCATTGATTTTCCTGACATATGGGCTCAACATAAGAATGATTGTGGCATATTAAAAGGCATTGAAATCAATATTGTAGGCCCTGACCCCCCTCCACAAAGACAGTATCATTTTCCAGCGGAAGCTATTGAACCTGTGAGGCAAATTATTAGTCAGCTTGAAAGCCAAGGGATAATTAGGAAATGTTCCTCCTCTAATAATTCTCCTTTGTGGCCAGTAAGGAAAGCAAATAATACTTGGAGGTTAACTGCTGATTTTCGTATGGTGAATAAAGTTACCCCACCTGTTACAAATCTAGTTGCTTCCACTCCTGAAGTGGTATCCAAACTGAGTGCCACATGTAGGTGGTATTCTGTTCTGGACATAAGTAATGGTTTTTGGCGTATCAGACTAGCCCCAGAGTGCCAATATAAGTTAGCTTTTTGCTTTGATAATACGCAATTTTGCTTCAATTCACTTCCTCAGGGCTCCCATAGCTCGCCAACATACTTTCACCAAGCATTAGCAGAGGTATTAAAAACATTCTCAGTCCCAGAAAGTATCATACAGTATGTAGATGATATTTTGTTACAAGCAGAGACAGTAGAGGAACATTTGGAGCGGCTGAATGAACAGTTTAACTTGAGGCCAGATTCAGCAATCAAGTCAAACACATCAAAAGTTGAATTAATGAGACAAAAGGTGACATTTTTGGGAGTCTCAATCCAAAGGGGTACAAGATGCCCTACTAGAGAACGAGTTACAGCCATACTTCAGGTGCCCAGACCTTTGCATAGGCAGTCCTTAAGACAATTTTTAGGCTTGGTAAATTTTTCTCGAGATTTCATTGAAGGGTTTGCTGAAAAAGCAAAACCTCTCTATGATCTTTTGAAAGGGGAGGATGTTGGGAAAATTCCTTGGAGTGTAGAACATGAGGAAGCATTTAAAGTGTTAAAGGAAGGTTTAGCATCAGCCCCTGCCCTTGCCACAGTGGAGAGGGAGGCCCCTTTTGCTTTACAAACATACACATCTGACACTTCTATTTCCACAGTCCTACTGCAGGAGAAGGCTGAAAAATGGAGGATTGTGGGCTATTTTTTCAGGCTTATTACTCCAGTAGAGAAAGGTTATGACTCATGTATCAAGGCTTTCTTAGGGGTGCATTGGTCAATTCAGGCTACTGAACATATAGTGGGATTTGGGAAGCTTATCCTCCAAACACCACATACCCCTATAAAACTGTTGTTGGAAAGATCATTAAGTGGCGTTTCAACACAAAGAGTGACTAGGTGGTTAATACATTTGTGACATCACTGTGCAACACAATGCAAAATACACATTACCCCAACTAATGCACACTCAGGGTGAACCCCATGACTGCACAGAGACATTCACACACAGGGAATCACCTCATAAATTGTTCAGGGACAAAACTTCTCCCCATGATTTACAAATTTATGTAGATGGTTCAAGATTTTGGCAGGATGGTCAATTTAATACTGGTTTTGCTATTTGGTTCCCCTCTCAACAATTAGCTCTTCAATTTATGCTACCAAGATCATTCTCAGCACAGAGAGCAGAATTAGAAGCCATTTCTATGGCTTGCCAAATGTTTGACACACAAGACATTTGTATATACAGTGACAGTGCCTATGTGACCAGATCACTGACAGAGTACTTACCAATTTGGAATCTAAGGGGAATGGTAGACTCAGCAGGCAAACCATTGTCACATGTTCAAGCCCTTAAGAAATTGGTAGATTGGGGAACACAGCACCCATTGCAGTCAGCTATTGTTAAAGTTAAGGCACACACACATTTCACAGATGCACATTCACAAGGGAATGCACATGTGGACATGTTAGCCAAACAGGCAGCTTTAGATGGGGAACCATGGCAATCAGATGAGAATGACAGTGAGACACAGGAAGCATGGAGAGAGCACGTTGCATCTAAAGATACAATGGCACACATAGCAAAGATTACAATGGTAGATTCAGAGGTACCTGATTTGAAAACGGAACAAGCTAAAGATCCTAACCTTTTCCCTCTGTTACAGGAACAGCAAACACTCCCAAATGGTTATTCAATTTGTAATGGGTTAATATGTTACTCTAATCCCACTGATCCACAGGCTAAATTGGTTTTTGTGGTCCCAAGTCATTTGCAGGGACCTATAACACAACAAACGCATGCTTTTCTTGGGCATATTGGCCAATGTGCATTAAAGTACCATTTAAGCCAAAAATTTAATTGGCCAGATTTAGCAGAAACCTGTTTAAAATGTTTACAAGAATGTTTAATTTGTGCTCAAATTAATCCACGTCCTAAAGGTCAGAGACCCATTCTCCAGAGAATACCAGTAGCAGATGGCCTCTGGAAAGCTATCCAAATTGATTTTATAGGCCCACTTCCACTATCAAAGGGGGGTCTCAGGTATGCCCTAGTAATTGTAGATATTTTTTTAAAATGGGTTGAGGCTATTCCACTTCATTGTGATACTGCACAGGCTACTGCCAGAGCACTGTGGGAACATGTTTTCTCAAGATGGGGGTTTCCAACACTCATTTAATCAGACAGGGGTACACATTTTACAGGTCAGGTAATGCAAATTCTCTATGCCCTACTGGGAATACAGACAAGATTTCATGTACCATATCATCCACAATCCTCTGGTATAGTTGAGCGCATGAATCGCACATTAAAAACAAAATTGTCAATAATGCTTTCCCAGTATGGTAAATCATGGGTCACACATCTTCCAGCAGTTCTAATGGCTATTAGAGCTACACCATCAAATGCTACCAAGTGTTCTCCCTATGAGCTCATGACAGGGAGAAAGATGGCATTAGGCCACCCAGGTGAACCACAATTGTCTACCCCCTTGAGAGAATCTGTGTCTAGAGATCAATATCTCTCCCAAATTCAGGAGCAGCTGAGCTCACTGCTAATTTTTGCTGCCTCTAATATGGCCCCAACAGATTGTAAATTTCCATCTACACCTCAAACACCTCTGTTTGAGAAGGGGGGATTGATCATGATTAAAAATTTTCACAAAAATTCTCCCTGGGATGCAAATTGGGAAGGACCTTATAGAATTTTGGACAAATTGGGTAATACTGTAATTAAAATAGAAAGATCAAACCCTGGGAAAACCAGAAGGTAGCCTGGTTACAAATGGGTCTATGTTGACCAATGTAAAGTGTATAGAGGGACAGTTGTCCCAGATGTAGATATTTCTGCTAAGAACTGATATTCTCTTAATCTTTTTTGACAGATTTCATTATGTGGAGCCTGAGAGGAATGATCGCCACAAACCTATTTGTATTTGTGTGGGTGTTATTGCAAAAACTTCCAATCTGTGACTGTTGTATTATTAACTGTAGAGTGGGAGTAAAATTTAATGAATACCATTCCCGCGGATTTGCTGATATAATGACCCCAAGATATCTAAATGATTTGGAGACTGTTTTGAAAGGGTTGTCAATTAGCGAATTATTTTGTACCCTTAGCCACAATAGTTCTGATTTAGTGCTATTCATTTTATAGCCCGAGAAAAGACTGAAGGTCTCGATTATATTTAGGAATATTCTTATTGGTGTTTGCTATGTAGACCAACAGATCATCTGCATATAAGGCTACTTTAGCCTCTTTCTTGCCAATTAAAATACCTTCAAGTTTTTGCCTTATTTTTATTGCTAAAGGTTCAATTGCTAGATCAAAGAGCAAAGGTGATAGCGGGCACCCTTGTGCCTTTTTCTAACTTGATGTTGCCTGTAATTTGACCATGTATGATCAGACTCGTGGATGCTTGTGTGCAGATGTTTTTGACTAAATTAAGAAAATTATTTGAAAAACCAAATCTGATTAATGTGTCGAATAAGTAATGGCGATTGATGCTATCGAAAGCCTTTTCGGCATCTATTGCAACTACTGCTGCATCTGGGTATGAGGTATGGAAATTATCCTCAGAAGTTTTAAAATGCTCAATGATCTGGAGAAGTTGTCTAATCTTAGCCGCTGAACTCCGATTATTCAGAAACCCGGCTTGATCGTTATGTATAATCTCAGGTAGACCCTTTTGCAGTCTCCTGGCTAAGATTGATGTAAATATTTTATAATCAGAGTTGAGGATTGCGATGGGTCTGTATGATTCTCTTTTTTTGCGGGTTCTTCCCAGGTTTTAAGATAAAAATAGTATGTGATTCTAAAAAATTGGGAGGAATCTGAGTATTTTCTTGATAGAAAAAGTTAAACAGAGTTGTGAGCTGAGGGGTAATCAATTCACTCATGCTTTTATAAAATTCGTTGGGAATTGCGTCTGGGCCTGGTGTTTTCTCCACCAACTTTAACTCGTGAATTGACTGCAATACTTCTGTTTCAGAGATTGGGGCATTTAAATTAGATATAAAGTCCGTTTCACCTTTTTTGATGGGAAGGTCATCCCAGAATCTTCCTTGCGCTGCTTTATCTGTGGCCGATGGGGCATAGATATGCTTATAGTACTGAAGGAATGAATCTAGAATTTCTTATGTTGAGGTTAATCTACTGTTTTCAACCTGTAAACTCTCAATTGAATTTGATTGTCTAGCATTTTTTACAAGTCTTGAGAGCATTTTACCATCTTTATTCCCAAGAATCGCGTTCCTTTTTTGCTCTGATGTATTCGTTCCAATTGCCCTTACTGGGAAAACTCAAATATCTATTATATGCGCTTGTCACTGAGACTATTAGTTGAGTTTCCTTCTGCTTGGATTGTCGGCACGCTTTCGCTGTGTATGCTATGATATCCCCCCTTAACACCGCTTTCGCTGTCTCCCATAAGATCGCAGGGTTAGAAACCGAGCCTTCGTTCAATCTAAAAAACTCCTCCAATCTGATTTTTAGCCATTCTCGGAATTCCATGTTATTACTAAGATATTTGGGGTAAAAAAAACGTGAACCACCTGAGTTCTTGCTATGAGTTGGAATATCTAACATTATTGGGGCGTGATCCGAAATACAAATTTCTGCTATGGTGGCTTTTGGGCCTGCTTGGAAGCAGTTGTCATTTATTAGCATCAAGTCTATTCTAGAAAGACTCTTAGTAGCTCTCGAATGGCATGTATAAGCCTTGAAATGGGGATTCTGCGTCCTCCATATGTCTCTTACTGCTAGTGTGTGCTGTATGTTATTAAATAATTTCATTTCAAGGTTGTCTTTTTTTGTTTTCCTAATTGCTCCTCTATATCTATATCTGTCCAAAGAGAAACATGGGGCCATATTGAAGTCCCCCACTATGACTAATTGACCCTCACTGACCTGTAAAAGTTGTGCCTGGAGGGTGTCCCAAAAATGATAATCAATAGTATTCGGTGCGTAGAGATTACAGATGGTATATATCAGGCCCTGAGATTTTAGTTTTAGAATCAGATATCTGCTGCCTGGGTCAATGATAGTGAGCAATTTTTCATAAGCTAAACTCTTCCCTAGGAGAATAGCAACTCCTTTTTTCCTATCTGGTGAGGGGGCAACAAGAGCTTCCGCTATCCAGGAATGTTTTAGTTTTATAGATTCCTCATTGTTTAAATGTGTCTCTTGAAGGAGTGCTATTGTAGTGTTTAGTTTGTGCAAATGAGATAAAATGGTCTTTCATTTGACCGGAGAGGTTATGCCCCCTATGTTCCATGATGTAATTTTTAACATGTTTTTCCTAGTCTAAAATGAGCCGAAAGTCCTAACATCTAAAGAAAGAAGGAATCAGCCTTAGATATGAAATAGAAACCAGAGATCTGGGAGGGAGGGAGAGAGAGGAGAAAGGAAAAAAAAAAAAGTGGAAGGGAAGAGGAGGAGGAAAGGGAGTCTTGCTTATAAGTCACTATACCGGGACAAGAAAAACCCAAAAACATTTTTAATTATAATAGGATCAAGTCATCGGCCGTTTTATTAATATTTAAAACCATATTCTTCTAATTTTTTTACTGCTTCTTCCATAGAGTCAAAATAAATAAATCTGTTCCTTGTATTTTATCTTAAGTCTAGCAGGATAGACAACAGTTGCTTGCCAACCTTCCTTAATCAGTTTCCCGCATAACGGAGTGAATTCTCTCCTCTTCCTGGAAGTCTCTATTGAGAAGTCCTGGAAGAGGAAGATCCTGTTACCTTCATACATGATTGGTTGATTTTTTCGATAGTGCTGTAGATACAGCTCTTTATCTTGAAAGTTTAAAAATCTTGATATGATTGGTCTATGTCTGCTGGTATTAAGTGAATTGTCTGAAGCTCTCCCTAAGCGATGGGCTCTTTCGATTATAAAAGGTAAAGGATTTGGGGGGATTTTTAACAAAGTGGGTAGTATTTTAGTCATGAAGTTCTGGAGATCTTCTGATTTAGCGGGATCTGGGACTCCAATAATCCTAAGATTATTTCTCCTGGATCTGTTCTCCAGGTCATCTATCTTTGCTTGGAGTTTCATGATCTCACTTTGATTACTTTCTATCATAGGTAAGTATGTGTTTGATGTGTCTTCAATATCGGAGACACGTTGCTCAACTTCCTGTATTATTACAGAAAATTGTCTGATTTCTACTGTGAGGGATGTTAGGTCTTGTTTGATTTCCTTCCTTAATGATTCAAATTTTGGGGAAATAGCTTCTAATATGCTGGCTACCAAATCTTGGTTGTCTTGCGACGCTGTAACCTTTTGAGTTTTTGAGGGAGTGCCTTCACTGCTGTTATCAACTAGAGCTTCTGCGGAGTTCTTATTTCTGCGTTCCCTATTCTTGGTCGCCATGCCCAGATTGTGTTTGGGGGTGAAGAATTTATCCATTAAGTGAAAAGAAAAAAGTTGAGTGCCTTATATAAGTGGGCTGCGGGCCCAAATGGGAAGTGACGTGAACGTGAGGAAAGGGGGGTGAAAGGATAGGGGGAGGAAAAAAAAAAATGGGGGGGGAAAGTGGGGGGAAAAAAAAAAAAGTGAATTGTGTTGAAGGGATGTGATGGGGGGAATCAACCGTGAGTGATCTTGTGCCGGCGGGGGTGTTTGGGTGAGAAGGGATGGTGATTAAATGTGACAAAAAAAAGAAGACCAGGAAATGGCGATTAGAATAGGAAATTTAACGGACCAGCGTTTAAGCGATATGAACCCCCTCTCGAGTCTCAAAATGATACAAATCCACATATAAATATACCAATGTTAATCAATAGCGTCAAAGTACGTTCAGTGTGGGTTATATATGCCCCAACCTTTGAAAAATTCTATTCAGGTATACATACTGTAGCTAAATCAGTGATCTCAAATTGTCTAAAAACATATGGGGAATGATTTGCAGGTTGAGTTTACCCTCTATTGAGAGGAGCTATAAGTAGTTGGGGAATTTCCCCTCTGGATAGACCTATATTTTCTTGATAATGTAACCTTATGTCAAATGATTCTTTTGCTTAATTTTTTAGATGTCAAGATTGAGGAGAAACTCTTTTGACCCAAGGTTTATTATTTACCCCTTTTTCTTTCCTCCTCTCTCCCCCCTTCCCTCTCTTCTTTAATGTTACCTTTCCTTTTCGTGCTACATCATTTAGGCCACCAATCTTAGAAACACAACTTAGATCTAGGAACAATTTTCTTATATTACTTGTGTACAATTATGTCAGGGACTGCATTAACAGGAGTTTGCTGTGTATACAACTGCTTGGTCTGTATACCCTCTGAAGTCCCTTTACCTCTTCCCCTCTGCTGGACCAATAAGTAGTTAGCTGACTATATAGCAAATGATTTTACAAAGAGTGAAGATAAACATAGCAGATATTACATACTTGTGAGAAATCACAGATAATACCTATACCACATAGATCAAAACATAGAAGATACAGTGAATACCCTTATAAACAGGAATGGAAAAGCCCAGTTGTCTGAAAGAGTGGTTCAAGTCAGTTCGTATGATCTTATTCAGATAGTAATAAGTACGGGGAGTACAGTCCCAGCGTGCAGGCAGGCGGCGTCTGTTGGCGAGATGCGTTGACGGCTTCTATGGACCCAGGCTGTGTGAGCGGGGTGTGTCGCATACCCGGCAATAATCCTCAAGAGACAGGTGGGAGAGGTGTTGTATCTTAACAGGTTCTCATGTAGTCCGGAATAGAAAAGGGGTGACTATGTGAAGGTTGCTAAACCATAAAGGGAGCCTGGTTAATCGACCTTCTATTCCAGGCTCCGGGTATAGAGTTCTTACTAGCGCCAAAGTTAATTGCGCTATAGGGGGAATCACCAGGTTTCGATCCCCGGGGGTGACTGCAGCTGATTTCTCCCTTCTGAATGGTAGGGAGCCCTGGCGCGATCAACCGCCACTTAGGAGAGCTGCAGGGGAACAGAGTCTACTGCTTGTGCACAGGCTTGCGTACAAGCTCCTCCTCTTCCCCCCAGGGCATGTCAGAACATGCAATTTTACTCCAATCTGTGACTGTAATGAAATGTCAATCACCAACCTCACAAGGAGTCGTAGATGGAGCTCAAGCAGCATCATTAGAGGATGGACAGGCTGCTGGAGCTCTCAAGACCTTAACAAAGATTGTTTGGGAAAATTGGCTTTTAATGTGGGTGGGAAGATTGAAATATTTGCAGAAAAACATCAAGACAATTTAATTGGTTTTTGGAGGGTCAATAAGGGTAATAAAGTTGAATGGGAATGTAAGTGGGTGGCTTGGGGAAAATGGACTGTAGGTCTGGTGGGAGTAGGTGTTTGTGTCTACAACATTTACAAATCCTATTCACACTATAAATGGCGATAACTATAATATAACCAAGGTTATATTTGAACAACAAATTGGAGAAGGGATTAATTGGAGAGTTACAGCTTCCAACTTTGGTGGAGGGATTGAAGTATACTTAAAAATAGATCAAATAAAGGAAACAACCACTTTTGCGCCTTTGATCTATTCTACTTTAATCACTACACCAAAGATGAAACATTATGACAATACTCCAATGTGTGAGGGGAAAAGGATTGTTTCTAGCGGTCCATTTCAAACAAGTACAATCAAGCCAACTCCAGTATTGAGGGATGCCACATTCCAATTTATCACGTGGAAGATTAAAATAATAGATTGGCTAGTTTCCACACATTACCAAAATTGTTCCAGAATTACTGCCACTATGGAAAAAACATTAGTTAAGTGGGCAGAAGGTACTAGGAGAAGGACTAGGAGGGATATTGTGGATACAGTTTTGGGAGGTGTGGGAACAGGGCTAGGGGTGGTAAGTTCCATTGACATATACAGCTTAACAGCAACCTTACAGTCTCAGGGGATGTTAAATGCAAAAGGGATTCATACGCAACAAATGATAAACACCCTGGTAGAGACACTGACACAGTCATTCAGGTTCAGGGTCCTGCCATTCAACATACAGAGGAAATACTGATAGGAGTAATTAGTAGGTTAAGGGAAGTATCCTGGGATTTTGTGTGTATTTCCATGCAAACAGAATTATCAACTGACTTTAAATTAATAGCACAGGCTATGGAAAATAACCATACACCTTTGGGAGGGTGGGAGCAGTCTGTTTTGCATCAAAACACAGAGAATTATGGTTAAACAGTTGGTTGGGCTGCAGGGAAAATATATGCAGGGCTACTTCACTTGTGCCCACTAGTGGTACCTATCAGAATGTTTATCATTTGTTTTCACTAGGAACACCTGTCACAGAATCTCATGTTTTACATCATGAGTTAGAGTTCCCAAATTTTATATGGAATGGTTCCCATATGGAACAGGTAGACATTTCTGGCTTCATAAGGTTTCCTTCTAAAATTTTATGTCTACCCAACCAGGCAAGAATAATTTTTGATTCCTGCTGGCATAATCACTCATATTGCAATGGTTTTGTGGAGAAAGTTAATCCCCAAGATATGATTTTTCCATTAGGACAAGGAAAGGTGTGTTTTGTTGCATTGAAGCCTAAAGATGAAGTGCAGGTATGGTTTGGTAATTCAAGGGAACAAATCACACCAGGGATTTATTGTATTACTGGGTACCCTGTGAGGATAAGTTCACTACAGTTTAACTTCACTGTCCCACAGTTACTCACATATAATGCTACCTTGGGGGCTCCACTCATAACACCAATATTAGTAGATGATGCACCTTGGCAAAAATGGGTAACCTTATTGCAAAAACACTCTGTGTTACTAGAACATCTTAAAAATTTTGGGGAACGTGTTCATGTAAATTTCTACCATCAGGAACAAGAACTACAAAGGATTGAACATACTTTTACAGAGATGTCAAGTTCTACCTGGTGGCAGAAATTAGCAAATTCCTTTTCGAAACAGTCATTATGGGGTTCTGCATTGGGAAATCTGTTCATACATCCATTTATAATCATATTATTTATTTCTATATTATGTATAATTATTCAAATTTGTATGTGTTGTTATTTAATATCATTAATTGCACGTGTATATCACTTATATTATGGTATGCGAATGGAAGCATCCTTAGTACACTAATATAGCCATCACACATAGGTGGGGTTAGGAATCTTCCATCAGATTCACTCATATAAAACAACCATTGGAATGAAAGTGTATGGTAACCTCCATTGCCAAAAGGGGGGGATGTAATAATGGCATGATCTGAATTCACATATGGTCTGGAAGGGGTATATGTGTATATATATATATATATATATATATATATATATATATATATATATATATATATATATATATATATATATATATATATATATATATATATATATATATTATAATCACTACAAGAACTCAGCTGAATGGTCAAGAAGGGGTTAACTCTTCATTCAGCTACTGGAATATAGAGAGAATCACATTACCAGGCCCTGTCTGCTAATTATGACCAGCTGGTGTGAGTAGAAATATATATAGAGACCCTTTGACCAAATGCATTCCCTACCCCCAAACATACAGGGAGTGCAGAATTATTAGGCAAGTTGTATTTTTGAGGATTAATTTTATTATTGAACAACAACCATGTTCTCAATGAACCCAAAAAACTCATTAATATCAAAGCTGAATAGTTTTGGAAGTAGTTTTTAGTTTGTTTTTAGTTTTAGCTATTTTAGGGGGATATCTGTGTGTGCAGGTTACTATTACTCTGCATAATTATTAGGCAACTTAACAAAAAACAAATATATACCCATTTCAATTATTTATTTTTACCAGTGAAACCAATATAACATCTCAACATTCACAAATATACATTTCTGACATTCAAAAACAAAACAAAAACAAATCAGTGACCAATATAGCCACCTTTCTTTGCAAGGACACTCAAAAGCCTGCCATCCATGGATTCTGTCAGTGTTGTGATCTGTTCACCATCAACATTGCGTGCAGCAGCAACCACAGCCTCCCAGACACTGTTCAGAAAGGTGTACTGTTTTTCCTCCTTGTAAATCTCACATTTGATGATGGACCACAGGTTCTCAATGGGGTTCAGATCAGGTGAACAAGGAGGCCATGTCATTAGATTTTCTTCTTTTATACCCTTTCTTGCCAGCCACGCTGTGGAGTACTTGGACGCGTGTGATGGAGCATTGTCCTGCATGAAAATCATGTTTTTCTTGAAGGATGCAGACTTCTTCCTGTACCACTGCTTGAAGAAGGTGTCTTCCAGAAACTGGGAGTTGAGCTTGACTCCATCCTCAACCCGAAAAGGCCCCACAAGCTCATCTTTGATGATACCAGCCCAAATCAGTACTCCACCTCCACCTTGCTGGCGTCTGAGTCGGACTGGAGCTCTCTGCCCTTTACCAATCCAGCCACGGGCCCATCCATCTGGCCCATCAAGACTCACTCTCATTTCATCAGTCCATAAAACCTTAGAAAAATCATTCTTGAGATATTTCTTGGCCCAGTCTTGACGTTTCAGCTTGTGTGTCTTGTTCAGTGGTGGTCGTCTTTCAGCCTTTCTTACCTTGGCCATGTCTCTGAGTATTGCACACCTTGTGCTTTTGGGCACTCCAGTGATGTTTCAGCTCTGAAATATGGCCAAACTGGTGGCAAATGGCATCTTGGCAGCTGCACGCTTGACTTTTCTCAGTTCATGGGCAGTTATTTTGCGCCTTGGTTTTCTTCTGTTAAGTGTGATCAGTCCACGGGTCATCATTACTTCTGGGATATTACTCCTCCCCAACAGGAAGTGCAAGAGGATTCACCCAGCAGAGCTGCATATAGCTCCTCCCCTCTACGTCACTCCCAGTCATTCTCTTGCACCCAACGACTAGATAGGATGTGTGAGAGGACTATGGTGATTATACTTAGTTTTATATCTTCAATCAAAAGTTTGTTATTTTAAAATAGCACCGGAGTGTGTTATTACCTCTCTGGCAGAGTTTGAAGAAGAATCTACCAGAGTTTTTGCTATGATTTTAGCCGGAGTAGTTAAGATCATATTGCTGTTTCTCGGCAATCTGAGGAGAGGTAAACTTCAGATCAGGGGACAGCGGGCAGATGTATCTGCATAGAGGTATGTAGCAGTTTTTATTTTCTGACAATGGAATTGATGAGAAAATCCTGCCATACCGATATAATGTCATGTATGTATACTTTACACTTCAGTATTCTGGGGAATGGTACTTCACTAGAATTACACTGTAAGAAGTACATAAAGCTGTTTAATAACTAGAAATTATGTTTAACGTTTTTGCTGGAATGTAAAATCGTTTTCATTTGCTGAGGTACTGAGTGAATAAATGTTTGGGCACTATTTTTCCACTTGGCAGTTGCTTAATCTTTTTTCTGACAGTTTCTGTTCTCTCTCACTGCTGTGTGTGAGGGGGAGGGGCCGTTTTTTGGCGCTTTTACTACGCATCAGATATTTCAGTCAGCAGCTCATTGTTTTTCCTGCTTTCAGAATTTGTTATCTTTGCTAATGGGATTAAACCTTTGCTAAATTTGCGTTGTTTACAAGGATTGAGGCTATAACTGTTTCAATTTATTAATTTTCAACTGTCATAGATCTTCTGTGCTTCTTAAAGGCACAGTACGTTTTTAATATTATTCTAATTGAATTGTATTCCAAGTTGCAAGTTTATTTGCTAGTGTGTTAAACATGTCTGATTCAGAGGATGATACCTGTGTCATTTGTTGCAATGCCAAAGTGGAGCCCAATAGAAATTTATGTACTAACTGTATTGATGCTACTTTAAATAAAAGTCAATCTGTACAAATTGAACAAATTTCACCAAACAACGAGGGGAGAGTTATGCCGACTAACTCGCCTCACGTGTCAGTACCTGCATCTCCCGCTCGGGAGGTGCGTGATATGGTAACGCCGAGTACATCTGGGCGGCCATTACAAATCACATTACAGGATATGGCTACTGTTATGACTGAAGTTTTGGCTAAATTACCAGAACTAAGAGGTAAGCGTGATCACTCTGGGGTGAGAACAGAGTGCGCTGATAATATTAGGGCCATGTCAGACACTGCGTCACAGGTGGCAGAACATGAGGACGGAGAACTTCATTCTGTAGGTGACGGTTCTGATCCAAACAGACTGGATTCAGATATTTCAAATTTTAAATTTAAACTGGAAAACCTCCGTGTATTACTAGGGGAGGTGTTAGCGGCTCTGAATGATTGTAACACAGTTGCAATACCAGAGAAAATGTGTAGGTTGGATAAATATTTTGCGGTACCGGCGAGTACTGAGGTTTTTCCTATACCTAAGAGACTTACTGAAATTGTTACTAAGGAGTGGGATAGACCTGGGGTGCCGTTCTCACCCCCTCCGATATTTAGAAAAATGTTTCCAATAGACGCCACCACACGGGACTTATGGCAAACGGTCCCTAAGGTGGAGGGAGCAGTTTCTACTTTAGCTAAGCGTACCACTATCCCGGTGGAGGATAGCTGTGCTTTTTCAGATCCAATGGATAAAAAATTAGAGGGTTACCTTAAGAAAATGTTTGTTCAACAAGCTTTTATATTGCAACCCCTTGCATGCATTGCGCCGATCACGGCTGCAGCGGCATTCTGGATTGAGTCTCTGGAAGAGAACATTAGTTCAGCTACTCTGGACGACATTACGGACAGGCTTAGAGTCCTTTAAATTAGCTAATTCATTCATTTCGGAGGCCGTAGTACATCTTACTAAACTTACGGCGAAGAATTCAGGATTCGCAATTCAGGCACGCAGGGCGCTGTGGCTAAAATCCTGGTCAGCTGATGTTACTTCTAAGTCTAAATTGCTTAATATACCTTTCAAAGGGCAGACCTTATTCGGGCCCGGGTTGAAAGAGATTATTGCTGACATTACAGGAGGTAAAGGCCATGCCCTGCCTCAGGACAAAGCCAAAGCTAAGGCTAGACAGTCTAATTTTCATTCCTTTCGTAATTTCAAAGCAGGAGCAGCATCAAATTCCTCTGCACCAAAACAGGAAGGAGCTGTTGCCCGCTACAGACAAGGCTGGAAACCTAACCAGTCCTGGAACAAGGGCAAGCAGATCAGGAAACCTGCTGCTGCCCCTAAAACAGCATGAATTGAGGGCCCCCGATCCGGGATCGGATCTAGTGGGGGGCAGACTTTCTCTCTTCGCCCAGGCTTGGGCAAGAGATGTCCAGGATCCCTGGGCGCTAGAGATAATATCTCAGGGATACCTTCTGGACTTCAAATACTCTCCTCCAAGAGAGAGATTTCATCTGTCAAGGTTGTCATCAATCCAGACAAAGAAAGAGGCGTTTCTACGCTGCGTACAAGAGCTCTTGTTAATGGGAGTAATCCATCCAGTTCCACGATCGGAACAGGGACAGGGGTTTTACTCAAATCTGTTTGTGGTTCCCAAAAAATAGGGAACTTTCAGACCAATCCTGGACTTAAAGATCCTAAACAAATTCCTAAGAGTTCCATCGTTCAAGATGGAGACTATTCGGACAATTTTACCTATGATCCAAGAGGGTCAGTACATGACCACTGTAGATTTAAAGGATGCTTACCTTCACATACCGATTCACAAAGATCATTACCGGTACCTAAGGTTTGCCTTCCTAGACAGGCATTACCAGTTTGTGGCTCTTCCATTCGGATTGGCTACAGCTCCAAGAATCTTCACAAAGGTTCTGGGTGCTCTTCTGGCGGTACTAAGACCGCGGGGAATCTCGGTAGCTCCATACCTAGACGACATTCTGATACAAGCTTCAAGCTTTCAAACTGCCAAGTCTCATACAGAGTTAGTACTGGCATTTCTAAGGTCACATGGATGGAAGGTGAACGAAAAGAAAAGTTCACTCGTTCCACTCACAAGAGTTCCCTTCCTGGGGACTCTTATAGATTCTGTAGAAATGAAGATTTACCTGACAGAGGACAGGCTAACAAGACTTCAAAGTGCTTGCCGCACCCTTCATTCCATTCAACACCCGTCAGTGGCTCAATGCATGGAGGTAATCGGCTTAATGGTAGCGGCAATGGACATAGTACCCTTTGCACGCTTACACCTCAGACCACTGCAACTGTGCATGCTAAGTCAGTGGAATGGGGATTACTCAGACTTATCCCCTTCTCTGAATCTGGATCAAGAGACCAGAAATTCTCTTCTATGGTGGCTTTCTCGGCCACATCTGTCCAGGGGGATGCCATTCAGCAGACCAGACTGGACAATTGTAACAACAGACGCCAGCCCTCTAGGTTGGGGTGCCGTCTGGAATTCTCTGAGGGCTCAGGGACAATGGAGTCAGGAGGAGAGTCTCCTGCCAATAAACATTATGGAATTGAGAGCAGTTCTCAATGCCCTCCTGGCTTGGCCCCAGTTGACAACTCGGGGGTTCATCAGGTTTCAGTCGGACAACATCACGACTGTAGCTTACATCAACCATCAGGGAGGGACAAGAAGCTCCCTAGCTATGATGGAAGTATCAAAGATAATTCGCTGGGCAGAGTCTCACTCTTGCCACCTGTCAGCAATCCACATCCCGGGAGTGGAGAACTGGGAGGCGGATTTCGTAAGTCGTCAGACTTTTCATCCGGGGGAGTGGGAACTCCATCCGGAGGTCTTTGCCCAAATACTTCGACGTTGGGGCAAACCAGAGATAGATCTCATGGCGTCTCGACAGAACGCCAAGCTTCCTCGTTACGGGTCCAGATCCAGGGATCCAGGAGCAGTCCTGATAGATGCCCTGACAGCACCTTGGGACTTCAGGATGGCTTACGTGTTTCCACCCTTCCCGATGCTTCCTCGATTGATTGCCAGAATCAAACAAGAGAGAGCATCAGTGATTCTAATAGCACCTGCGTGGCCACGCAGGACTTGGTATGCAGACCTGGTGGACATGTCATCCTGTCCACCTTGGTCTCTACCTCTGAAACAGGACCTTCTGATACAGGGTCCCTTCAAACATCAAAATCTAACTTCTCTGAAGCTGACTGCTTGGAAATTGAACGCTTGATTTTATCAAGACGTGGGTTTTCTGAGTCAGTTATTGATACCTTAATACAGGCTAGGAAGCCTGTTACCAGAAATATTTACCATAAGATATGGCGTAAATACCTATATTGGTGTGAATCCAAAGGTTACTCTTGGAGTAAGGTTAGGATTCCTAGGATATTGTCTTTTCTACAAGAAGGTTTAGAAAAGGGTTTATCTGCTAGTTCATTAAAGGGACAGATCTCAGCTCTGTCCATTCTGTTACACAAACGTCTGTCAGAAGTTCCTGACGTCCAGGCTTTTTGTCAGGCTTTGGCCAGGATTAAGCCTGTGTTTAAAACTGTTGCTCCACCATGGAGTTTAAACCTTGTTCTTAATGTTTTACAGGGCGTTCCTTGAACCCCTTCATTCCATTGATATAAAGTTGTTATCTTGGAAAGTTCTATTTTTAATGGCTATTTCCTCGGCTCGAAGAGTCTCTGAATTATCAGCCTTACATTGTGATTCTCCTTATTTGATTTTTCATTCGGATAAGGTAGTTCTGCGTACTAAACCTGGGTTCTTACCTAAGGTAGTTACTAACAGGAATATCAATCAAGAGATTGTTGTTCCTTCTTTGTGCCCAAATCCTTCTTCGAAGAAGGAACGTCTACTGCACAACCTGGATGTAGTCCGTGCTCTAAAATTTTACTTACAGGCAACTAAGGAATTTCGACAAACGTCTTCTCTGTTTGTCGTTTACTCTGGGCAGAGGAGAGGTCAAAAGGCTTCTGCTACCTCTCTTTCTTTTTGGCTTCGTAGCATAATTCGTTTAGCTTATGAGACTGCTGGACAGCAGCCTCCTGAAAGAATTACAGCTCATTCTACTAGAGCTGTGGCTTCCACTTGGGCCTTCAAGAATGAGGCCTCTGTTGAGCAGATTTGCAAGGCTGCAACTTGGTCTTCGCTTCATACTTTTTCCAAATTTTACAAATTTGACACTTTTGCTTCATCGGAGGCTATTTTTGGGAGAAAGGTTCTTCAGGCAGTGGTTCCTTCTGTATAAAGAGCCTGCCTATCCCTCCCGTCATCCGTGTACTTTTGCTTTGGTATTGGTATCCCAGAAGTAATGATGACCCGTGGACTGATCACACTTAACAGAAGAAAACATAATTTATGCTTACCTGATAAATTCCTTTCTTCTGTAGTGTGATCAGTCCACGGCCCGCCCTGTTTTTAAGGCAGGTAAATATTTTTTTTTAATTTATACTCCAGTCACCACTTCACCCTTGGCTTTTCCTTTCTCGTTGGTCCTTGGTCGAATGACTGGGAGTGACGTAGAGGGGAGGAGCTATATGCAGCTCTGCTGGGTGAATCCTCTTGCACTTCCTGTTGGGGAGGAGTAATATCCCAGAAGTAATGATGACCCGTGGACTGATCACACTACAGAAGAAAGGAATTTATCAGGTAAGCATAAATTATGTTTTTCCACACGCTTCTTGTGACCCTGTTGACTATTTTGAATGAAACGCTTGATTGTTCGATGATCACGCTTCAGAAGCTTTGCAATTTTAAGAGTGCTGCATCCCTCTGCAAGATATCTCACTATTTTTGACTTTTCTGAGCCTGTCAAGTCCTTCTTTTTACCCATTTTGCCAAAGGAAAGGAAGTTGCCTAATAATTATGCACACCTGATATAGGGTGTTGATGTCATTAGACCACACCCCTTCTCATTACAGAGATGCACATCACCTAATATGCCTAATTGGTAGTAGGCTTTCGAGCCTATACAGCTTGGAGTATGACAACATGCATAAAGATGATGATGTGGTCAAAATACTCATTTGCCTAATAATTCTGCACTCCCTGTATGGCAGGATGAAACCATATACTCTTAACATTGCATAAGGGGGCTTGCTTATGAGTGACCTCATCATTGTGGGAGAAATGAAAAAGACTTACAATAAAAGAACCTGGAATACTGGGGTTCTTTCTCTTTCTTACCTTTGGGATGCTCTGGGAACATCAAGTAAGTGATCATTGCAGACACATAATTACAGCACACCATACTTTCACATAGATTGGGCAAATGTATTAGTGTAATATTGATGTATAGTTCACTGCACTGAGTATTTATAAGTGATTTACATATGTGTAATTTATATTTAATCTGCATATTGTAACTGTTTATGTAGCCTCATTGTAATAAAAGTTTTGTACTGCTGGAATAAGACTGTGTGTGTGATATTCTTGCAGGTAGTTTAATTAAGCTAATGATTGTGTGTTAATATGTATTAGCCTTTCACTAAAGAGTATAGCAAACAGACACTAAGATTTATAGAGTCTTAGGTACCATTTTAATGCAGTTATTTCACCGTGCTGCCTACTTGTGTTGTGACTGTCTGGAGGAGGTCTGTCCTGCCCTGGAGGACATGACTGTGCTGCCAGTGCCTGGAGGAGACTGAGGAGTCGAACTCAGACTCAGAGCGACAGGAGGAGGACCCGGTGGTGGACGGAGGAGCGGAGCCGGTGCCACGTGGGTGGACTCGGTGTAGTCAGAGTGACAGTCGTCTCTCTTCTGTGACAGTCAGTGACACTGACGACCCGACCGGATTCTTCTTTCTCAGGTAAGGAAAGGACCAGAGTCAGACCACTTAGGTTAAATTAAATGTTCATAATGTGGGATGTTCTCCATAAATTAAGAGCATTTCTGGGGAAGCACCGGGTATCCTGACTCCTGCCTGTACCTGACCAACATGGAGATCTTGGTGTAGGAGGACCTCTTGAAGCCTTGAAGGAAGTGGATACCGAGCGGGTGGATGTGTGTTACTCATTACACACATATCCTTGTTTTTAAAATACAAGTAGTAGTGTGACTGTGGATTGAATTAATTCATGCTGACTTTCCTTCTGCCTTCTGCTGTCCCCTTCTAAACTTTGCCATATTAAAGTAAAGTATACAGTGGTTATACCAGGCCAGGGACTGAATGCACACACCTGACTACAGGGAGACAGTAAAGTTCGGCTTTGTATATGGGGGCATTCTTCAATTCTTTTAAATATGACATGTCACTGCGACTTATTGGCCGTAATGGCTGCAAAATCCCAAAAGAAAGAAAGAGAAAACATTTGAAGGGGTAATAATGTGCGCTTTGAGTCCCTTGTATAACCGCTGTATGCATCACTTCAACATTGCAACGTTCAGAAGGGAGGCAACAGAGAGCAGAAGCAAAGCAAGTATGAATTAAATTGAATCCAGAGTCACACAACTTGTTTATTAAAAACAAGATAGCTTCTATAAATATGCAATGCATAGATTGGTTTGCTTCATTTACAAACTATAATTATATTATTTACTATTACTTTAATATAATTCTTGTTTACTGGCAGTATAAGTTTAGAAAAAAATAAGTATAGCCCTACCTTTGAAAATAGTGGTCATTGCACATTTAAACATTTGTTTTCTGATATTTCAACTCTCCTCTCTTACTCTTGGTATATATTGTAACAGCTATCACGAGTCTCATCTGGTTAAGTCATGTGACAACCTGCTAATGGGTCAGATGGGGTCACTATATATATAAATTGCTCCCTGGTGTTTACATCCTTTATTGTAAAGCACATTAACACATGATAGTGACAATATATCTGTTATTGAGAGATTAATAAGTTATTTCCAGGTGCTTATCAGTAGTTTTTTTACTTTGATGAACTGCATTTTCTCATACATGGTAGTATGACAAGGTACAGTTTTGTTAATGTGACTATATTGGAAAGGGTGTTGGGAGTTTGAGATACTTAAAGGGCCATTATAGTTGAAAAATTACATGCTCTAATTTGTTAGAGCATGTAACTTTAATACTAGTGACCTTGCACCTCTATGTGTTTAACCTCTGCAAAACTTTAGTGGATAACAGCTGCTCTTTATACTAACTGTACGACAGTGGCCTTGTCTGAGGAATAAGGCCCAAATTGGCTGCTCCTTCTCCAAATAAGGCAAATGATGGGTGGAGTTTGACTACTCGAGAATAGATGCAGTAAAAAGGATGTAAATTTGTTTTAAAACATTAAAGGAGCATTAAACACAACATTTTTCTTTCATGTTTTAGATAGAACATACAATATTAATACAATATTAATATATTACTTCTGTTATCTAATTAGCCTTTTTCTTTTAGTATCCTTTAAAAAGCATACCTAGGTATGCTAAGGAGCAGCAATGCACTACTGGGAGCAGCTGGTGATTGGTGGTTGCACATATATGCCTCGTCAAAGGCTAATTTAATATGTTCAGTTAGCACCCAGTAGTGCATTGCTGCATATCCTTCAACAAAGGATAACAAGAGAATGAAGCAAATTTAATTAAAGCAATAAATTGGACCTGCAACCTTTCAATTTTATAATAAAATTTAAGCTGCTTCTGCCGGGTTCATATATGTGTTTCTCGGGCGTATCATACCCAGTGCCTCACTAGCCTCTGACCTCACCGCACGTCACTGGTTGGCGGTTTAGGGGTTAATAGGTTAATTAGGTTTATTGCGATGTGGGGGTTGGCGGTTTAGGGGTTAATATTTTAATTATGTTATTTGCGTTGTTTAATTTGCGGATTAGGGTTAATGACTTTATTTTGCGATTTGGGGGTTGTTAGGTGTTTGTTAATAATTTGTGCGGGAGGTTACGTTTTTTTTGTTATACTTCATGCGGGCAGTTAGGTTTTGTTATTATTTCGTGCAGGCGTTTGTTTGTTTTTGATATTTTGTGCGGTTGCGTTTTTTTTTTTTTTTTTTTTCCCAAGGCTTCGTTTGCCTTTGCACCACCCTGCCATTTTTGGAATCCACCTGAATGCAGATTATTTTGGCTGCATGCTCAGCCAACATTCTTTTGGCTGCCTCGCGCAGCCAACATTCCTTTGACGATGCATGCGTAACTGGCGACGGACGCCTTACAAACACGATTATAGTATAGATACAGTATATGGTTTACTAAATACTCCCAGCTATGACTTACTTTCATGTTTTGAATGTATCCAGAGTCATACAGGTTGTCTAAATAGCTGCAGTCTTGAAGGCAGCTAGTTTGATAATTGATAGTCACTCACTCTTTGCTTCTTTGCATTGATGATTTAGCAAAGCAATAATTACATAAATGGTGATGTCTTCATGAGGACTCAAATATTCATCCCCAACAATGAACCAGCAGGAGCACTCTCTAAGAGACTAACAGCATTATAACTGACCCTCTACTTAGAAGGGCCAGTAGCACACCCAGGTAAACACCTTAATGCCTAAATAAGGTCTGAGACTCCCTTATGTCAGTAAAAAATAGAGCTGTCATTTTCTGTTGTTAGTGATACATACTTGGGGGTCAAATTATTAATGTGCGAGTGGACATAATACGAGAGATTTGCGGCCAATCGATTTCTGTCCGCCGCCTCAGAGCAGGCGGACAGGTTATGGAGCAGCGGTCTTTAGACCGCTGCTTCATAACTTCTGTTTCCGGCAAGCCGTACGGAGCTTGATAAATTGACCCCCATGTCTTTATTGATATCTTAATTCTTCTAGCTGTTGAAGATTCCTTCCTATAGAAATATGATGCTTGACTTTCTAAGTCAGACAGAAGTTACAGTGTACAAGTATAGCATTACCGCACATGTTATTTAATTTTAGTTTGCCATCAGCCAATGTGCAAAAGAGGACATAACTCTTTTCATATATGATTATGTACCTCCTCTCTATGCCTGCTTCACCATCACACTCTCTTCTATAAAGAGCTGCTAATTTGTAGCTCCCCCAATAATGTTTACCTGTCCATTCATAATCTCTCACATATCTTACCCTCTGCATCCATATCTGATAATAAGCCTTTGTTTATATAAGCTTTCCATAAATGATTGCTTGAATGCTTCCTCAAGCTTTTTTTTAAAAAATATTTGAAATGTAGTCAGATTTGTATTTAATTTTTTCTTTTTTTTTCTTAGATGATGTACGGAATTATTTAGCAGGACATTGTCTAAGCTCACACAAGAGAAGGGAGGTAGAGCATTTGCATATCTTCCAACATTTCAAGTGGCAAAATACATATGTTTACACACTTTTTAATTTGTATAAATTTCTTTTCTAATGTATGGTTGCAGTTAGTTTGTGATCCTTCAGCCTTAGGTTCACAACACTGGTATGTTTTGTTTGCGTAGACCTCGTCCATAAAGACCTCCGTAGCACTGCACATGTATTTAACCCCTTAAGGACCACAGCACTTTTCCATTTTCTGTCCGTTTGGGACCAAGGCTATTTTTACATTTCTGCAGCGTTTGTGTTTAGCTGTAATTTTCCTCTTACTCATTTACTGTACCCACAAATATTATATACCGTTTTTCTCGCCATTAAATGGACTTTCTAAAGATACCATTATTTTCATCATATCTTATAATTTACTATAAAAAAATTTATAAAATATGAGGAAAAAATGGAAAAAAACACACTTTTTCTAACTTTGACCCCCAAAATCTGTTACACATATACAACCACCAAAAAACACCCATGCTAAATAGTTTCTAAATTTTGTCCTGAGTTTAGAAATACCCAATGTTTACATGTGCTTTGCTTTTTTTGCAAGTTATAGGGCCATAAATACAAGTAGCACTTTGCTATTTCCAAACCACTTTTTTTCAAAATTAGCGCTAGTTACATTGGGACACTGATATCTTTCAGGAATCCCTGAATATCCCTTGACATGCATATATTTTTTTTTTAGAAGACATCCCAAAGTATTGATCTAGGCCCATTTTTGGTATATTTCATGCCACCATTTCACCGCCAAATGCTAACAAATAAAAATAAAGCGTTAAATTTCTCCAACATAGGTGTGTCCGGTCCACGGCGTCATCCTTACTTGTGGGATATTCTCTTCCCCAACAGGAAATGGCAAAGAGCCCAGCAAAGCTGGTCACATGATCCCTCCTAGGCTCCGCCTACCCCAGTCATTCTCTTTGCCGTTGTACAGGCAACATCTCCACGGAGATGGCTTAGAGTTTTTTAGTGTTTAACTGTAGTTTTTATTATTCAATCAAGAGTTTGTTATTTTAAAATAGTGCTGGTATGTACTATTTACTCAGAAACAGAAAAGAGATGAAGATTTCTGTTTGTATGAGGAAAATGATTTTAGCACCGTAACTAAAATCCATAGCTGTTCCACACAGGACTGTTGAGAGCAATTAACTTCAGTTGGGGGAACAGTGTGCAGTCTCTTACTGCTTGAGGTATGACACATTCTAACAAGACGATGTAATGCTGGAAGCTGTCATTTTCCCTATGGGATCCGGTAAGCCATGTTTATTAAGATAGTAAATAAGGGCTTCACAAGGGCTTATTAAGACTGTAGACTTTTTCTGGGCTAAATCGATTCATTATTAACACATATTTAGCCTTGAGGAATCATTTATTCTGGGTATTTTGATATGATTATATCGGCAGGCACTGTTTTTGACACCTTATTCTTTAGGGGCTTTCCCTAATCATAGTCAGAGCCTCATTTTCGCGCCGGTATGGCGCACTTGTTTTTGAGGACAGCATGGCATGCAGCTGCATGTGTGTGGAGCTCTGATACATAGAAAAGTCTTTCTGAAGGCATCATTTGGTATCGTATTCCCCTTTGGGCTTGGTTGGGTCTCAGCAAAGCAGATTCCAGGGACTGTAAAGGGGTTAAATATAAAAACGGCTCCGGTTCCGTTATTTTAAGGGTTAAAGCTTCCAAATTTGGTGTGCAATACTTTTAAGGCTTTAAGACACTGTGGTGAAATTTTGGTGAATTTTGAACAATTCCTTCATACTTTTTCGCAATTGCAGTAATAAAGTGTGTTTAGTTTAAAATTTAAAGTGACAGTAACGGTTTTATTTTAAAACGTTTTTTTGTGATTTGTTATCAAGTTTATGCCTGTTTAACATGTCTGAACTACCAGATAGATTGTGTTCTGACTGTGGGGAAACCAAGGTTCCTTCTCATTTAACTATATGTATTTTATGTCATAAAAAAATTTAGTAAAAATGATGCCCAAGATGATTCCTCAAGTGTGGGGAGTAAGCATGGTACTGCATCATCCCCTCCTTTGTCTACACCAGTCTTGCCCATACAGGAGGCCCCTAGTACATCTAGTGCGCCAATACTCCTTACTATGCAACATTTAACGGCTGTAATGGATAATTCTATCAAAAACATTTTAGCCAATATGCCCACTTATCAGCGAAAGCGCGACTGCTCTGTTTTAGAAAATTCTGTAGAGCATGAGAACGCTGATGATATGGTTTCTGAAGGGCCCCTACACCAGTCTGAGGGGGCCAGGGAGGTTTTGTCTGAGGGAGAAATTTCAGATTCAGGAAACATTTCTCAACAAGCTGAACCTGATGTGATTACTTTTAAATTTAAGTTGGAACATCTCCGCGCTCTGCTTAAGGAGGTGTTATCCAATTTGGATGATTGTGATTATCTGGTCATTCCAGAACCACTATGTAAAATGGAAAAGTTCTTAGAGGCCCCGGGGCCCCCCGAAGCTTTTCCTATATCCAAGCGGGTGGCGTACATTGTTAGTAAAGAATGGGACAGGCCCGGTATACCTTTAGTACCTCCCCCCATATTTATAAAATTGTTTTCCTATAGTCGACCCCAGAAAGGACTGATGGCAGACAGTCCCCAAGGTCGAGGGGGCGGTTTCTACTCTACACAAGCGCGCCACTATACCCATAGAAGATAGTTGTGCTTTCCAAGTCCTATGGATAAAAAATTAGAAGGTCTGCTAAAGATGTTTGTTCAGCAAGGTTCCCTTCTACAACCAATTGCATGCATTGTCCCTGTCACTGCAGCCGCGTGTTTCTAGTTTGATGAGCTAGGAAAGGCGATTATTAGTAATTCTTCTTCTTATGAGGAGATTATGGACAGAATTCGTGATCTTAAATTGGCTAATTCTTTCACCCTAGACGCCACCTTGCAATTGGCTAGGTTAGCGGCGAAAAAATTCTGGGTTTGCTATTGTGGCGCAGAGCGCTTTGGTTAAAATCTTGGGCAGCGGATGCGTCTTCCAAGAACAAATTGCTTGACATTCCTTTCAAGGGGAAAACACTCTTTGGCCCTGACTTGAAAGAGATTATCTCTGATATCACTGGGGGCAAGGGCCACGCCCTTCCTCAGGATAGGTCTTTTCAAGACCAAAAATAAACCTAAGTTTCGTCCCTTTCGCAGAAACGGATCAGCCCCAAGGGCTACGTCCTCTAAGCAGGAAGGTAATACTTCTCAAGCCAATCCAGCCTGGAGACCTATGCAAGGCTGGAACAAAGGAAAGCAGGCCAGGAAACCTGCCACTGCTACCAAGACAGCATGAAATGCGGGCCCCCGATCCGGGACCGGATCTGGTGGGGGGCAGACTCTCTCTCTTCGCTCAGGCTGGGGCAAGAGATGTTCTGGATCCTTGGGCGCTAGAAATAGTCTCCCAAGGTTATTCTCTGGAGTTCAGGGGGCTTCCTCCAAGGGGGAGGTTCCACAGGTCTCAGTTGTCTTCAGACCACATAAGAAGACAGGCATTCTTACATTGGGTAGAAGACCTGCTAAAAATGGGAGTGATTCATCCTGTTCCATTAGGAGAACAAGGGATGGGGTTCTACTCCAATCTGTTCATAGTTCCCAAAAAAGAGGGAACGTTCAGACCAATCTTAGATCTCAAGATCTTGAACAAGTTTCTCAAGGTTCCATCGTTCAAGATGGAAACCATTCGAACACTTCTTCCTTCCATCCAGGAAGGTCAATTCATGACCAAGGTGGATTTCAAGGATGCGTATCTACATATTCCTATCCACAAGGAACATCATCGGTTCCTAAGGTTTGCATTCCTGGACAAGCATTTCCAGTTCGTGGCGTTTTCTTTCGGATTAGCCACTGCTCCTAGGATTTTCTCATAGGTACTAGGGTCCCTTCTGGCGGTGTTAAGACCAAGGGGCATTGCTGTAGTACCTTACTTGGACGACATTCTGATTCGAGCGTCGTCCCTTCCTCAAGTAAAGGCTCACACGGACATTGTCCTGGCCTTTCTCAGATCTCACGGATGGAAAGTGAACGTGGAAAAGAGTTCTCTATCTCCGTCAACGAGGGTTCCCTTCTTGGGAACTATAATAGACTCCTTAGAAATGAGGATTTTTCTGACAGAAGCCAGAAAAACAAAACTTCTAGACTCTTGTCGGATACTTCATTCCGTTCCTCTTCCTTCCATAGCGCAGTGCATGGAAGTGATAGGTTTGATGGTAGCGGCAATGGACATAGTTCCTTTTGTGCGCATTCATCTAAGACCATTACAACTGTTCATGCTCAGTCAGTGGAATGGGGACTATTCAGACTTGTCTCCGAAGATACAAGTAAATCAGAGGTCCAGAGACTCATTCCGTTGGTGGCTGTCCCTGGACAACCTGTCACAAGGGATGACCTTCCGCAGACCAGAGTGGGTCATTGTCACGACCGACGCCAGTCTGATGGGCTGGGGCGCGGTCTGGGGATCCCTGAAAGCTCAGGGTCTTTGGTCTCGGGTAGAATCTCTTCTACCGATAAATATTCTGGAACTGAGAGCGATATTCAATGCTCTCAAAGCTTGGCCTCAGCTATCGAGGGCCAAGTTCATACATCAACCATCAGGGGGGAACAAGGAGTTCCCTAGCGATGGAAGAAGTGACCAAAATCATTCTATGGGCGGAGTCTCACTCCTGCCACCTGTCTGCTATCCACATCCCAGGAGTGGAAAATTGGGAAGCGGATTTTCTGAGTCGTTAGACATTGCATCCGGGGGAGTGGGAACTCCATCCGGAAATCTTTGCCCAAGTTACTCAACCGTGGGGCATTCCAGACATGGATCTGATGGCCTCTCGTCAGAACTTCAGAGTTCCTTACTACGGGTACAGATCCAGGGATCCCAAGGCGGCTCTAGTGGATGCACTAGTAGCACCTTGGACCTTCAAACTAGCTTATGTGTTCCCGCCGTTTCCTCTCATCCCCAGGCTGGTAGCCAGGATCAATCAGGAGAGGGCGTCGGTGATTTTGATAGCTCCTGCGTGGCCACGCAGGACTTGGTATGCAGATCTGGTGAATATGTCATCGGCTCCACCATGGAAGCTACCTTTGAGACGAGACCTTCTTGTTCTAGGTCCGTTCGACCCACTCCAGCTGACTGCTTGGAGATTGAACGCTTGATCTTATCAATGCGAGGGTTCTCAGATTCTGTTATTAATACTCTTGTTCAGGCCTGAAAGCCTGTAACCAGAAAAATTACCACATAATTTGGTATATCTGTTGGTGTGAATCTGCAGGATTCCCTTGGGACAAGGTTAAGATTCCTAAGAGTCTATCCTTCCTTCGAGAAGGATTGGAAAAAGGATTATCTGCAAGTTCCTTGATGGGACAGATTTCTGCCTTGTCTGTGTTACTTCACAAAAAGCTGGCAGCTGTGCCAGATGTTCTAGCCTTTGTTCAGGCTCTGGTTAGAATCAAGCCTGTTTACAAAATTTTGACTCCTCCTTGGAGTCTCAACCTAGTTCTTTCAGTTCTTCAGGGGGTTCCGTTTGAACCCTTACATTCCGTTGATATTAAGTTATTATCTTGGAAAGTTTTGTTTTTGGTTGCAATTTCTTCTGCTAGAAGAGTTTCAGAATTATCTGCTCTGCAGTGTTCTTCTCCTTATCTGGTGTTCCATGCAGATAAGGTGGTTTTGCGTACTAAACCTGGTTTTCTTCCAAAAGTTGTTTCTAACAAAAACATTAACCAGGAGATAGTTGTGCCTTCTTTGTGTCCTAATCCAGTTTCAAAGAAGGAACGTTTGTTGCACAACTTGGATGTAGTTCGTGCTCTCAAATTTTACTTAGCAGCTACTAAGGATTTCAGACAAACTTTGTCTTTGTTTGTTGTTTATTCTGGTAAACGGAGAGGTCAAAAAGCAACTTCTACCTCTCTCTCCTTCTGGATTAAAAGCATTATCCGATTGGCTTATGAGACTGCCGGACGGCAGCCTCCTGAAAGAATCACAGCTCACTCCACTAGGGCTGTGGCTTCCACATGGGCCTTCAAGAACGAGGCTTCTGTTGATCAGATATGTAAGGCAGCGACTTGGTCTTCACTGCACACTTTTTCTAAATTTTACAAATTTGATACTTTTGCTTCTTCTGAGGCTATTTTTGGGAGAAAGGTTTTGCAAGCCGTGGTGCCTTCCATTTAGGTGACCTGATTTGCTCCCTCCCTTCATCCGTGTCCTAAAGCTTTGGTATTGGTTCCCACAAGTAAGGATGACGCCGTGGACCGGACACACCTATGTTGGAGAAAACAGAATTTATGTTTACCTGATAAATTACTTTCTCCAACGGTGTGTCCGGTCCACGGCCCGCCCTGGTTTTTTTAATCAGGTCTGATAATTTATTTTCTTTAACTACAGTCACCACGGTAACATATGGTTTCTCCTATGCAAATATTCCTCCTTAACGTCGGTCGAATGACTGGGGTAGGCGGAGCCTAGGAGGGATCATGTGACCAGCTTTGCTGGGCTCTTTGCCATTTCCTGTTGGGGAAGAGAATATCCCACAAGTAAGGATGACGCCGTGGACCGGACACACCGTTGGAGAAAGTAATTTATCAGGTAAACATAAATTCTGTTTTTTCACAATTTTAGGTTTCTCACTGAAATTATTTACAAACAGCTTGTGCAATTATGGCATAAATGGTTGTAAAAGCTTCTCTGGGATCCCCTTTGTTCAGAAATAGCAGACATATATGGCTTTGGCTTTGCTTTTTGGTAATTAGAAGGCAGCTAAATGCCGTTGCGCACCACACGTGTATAATGACCAGCATTGAAGGGGTTAATTAGGGAGCTTGTAGGGAGCTTGCAGGGTTAATTTTAGCTTTAGTGTAGATATCAACCTCCCACATGACACATCACACCCCCTGATCCCTCCCAAACAGCTCTCTTCCCTCCCCCACCCCACAATTGTCCCCGCCATCTTAAGTACTGGCAGTAAGTCTGCCAGTACTAAAATAAGAGTTTTTTGGGGATTTAAAAAAAAAAAAATGATAATTCTGCTCTGTAGGATCCCCCCTTAGCCCCCAACCTCCCTGATCCCCCCCCAAACAGCTCTCTAACCCCCCTCTCGGCCTTATTATGCGCCATATTGGGTACTGGCAGCTGTCTGCCAGTACCCAGTTTGAAATCAAATATGTTTTTTTAAAATTTTATTATTTTAAAAATTCTTTTTTCTGTAGTGTAGCTGCCCCCCCTCAACCCCCAACCTCCCACCCTCCCAGATCGTTAAAATTTGTAATTTTCCCACCCTCTCTCCCACCGTGTACCACTTAACATTTGTTCCATAGTGTAGGGTTCCCACCCGCACGCGCGCGCACTCGATCCCGCCCCCCTTCCCCACCGATGGCCGCCCACCCGCCTCCCTGGATCAGCTCCCACCCACCAACGAACATGGCCATTGATGGCCGATGCAGAGAGGGCCACAGGGTGGCTCTCTCTTCATCGGACGGCTAAAAAATGTTATAGCAGGATGCCTCAATATCGAGGCATCACTGCTATAACATGAAAGCAGTTGGAAGTGATCAGGATCGCTTCCACTGCTTTCAAAGACCAACGACGTATGGGGTACGTCCTTGGTCATTAACTGCATTTTTTTGCAGGACGTACCCCATACGTCGTTGGTCGTTAAGGGGTTAAGGTTTGGCTGGATAAGATAACTTGCTATATTAATAAATTATAATGAAATATGGCGTCATTGATTGTAGGCTTCATATAAACCATTAGCTTTGTGGGACTATTTAAATCAAAGGTTAATAGGAAAGTATACAGAGTCCATATTTCTGTACTAGTGAAGTCCAGATTTACACCACCTAGTGAAAGGGATATAAAACAGTCTTTCAATGTTGTAATAAAAAACTAAAAAAAAACACACAAGCAGTGGAATATACTAATAAATCAGAGTGCTAGTAGATAATGATAAACAGCATGAAAGAAAACTTGAACTCGCTGGATTTTTTAAACAGATTTTACTGTGACCGTGTTGACGTTTCGGGGATAATATATCCCCTTCCTCAGACACATGTGTTACAAACTGAAGTGCATTTATAACCAAACAAATAGTAAACCCCTCCCCCTGTTGTCAAGGTGACCACTGAGTCATGATAACAATGATAATAAAGTGATTTACATAGACTGTAGTATCTATCTTGTACAGTGCAAGTGACTCAAAAGTTAAGAGGGAAAACAAGGGAGCATGAAATACATACAAAGAGGAATATATCAGACCCCACTCAAATACAAACTTTAAAAAGCGCAATAGTAATCAATCATAGAAAATCAAGAAAACAATGAAACAGATGTATATAACAGTGTAATGTGTTAAACAAATAAGGCACCATACCACTTACATATATTGGGATCCCCTGCCATCAGAGTAGCTGCCATCAGAGCGATTCCGCTCCGTTCATAATACAGGAAGTAACGCTCTGTGGTGCGGTACGTCACAAAATGGGCAACAGCCAATCACCTTGCAGCTATCACGCTGTCTCAGGGGAATCACCAGGATATGTCAGCACTACATCGCTATGCAGCGCAGTCCCTGTCATCTCAGACAATAGTACACGGTCACAATAAAATCTGTTTAAAAATCCAGCTAGTGCAATTTTTCTTTCATGATATATATATATATATATATATATATATATATATATATATATATATATATATATACATACAGTATATATAAAAGAAATGAACAGTCACTGTAAACGCCACAGCCCTGAATACTTAAAGACAGCTGTACAGTTCAGACAGCTGTACAGTTCCCAGCAACTTGGGTGGTTAACCCCTGAGATGCCTGGGTGACAGGCCCATAGAGAAACGTACAGAAATTATCAATAACAAGACCTTGATGTGGCCCTGGGCTTAAACCGTTTGGCGCCAAATGCAACTGACTCTCCTGTTTTTACTTTTAAACATTACTGTGTGCCTGCTGGTGATTGCCAGGTTCTCTGTGTGTTAATATAATTACATAAGACTTAGCTCTCTCTTCACATCTTTATTAAAGTATCTGATACTTTAATAAAGATGTGAAGAGAGAGCTAAGTCTTATGTGATGCTTTTGATACATAAATATATATATATATATATATATATATATATATATATATATATATATATATATATATATTTTTTTTTTTTTTTTATTTTTTTTTTTACTTTATTTATGCAGGGTCCATTACTTCCTGTTAAGGAATAGCCAGACCCTTGAAGTTTTGTGTTGATCAGTGTTTCTCAACTCCAGTCCTTAAATACCCTTAACAGGTTTTATTTTAATGGTATCTTAAATAAAACGCACTTGAAATAATTAGCTGATGGGTGAGAGCAGGTTAATACCCATGGTTACTGATTAGCTGATTATTTCACTTGTGCTCTATTTCAGATAGCATGAACATCTGGCCTGTTAGAGGTAGTTGAGGCCAGTGGTTGAGAAACTCTGGTCTAGCATACAGCTTCACTAGTTCCAGTCAGTTTGTTGCTCATGCTCAGTAGAGGACTTTGCTGTAAAAATTATGTGACAGTAAGACTTTGAGGGACACAAGTCAAAATAAACTTGTTTGATTCAGATAGAACATGCAGTTTTAAGACACTTTCTAATTTACTTCCATTATCAAATTGTGCACATTCTTTTTATATTCACGCTTTCTGGAGAACAAGATCCTACTGAGCATGTGCTTAAGCTCACAAGGTATACGTTTACTAGTCTGTGATTGGCTGATGTCTGTCACATGATACAGGGGGTCGGAAAATGGGAGAATAAATAAATTTGTCAGAAAAAAAAATCTACTGCTTATTTGAAATTCAGAGTAAGTGCTATTGCATTGTCTTTTTTTATTGCTCGTGTTAATGTAATTCTACTGCACTGCGTGGTCCTTTAGGTTTTAATGGTAGCTCCCTTATCTTACTAAAGGCAATGGCTACACTGTGAAATTTCTAAGTGCTCATTTTGCAAGAAAACAATTAAGTTGTTTGCTGTTTTAACACAATCTGCCTTTTTATGTTTAATTTGAGTTAACATTTTTGTATACTAAAAGAGCACTGTGTAATTTCCCTTTCAGAAGAGTACACCTTAGCACAGTTCTTGAGTGGCCTTATCAAAAAGCTTCTTCCCATAATAACCTATTTCCTTTAAGTAAGATAAGGAGCCAAATGTAATGTAAGATGTCTGTGACATGTTTTTTTTAAATGAAATTTGTTGCTAATCAATTAATTAGTCTTGCTGTCTCAGCCATGGAAAAATAAAAAAAAATGTGTTAGCACCATGACCTCATTGCATGTGACCTTGATCAAGTCACTTTATATAAGACAAATACATTAAAAACACTAAGTACTAGACTATTATAATCATAAGTGTTTACAGAAAATGCATTGAGGAAGAACAAGCTTTCAAATGTGCTTTGATCAGTGAAGTAGAATTGTTGCAAATTAAACAAAACATGAAATGCCAGCATATAGTAATTTGGGAAAATATGAGAGATTTGGAATTTTGTACAGCAAAATGATCCTCAAGTGTCTGACTTGGCTATAAGCTTTCTCTGTGATCTCAAACTCATTTGTTCTTCTCAAGTTTCTTTTCTGTTCCCAAGTTGACATTTTGTGTTAGCAGTACAGACTAACAAATAATCCAAGTCACAATGAATTTGTATAGTTAAGTTTTATGTTATTTTAATAAGGCATTTATTCCATTCTGCAGTAAGTAAAGACATGTACACATTCTTGTGGAGATATTTTTTTGGTGTGCAGTTCATTCTAGCTGTGAAACTGTGACTGCAATAATTTCCATGAAAAACTAACGGCTAGATTACAAGTTTTTCGTTATGAGCTGTGTGGTGCTACTTTTTTTTCTCACCGCTCACTTACCTGCAGCGCTGGTATTACAGGTTTTTACAAACCCGGCGTTAAAAGGCAAGAAGTGAACGTAGAGCAAAATTGAGCTCCATGCCGCACTCCAATACCAGCACTGCTTAAGTGAGCGGTGAGCTGGTTATACGTGTCCGTGCACGATTTCCCCATAGACATCAATGGGGAGAGCCGACTGAGAAAAAGTTTAACACCTGCAATAAAGCAGCCTAAAGCTCCGTAATGCAGCCCCATTGATTCCTATGGGGAAACACATTTTATGTTTACACCTAACACCCTAACATGAACCCCGAGTCTAAACACCCCTAATCTTACACTTATTAACCCCTTATCCGCCGCCCCCGACATCGCCGACACCTACATTATTCTTATTAACCCCTAATCTCCCGTCCCCATTGTTGCCGCAACCTACCTACACTTATTAACCCCTAATCTGCCTCCCCCAACATCGCCACCACTATATTACATGTATTAACCCCTAAATCTAAGTCTAACCCTAACACCCCCTAACTTAAATATAATTTAAATACATCTAAATAAAATTCCTATCATTATCTAAATTATTCCTATTTAAAACTAAGTACTTACCTGTTAAATAAACGCTAAGCTAGCTACAATATAACTAATGGTTACATTGTATCTAGCTTAGGGTTTATTTCTTATTTTTCAGGCGAGTTTGTATTTATTTTAACTAGGTAGAATAGGTATTAAATAGTTAATAACTATTTAATAACTACCTAGCTAAAATAAATACAAATTTACCTGTAAAATAAAACCTAACGTAAGTTACAATAACACCTAACCTTACACTATAATTAAATAAATTCCCTACATTAAATACAATTAAATAAATTAAATTAGCTAAAGCACACAAAAAAACAAACACTAAATTACAGAAAATAAAAAACAAATTACAGATCTTTGAACTAATTACACCTAATCTAATAGCCCTATCAAAATAAAAAAGCCCCCCCAAAATAAAAAAAACCCTTGCCTAAACTAAACTACCAATAGCCCTTAAAAGGGCCTTTTGCGGGGCATTGCCCCAAAGAAATCAGCTCTTTTTCCTGTAAAAAAAAAATACAAACACCCCCCCCAACAGTAAAACTCACCACCCACACAACCAACCCCCCAAATAAAAGCCTAACTAAAAAAAACTAAGCTCCCCATTGCCCTGAAAAGAGCTTTTGGATGGGCATTGCCCTTAAAAGGGCATTTAGCTCTATTGCTGCCCAAAGCCCTAACCTAAAAAATAAACCCACCCAATACAACCTTAAAAAATCCTAACACTAACCCTGAAGCTTCACTTACCGGGAGAAGTCTTCATCCAAGCGGCAAGATGTCCTCAACGAAGCCGGCAGAAGTGGTCCTCCAGATGTGCAGAAGTGGTCCTCCAGACGGGCAATACACCCTTAAAAAAATCCTAACACTGTTCCAATCAGCCAATAGAATGCAAGCTCAATCCTATTGGCTGATTGGATCAGCCAATAGGATTAAAGTTCAATCCTATTGGCTGATTGCATCAGCCAATAGGATTTTTTCTACCTTAATTCCGATTGGCTGATAGAATTCTATCAGCCAATCGGAATCTAAAGGACGCCATCTTGGATGACGTCACTTAAAGAGATATTCATTCCGAAGAAGACTTCGTTTAAAGAGGATGCTCCGCGCCGGATGTCTTGAAGATGGAGCCGCCCCGTGTCAGAAGGATGAAGATAGAAGATGCTGTCTGGATGAAGACTTCTGCCGTCTGGAGGACCACTTCTGCCCATCTTGGATGACGTCCCTTAAAGGAGCCTTCATTCATCGGTAGTCCGTCGGGAAAGAAGGATGTTCCGTGTCGGCGGGATGAAGATGGATCCTGAAGAAAGAAGATTGAAGACCCCGCTTGGAAGATGACATCGCCGGATAGAAGACTTCTTCAGCGCCGCTTGGAAGATGACATCGCCCGGATGGAAGACTTCTTCAGCGCTGCCTGGAGGATCACTTCATCGGATGGAAGACTTCTTCAGCGCCCCTTGGAGGATCACTTCTGCCGCTCCGGATCTCCTCTTCAGTTCCATCGGTGGCTCGGCTGAGTGAAGACGACTCAAGGTAGGATGAACTTCAGGGGATTAGTGTTAGGTTATTTTAAGGGGGGTTTGGGTTAGATTAGGGGTATGTGGGTGGTGGGTTTTAATGTTGGGGGGGTTGTATTTTTCTTTTACAGGCAAAAGAGCAGTTTTCTTTGGGGCATGCCCCACAAAAGGCCCTTTAAAGGGCTGGTAAGGTAAAAGAGCTTTGAACTTTTTTAAATTAGAATAGGGTAGGGAATTTTTTTATTTTGGGGGGCTTTGTTATTTTATTAGGGGGCTTAGATTAGGTGTAATTAGCTTAAAATTGTTGTAATATTTTTTAAATGTTTGTAACTTATTTTTTTTATTTTTTGTAACTTAGCTTTTTTATTTTTTGTACTTTAGTTAGTTTATGTAATTGTATTTAATTGTAGTTATTTGTAGTTAATTTATTTAATTAATGTAATGATAGTGTAGTGTTAGGTGTAATTGTAACTTAGGTTAGTTTTTATTTTACAGGTAAATTTCTCTTTATTTTAGCTAGGTAGCTATTAACCCCTTAGTGACCAGAGCACTTTTCCATTTTCTGTCCGTTTGGGACCAAGGCTATTTTTACATTTCTGCGGTGTTTGTGTTTAGCTGAAATTTTCCTCTTACTCATTTACTGTACCCACACATATTATATACCGTTTTTCTCACAATTAAATGGACTTTCTAAAAATACCATTATTTTCATCATATCTTATCATTTACTATAAAATAATTTATAAAATATGAGGAAAAATGGAAAAAAACACACTTTTTCTAACTTTGAACCCCAAAATCTGTTACATATCTACAACCACCAAAAAACACCCATGCTAAATAGTTTCTAAATTTTGTCCTGAGTTTAGAAATACCCAATGTTTACAAGTTCTTTGCTTTTTTTGTAACTTATAGGGCCATAAATACAAGTAGCACTTTGCTATTTTCAAACCATTTTTTTTCAAAATTAGCGCTAGTTACATTGGGACACTGATATCTTTCAGGAATCCCTGAATATCCATTGACATGTATATATTTTTTTTTAGAAGACATCCCAAAGTATTGATCTAGGCCCATTTTGGTATATTTCATGCCACCATTTCACCGCCAAATGCGATCAAATACAAAAAATCGTTCACTTTTTCACAAATTTTTTCACAAACTTTCAGTTTCTCACTGAAATTATTTACAAACTGCTTGTGCAATTATGGCATAAATGGTTGTAAATTCTTCTCTGGGATCCCCTTTGTTCAGAAATAGCAGACATATATGGCTTTGGCTTTGCTTTTTGGTAATTAGAAGGCCGCTAAATGCCACTGCCCACCACACGTGTATTATGCCCAGCAGTGAAGGGGTTAATTAGGAAGCATGTAAGGAGCTTTTTGGGGTATTTTTAGCTTTAGTGTAGTGTAGTAGACAACCCCAAGTATTGATCTAGGCCCATTTTGGTATATTTCATGCCACCATTTCACCGCCAAATGCGATCAAATTAAAAAAAATGTTACATTTTTCACAATTTTAGGTTTCTCACTGAAATCATTTACAAACAGCTTGTGCAATTATGGCACAAATGGTTGTAAATGCTTCTCTGGGATCCCCTTTGTTCAGAAATAGCAGACATATATGACTTTGGCGTTGCTTTTTGGTAATTAGAATGCTGCTAAATGGCGCTGCGCATCACACGTGTATTATGGCTAGCAGTGAAGGGGTTAATTAGGTAGCTTGTAGGGAGCTTGCAGGGTTAATTTTAGCTTTAGTGTAGAGATCAGCCTCCCACCTGAAACATCAGACCCCCTGATCCCTCCCAAACATCTCTCTTCCCTCCCCTACCCCACAAATGTCCCCGCCATCTTAAGTACTGGCAGAAACTCTGCCAGTACTAAAATAAAAGGAGAATTTTGGCTTTTTTGTGCATTTTTTTTAGCATATTTACATATGCTTATGTGTAGGATCCCCATTAGCCCCCAACCTCACTGATCCCCCACCAAACAGCTCTCTAACCCTCCCCCTCTGACTTAATGTGCGCCATCTTGGGTACTGGCAGCTGTCTGCCAGTACCCATTTTAGTGAAAAATATGCTGTTATATATTAAAAAAATCTCCCTTTTCTGTAGTGTAGCTTCCCCCCCCCAATACCAACCCCCCACCCCTTCCTGATCCCTTAGATGCTTTCAAAAAAATAAGTTTATTATATATTTTTTTACAATCAACTTGTACCTTTTTTCTGTAGTGTAGCGGTTCCCACCCGCTCCCGCCCCGTGCACGCGCCCGCCCGCCACCCCCCGTGCACGCGCGCGCGCCCGTGCGCGCCCCCGGCGATACCGCAACCGATCCCGCCCCCCTCTCTCACTAAGAAGCCATCGATGGCCGCCCACCCACCTCCCACTTCAGCTCCCACCCACCAACGAATGCGGCCATCGATGTCCGGTGCAGAGAGGGCCACAGAGTGGCTCTCTCTGCACCGGAGGGGTAAAAAATGTTATTGCAGGATGCCTCAATATCGAGGCATCCTGCAATAACCGGAAATCAGCTGGAAGTGATCAGGATCGCTTCCAGCTGCTTTCCAAACCGAGGACGTGCAGGGTACGTCCTTGGTCGTTAAGTGACTTTTTTAAGAGGACGTACCCTGCACGTCCTCGGTCATTAAGGGGTTAAATAGTTAATAACTATTTAATAGCTATTGTACCTAGTTAAAATAAATTGAAAGTTACCTATAAAATAAAAATAAATCCTAAGATAGCTACAATATAATTATTATTTATATTGTAGCTATATTAGGGTTTATTTTAAAGGTAAGTATTTAGTTTTAAATAGGATTAATTTAGTTAATAATAGAAATATTATTTAGATTTATTTAATTAATATTTAAGTTAGGGGGGTGTTAGGGTTAGTGTTAGGTTTAGGGGTTAATAAATTTATTACAGTGGTGGCGGTGTAGTGGGGGGCAGGATAGGGGTTAATAAATGTATTATAGGTGGCGACGGTGTAGGGGGGCAGATTAGGGGTTAATAAATTTAATATAGGTTGCGGCGGGGTCCGGGAGCGGCGGTTTAGGGGTTAAACTATTTATTTAGTTGCGGCGAGGTGCGGGATCAGCAGGATAGGGGTTAATAACTTTATTATAGAGGGCGGCGGTATGGGGGGGAGGATAGGGGTTACTAGGTATAATGTAGGTTGCGGCGGTTTAGGGGTTAATACATTTATAAGAGTTGCGGCGGGGTCTAGGAGCGGCGGTTTAGGGGTTAGTAACTTTATTGAGTTGCGGGGGGCTCCGGGGGCGCCGGTATAGGGGGTAGAACAGTGTAGTTTAGTGTGGGTGCTTAGTGACAGGCTAGCAATAAAGCTGTAAAAAAGCCGAAGAGCAGCGAGATCGGATGAGTGATAACTCAAACAGTCCGCTGCTCATCGTCCCGTACTTGGTGCGCAGCTTTTTGACAGATTTATTGATAACTTAGGCAAATTTTTTCAGGTCTGCGGCGGCGATGGTAGGCGAGCTTAGGCGGGCGTATTGGGCCGGCGAAGGCAGGAAAGTTGACACGTTGATAACTACCCCCCCCAGGTCGGCAAGAACTCGCTGAATGCGGAGAGCAATACGCTCTCCGTATTCAGCATTGCACCAGCATCTCACAAGAACTGCTGGTGCAACGCCTCCCACTGCAGACTCGCGGCCAAACGGCTGCCAGCAGGGGGGTGTCAATCAACCCGATCGGGTTGAATTCCAGCGTTATGGAGCAGTGATCTTTAGACAAGGCCCTCAAGCTCCATTCAAAGCTTGATAGATAGGCCCCAATGTGTCATTAGAACGAAAACAAAATTTATGCTTACCTGATAAATTTATTTATTTCTTGACACGGTGAGTCCACGACCCACCCTGTTTTTAAGACAGGGTTTTTGTTATGTTATAAACCTCAGGCACCTCTGCACTTTGTTACTTCCTTTTACTTCGGTCGAATGACAGGGGTGGGAAGGAAGGGAGGTGACATTTAACAGCTTTGCTGTGGTGCTCTTTGCTGCCTCCTGCTGGGCAGGAGTGATATTCTCCAATAGTAATAAGATGATCCGTGGACTCACCATGTCAAGAAAGAAATACATTTTTCAGGTAAGCAGAAATTTTGTTTTTGTTATTTTAGATTAATTTAAACTTTTTTTTTTTTTTTTTTAAAGTAATGTTAGGTTTATTATTTTAATTGTAACTTAGTATTTTTTAATTTAGGTAATTAGGGTTAATTTAGGGGGTGTTAGGTTAGGGGGCTTAGTAATTTAATTTGGTTAATTGCGCTGTGGGGGTTTGGCGGTTTAGGGGTTAATAGATTTATTAGGTGAATTGCGATGTGGGTGAATGGCGGGTTAGGGGTTAATAGTTTTATTAGGTAGATTGCGATGTTGGGGTTTGGTGGTTTAGGGTTTAATAAATTTTTTAGGTAATTTGCGAATGTTTAGGTTGGCGGCTTTAGGGGTTAATACTTTTATTAGGTAGATTGTGATATGGGTGAATGGCAGATTAGGGGTTAATATATTTATTAGGTACATCACGATGTGGGGGAATGGCGGATTAGGGGTTAATATATTAGGTACATCACGATGTGGGGGAATGGCGGATTAGGAGTTAATAGTTTAATTAGGTATATTGCATTGTGGGGGGTTGTCGGTTTAGGGGTTAATACTTTTATTATTAGTTGCGATGTGGGGGGATTGCTGCTATAGGGGTTTTACGTGTTGGGTTTATTTTTGGGAGGCGGGCTAGACTTTTACAGGAGATTCAACTTTTTTTTGTTTCTTAAGTGCCATAAGACACTGGCGACTCAAGGGAAATGTGTATTTACGCACATTTCTGGAAATCACTAGTTTATCCGACTTACGGCACTTTATGAACTGCCGGCGGGGTTTATTGGATTCCCAAATGTTCGAGATTAAATTACGTGTGGCGCGGGTTTCAGCAGTTGCGCTGAAGCCTGCGCCGTATCTGTAATCTCGCCAATGATCATATGCACAAATAAGCCTTAAAAAGCAAATCTCATACATTTTATACGCTGCAGCTGATAAAAAAGTAATTGGAAACACATTAAGGGAAAAACAATTTTATAGTATACTGTCCCTTTAACCCTTTCATGACAGTGTTAATTTGTCTACATGCACGTGATTGCGAGATTTCAATGATAGGATCGGGTCAGGGGGTGTCCCTGTGACGCTAGGCACGCCCTCCAGACTGTGATCCCATCCGGGAAGCGCCGTTGGCTTTAGGACATTCAAACGGCTAGGATGTTCTATTCCATCCTAACAGAGCTAAAGCCCGGCCCAGTTTTGACGGAAAAGAACGTTGTAACTGCCTTAAAAGGTTGGCAACTGCAAAACAATTCACTTCATGCCAACTTAACAACAACAGCTAGCTTTATTGTCTGCATACTAAAGCCCTCCTCCTGGCTCCTACTCCAAATAAGGCTAATGGTGGGTGGAATTTGGCTATTGAAAAATATTTCCAGTCAAACCGATGTTAATTTGTTTTAAAAAAACTTGTCTGGTATGTTATTCTATAGCAACACAACAGAAATGTCTTGTAATTACAAGGTGTTTACTGTCTCTTTCATGCTTGCTGGTCATTAGCAGGAAGTGCTTGTCAGCCAATGAGCATTAAAGGAAGTACTTAAAGGGACAGTTTACTCAAAAATTTTCTCCCCTTTAATTTGTTCCCAATGATCCACTTTACCTGCTGGAGTGTATTAAATTGTTTACAAGTAGCTCCTTTACCCTTATATTGGCATTTGAAATTGTTAATTTAGCATGTGGTATCCCCACCTATTCTGAAAGTTTGTGGCCGCGCGTACCAGCTATAGATAAGCTTTGTAAACACAGCCAGCAGAATAAATTACACTCCCAGTGTGATAAAGCAGAGATAAGGTAATAAAATGTGGATTTTCCATTGTTCTCTCAAAGTATTGGTGATTGTTTTAAGGACAGATATAAGATAAAGAAGCAGGTATATGTGCACAATGTGATACAGTAATGAGATCTGATTATACCTACAAGCTCAACCTATTTTATTAGGCTGTGGCTTCAAAACACAAAATCAGAGCTTTAATATACAGAAATACACCTTAAAAAGCTAATTTCATACATGTTTTACTCTGCAGTTGGTAAAAAAAAAGCAAATGTAAACACATTAAGGGAAAAACTATTTTACAGTATACTGTCCCTTTAACAGACAGTGAGCATTAGTAGAAAGTACACCACAGACCCACTCACATGTATTACTTTCAATTTAAATTTAAATAGTTTGCTTAACGTTGTTATTTTTTGTGTTTAAAATTCAGAAGGCAGTTGAAGATTCCAAAGGAATTTTAAAATGATCAATGTTGGAATTTTACCATTTATTTCAAATTTAAAACTTCTTAGTTTTATTAGTTTCTTCAACAAGGTAGAAAATGGTATGTCCCTTTAGTACATTTTCACATGTACTAAATAGGCTGTTAAATGTTTACAAGTATCCAAACTTTGATAAGTTTTTTTTTTTTTTTTTTTTTAAATTTAAACTCAATAAAGGTTATGGAATCAAAATGCATAAATCATAATCCCTTTTTTTTTATTGCAACACCACTATCATGCATTGACACAATTCTGCCACTAGATGGCAGAAGAAACATTCCCTATATTGAGATTGATCTATGCTTCAAAAGGAAACTTTTTATTAATTTTTTTTAAACAAAAAAAGTAAATTGATAATAGTTATAATCCCATACTAGATAAAAGGGACATTGTACATTAGATTTTTCTGTGTATAAATGTTTTGTAGACGACCCATTTATATAGCCCATCTGGAAATGTTTTTGTAACAATTTATAGTTTTACTTATTTTTTTAATAACATTCTGCTGATTTTCAGACTCCTAACCAAGCCCCACAGTGTCAGATGTAAACATGCGCTTACCGACTTCTGCTGGCTCCTTATGTTATCTGTCTTTTTATATGCAGGGATGGGGGAGGGGGCTAGTGTCTGCTTTTTTTGTTTCCCCAGCCCCTTTCACTGGTTGTCGCTGCCTTACCTCATCAACAGTGCTAAACTGGGAGCATCTAAGTAAGTTTTTAAAAGGTTTTATGCTGGATTTTTAGAATCGGGGGGGGGTAGTTATCAACGTGTCTACTTTACCTGCCTTCGCCGGCCCAATACGCCCGCCTAAGCTCGCCTCACATCGCCGCCGCGGACCTGCAAAAATTCGCCTAAGTTATCAAAAAAGCTGTCAAAAAGCCGCGCACCAAGTACGGGGCAATGAGCAGCGGATTGTGAGAGTTATCACTTATCCAATCTCGCTACTCTTCGGCTTTTTTACAGCTTTCTTGCTAGCCTGTCACTAAGCACCCACACTAAACTACACTGTTCTACCCCCTATACCGGAGCCCCCCGCAACTAAATAAAGTTAGTAACCCCTAAACCGCCGCTCCTAGACCCCGCCGCAACTCTTATAAATGTATTAACCCCTAAACCGCCGCTCCCGGACACCGCCGCAACCTACATTATACCTAGTAACCCCTATCCTGCCCCCCTATACCGTCGCCCTCTATAATAAAGTTATTAACCCCTATCCTGCTGATCCCGCACCTCGCCGCAACGAAATAAATAGTTTAACCCCTAAACCGCCGCTCCCTGACCCTGCCGCAACCTATATTAAACTTATTAACCCCTAATCTGCCCCCCCTACACCGTCGCCACCTATAATAAATTTATTAACCCCTATCCTGCCCCCCACTACACCGCCGCCACTGTAATAAAATTATTAACCCCTAAACCTAAGTCTAACACTAACCCTAACACCCCCCTAACTTAAATATTAATTAAATAAATCTAAATAATATTTCTATTATGAACTAAATTAATCCTATTTAAAACTAAATACTTACCTTTAAAATAAACCCTAATATAGCTACAATATAAATAATAATTACATTGTAGCTATCTTAGGATTTATATTTATTTTACAGGTAACTTTGTATTTATTTTAGCTAGTTAGAATAGTTATTAAATAGTTATTAACTATTTAATAACTACCTAGCTAAAAGAAATACAAAATTACAATTAAACCTAACACTACACTATCATTACATTAATTAAATAAATTAACTACAAATAACTACAATTAAATACAATTACATAAACTAACTAAAGTACAAAAAATAAAAAAAAATAAGTTACAAACATTTAAAAAATATTACAACAATTTTAGGCTACTTACACCTACTCTAAGCCCCCTAATAAAATAACAAAGCCCCCCAAAATAAAAAAATGCCCTACCCTATTCTAAATTAAAAAAGTTCAAAGCTCTTTTACCTTACCAGCCCTTAAAGGGACAGTATACTGTAAAATAGTTTTTTTTAAATAGGAATAATTTATTTAGGTATAGTGTAGTGTTAGGTGTAATTGTAACTTAGGTTAGTTTTTATTTTACAGGTAAATTTCTCTTTATTTTAGCTAGGTAGCTATTAAATTAATAACTATTTAATAGCTATTATACCTAGTTAAAATAAATTGAAAGTTGCCTGTAAAATAAAAATAAATCCTAACATAGCTACAATATAATTATTATTTATATTGTAGCTATATTAGGGTTTATTTTAAAGGTAAGTATTTAGTTTTAAATAGGATTAATTTAGTTCATAATAGAAATATTATTTAGATTTATTTAATTAATATTTAAGTTAGGGGGGTGTTAGAGTTAGTGTTAGACTTAGGTTTAGGGGTTAATAATTTTATTACAGTGGTGGCGGTGTAGTGGGGGGCAGGAAAGGGGTTAATAAATTTATTATAGTGGCGACGGTGTAGTGGGGGGCAGGATAGGGGTTAATAAATTTATTATAGTGGCGACGGTGTAGTGGGGGGCAGGATAGGGGTTAATAATTTTTTCTCCTGTTAAGTGTGGTCAGTCCACGGGTCATCATTACTTCTGGGATATTAACTCCTCCCCAACAGGAAGTGCAAGAGTACCACCCAAGCAGAGCCGCCACACAGCTCCTCCACTCTACGTCACACCCAGTCATTCTCTTGCACCCAACTAATAGATAGGATGTGTGAGAGGACTGTGGTGATTATACTTAGTTTTTATATCTTCAATCAAAAGTTTGTTATTTTAAAACAGCACCGGAGTGTGTTGTTCCTTCTCAGGTAGAATTTGAAGAAGAATCTACCTGAGTTTTTGGATGATTTTAGCCGGCGTAGCTAAAATTCATTTTGCTGTTCTCGGCCATTCTGAGGAGTGAGGTAAACTTCAGATCAGGGGACAGCGGGCAGGTTCACCTGCAAAGAGGTATGTTGCAGTATATTATTTTCTGAGGAATGGAATTGACTGAGAAAATACTGCCAATACCAATATAATGTAAGTTCAGCCTTAAATGCAGTAGTAGCAACTGGTATCAGGCTGTTTATGTATATATGTGTATACTTCTGTATTCTGGGGAATGGCACTTCTCTGGGTAATACTATATGCATATAATCTTTAGCCTTACTTGCAGTGGGAACGTCTAGCAACAGGCTGTTTAATGGCATTTCATGATATTTGATTTTAAACGTTTTTGCTGGCATGCTAAATTGTTTAAATATCTGAGGTACTGGGTGAAAAATTGTTTTTGGGCACTGTTTTTCCACTTGGCTATCGTTTATTTTAATCTGAGACAGTTTACTGAACTTCCCTCACTGCTGTGAGTGAGGGGGAGGGGCCTATTTTGGCGCTTTTGCTACGCATCAAAAATTCAGTCAAAAGTCTGTTTCTCTTCCTGCATGATCCGGATCGTCTCTACAGAGCTCAAGGGTCTTCAAAAATTATTTTGAGGGAGGTAATCACTCACAGCAGACCTGTGAGATTGTGCTTTGACTGTGATAAAAAACGTTTATATTTTGTACATTTTTTTCTGCCATTAAGGGTTAGTTATCCATTGCTAATGGGGGCAATCCTTTGCTAAATTTATGCCTTTACTGGGAAAAATCTGATTGTTATAATTTTTCCAGTTCCTTATTATTAAACTGTCATAATTTTTTTCTGTGCTTCTTAAAGGCACAGTGCGTTTTTCACATTACTTGTAATTTGAGTGAAAAGTATTTCCAAGCTTGCTAGTTTAATTGCTAGTTTGTTAATCATGTCTGACTCAGAGGAATATCTCTGTGCTATATGTGCAAAAGCCAAGGTGGAGCCCAATAGAAATTTATGTACTAATTGCATTGATGCTACTTTGAATAAGAGTCATTCTGTACAAATTGAACATCATTCACCAAATAACGAGGGGGAAGTTATGCCGACTAACTTGCCTCACGTGTCAGTACCTGCATCTCCCGCTCGGGAGGTGCGTGATATTGTAACGCCGAGTACTTCAGGGCGGCCATTTCAAATCACACTACAGGACATGGCTAATGTTATGACTGAAGTTTTGTCTAAATTACCAGAACTTAGAGGTAAGCGAGATCACTCTGGGGTGAGAACAGAGTGCGCTGATAATATTAGGGCCATGTCAGATACTGCGTCACAATTTGCAGAACATGAGGACGGAGAGCTTCATTCTGCGGGTGACGGATCTGATCCAAATAAACTGGATTCAGACATTTCAAATTTTAAGTTTAAGCTGGAAAACCTCCGTGTATTACTAGGGGAGGTCTTAGCGGCTCTGAATGATTGTAACACAGTTGCAATACCAGAGAAAATGTGTAGGTTGGATAAATATTTTGCGGTACCGTCAAGTACTGACGTTTTTCCAATACCTAAGAGACTTACTGAAATTGTTACTAAGGAGTGGGACAGACCCGGTGTGCCTTTCTCACCCCCTCCTATATTCAGAAAGATGTTTCCAATAGACGCCACCACACGGGACTTATGGCAAACGGTCCCTAAGGTGGAGGGAGCAGTTTCTACTTTAGCTAAGCGTACCACTATCCCGGTGGAGGATAGCTGCGCCTTTTCAGATCCAATGGATAAAAAATTAGAGGGTTACCTTAAGAAAATGTTTGTTCAACAAGGTTTTATATTGCAACCCCTTGCATGCATTGCGCCTGTCACGGCTGCAGCAGCATTTTGGTTTGAGTCTCTGGAAGAGACCCTTGAATCAGCTCCATTAGATGAGATTACACACAAGCTTAAGACCCTTAAGCTAGCTAATTCATTTATTTCTGATGCCGTAGTACACTTAACTAAACTTACGGCTAAGAATTCCGGATTCGCCATTCAAGCACGCAGAGCGCTGTGGCTAAAATCCTGGTCAGCTGATGTTACTTCTAAATCTAAATTACTTAACATACCTTTCAAAGGGCAGACCTTATTCGGGCCCGGTTTGAAGGAAATTATCGCTGACATTACAGGAGGTAAAGGCCATGCCCTGCCTCAAGACAGAGCCAAACCTAGGGCTAGACAGTCTAATTTTCGTGCCTTTCGTAACTTCAAGGCAGGAGCAGCATCAACTTCCTCTGCACCAAAACAGGAAGGAGCTGTTGCTCGATATAGACAAGGCTGGAAACCTAACCAGTCCTGGAACAAGGGCAAGCAGGCCAGAAAACCTGCTGCTGCCCCTAAGACAGCATGAAGTGAGGGCCCCCGATCCGGGAACGGATCTAGTGGGGGGCAGACTCTCTCTCTTCGCCAGGCTTGGGCAAGAGATGTCCAGGATCCCTGGGCGTTAGAGATCATATCTCAGGGATATCTTCTGGACTTCAAAGCCTCTCCCCCAAAAGGGAGATTTCATCTTTCAAGGTTGTCAACAAACCAGATAAAGAAAGAGGCGTTTCTACGCTGTGTACAAGATCTTTTACTAATGGGAGTGATCCATCCGGTTCCGCGGTCGGAACACGGACAAGGGTTTTACTCAAATCTGTTTGTGGTTCCCAAGAAAGAAGGAACCTTCAGACCAATCTTGGATTTAAAGATCCTAAACAAATTCCTAAGAGTTCCATCGTTCAAAATGGAAACTATTCGGACAATCTTACCCATGATCCAAAAGGGTCAGTACATGACCACAGTGGATTTAAAGGATGCCTACCTTCATATACCGATTCACAAAGATCATTACCGGTATCTAAGGTTTGCCTTCCTAGACAGGCATTACCAGTTTGTAGCTCTTCCATTCGGGTTGGCTACGGCTCCAAGAATCTTCACAAAGGTTCTGGGCTCTCTTCTGGCGGTGCTAAGGCCGCGAGGAATTTCGGTGGCTCCGTACCTAGACGACATTCTGATACAAGCGTCAAGCTTTCAAACTGCCAAGTCTCATACAGAGTTAGTACTGGCATTTCTAAGGTCGCATGGGTGGAAGGTGAACGTAGAGAAGAGTTCTCTCTTACCACTCACAAGGGTTCCCTTCTTGGGGACTCTTATAGACTCTGTAGAAATGAAGATTTACCTGACAGAAGACAGGTTAACAAAGCTTCAAAATGCTTGCCGTGTCCTTCATTCCATTCAACACCCGTCAGTGGCTCAATGCATGGAGGTAATCGGCTTAATGGTAGCGGCCATGGACATAGTACCCTTTGCACGCCTACATCTCAGACCGCTGCAATTATGCATGCTAAGTCAGTGGAATGGGGATTACTCAGATTTGTCCCCTTCTCTGAATCTGGATCAAGAGACCAGAAATTCTCTTCTATGGTGGCTTTCTCGGCCACATCTGTCCAGGGGGATGCCATTCAGCAGACCAGATTGGACAATTGTAACAACAGACGCCAGCCTACTAGGTTGGGGCGCTGTCTGGAATTCCCTGAAGGCTCAGGGATCATGGACTCAGGAGGAGAGTCTCCTTCCAATAAACATTCTGGAATTGAGAGCAGTTCTCAATGCCCTTCTGGCTTGGCCTCAGTTAACAACTCGGAGGTTCATCAGGTTTCAGTCGGACAACATCACGACTGTAGCTTACATCAACCATCAAGGAGGGACAAGAAGCTCCCTAGCGATGAAGGAAGTATCAAAGATAATTCGCTGGGCAGAGTCTCACTCTTGCCACCTGTCAGCGATCCACATTCCTGGAGTGGAGAACTGGGAGGCGGATTTCCTAAGTCGTCAGACTTTTCATCCGGGGGAGTGGGAACTTCATCCGGAGGTCTTTGCTCAACTACTTCGACTTTGGGGCAAACCAGAGATAGATCTCATGGCGTCTCGCCAGAACGCCAAGCTTCCTTGTTACGGGTCCAGGTCCAGGGACCCGGGAGCGGTCCTGGTAGATGCTTTGACAGCACCTTGGACCTTCGGGATGGCCTATGTGTTTCCACCCTTCCCGATGCTTCCTCGATTGATTGCCAGGATCAAACAGGAGAGAGCATCGGTGATTCTAATAGCGCCTGCGTAGCCACGCAGGACCTGGTATGCAGATCTAGTGGACATGTCATCCTGTCCACCTTGGTCTCTGCCTCTGAGACAGGACCTTCTAATTCAGGGTCCTTTCAAACATCAAAATCTAATTTCTCTGAAGCTGACTGCTTGGAAATTGAACGCTTGATTTTATCAAAGCGTGGTTTTATCGGAGTCAGTTATTGATACCTTAATACAGGCTAGGAAGCCTGTTACCAGAAGGATTTACCATAAAATATGGCGTAAATACTTACATTGGTGCGAATCCAAGAGTTACTCATGGAGTAAAGTTAGGATTCCTAGGATATTGTCTTTTCTACAAGAAGGTTTAGAAAAGGGTTTATCTGCTAGTTCCTTAAAGGGACAGATCTCAGCTCTGTCCATTCTTTTACACAAGCGTCTGTCAGAAGTTCCAGACGTTCAGGCTTTTTGCCAGGCTTTGGCCAGGATTAAGCCTGTGTTTAAAACTGTTGCTCCACCATGGAGCTTAAATTTAGTTCTTAACGTTTTACAGGGTGTTCCGTTTGAACCCCTTCATTCCATTGATATCAAGCTGTTATCTTGGAAAGTTCTGTTTTTAATGGCTATTTCCTCGGCTCGTAGAGTTTCTGAGTTATCAGCCTTACATTGTGATTCTCCGTATCTGATTTTTCATTCAGATAAGGTTGTTCTGCGTACTAAACCTGGGTTCTTACCTAAGGTTGTCACTAACAAGAATATCAATCAAGAGATTGTTGTGCCATCATTGTGTCCGAATCCTTCTTCAAAGAAGGAACGACTTCTGCACAATCTAGATGTAGTCCGTGCCCTGAAATTTTATTTACAGGCAACTAAAGATTTTCGCCAAACTTCTTCCCTGTTTGTCGTTTATTCTGGATAGAGGAGAGGTCAAAAAGCTTCTGCTACCTCTCTCTCTTTTTGGCTTCGTAGCATAATACGTTTAGCCTATGAGACTGCTGGACAGCAGCCTCCTGAAAGAATTACAGCTCATTCCACTAGAGCTGTGGCTTCCACTTGGGCCTTTAAGAATGAAGCCTCTGTTGAACAGATTTGCAAGGCTGCAACTTGGTCTTCTCTTCATACTTTTTCCAAATTTTACAAATTTGACACTTTTGCTTCTTCGGAGGCTGTTTTTGGGAGAAAGGTTCTTCAGGCAGTGGTTCCTTCCGTATAAAGATCCTGCCTGTCCCTCCCGTCATCCGTGTACTTTAGCTTTGGTATTGGTATCCCAGAAGTAATGATGACCCGTGGACTGACCACACTTAACAGGAGAAAACATAATTTATGCTTACCTGATAAATTCCTTTCTCCTGTAGTGTGGTCAGTCCACGGCCCGCCCTGTTTTTTATGGCAGGTCTAAATTTTTAAATTATACTCCAGTCACCACTGCACCCTATAGTTTCTCCTTTCTCGTTTGGTTCTTGGTCGAATGACTGGGTGTGACGTAGAGGGGAGGAGCTGTGTGGCGGCTCTGCTTGGGTGGTCCTCTTGCACTTCCTGTTGGGGAGGAGTTAATATCCCAGAAGTAATGATGACCCGTGGACTGACCACACTACAGGAGAAAGGAATTTATCAGGTAAGCATAAATTATGTTATTACAGTGGCGGCGGTGTAGTGGGGGGCAGGATAGGGGTTAATAAATTTAATATAGGTTGCGGCTGGTTCAGGGAGCGGCGGTTTAGGGGTTAACATGTTTATTATAGCTTGCGGTGGGCTCCGGGAGCGGCGGTTTAGGGGTTAATCAGTTTATTATAGCTTGCGGTGGGCTCCGGGAGCGGCGGTTTAGGGGGTAAACACTTTATTTACTTGCGGCGTTGTAGAGGGGACAGATTAGGGGTGTTTAGACTCGGGGTACATGTTAGGGTGTTAGGTGCAGACATCTCCCATAGGAATCAATGGGATGTCTGTCAGCAGCGAACATGAACTTTCGCTATGGTCAGACTCCCATTGATTCCTATGGGATCCGCCGCCTCCAGGGCAGCGGTTTGAAAACCAGGTACGCTGGGCCGTAAAAGTGCCGAGCGTACCTGCTAATTCTTTGATAACTAGCAAAAGTAGTCAGATTGTGCCGCACTTGTGTGCGGAACATCTGGAGTGACGTAAGAATCGATCTGTGTCGGACTGAGTCCGGCGGATCGAAGCTTACGTCACAAAATTCTACTTTTGCCGGTATCTAGGGCTTGATAACTAAGGCGAATCAGCCTCGCCACAAATACGCTGCGGAATTCCAGCGTATTTGAGGTTGACAGCTTGATAACTACCCCCCTCAGTATCTGTGCATATTCTTCTTTATAGTAGTGTCTATTACATGCAGTTATATAAAATTGGTGTACACTGCCCCTTTAAAGGGACATGAAACACACATTTTTTCTTTCATGATGTAGACAGAGCATTCCATTTTTAACAACTTTTACTTCTATTATCTCATTTGCTTTATTATCTTGATATGTTTTTCTGAAAAGCATATCTAGATAAGCTCTGTAGTTGCTAATTGGTGGCTGCACTTAGATGCCTCGTGTGATTGACTCACCCATGTTCATTGTTATTTCTTCAACAAAGGATATCTAAAGAATGAAGCAAATTAGATAATAGAAGTAAATTGGAATGCTGTTTAAAATTGTATTCTCTATCTGAATCATGAAAGAAAAAAATTGGGTTTAATATCCCTTTAATTTTATGAGTGAAATACTAGGTTCTTAAATAATTTATTTTAGTATATAGAAGAGTAAATCCATAGTTAGAGAGTGAGAAATCTGGGAAATTTAGGTTTTATGTTATGTCCCCATTTCCCTCAAATTGATTTATATGTTATATGAATAATATATGAGATATATAACTCTTTACAGCCAGAAAATATAAAAGAAAGATTAACCCAGAGCCTCCAATGCATCTGCATTTTGTGTGATTATCATAGGTTGTGAGTTCCTTTTTCTGCTGTTCCTCCTACCTCTTTCTATGATTTCAAAGATTAACTCTGCATGAAAATCTCAAGAAGTAGCACAATATCTGTGGCTCTTCAGCCAATGCATGAAATGTTGCAGGATAATAAAGATGCAATATTTCACTCTTCAAGCAGCCATATTAGCTTGAAAATGCTATTTGCCATCTGCTTGTTGGTTAGCTCAGAGTCGGCTCTAGAGTTAGTGAGGCCTTGGGCAAATATGAGGAACCTCTTGACACAGAATAAAACTTTTAAAAATTAACCCAATAAATTGATTTGTACGCATTTAAAACTCAGCCTTCATTATTATTATTATCAGTTATTAGAAGAGCACCAACAGATTCCGCAGCGCTATAAACGTGTCTAATATGCAAGATAACAATTATAGGAGACAAAGGGATAGAGGGCACTGCCAAGAGTTGCACTTTTGTAAATCAGCTCTCATCAAGGTGGTCTACAAAACAGCAGGGCTTGTAGGCTTACATGCTAAGGGCGTTTAAGGGGATGACAAAAGGAGGAGAGGAACTAAGATAAGTGTATATATTATATGTATCCCTGAAAAGTGGAGCCTTTAAGGAGAGCTTGACAGTTTGAAAAATAGGGGAGAGTCTTGTGGAGCAAGGCAGAGAGTTCCACAGGATAGTGTCCAATCTGGAGAAGTCTTGTAGATGGGAATGTGAGGAGATAATAAGAGAGGAGGAAGGAAGGAGGTCATGAGCAGTGAAAAGGGGACTATAAGGAGAGTATCTGGAGACAAGGTCTGAGATATAGGGGGGGTAGTGAATGGATTTGCAGAGAGGTGCAGCAGACAAGGAGCGACGTGTTAGGAAGATCAGCCTGGCAAAGGCCAGAGAGGCCAGAGATGATGGTGTTGCAATAATCAAGGTAGGAAATGCTGAGAGAATGGATTAAAGTCTTAGTTGTGTCTTCTGTGAGTAAGTCGCAAATTGTTTGAGATGGTTTTTAAGGTAATGCGGGGAGTGAGGAGGGAAAGAGAAATCTGAATCAAGTGTGATCCCAAGAAATCAGGCATGCGGGGTTGGGGTAATGATGTTGTTATCAACAGTTATAGAAAGTTGGGGGGTAGGGATTTTGGAAGAGGGGAGGGAATATGGAGCTCAGTTTTGGAGAGATTTATCTTTAAGGTAGTGAGAGGACATTCAGGATGAAATATTAGAAGACAGTTAGTGGCATGAGTTAGTCCGGAAGGGGATATGTCTGGCGCAGAGGGGTAGATTTGGGTATCATCAGCATACAAATGATATTGAAAACCATGGGACTTTATTATGGAACCTTAGGAAGATGTATAAATTGAGAAGAGAAGGGGACCAAGGATGGATCTTTGTGGTACCCCAACAGAGAGCCAGATTACTAGTGACTCACTAACAGTTGCGTGTGAGCGATATCAGGTTTGAAAGTAAACGCTTTTGCTGGAGTGCAATTTATTTTAACGCGTGTCAGGTTAGCGACGGATGACTTCAGAGCTTTGGTTAAATGTTACACTCAAATATAAAATGTCACAAAAACATAAAAAATACATTTAAAAGTACAGTTACACTCATAATAACACTGTCTAATAAAAATAATTGATAAAAAAATAGCAATAAAAAGTTATAAGGGCTCAAAGATATGAGGTCTCAGGTTTAAAAAAAAAAGGCATACAAAGGGCTTTAACAGAGATACATATGTATACATGCCTATATATATATATATATATATATATATATATATATATATATATATATATATATATATAGCAAAAGGAAGAATTTTTGCAGACAACGGTCAATATAGGTAAAACTTCATCTTTATTGTAGAAAATATTAAAACACTCCAGGGGTCATCACAAGTACACAACACGAGTGTCCGCTAACATGTTTCGGCCCTCAGGCCGTAATCATAGCTAAAGGACTGTGCACCTGAGTTTCTTAAAAAGCAACAGGAACTCTTTGGTTGGTTTAAAATTGAAGGCGTGTTGTGTAAAGGTTAACCCTTTGGGAACCAACTTTAATTTACATACATATATAAATGTGTCTATTGCCCTTCTAAGAATTAAATCTAATCAATACTAGGTAACCGACGTTATTGCATAAATTGCTATACTACTTGCTAATATACAATGTAGAGATTTAAGATGAACTTAGTAAATAAAACATAGGTATTACAATAATAATGCTAATATTAACCCTTTAAGTTCATAGTAGAATAAATAATTCTATAGTTCCTATACGATATTTATCGACAGGTTAATCTCACTAGTATACACTTTAAAAAAATTCAAGAAGTATGTTTCTTAGTCGTCTATTGGTATAACCTAAAGTATTGAGAATAATAATAATAATAATAATCTAAATTGTACTCAACTAGATTATTATCCTAGACTGTACTTAACTAAAGTGACTATGAAATGTGAACAAAAATTTATATAAAACATTCCATATAAAATCCAAAAAATTAATTAAGTGTGTAAATATATCAGACAAAGAGGATAGAGATAAGAAAGCTGTTAATATTGGATTTATTATAGGTAAACCTTTTATGGTGAACCTAATGTGGTGTAATACAGGGAACCAGGGGCTCTTAAAGATGTTTAAAGCTGCTATAATATGAACAGAAACATGGGCATTTACACATTATTATTAGGAGAGCGTAGACAGACCACTGCAGAAGAGGGAAGGGATATTACTCCCAAAAATTGATCAAATCATATTCCGAATTTAGACCCTTCGGTACACGCGTTTGTAATTTAAAAATCCAGAACATTTCCCTCTTCTGCAGTAGTCTGTCTCTATTGCCCCCTCTAGGCGGACAAAACACTCTTTCAATGGCCTGCCACCTAAGTGTTTCCACACTTTTTTGGTGGTATTTCGCAAAATGCTGCACCAGAGGGGTAGACGCAACACCTGCCTGGATTGTGGACAAGTGATTTCGGATGCGTACTTTTACCTCGGTGGTCGTGAGCCCAACGTATTGTAGGTGGCAACTAATGCAACTCAGGGCATAAACTACATACGTAGAGGTACATTTGAGGCAAGACTGTATGGAGTAAACCTCTCCAGTAACTTCAGATCTGACACTATCAGACTGTATTACATGTTCACACACCCTACATTTATTTAGGCACCTGAAGGTGCCTTTATGGGTCAGCCAGGAACTTTGTCCCCTGTCAGTTTTAGGGAGAACAGAGGGAGACAGTAAGTTACCAAGTGTAGTCGTTTTTCTATAGGAACAGCGCAGACCTTGAGCAATACAATGCTCCAGTTTGTCATCAGCCGCCAAAAATGAAAAATGTTTTTTAATAATTTTACATATATCGGCATATTCCTGACTGTATTCAGTGACAAAGGTCACTCCCTTATGTTCAACTTTAGACAATACCATCCCTGTTTAGAACCGCAGACCTTTCTAGAGGATCAACTTGGCTTCTAGCCTTTCTAATTACATTTGTGTTATATCCTCTGTTTTTCAACCTTTTGGTTAAATCGTCACACTGTTCAGCACATTTTTCTGGCAATGAACAGTTGCTTTTGACCCGGATGAACTGGCCTTTAGCCACAGCAAAAGGTACATGTCTAGGGTGGCAGCTACTTGCGTGCAAGAGGGTGTTACCCGTTATGGGCTTCCTATATATTTCTGTCTCAACCTTTCCATCCGTTGTACCTATAATAGTGATGTCCAAATAATTTATCACATTATCCTGTAGATCACAGGTGAACTTAATTCCAATATTATTGGAATTCAAGTATGTGACAAAGGACATGAACTGTGACTCACTTCCACTCCACACGAGGAGTAGGTCATCTATATAGCGGCCGTAAAAATAAATACATTCTCTGAAGGGGTTTCCATCCCCATAGACGTGGGACAGCTCCCACCAACCCATAAACAGGTTGGCGTAAGAAGGGGCAAACTTAGCCCCCATCGCTGTCCCACGTCTCTGGAGAAAGAAACCACCCTCAAAAGAGAAATAGTTATGGGTTAGCAAAAACTTAAGAACTCTAAGAATAAATTTTCTGAATTCAAAAGAAAAATCTGAAAAAAACTCCAAAAAATAATTGACCGCTATTAGACCCTCCTCGTGTGGAATGGAGGAATATAGTGCCACTACATCAATAGTGGCCCACCTAAAGCTGGATTGCCAGTGCAGTTGTTCCACTATACATATAATGTCTTTGGTGTCTCGGATATAGCTATGCAGCCTTTGCACTAAAGGCTGCAACAAACTGTCTACCCACTGTGAGACATGTTCCATTAGTGACCCTATACCACTAACAATAGGGCGCCCCCGAACGTCCTCAAGGGATTTATGGACTTTGGGCAAGTGGTGGAAAATGGGCACTACCGGGTGATCAACCACCAAATACTCAAACGTTTTACGATCATAGTGCCCACTCTCCAACCCATCATCCAAAATGTCCAAAAGTTCCCTTTTAAATCCAATTGTAGGGTCCCTAGGAAGAGGAATATAATCCTCAGTATTGTTCAACTGGCGTAAGGCTTCATTGACATAATCCACCCTGTCCAGCACAACGACAGAGCCCCCCTTATCTGCTGAGCGTATGACTATGTCATGATTGTCTTGTAGCTCTTTAAGGGCGGCCCTCTCGCGACTGGACAGATTGGGTGTTTGGTACTTAGTACTATTCTTGAGTCTAACTAGATCACGCTCCACACGTTTGAAAAAGGTTTCCAGGGTATTACCCCTTGACTGGATAGGGTAAAACAAGGATTTATTCTGGAAGCTACCAGATGCATTTACACTCTCTTTATTAGTGTCTGTCAGAGCCTCCCTAGACAAATTTTCCATATTGATTACATCACAAGTCTCATTAAATGTCAATTTACTAAAATACTGATCTTTAGTGGGTACATTCAAGTCAGAAACCATTCTATTACCTACAGATTCATATGATTCATTGAAAAAATGTTTCTGCAGTGTCATATTACGTATTAGTTTGTTTACATCCAGAATGGTGTTAAAGACATTAAAGTGATTTGTGGGTGCAAAATTAAGACCTCGGCTCAAAAGGGAAATTTGGGAGTCTGTCAGTGTGAATTTAGACAGATTTATAACATTATTTATTTGTACTTCTGCTTTCCTCTCCGACCTCTCAACTGATAATGCCCCTGGTTCACCTGACCTATCCCGGTGCGTTGGGGAGGAAGAGAAAAAACCTGTTCCAGTTTCCTCTGATCATCTACAGATGCATGTGCTTGAATTGCCACCATGCTACTATTATCTTCGACATAATTGGAGGCAGAGTTAGTGGATTCTGCATAGTGTATATGTGGCCACCTGCATATGGTGATGCTCCGAGGAAATTGGAGCATTAGTGTTATGTGTTATAGTTGACTGACCATTTTTAAGAATACTTCTGGGGAGTTCATCTCCACTAGACGCACCAGTTTCTTCCCCTGATTCAAAATCAGTGTCAGAATAAGTTACCCTCTTAGTCTCTAAGTTATGTGTAGGTACCTGACCTTTACCTTTGTTGTTACTGTTATTCCTTCTATTCCTCAACCTTCCCCTACCTTGTCTTTTAAATGTTGCCTTATCTGAACGTTTCCAAATATATACCAAGTTGTTATTGTAATCATTTTGGTCCCTTACAAATTTTGTATGCTTAATCTCAAGGACTGAATCTTTCACTTTGGCTACCACAGATTTAAGAATAGTATCAAATTTAGCAAAGCTGGCTTCTAACTGACGTAAATTCATCTCAACCTGTAATTCTCCTATCTCATCTCTGATATTTTTGAGGAGATTAGATTTATATGATATTAGTAACATCATTAAACGTATTGAACAGTCAGATAGAATATCATTCCAGGCTGCATAGCTATATCCGAGACACCAAAGACATTATATGTATAGTGGAACAACTGCACTGGCAATCCAGCTTTAGGTGGGCCACTATTGATGTAGTGGCACTATATTCCTCCATTCCACACGAGGAGGGTCTAATAGCGGTCAATTATTTTTTGGAGTTTTTTTCAGATTTTTCTTTTGAATTCAGAAAATTTATTCTTAGAGTTCTTAAGTTTTTGCTAACCCATAACTATTTCTCTTTTGAGGGTGGTTTCTTTCTCCAGAGACGTGGGACAGCGATGGGGGCTAAGTTTGCCCCTTCTTACGCCAACCTGTTTATGGGTTGGTGGGAGCTGTCCCACGTCTATGGGGATGGAAACCCCTTCAGAGAATGTATTTATTTTTACGGCCGCTATATAGATGACCTACTCCTCGTGTGGAGTGGAAGTGAGTCACAGTTCATGTCCTTTGTCACATACTTGAATTCCAATAATATTGGAATTAAGTTCACCTGTGATCTACAGGATAATGTGATAAATTATTTGGACATCACTATTATAGGTACAACGGATGGAAAGGTTGAGACAGAAATATATAGGAAGCCCATAACGGGTAACACCCTCTTGCACGCAAGTAGCTGCCACCCTAGACATGTACCTTTTGCTGTGGCTAAAGGCCAGTTCATCCGGGTCAAACGCAACTGTTCATTGCCAGAAAAATGTGCTGAACAGTGTGACGATTTAACCAAAAGGTTGAAAAACAGAGGATATAACACAAATGTAATTAGAAAGGCTAGAAGCCAAGTTGATCCTCTAGAAAGGTCTGCGGTTCTAAACAGGGATGGTATTAAGTCTAAAGTTGAACATAAGGGAGTGACCTTTGTCACTGAATACAGTCAGGAATATGCCGATATATGTAAAATTATTAAAAAACATTTTTCATTTTTGGCGGCTGATGACAAACTGGAGCATTGTATTGCTCAAGGTCTGCGCTGTTCCTATAGAAAAACGACTACACTTGGTAACTTACTGTCTCCCTCTGTTCTCCCTAAAACTGACAGGGGACAAAGTTCCTGGCTGACCCATAAAGGCACCTTCAGGTGCCTAAATAAATGTAGGGTGTGTGAACATGTAATACAGTCTGATAGTGTCAGATCTGAAGTTACTGGAGAGGTTTACTCCATACAGTCTTGCCTCAAATGTACCTCTACGTATGTAGTTTATGCCCTGAGTTGCATTAGTTGCCACCTACAATACGTTGGGCTCACGACCACCGAGGTAAAAGTACGCATCCGAAATCACTTGTCCACAATCCAGGCAGGTGTTGCGTCTACCCCTCTGGTGCAGCATTTTGCGAAATACCACCAAAAAAGTGTGGAAACACTTAGGTGGCAGGCCATTGAAAGAGTGTTTTGTCCGCCTAGAGGGGGCAATAGAGACAGACTACTGCAGAAGAGGGAAATGTTCTGGATTTTTAAATTACAAACGCGTGTACCGAAGGGTCTAAATTCGGAATATGATTTGATCAATTTTTGGGAGTAATATCCCTTCCCTCTTCTGCAGTGGTCTGTCTACGCTCTCCTAATAATAATGTGTAAATGCCCATGTTTCTGTTCATATTATAACAGCTTTAAACATCTTTAAGAGCCCCTGGTTCCCTGTATTACACCACATTAGGTTCACCATAAAAGGTTTACCTATAATAAATCCAATATTAACAGCTTTCTTATCTCTATCCTCTTTGTCTGATATATTTACACACTTAATTAATTTTTTGGATTTTATATGGAATGTTTTATATAAATTTTTGTTCACATTTCATAGTCACTTTAGTTAAGTACAGTCTAGGATAATAATCTAGTTGAGTACAATTTAGATTATTATTATTATTCTCAATACTTTAGGTTATACCAATAGACGACTAAGAAACATACTTCTTGAATTTTTTTAAAGTGTATACTAGTGAGATTAACCTGTCGATAAATATCGTATAGGAACTATAGAATTATTTATTCTACTATGAACTTAAAGGGTTAATATTAGCATTATTATTGTAATACCTATGTTTTATTTACTAAGTTCATCTTAAATCTCTACATTGTATATTAGCAAGTAGTATAGCAATTTATGCAATAACGTCGGTTACCTAGTATTGATTAGATTTAATTCTTAGAAGGGCAATAGACACATTTATATATGTATGTAAATTAAAGTTGGTTCCCAAAGGGTTAACCTTTACACAACACGCCTTCAATTTTAAACCAACCAAAGAGTTCCTGTTGCTTTTTAAGAAACTCAGGTGCACAGTCCTTTAGCTATGATTACGGCCTGAGGGCCGAAACATGTTAGCGGACACTCGTGTTGTGTACTTGTGATGACCCCTGGAGTGTTTTAATATTTTCTACAATAAAGATGAAGTTTTACCTATATTGACCGTTGTCTGCAAAAATTCTTCCTTTTGCTGAGCACTTTACTGGGCTGCAGCAACGGTCTAAGGACTCTAAGCTCCAAAGTTCACGGAGGTCTTTTTTCAAGTAATACAGTTTTCTTCTCCTATTGGTTTACGGAAACCACATGATGTCAGAGGATCGGAACACACCCCCTCCCGCATAGTGGGACGCTCTGCCGAAGACGCCACAGCTGTTTGGATAAAGTCAGCTCTAGAGTTTTGATGCCTAAGGGACGCTGAATATACACACCAGACAAGAGGTCAATCGGTGCACCCGTGGGGTGGTGAGTCGAGGCGGTAGTGCCTTCTGGGAACACGGTTTTCCCCCTGATTGTTTACCTTATACCTGTGTGTAGTATAAATATACATAAACCTGCTATGCTCTAGAGCTGTGAAACACTGCGTTACTGGGCTGTTACCTGCTGTCTTCTATTAAATGCACAGGGCGTGTGTAGGGGGAACCTCTATTGGATCAGTACCTTTGCCACATATTGGTTAATGAATACTGTACCCTTCGGATTAGAACTTTGTTTCAATATTTAAAGGCTTAAACAATTTACTTTGAAACATTTTGGATGTTGCAGTTATTTTTACTTTACTGTTTCTATATATATATATACATATATATGTTTATATGTGTGTACATATTATTTTTGTGTTTTACTGTATATTTAATATTTCAGATTCCAATGTTCTTCAATTACAGGATGTTATTTTTAAAATACAAATATAGTATAGATAAAGTATATATATATACACACACACACATACACTTTATCTATACTATATTTGTATTTTAAAAATAACATCCTGTAATTGAAGAACATTGGAATCTGAAATATTAAATATACAGTAAAACACAAAAATAATATGTACACACATATAAACATATATATGTATATATATATATATATATATATATATATATATATATATATATATGTATATGTATTTTACATGAAGCCTTATCAAATATATATAGAAATATATATTTTAAATAATAAAAAGTACATTATTTTCAATGTGAAGAATATAGGAATGTAAAATATGCGTTTTTTGCGTATCCTGTTTTGCGATTTAGATCTTAACACGGTCAGGTTAGCGCACATGAAAACTAATTAATCTTAAGGTGCGTTATTAAAATATTACATATAAAATATTTACAAAATCAATACTAATTATTAAAAATACTGTTAAATATATATATATTCTATGAATTATTTAGAATATTTTACTGTATGTTTAATAATTTTTGAAAAATATTTTATATGAAATATTTAAGTAATGCTCCTTAAGAATACTAGTATAATAGTTTTCATGTGCGCGAACCTGACCGCGTTAAGATCTAAACAGCGAAACACGATGCACAAAACACATATTTTACTTTTCTATGTTCTTCACATAGAAAATAATGTACTTTTTACTATTAAATATATATTTCTATATATATGAAACTGTTCATGTAAAACACATAACTATACCTTGATATCTATAGGAATAGATATGAAGGTATATACACATAAAAATAGAAATATGTATTTAAGAATGCAAGTGACAAAGACTGGCATGTTAAATATGTACAGTGAATATACAGTAAACACATAAGTACATATGCATACATATATAGACACATATATATATATATATATATATGTATATGTATATATATATGTATATATATATATATATACGTGTGAGATAGCGCAATAGTGGAAATAGAAGTTAATCGTAAAAAATTGATAGTGATCTAAATTCAACAGATCTCTAAATCAAATGTTTGCAATCAAAAGTTAAAACTAATAAACTCATATAAAACACATAATGTTAATATAACAAATATTAGGACGATGTTCCGGATCTCACCAGGGGTAAACCAGAACCAATAGCTGACGATTCAAATGTAAGAATTGACTACTTACAAGCTATTACCTCAATCGATATGAGGTAAGTTGGATGCATTTTGAGAAGGCTGTAGTGTCACTCAAAGAACTATATCCGCTGCCAGATTCGTAAATCTCAGTGGGACGCCTTCAGTGCTTCTTGTAGTATTACAACTTTCATCCATTCAATTGTATATGAAATAAAGAACAAGAAACATAATAATAGTGCAACATTGTTTCAATTACAACACTTTGGCCTAGATTTAGAGTTTGGCGTTAGCCGTCAAAACCAGCGTTAGAGGCTCCTAACGTTGGTTTTGGGCTACCGCTGGTATTTAGAGTCGTGTAGGTAAGGGTCTAACGCTCACTTTCCAGCCGCGACTTTTCCATACCGCAGATCCCCCTACGCCATTTGCGTATCCTATCTTTTCAATGGGATCTTTCTAACGCCGGTATTTAGAGTCGTGGCTGAAGTGAGCGTTAGAAATCTAACGACAAAACTCCAGCCGCAGCAAAAAGCCAGGAGTTAAGAGCTTTCTGGGCTAACGCTGGTTCATAAAGCTCTTAACTACTGTGCTCTAAAATACACTAACACCCATAAACTACCTATGTACCCCTAAAACATCGCCGCCACTGTATTAAAATTTTTTAACCCCTAATCTGCAGACCGAACACCGCCGCCACCTGCGTTATCCCTATGTACCCCTAATCTGCTGCCCCTAACACCGCTGACCCCTATATTATATTTATTAACCCCTAAACTGCCGTCCCCAACGTCGCCTCCACCTACCTACACTTATTAACCCCTAATCTGCCGACCGGACCTCACCGCTACGCTAATAAATTTTTAACCCCTAAAGCTAAGTCTAACCCTAACACCCCCCTAAATTAAATATAATTTAAATCTAACGAAATAAATTAACTCTTATTAAATAAATTATTCCTATTTAAAACTAAATACTTACCTGTAAAATAAACCCAAATATAGCTACAATATAAATGATAATTATATTGTAGCTATTTTAGGATTAATATTTATTTTACAGGCAACTTTGTAATTATTTTAACCAGGTACAATAGCTATTAAATAGTTAACTATTTAATAGCTACTTAGTTAAAATAATTACAAAATTACCTGTAAAATAAATCCTAACCTAAGTTACAATTAAACCTAACACTACACTATCAATAAATTAATTAAATACAATACTTACAAATAAATACAATGAAATAAACTAACTAAAGTACAAAAAATAAAAAAATATTTACAAACATTAGAAAAATATTACAACAATTTTAAACTAATTACACCTACTCTAAGCTCCTTAATAAAATAACAAAGACCCCCAAAATAAAAAAATGCCCTACCCTATTCTAAGATTAAAATAGAAAAGCTCTTTTACCTAACCAGCCCTGAAAAGGGCCCTTTGCGGGGCATGCCCCAAAGAATTCAGCTCTTTTGCCTGTAAAAAAAAAACCATACAATACCCCCCCCCCCCAACATTACAACCCACCACCCACATACCCCTAATCTAACCCAAACTTCCCTTAAATAAACCTAACACTAAGCCCCTGAAGATCTTCCTACCTTGTCTTCACCACACCGGGTTCACCGATCGGTCCAGAAGAGCCTCCGATGTCTTGATCCAAGCCCAAGCGGGGGGCTGAAGATGTCCATGATCCGGCTGAAGTCTTCATCCAAGCGGGAGCTGAAGAGGTCCATGATCCGGCTGAAGTCTTCTATCAAGCGGCATCTTCAATCTTCTTTCTTCCGGATCCATGTTCATCCCGCCGACGCGGAACATCCATCTTCACCGACAACGTCCCGACGAATGACGGTTCCTTTAAGGGACGTCATCCAAGATGGCGTCCCTCGAATTCCGATTGGCTGATAGGATTCTATCAGCCAATCGGAATTAAGGTAGGAAAATTCTGATTGGCTGATGGAATCAGCCAATCAGATTCAAGTTCAATCCGATTGGCTGATCCAATCAGCCAATCAGATTGAGCTTGCATTCTATTGGCTGTTCCGATCAGCCAATAGAATGCGAGCTCAATCTGATTGACTGATTGGATCAGCCAATCGGATTGAACTTGAATCTGATTGGCTGATTCCATCAGCCAATCAGAATTTTCCTACCTTAATTCCGATTGGCTGATAGAATCCTATCAGCCAATCGGAATTCGAGGGACGCCATCTTGGATGACGTCCCTTAAAGGAACAGTCATTCGTCGGGACGTTGTCGGTGAAGATGGATGTTCCGCGTCGGCGGGATGAACATGGATCCGGAAGAAAGAAGATTGAAGATGCCGCTTGATAGAAGACTTCAGCCGAATCATGGACCTCTTAAGCTTCCGCTTGGATGAAGACTTCAGTCGGATCATGGACCGCTTCAGCTCCCGCTTGGATGAAGACTTAAGCCGGATCATGGACATCTTCAGCCCCCCGCTTGGGCTTGAATCAAGACATCAGAGGCTCTTCTGGACCGATCGGTGAACCCGGTGTGGTGAAGACAAGGTAGGAAGATCTTCAGGGGCTTAGTGTTAGGTTTATTTAAGGGGGGTTTGGGTTAGATTAGGGGTATGTGGGTGGTGGGTTGTAATGTTGGTGGGGGGTATTGTATGTTTTGTTTTTTTTACAGGCAAAAGAGCTGAATTCTTTGGGGCATGCCCCGCAAAGTGCTCTTTTCAGGGCTGGTAAGGTAAAAGAGCTTTTCTATTTTAATTTTAGAATAGGGTAGGGCATTTTTTTTATTTTGGGGGTCTTTGTTATTTTATTAGGGGGCTTAGAGTAGGTGTAATTAGTTTAAAATTGTTGTAATATTTTTCTAATGTTTGTAAATAATTTTTATTTTTTGTAACTTAGTTCTTTTTTATTTTTTGTACTTTAGTTAGTTTATTTCATTGTATTTATTTGTAGGTATTGTATTTAATTAATTTATTGATAGTGTAGTGTTAGGTTTAATTGTAGGTAATTGTAGGTATTTTATTTAATTTATTTATTGATAGTGTAGTGTTAGGTTTAATTGTAACTTAGGTTAGGATTTATTTTACAGGTAATTTTGTAATTATTTTAACTAGGTAACTATTAAATAGTTATTAACTATTTAATAGCTATTGTACCTGGTTAAAATAATTACAAAGTTGCCTGTAAAATAAATATTAATCCTAAAATAGCTACAATATAATTATAATTTATATTGTAGCTATATTAGGGTTTATTTTACAGGTAAGTATTTAGCTTTAAATAGGAATAATTTATTTAATAAGAGTTAATTTATTTTGTTAGATTTAAATTATATTTAAGTTAGGGGGGTGTTAGTGTTAGGGTTAGACTTAGCTTTAGGGGTTAATACATTTATTATAGTAGCGGTGAGGTCCGGTCGGCATATTAGGGGTTAATTATTGTAGGTAGGTGGAGGCGACGTTGGGGGAGGTAGATTAGGGGTTAATAAATAGAATATAGGGGTCGGCGGTGTTAGGGGCAGCAGATTAGGGGTACATAGGTATAATGTAGGTTACGGCGGTGTACGGAGCGGCAGATTAGGGGTTAAAAAAAATATGCAGGTGTCAGCAATAGCGGGGGCGGCAGATTAGGGGTTAATAAGTGTAATGCTAGGGGTGTTTAGACTCGGGGTACATGTTAGAGTGTTATGTGCAGACTTAGGAAGTGTTTCCCCATAGGAAACAATGGGGCTGCGTTAGGAGCTTAACGCTGCTTTTTTGCAGGTGTTAGGTTTTTTTGCAGCTCAAACTGTCCCATTGTTTTCTATGGGGGAATCGTGCACGAGCACGTTTTTTAAGCTGGCCGCGTTCGTAAGCACCGCTGGTATTGAGAGCTGCAGTGGCGGTAAATTATGCTCTACGCTCCCTTTTTGGAGCCTAACGCAGCCATTCTGTGAACTCTATGTACCAGCGATATTTAAAAGGTGCGGGGAAAAAAAAGCATGCGTTAGCTACGCGGGTCGTTACCGACAAAACTCTAAATCTAGACGTCTGTTACTTAGCAGGATGGCAACGGATTGTAACAATGTATTCGTATAGTAGCCAAAGTCCTTACAGCATAACACCCTTCACTATGACGTATTTCTCAGATGCGTAAGCTCAATCTCGACGCTTACGCATCTGAGAAATACATCATAGTGAAGGGTGTTATGCTGTAAGGACTTTGGCTACTATACGGATACATTGTTACAATCCGTTGCCATCCTGCTAAGTAACAAAGTGTAACTTGTAAATGGCAACAATTTTGCACTGTAAACCCGAATGACTAATATTTCCAGAGTGTATTTTTGCTTTTAATAATTTTATACATATTTTAAATAAAAAACCTTGATTGGAAGCGGTTCCGGTTTGGTTCGTTAAGGCTTTACCTGATAGCCAAAAGATTCAGGTCTGTGCTGAAAGTGGAGCTTGATATTAGCTCCTATAAAGTGTGAGTAATATTCCAAGTATCGATTCCATAGATTTGGGTGTATAAACAATATCACACTATTATCTTATTTCTTTCCCTTGGAGATCCGGGAGTTTGTGAACGAAAATCCAGATACAAACCCAGCTGATCCTGACAGCTTTGTACTCAGGACTGCCGTTATACCTGAGCTGATGATAGCAGTAGCCATTTGCACATGCTATTGTAATTATCAATGTTTAAACAATATTACACTATGTTTTGTTTTTCTTCTTTTTTGAGGAACTGAGGATTACCCACTTGATATCCTTTTTATATCACATTTATTCACAATACTTTTTTTGTTTGTGATTGAAGCTATTTGTTTTATATTATCAGAGGTGTTTGTTTGGATTTCTAAGCATTATTTTAAAACTGAGGTTGCGGCACTAATCCCCCCCCTCATTGGTTAACCTTGATCACGTGTAACATGACAGACATAGAACAGCTGTTCTGTTCAGCGTTGCTAACATAAAATTGTGCCTATTTAAGAAGGTGCGAGAGGACATGATCTAATATTGCGGATCATGTCCACCGCACATCGATAAATGCCGACAGCATACGATCTCGGCATTTGTCATTGCACCAGCAGTTCTGGTGAACTGCTGGTGCAATGCCTCCCCCTACTTATTTGCAGACAATCGGCTGCTAGCAGGAGGTGTCAATCAACCCGAAAGTATTTGATCGGGTTGATTTCTGGCGATGTCTGTCCACCTCCTCAGAGCAGGCAGACAGGTTATGGAGACTGCTGTTTCATAACTTTTGTTTCCGGCTCGCCAAAAGGCTTGCCAGAAACACAGGGCATCAAGCTCCGTTCGGAGCTTGATAATTCGGCCCCCAGTAAACTTAACAAAAACATAGATAAATAAAATAAACAATATTACAAATTTCTATAAACAAGAAATGTGAGTAGTTGTGTTTTCGAATCTAAAAAAGAGCTAATGCAGATATACTTATAAATCTACTCCCCTTACTAGCAAAATTCGTTTATCCTCCCACATTTTTTTTTTAAATTTAAGATAATAATTGAAAGTATAGTCTACAAAAATCCCTTTCTATTAAAAAGATGCAAATATTGTACACATCCACAAAATGTGGGAGGATAAACAAATTTTGCTTGTAAGGGGAATGGAGACACTGAAAAGTATTATGTCGTTCTGGACTAATCCTACGGAACGTCTGTAAACATTATGGTCCCCATGACAACGCGTGCCTCAACGCAAATAGATTTATAAATATATCTGCATTAGCTCTTTTTTAGATTCGAAAACACAACTACTCACATTTCTTGTTTATAGAAATTTGTAATATTGTTTATTTCATTTATATATGTTTTTGCTAAGAATACTAGCTTTAATGAACACACCTTAGGTGAAAAATGTACAGAATTTGATGTTAGCGAAGCTGAACAGAACAGCTGTTAAACATCTGTCACATTACACTGCTGTTAACCCTGGTACATCCCTTTAAACCACCTTTGTTTTTTGCTGGATGTATTTATTACACTGCTGTTAACCTCTGGTGTGTCACTTACCCATTGTCTACTCCTATAATCTGCTCTTATCCTGTCCCCAGCATGTGCATCGCTTTATTCTCTAACTTTGCTTAATTAATTAATCCCCACCCAATTTCCTTTCTTGAATCCATCACTCTGATCTTGTTGTAATTCTTAGTCTTCTCACCTGGGTGTAAGTTATCTCCCTGTCTCCAATCAATTAATTTAGTAAACTCAGCTGTCTGCTAAATCCTTATGAATTTCAAACCAGCTAAGGGGTAGCATTTGCAGAGCATTCCATCTCTCTAAGCTCCCATCTGTCTAAGTGACCTTATTTAAGTGGCAGCAAATAAAATATACAAGAATTGAACAAGATTTGAAGAAGATTTAAGGCAAACTAAATATTTTCATTTAAAAAAAAATCTTTTGCACTCAATATTCTGCTATGTTCTCAGGACTACTTTTCTTTTTTAACAGTCTCATACCTTACCCTTCTCCACATGCAGTTTATAAAGGCCCCTCTCTCCTTTCCTCTCCTTACCTTAGCTCTCATGAACTAATTTCTATTTTAAAATCTGTCACTAAACTGCACCGCCTCACAGAAATACCCCCACTGCTATAAATTATGCATATAGGATCCAAAAACCCAAAGGCCAATTATAGTCTCAATGGTACATTACTGACTGTAATTAAAGAAGAAAGGGACTTGGGAATTATTATTTCAGATGATTTAAAATTTGGTACACAATGCCGCAGTGCAGCCAGCAAGGCCAGTCAAATGCTTGGTTGCATTGGAAGAGGTTTTAGTAGCAGAAATAGCAAGGTTCTTATGCCACTTTACAGATCATTAGTTAGACCAAATCTGGAATACTGTGTACAGTTCTGGAGACCATATCTTCAGAAAGATATAAATAAACTAGATGCTGTCCAAAGGAGGTCTACTAAAATGGTACATGGTCTAAAATATAAAACGTACAAAGAAAGACTCTATGATCTAAATATGTATAGTTTAGAGGATAGAAGGGAAAGAGGTGACATGATAGAAACCTTCAAATATATGAAGGGACTTCATAAAATAGAAGCTGAAAGCATTTTTCACAAATAATTAAATGCCAAAACAAGGGGTCACAATCTAAAGTTAGAGGGTAGCAGATTCAGGAGAAATTTAAGGAAGCATTTTTTTACAGAAAGCGTGGTGGATTCATGGAATGAACTTCCATTTGGGTTGGTAAACACAAAGACTGTAAAGGAATTTAAAAATGCCTGGGACATGCATAAGGCTATCCTAAGGAAAAAGTAACATGTAATATGGGTAGACTTGATGGGCCTTTTTGGTTCTTATCTACCGTCAAATTCTATGTTTCTATGTTTCTAAATCTCATTCTCACCTACTCTTACTTTCCATCTTGCTGCTAATAGCATCAGATGGCATCTCACCAAATCCTGGGCCCACCCACATTACCAACACTACCCAATCACGCACTCCTTATAGAAACTTTAACAAAAGCAACACACATAACCTCATTTCCATCCAATGCATCCCATACGCACACACTACTTTCACTTGTGCACTTGTGTCTGTCTGCAACAAACTTACAACCATTCATGACCTGTTTATATCAAATGCTTTCACCCTTTTAGCAATTACCGAAACCTGGCTATCTTCTTCTGTCACTGTTTCCACTGCTGCTCTCACACATGGTGGTCTTCACTTTAGCCATACCCCTAGGCCAGGTGAGAAACAAGGCGGCAGTATTGGGATCCTGTTCTCCCCCTCCTGCAATTTATCAGTACCTACCACCAACCCCATCTCTCTACTTCTCCTCCTTTGAAGTCCACTGTATTCGCCTTTTATCCCCCTCTCCCTCAGAGTGGCAGTCATCTATCGCCCTCCTGGACCGACCTCCCAATTCCTTGACAACTTTGCCACCTGGCTTCCTCAGTTTCTCTCTACAAATATACCAACCCTAATTCTTGGGGACTTCAACATTCCCATTAACAACCTATCTGCCCTTGCTGCCTCTAAACTTCTTTCAATCACATCATTCTTCTGTCTTTTACAATCCACCCTATTTCCTACTCACCGTGCTGGACACTCCATCAACCTGGTATTTTCCTACCTCTGCTCTATATCTGACCTCACCTGTCAACCTTTTCCCATTTCAGACCATCACCTGGTCACATAGTATTAATGCAACAGCTAAACCCACTTCTCCATCCCACCCCCGCACCTGTAGAAATCTACACACTGTGGATCGCTCCAATTTTTTAATATCATTCAAGATCTCCTCCCTCACACTTCCACTGTAACTTGCCCTGATCTCGCTACAGCCCACTATAACAAAATTCTTGCCTCTGCACTAGACACACTTGCCCCTCCCTGACTGCGCAAAAAAAAAACACAATCAGTTACAGCCCTGGCACTCTCCGCAAACACGCTATTTGCAAAAATGTTCCCGTACTGCTGATCGTGTCTGGTGGAAAAATAACTCTGAATCTGATTTCATACACTATAAGTTTATTCTTCGTTCTTAAACTTCTGCCCTTCACTTAGCCAAGCAAACCTACTTCTCTTCCTCAAACCCTAAACAACTCTTCTCCACCTTTAACTCTACCCACCTACTCCACCACCCCCATCTGTCTTTAGTGCTCAAGACCTGGCAGACTACTTTTTAAACAAAACACGTTCTATCTGAAGCAACATCCCATCACCAACCTGCAATATTCCAACAACAGGCCCAGTTACTCCCTCTGCCACCCTCTGCATTTTCCATCCAGCCACTGAGAATGAAGTGTCTTTGTTACTATCTTCCTCACGCCTCACTACCTGCCCGCTCCACCCTATCCCTTCCCATCTAATACCGTCCCTGTCTTCCACCCTCACTCCTGCTCTTACTCACATCTTTTACCTATCTCTCTCTACCGGTTCATTCCCATCTTCTTTCAAACACGCAAACATCACTCCCATACTCAAAAAAAACTCCCTCAACCCCAATTCTCCTGAAAGCTACCGTCCCATATCACTGCTTCCACTAACATCAAAACTCCTTGAAAAACTATTTTACATTTGTCTAACCCACTTCCTGTCCACCAACTCCTTGCTTGACTCCCTGCAATCTGGATTCCACCCAAACACTCAACTGAAACTGCCCTTACCAAGGTTACTAACGATCTTCTCTCTGCTAAAAGTATTGGCCACTACTCTATACTCATCTTACTTGATCTCTCAGCTGCCTTCGACACAGTTGACCACCCCCTCCTCATACAGACCCCTAGCTCTTTTGGCCTCTGTGACACTGCTCTTTCTCGGATTCACTCCTATCTTTCTCACAGGTCTTTCTCTGTGTCATTTGCCGGGGACTCCTCCTCTTCAATGTCTCTATCTGTTGGAGTATCTTTAAGGATCTGTTCTGGGTCCTCTACTCTTCTCCATTTATATTTCTTCACTGGGTAAACTTATCAACAGTTATGGCTTCAAATATCACCTCTTCTGAGCGCTAACACCACAAAGCAAATAATCCACTCCCTTGTTATTTCATGACTTGATTACTGCAATAACCTACTTATTGACCTTCCTCTTTCCTGACTCTCCCCCCTTCAATCCATCCTAAATGCCTCTGCCAGGCTAATCCACCTTTCCCGTTGCTCTGCTGCACCTCTCTGCAAGTTACTTCATTGGCTCCCCATTCACAACAGGATTAAATTCAAAATCCTCACCAACGCCGCTCCCCACTACCTATCCTCTCAAATAAACAAGTATACTCCAGGTCTCCAGCCCGCCCACTAAGATCCAACAATGACCTACTCCTTGCATCTTTAACTATCACCTCTTCCTGTGCTAGACTGCAGGACTTCTGTCTTGCAGCACCTACCCTCTGGAACACTCTCCCTCGTGCTGTCAGGCTTTGCCCTAATCTTTCTTCTTTAAATGCTCCCTGAAGATTTTTTTGTTCAGAGGAGCCTACCACACAACTCAATAATACATTAATTTCACTTCCCTCATCTAACTCTGCATTAACATCTTTCTCAATCTTGCAGTCCTCACCTCCTACCCTTCTAGATTATAAATTCCCACGGGAATAGGGCCCTCAATTCCTCCTGTATGTGTTTGTAAATTTTGTCCTGTCTCTTACAAGTTTTAAATCCTTGTTTAATTTAAATTAATTGTACCCATGGACAGCACTGCGGAATATGTTGGCGCTTTATAAATAAAGTATAATAATAATAATTTTAAAAAGAACGCTTAGAAATCCAAACAAACACCTCTGATGAAAAAGGAAACATTGAGACTAACCTTCGAAATGCATTAGGTGATATTGGCACCTTTGTTTTTAGGTGCTTTATGTAACATTTGTTTTTATATATTAAGTTGATGTCATAGAAACATCGTTTTATTAGCATTTTTTATTTCTCATCAACACAAACTTTAATTGTAAGCACCAATTGTAACGGAATCCTAGCCACAAACTCCTTCTGGCACACAGAGAGGGATTACAAGTTTGCCTAGGATTGGGATATAACTACTGCTCGTAATTACCTCATACTTTTTGAGGGTTATAATTGTGAGCTTCACACTGATGGGACATTGTTTGAGGGTTTAAGCAGTGTTGTAATTGAAACAGTGTTGCATTATTATTATGTTTCTCGTTTTTTATTTCATATACTATTGAGTTGATGAAAGTTTCTGTTGTAATACTACAAGAAGCATTGAAGGCGTCCCACTGAGATTTATGAATCTGGCAGCGGATATCATTCTTGGAGTGACACTACAGCCTTCTGGAAACGCATCCAACTTACCTAATATTGACTGGGGTGATAGCTTGTCAGTAGTCAATTCTTTTCACAAGAACTGCTGGTGCAATGATAAATGCCGACAGCGTATGCTGTCTGCATTTATCGGTGTGTAGCGATGTACAGTGGACTTGATACACTACTTTGTATCATGTCCGCTCGCACTTTGATACATATACCCCTATGTGTTCACCTCATGCAGCAAAAATCTAACGCCTAGATTACGAGTTTTGTCGGTAAAAACTTGCGGAGCTAACGCTCCTTTTTTTTTCCAGCGCTCCCTTAAGCCAACGCTGGTATTACGAGTTTTCTGAATGGCTGTGTTAGCCTCAGAAAAGTGAGCGTTGAGCCAAATTTAGCTCCACTTCTACCCTCAATACCAGCGTTACTTACGGTAGCGGTAAGCTGGAAAAAACGTGCTTGTGCACGATTTCCCCATAGGATACAATGGGGCTGAGCTGGCTGAAAAAAACCTAACACCTGCAAAAAAGCAGCGTTCAGCTCCTAACGCAGCCCCATTGTTTCCTATGGGGAAACACTTTCTAAGTCTACACCCTAACATGAACCCCAAGTCTAAACACCCCTAATCTTACACTTATTAACCCCTAATCTGCCGCCCCCGCTATCACCTGCATTATACTATTAACCCCTAATCTGCCGCTCCGGACGCCGCCGCCACCTATATTATCCCTATGAACCGCTAATCTGCTGCCCCCAACATCTCCGACACCTATATTTATTAACCCCTAATCTGCCCCCCCCCCAACGTCCCCGCCACCTACCTACAATTATTAACCCCTAATCTGCTGCCCCCAGTGTCGCTGCTACCTACCTACACTTATTAACCCCTAATCTGCCGACCGGACATCGCCGCCACTATAATAAATGTATTAACCCCTAAACCGCCGCACTCCCACCTCGCAAACAATATAATACATTTTATTAACCCCTAATCTGCCCTCCCTAACATCGCTGCCACCTACCTACAATTATTAACCCCTAATCTGCCGCCCCCAATGTCGCTGCTACTATAATAAAGTTATTAACCCCTAAACCTAAGTCTAACCCTAACACCTCCCTAAGTTAAATATAATTAAAAAAAAAACTAAATAAATTTACTATAATTAAATAAATTATTCCTATTTAAAAATAAATACTTACCTATAAAATAAACCATAAGATAGCTACAATATAACTAATAGTTACATTGTAGCTATTTTAGGATTTATATTTATTTTACAGGCAACTTTGTATTTATTTTAACTAGGTACAATAGCTATTAAATAGTTAATAACTATTTAATAGCTACCTAGTTAAAATAATTACAAAATTACCTGTAAAATAAATCCTAACCTAAGTTACAAATACACCTAACACTACACTATCAATAAATTAATTAAATAAATTACCTACAATTATCTAAACTAAAATACAATTAAATAAACTAAACTATAGTACAAAAAAAAAAAATACAATAATTTTAATTTAATTACACCTAATCTAAGCCCCCAATAAAATAAAAAAGGCCCCCAAAATAATAAAGTTCCCTACCCTATACTAAATTACAAAAGTAATCTGCTCTTTTACCAGCCCTTAAAAGGGCTTTTTGCGGGGCATTGCCCCAAAGTAATCAGCTCTTTTACCTGTAAAATAAAATACAAGACCCCCCCCAACATTACAACCCACCACCCACACACCCCTACTCTAAAACCCACCCGATTCCCCCTTAAAAAAAACCTAACACTACCCCATTGAAGATCACCCTACCTTGAGCCGTGTTCACCCAGCCGGGCACCGATGGGCCAGAAGAGGACATGCGGAGCGGCAGAAGTCTTCATCTGATTGGGGCAGAAGAGGTCCTCCATCCAGCAGAAGTCTTCATCCAAGCGGCATCTTCTATCTTCATCCATCCGGCGCGGAGCGGGTCCATCTTCAAGACATCCGACGCGGAGCATCCTCTTCTTCCCGACGACTAACGACGAATGAAGGTTTCTTTAAATGACGTCATCCAAGATGGCGTCCCTCGAATTCCGATTGGCTGATAGGATTCTATCAGCCAATCGGAATTAAGGTAGGAAAAATCTGATTGTCTGAAGTTCAATCCGATTGGCTGATTGGATCAGCCAATAGAATTGACCTCGCATTCTATTGGCTGATCCAATCGGATTGAACTTCAATCCTATTGGCTGATTACATCAGCCAATCGGATTTTTCCTACCTTAATTCCGATTGGCTGATAGAATCTTATCAGCCAATCGGAATTCGAGGGATGCCATCTTGGATGACGTCATTTAAAGGAACCTTCATTCGTCGTTAGTCGTCAGGATGAAGAGCATGCTCCGCGTCGGATGTCTTGAAGATGGACCCGCTCCGCGCCGGATGGATGAAGATAGAAGATGCCGCTTGGATGAAGACTTCTGCTGGATGGAGGACCTCTTCTGCCCCGATCGGATGAAGACTTCTGCCGCTCCGGATGTCCTCTTCTGGCCCATCGGTGCCCGGCTGGGTGAACACGGCTCAAGGTAGGGTGATCTTCAATGGGGTAGTGTTAGGTTTTTTTAAGGGGGGATCGGGTGGGTTTTAGAGTAGGGGTGTGTGGGTGGTGGGTTGTAATGTTGGGCGGGGGGTCTTGTATTTTATTTTCCAGGTAAAAGAGCTGATTACTTTGGGGCAATGCCCCACAAAAAGCCCTTTTAAGGGCTGGTAAAAGAGCTGATTACGTTTGTAATTTAGTATAGGGTAGGGAATTTTATTATTTTGGGGGCCTTTTTTATTTTATTGGGGGCTTAGATTAGGTGTAATTAAATTAAAATTATTGTAATTTTTTTTTTTTGTAATTTAGTGTTTGTATTTTTTGTATTATAGTTTAGTTTATATAATTGTAGGTAATTTATTTAATTAATTTATTGATAGTGTAGTGTTAGGTGTATTTGTAACTTAGGTTAGGATTTATTTTACAGGTAATTTTGTAATTATTTTAACTAGGTAGCTATTAAATAGTTAACTATTTAATAGCTATTGTACCTAGTTAAAATAAATACAAAGTTGCCTGTAAAATAAATATAAATCCTAAAATAGCTACAATGTAACTATTAGTTATATTGTAGCTATCTTATGATTTATTTTATAGGTAAGTATTTATTTTTAAATAGGAATAATTTATTTAATTATAGTAAATTTATTTAGTTTTATTTAAATTATATTTAACTTAGGGGGGTGTTAGGGTTAGACTTAGGTTTAGGGGTTAGCCTTAACGCTGCTTTTTAAGGCTAACGCAGAACTCGTAATCTAGGCGTAAGTATTTAAGTCTAGGATTTGCTCTCATTTCTTTTGCAAGATGTACCGAGTCCACGGATTCATCCTTACTTGTGGGATATTATCCTTCCTAACAGGAAGTGGCAAAGAGAGCACCACAGCAGAGCTGTCTATATAGCTCCCCCCTTAACTCCACCCTCCAGTCATTCTCTTTGCCGGCTCTAAGCAGGAAGGGTAAAGTGAAAGAGGTTTGTTATTTTTAAATGGTACCAGTGTTGTACTATTTACTCTCAGGCAGGAGATAGATGAAGATTTCTGCCTGGAGGATGATGATCTTAGCATTTGTAACTAAGGTCCACTGCTGTTCCCACAGAAGCTGAGGAGTACAGGAAAACTTCAGTGTGAGGAACGGTTTCTTGCTATACAGCAATGAGGTATGTTCAGTCATTTTTTCTGCAGAGACTGTGTTAATTCAGAAAGGCTGACAGTATCCCTATTAGGGGAAGGGTAAGCAGTAATCCTAGTTTTATAAGGGGCATTACTAGCTTGCATAAAGGGCTAGACTTATGGGCACTCAGTTTGTATATGATATATTAGGCAAACGTTTGTGTGTTTTGGGAGTACTGTTTTTAGTTCTTATGGGACAACTGAGGGTACACTTGGCTTATTTAGGGGTTTTTATAACCCACATGGCTTAAAAAACCTTTGGTAGATTTTGTGTAGGCCCCAGCAAAATCGAGTGAGATGGGCAGGGCCTATTTTCGCGCCTCAGTTAGTTTATGAAGACAAGCAGCAAGCAACATCTCCAGAGGTCCTGGTACACTTCTGGGGCTTAATCAAAGCTTTATCCCCACATTATTGTTCCCTAAGGGCAGGTAGGCGCCACAGCAGAGCGGTGGCAAGGTGCTGACGGGTTTTACCGGTTTTGGACACTTGTCAATCCGGTTTTCTCATTTGGGGGTTTATTGCTTGATTACTTGTGGTGCAATCTTACTAAAGCTTAGTGGGTATACTGTAAAAATTTTGGAAAATTTGAGGCAATTTTAAGCAGTTTTGCAGTTTGTGTATGCCTTTTTTTCTCTTAAAGGCACAGTACCGTTTTTGAAAATTGTGTTTTTTTCATTAAAGTGTTTTCCAAGCTTGCTTGTCTCATTACTAGCCTGTTCAACATGTCTGACATTGAGGAAACTTATTGCTCAATTTGTTTAGAAGCCATTGTGGAACCCCCTCTTAGAATGTGTCCCACTTGTACTGATATGTCTATAAATTGCAAACAGCTTATTTTGACTTATAAGAGTTTGGCATTGGATGATTCTCAGACAGAAGGAAATCAGGTTTTGCCATCTAATTCTCCCCAAATGTCACAACCAGTAACGCCCGCACAAGCGACGCCAAGTACTTCTAGTTCGTGTAATTCTTTCACCTTGCAAGATATGGCCTCAGTTATGAATACTACCCTCACAGAGGTTTTATCTAAACTGCCAGGGTTGCAAGGGAAGCGCAGTAGCTCTGGGTTAAGAACAAATGCTGAGCCTTCTGACGCTTTAGTAGCCGTATCCGATATTCCCTCTCAATCTTCTGAGGTAGGGATGAGGGATTTGCTATCTGAGGGAGAGATTTCTGATTCAGGAAGGATGTTCCCTCAGACAGAGTCAGATATGACGGCATTTAAATTTAAGCTAGAACACCTCTGTTTATTGCTCAGGGAGGTTTTAGCGACTCTGGATGATTGTGACCCTGTTGTAGTTCCAGAGAAATTGTGTAAAATGGACAAATATTTAGAGGTTCCTGTTTACACTGATGTTTTTCCGGTCCCTAAGAGGATTTCGGACATTGTTACTAACGATTGGGATAGACCAGGTATTCCGTTCGCTCCCCCTCCTCTTTTTAAGAAAATGTTTCCCATATCTGACACCATGAGGGACTCATGGCAGACGGTCCCTAAGGTGGAGGGAGCTATTTCTACTCTGGCTAAGTGTACAACTATACCTATTGAAGACAGTTGTGCTTTCATAGATCCTATGGATAAAAAATTAGAGGGTCTCAAAAAAAAATATTTGTACATCAAGGTTTTCTTCTTCAACCTATAGCGTGCATTGTTACTGTAACCACTGCAGCTGCCTTTTGGTTTGAGGCTCTAGAAGAGGCTCTTCAGGTGGAGACCCCACTAGATGATATTCTGGACAGAATTAAGGCTCTTAAGCTAGCTAATTCTTTTATTACAGACGCCGCTTTTCATCTCGCTAAGTTAGCGGCAAAGAATTCAGGTTTTGTCATTTTAGCGTGTAGAGCGTTATGGCTTAAGTCCTGGTCGGCTGATGTGTCATCTAAATCTAAGCTTTTGACCATCCCTTTCAAAGGTAACACCCTATTCGGGCCTGCACTGAAAGAGATAATTTCAGACATCACTGGAGGGAAGGGTCATGCCCTCCCTCAAGATAAGTCAAATAAGACAAGGACCAAACAAAATAATTTTCGTTCCTTTCGAAACTTCAAGTGTGGTCCCGCTTCTTCCCCTGCTGCAAAGCAAGAGGGGAACTTTGCTCAATCCAAGCCAACCTGGAGACCTAACCAGGCTTGGAACAAGGGTAAACAAGCCAAAAAGCCTGCTGCTGCCACTAAGACAGCATGAAGGGGTAGCCCCCAATCCGGGACCGGATCTAGTAGGGGGCAGACTCTCTCTCTTTGCTCAGGCCTGGGCAAGATACGTTCAGGACTCCTGGGCCGTAGAAATTGTAACCCAGGGGTATCTCCTAGATTTCAAAGATTCTCCTCCAAGGGGGAGATTCCATCTTTCTCAATTGTCTGTAAACTAGACAAAAAGAGAGGCGTTCTTACGCTGTGTAGAAGACCTTTTTTACCATGGGAGTGATCTGCCCAGTTCCCAAAGCAGAAAAGGGACAAGGTTTCTACTCCAATCTGTTTGTGGTTCCCAAAAAAGAGGAAACCTTCAGACCAATTCTAGATCTCAAGATCCTAAACCAATTCCTAAGAGTTCCATCCTTCAAGATGGAGACCATTCGGACTATTTTACCAATGATCCAGGAGGGTCAATATATGACTACCGTGGATTTAAAGGATGCGTATCTACACATTCCTATCCACAAAGATCACCAGTTCCTCAGGTTTGCCTTTTTGGACAGGCATTACCAGTTTGTGGCTCTTCCCTTTGGGTTGGCCACGGCACCAAGAATCTTCACAAAGGTGCTAGGGTCCCTTCTGGCGGTCCTAAGGCCGCAGGGCATAGCAGTGGCGCCTTATCTAGACGACATCCTAATTCAAGAGTCGACTTTCCAACTAGCCAAGTCTCACACGGACTTAGTTTTGGCCTGTCTAAGATCTCATGGGTGGAAGGTTAACATGAAAACGAGTTCTCTTATTCCTTTCACAAGAGTTCCATTCCTGGGAACTCTGATAGATTTGGTGGACATGAAAATTTTTCTGACGGAGGTCAGAAAATCAAAGATTTTAACCACCTGCCGAGCTCTTCATTCCATTCCTCGGCCGTCAGTGGCTCAGTGTATGGAGGTAATCGGACTTATGGTAACGGCAATGGACATAGTTCCGTTTGCTCGCTTGCATCTCAGACCACTGCAACTATGCATGCTCAAACAGTGGAATGGGGATTATGCAAATTTATCTCCTCAGATAAATCTGGATAAAGAGATCAGAGACGCTCTTCTTTGGTGGCTGTCACAAGATCACCTGTCCCGGGGAATGTGTTTCCGCAGGCCAGCGTGGGTTATAGTGACGATGGACGCCAGCCTACTGGGCTGGGGTGCAGTCTGGAATTCCCTGAAAGCACAAGGTTTGTGGACTCAGGAGGAGGCCCTCCTACCGATAAATATTCTGGAATTAAGAGCGATATTCAATGCTCTTCAGGCGTGGCCTCAGCTGGCTTTGGCCGGATTCATCAGATTTCAGTTGGACAACATCACGACTGTAGCTTACATCAATCATCAGGGGGGAACAAGGAGTTCCTTGGCGATGATGGAAGTTTCCAGGATAATCCAATGGGGAGAGACTCACTCTTGCCATCTATCAGCAATCTATATCCCAGGGGTAGAGAACTGGGAGGCAGATTTTCTAAGTTGTCAGACTTTTCATCCGGGGGAGTGGGAGCTCCATCCGGAGGTGTTTGCTCAACTGGTTTCGGCTGTAGGGCACACCAGAATTGGATCTGATGGCGTCTCGTCAGAACGCCAAACTTCCTTGTTATGGATCCAGGTCCAGGGATCCTCAGGCAGTACTGATAGATGCTCTAGCAGTACCCTGGTCGTTCAACCTGGCTTATGTGTTTTCCACCTTTCCCTCTCCTTCCGCGTCTGATTGCCAGAATCAAACTGGAGAGAGCTTCAGTGATTTTGATAGCGCCTGCGTGGCCACGCAGGACTTGGTATGTAGACCTGGTGGACATGTCATCTCTGCCACCATGGACTCTGCCACTGTGACAGGACCTTCTTATTCAAGGTCCGTTCAAGCATCCAAATCTAATTTCTCTGCAACTGACTGCTTGGAGATTGAACGCTTGATTTTATCAAAGCGGGGTTTCTCTGAGTCGGTCATAGATACCTTGATTCAGGCTCGAAAGCCTGTCACCAGGAAAATCTATTATTATATGGCGTAAATATCTTTTTTGGTGCGAATCCAAAGGCTACTCATGGAGTAAGATCAGGATTCCTAGGATTTTGTCCTTTCTGCAAGAAGGATTGGAGAAAGGATTGTCAGCTAGTTCCTTAAAAGGACAGATATCTGCTCTGTCTATTCTATTGCACAAGCATCTGGCAGATGTCCCAGTCGTTCGGGCTTTTTATCAGGCTTTAGTTAGAATCAAGCCTGTGCTTAAACCTGTTGCTCCGCCTTGGAGTTCAGGGGGTTCCGTTTGAACCCATGCATTCCATAGATATTAAAATTCTATCTTGGAAAGTTCTGTTTCTAGTTGCTATCTCTTCAGCTCGAAGGGTTTCTGAATTATCTGCATTACAATGTGACTCGCTTCATCTTGTTTTCCATGCTGATAAGGTGGTTTTGCGTACCAAACCTGGGTTCCTCCCTATGAAAAACATCAACCGTTTGGCTTATGAGACTGCTGGACAGCAGCCTCCTGAAAGAATTACTGCTCACTCTACTAAAGCGGTGGCTTCCACATGGGCTTTTAAAAATGATGCTTCTGTTGAACAGATTTGTAAGGCTGCGACTTGATCTTCGCTTCATACATTTTCCAAATTTTCCAAATTTGATACTTTTTCTTCGGAGGCTATTTTGGGGAGAACGGTTTTGCAAGCAGTGGGGCCTTCCGTTTAGGTTTCTGTCTTGTCTCTCCCTTCATCTGTGTCCTAAAGCTTTGGTATTGGTATCCCACAAGTAAGGATGAATCCGTGGACTCGGTACATCTTGCAAAAGAAAATAAAATTTATGCTTACCTGATAAATTTCTTTCTTTTGCGATGTGCAGAGTCCACAGCCTGCCCTGTCTGTTCAAGACAGATAGTATTTTTTATTGAAAACTTCAGTCACCTCTGCACCTTATAGTTTCTCCTTTTTCTTCCTTGGCCTTCTGTCGAATGACTGGGGGGTGGAGTTAAGGGGGGAGCTATATAGACAGTTCTGCTGTGGTGCTCTCTTTGCCACTTCCTGTTAGGAAGGATAATATCCCACAAGTAAGGATGAATCCGTGGACTCGGTACATCGCAAAAGAAAGAAATGTATCAGGTAAGCATCATTTTTTTTTTTCGGTTGCGGATGTATGATAGGACAACCGTGGCAGATTGCTCCATAACTGCACTCAAACTTAGAAATACTTAGATTTTTGCTGCATGAGATGGACACATAGGGGCTTAGGGGCTCATTCCCCATTTTTACTCTGTGTGTTATATGTTGTTGTTGGGGCATTATCATTGCTCCTCTTTTTTAGTATTAATTAAAAGTAAAATTGTATTTATATTCTCAGTCAGAATTATTGCATATTAAGTGAGTGCTTCAGTAAGATGCTCCTTTTCTTCCTAACAATCAGCAAGATTACAAGTTTTGCGGTTTGGTGCGGTAAGGCTATACCTCTAAAAAATAGACCATTGCGCATGGAACGGCTGGTATTTTCAGTTGCTGCAAGCATTTTAGCCTGTAACACAAGATCCATTCCACACTCAAAAAATTACGTTTGAGTGCAGAATTTCCATACCGCTGTATTACAGGTTGTGGAGTCCAGCTAAAATGCTTGTGTTATAGCCTATACCACCATGATCCATTCCGAGATCTAAGGCCAGTAGTTATGGATTTTGCAAAACAAAAATGTTTCACAAAACTAATAACTAAAATGTTACAAAGTACACTAACACCCATAAACTACATACTAAATCCCTAAACTGCCACCCTTTCACATCGCAAATACTATATTAAATTTATTAACCCCTAATCCGCCACCCACCCTCATAGCCAACACTATAGAAAGCTATTAGCCCTTAAACCGCCGGCCCTCCACATCGCTACTACTATAATAAACCTATTAACCCCCTAAACCACCAGCCCCCACATCGCTACTACAATAAACCTAATTACCCCTAAACCGCCAGCCCCCACATCGCTACTACTATAATAAGCCTATTAACCCCTAAACCACTGCCCCCCCCCCACATCACAACTACTAAAATAAACCTATTAACCCCTAAATCACCGGCCCCACACATTGCAAATCATTAAATTAAACTATTAACCCCTAAACCTAACACCATCATAATTTTAAATTAAATTTACAATATAAATATCTTTAAATAAATTAACAAAAAAATAAATAAATTACAAATTAAAAAAATCCTAACACTATGCAAAAGTAAAAACAAATTGCATTACAAAAAAATAAAAACTCTAAAATTACGAAAAAATAAACTCTAAGATTACAAAAAATAATTAACATTATCCAAAATAATAACAAATAAACCTAATCTAATACCTCTATAAAAACAAACAAAAATCAAAACACCCCCTAACCTAACAATAAACTACCAATAGCGCTTAAAATGACCTTTTGTAGGACATTGCCCTGAAGCAATCAACTCTTTTACCTTAAAAATTACAAAGTCCCCCCTAAAAGTAAAACCCCCCACCTAACCAACCCCCCAAAAAAAAAAAACCTAAGTCTGAAATAAACCTAAGCTACCTATTGCCCCTAAAGGGGCATTTGTATGGGCATTGCCCTTAAAACAAAAACAAAAAAAACTAACACTATCCCCAGGAAATCTACTCACAGTTCCTGAAGTCCGGACATCCATCTTCCTGCCGCAGGACTGTCTGGCACTCTCTACGCCCACTTCCTGCATGGGGCTTACAGCATTTTGACTAGCGCAACAGACAGTGCACTGGTTCATTGCCGCTCGGCTAGCAAATGCACTGGGCTCAACACGGATAGCACGGTCACATGAGGAGGTTCTTAGTCTACAAAGTTTTTTTTTTTTCATCCTTAGATTAAATCTCTTTTTTTTTACTAGACTGTCTGCATAATTTATTAAAAGCCATAATTTTGGGGTCCTTATTTACACCGTGTGTCATAATTTGTTATAAAACAAAATTGTTTGGGGGCCATTCTCTACAAGGTACACGGGTTACCTGGTGGGTAATTAGTCCCATATATACATCCTACATTGTTTGCTTGGCCACGGCTCCAAGAATCTTTATGAAAGTGCCTGGGGGCTCTGCTTGCTAGTTATGTAACAGAATATTGCAATAGCCCCATATGTGGATGACATATTGGTTCAAGCTCCATCTTTACTATTAGGGGCTGCTCACATAGAGAAGTTACATTGTTATCTTCTGACTCATGGTTGGAAGGTAAATCTGGAGAAAAGCTCTCTTGTTCCTCCTACAATAATGAGCTTCTTATGCATCATTATAGACTTGCATGTAATGAAAATTTTCCTAACAGAAAAAAGGAAAAAGCTTCAACTAGCTTCTCGTGTTCTTCAGTCTACACTTTGCCCTTCTGTTGCACAATGTATGGAGGAAGTAGACCTACTGGTAGTGGCCTCGGAACGCAATACCATTTTCCGCTTTCAAAAGCGATATCGGCCAGTAAGAGCCAGCAGCTTCCGGGTCTCTGTCTGTCTTTGGTAAAATACAAATATATCTGTAAATATGTTGGCTTGTCTAGCATCGTGTTTTAAGTATGAGTTGAAGAGAACCGATAAAGTTGGGGCAACCTCCGGAGCTAAGAGTTTATAATACTCAGCAGGCAGGCCATCTGGGCCAGCTGCCTTGCCTACCGGTAGCTGCTTTAAGGCCCTTAAAATCTCAGTCACTGCGATAAGGGCATTTAGTTGCTCTTTTTGGTCTATTGAAATTTTGGGGGGAATCACCTGATCCCAAAATTTCCTTTGTTTCTGTGTATTAAGAGTTTGGCTCTGATACAGATTTTGGTAATAGTCTCTAAATCCTTCAATGATGTCTTTAGTGTTTAATTTTCTATTTTTACCTACCATGAGGGATGTTATGAAGGACTTGGGGGTATATAATCTTGTCATGTTTGCTAACAGTTTTCCGGTTTTGTTCCCAAACCTATAATACCTCCCCTGTGTGACCACTCTTTGTTTTTCATTGATTATAGATAAGTATGAGTCCCTTTTTTTTTCTTACAGGAGTAATATAGTTCCCTGGTCTGTTTAGATGGACATGCTAGATAGTCACTATATGCTTTAAGTACCCTATTTGCCATATGTTCAAAAAGTTTCCTTTTTTGTCTGTTATATGCAGCCACAAAGGAGGTGATCTCTCCTCTCATGACAGCCTTAGAGGCATACCAAAACAGGTCTACTTTCTGCTTGCTTGATTCATTATTGTCTGAGTAATCTCTCCATTTGGTTTGGATCTGTTGTTTGAAAGCTGTATTATGTATCAGAAAATTTGGAAACCTCCAGTTAGCAGAATTTGGTTTGTCCCTCCCCATGTCTAATGTCATCCATACCGGAGCATGGTCTGAAATTACCACCTGTGAGATTCCCATGTCTTTAATGCTACTATTGATTAGTAGTGATATTAAGAAATAGTCTATACAGGACAACGTGTGATGAGTCTTTGACATACAAGAGAAGTCCCTCTCTTCTGGGTGTCTTAGGCACCACCCATCTATTAGATTAAATGTTTGCATTAGAGATTGGATAATCCTAGAATCCCCTCCGGTTGAGGGATGTGGTTTTGTGGATTAAATTGTCCTAGTCGGGTCCTGAAATCTATCTAAAGGCGTGTGGTGAGCTATATTGATATCTCCCCCCATGATTAAGGGGATGTCCGCAACTGCCATTATTTTGGTTTGGAACTCAGTCCAGAAATGTTTTTTGTTTTCATTGGGGCTATATACATTACACAGTAAATACATTCTGTCGTAAAGTAAAAGTTTTACAATAATGAATCTACCCTCCTCGTCTATTGTACTTTGCTGTATTTGCATGGGTAGTCCCTTTCTAAATAAAATTACTACCCCTCTTTTCCTTCCTGTGTCTGGTGTATGGATCACCCAACCCCTCTTGAGTTTGGCATGCTCCTCTGTTGTGAGATGCGTCTCCTGCAAAAGGAGGATGTCTGCTTTTAACCTATGCAGTCTAGACAGGATAATGGATCTCTTTGCTGGGGATGTAATGCCCCCCACATTCCATGTTATCAATTTAACTGTTAGTGCCATAGTGAAGCTAGCATTCAGGTACCTAATTGTATCTTTTCCCTATTACCATGATGCCATTCGGGATGATACAAGAGTAGTAAAACCATATTGTTAAAATTTTGCATTTCTATACCTACGAAAATAACCAATACCATTACAGTATTTTCATTAGATAATGTACTTGCCCACCCGCAGGTAAGATGAAAGTGTAAAGTCCATTGATGAAGCTTGTTTGTGACATCTTCAGCTCCAGAACGAATGCTGCTGTGACTTACTTGGCTTGTTTGACCAATAGTTCTAGATCGGGCAAAAACCTGTGGGGAACAGGGCTCCACAACCCAAACGAGACAATAAACTAAAAACAACCCAGCATAACAACAAATAACAATGTCAAAGTTAAGTTGGCCCTTTTTCTCGGCCTCCACTTGTGGGATCAGGGACTCCATCACGTCATTTCTTTGTGACTCTTCTGGTGAAGTATTCCCGATTGATTTCAATGTTATGGAGGCTTCTCTCTCCCTCTCCAGATATTGGTCCAGGTCCTTTGTAGACGTAAAGATTCTTGGGCCTGAGGGAGTTTGAAGCCTCAGCTTTGCCGGGTACAGTAGCGCCACTCTTCTACCTTAATTGTGTAGTCTTGAACAGTATGGTGCAAATTCCTTTCTCCACTTTGCTACTTCAGTGGAGAAATCTTGAAAAATTAGGATTTTTGCGTCTTGATATATCAATTCTATTACTTGGCAGAATGCTTGTAGTATCACAATCTTCGTCTGGTAGTTTAGAAGTTTCACCATTACTTGTCTCGGACCTCTCCTTTCTAATGCTGATCTTTCTGGGCCTACCCGGTAAACCCTTTCCACTACTACTGGGAGAGCTGATGCAGGTATCTTGAGGAGCTGTGGTAGGTGTATCTGCATAGTAAGTCCTTCTGTTGCACTGATTCTGATAAACCCACTATTCTCAAGTTATTTCGCCTTGAGTGATTTTCAAGGTCTTCCATGCGGTCTTGTAGTGTTACAACTTGTCTTCGTAAGATAAGGACTGTGCTGTGCGTTTCATTATGTCTGTCCTCAACTTCCGATATATGTTGTTCAGCTTCGCTCAGTCTGCTTGCATATTGTCTGACATCTGATGCCAATGTATCCACTCCTGATCGCAGCTGTTCTATCTTTGGTAGGAAGAACGCTGTGAGCTGTTTAACTATAAGATGTATGTCCCTAGTGAGGCTGTCCTCTGATATCTGAAGGGTTCTAGACTCTGGATGAATATCTGCTGCCTGCTTTTGGCGCCTGTCCCCTTGCTTCGATTTAGATGCCATCTCCCCTGAGGAGGTTGGTGATAAGCTAAGAAAGTATTTATCCACTCTCATAAGTGCTTTGTTGTAGCGGTCGCTACACAATTCTCTCTCTAGAATGTGGTGTTCCTGGATAGTTTTAAAGGAAAGACTTTTATGAGTGCCTCTATAGGGCTGGGCTTTTAAACATAGTCTCTTTACTGACTGACCTTTTTAATTTCTGGCAGAAATGTTATTTCTTATACCTGTAGGGTCAGATCAGCTGCCTTGGTAAGGGGCATTGAATATAGGTGAAGCTTTTATGTGCAGTGCTGCGTACCCCTGCAGCCAGACTCGCAGCTTTTATCTAGCTTCACTGTGGTTATTACTAGCATGTTTATAGCTGTATTCTCTATGATCTTTTCAGCGTTTTTTTTTTTTTTAGTGTGTAAAATGAAGGAGAACTCACCCTGCGGTTTCTTTTTCTTTTTTCTTTTTTTTTTTGCTCAAGTGCGCGCTCCGCTGATTTGCTGTTATGGGGTACTTTTCTTTCCCCTTGAAGGGGGCCTTAGTTTTAGTGTAAGTGTTTTTTATTGTTGTAATGTTAGTTTTTTTATTTTGCGTAAATTTAGTGTTTCTTATTTTTTTGTAACTTAGGGGGTATTAGCTTAGAGGTGGGGGGGTTAGGTTTTAGGTAGAAGTAGTGTAGGAGTAGTTTGCGTTGGGGGTTTGTGGTAGTGTAGGTGTTAATAGGTTAGGGGGCTTATTGCATTTAGGGGTTGGGGCGGTGTAGGGTTACTAGGTTAGGGGGTGGTTAGGTATTTAGGTTATGGTAAATTAGGGGTTAATAGTGTTAATAGTTATTAGTAGGGGTGAGGGCATGTAAGGGGTTAATAGTTTATTTTAGTATTGAATTTATATACAATGTTGAAATGATATGCACTATTATGTATAATACATATTAAGTATTGGATCTAATTTAAAATATAATTATTTATGATCATTATTTCTATTATTTGAACCATTAATATATAATTTAAACAATATATTTATGTTAAAAATAATAAAGTTAACAATAAAAAATAACTACATTTTAAATTATATACAGTACTTAAAATAATATGCTTTATACATGACAATGCATATAATTTTTACCCTTTGAGTGCTAAGCACTTTCCCACCTGGGTGCTAAGATTTTTTTAATGTTATTTTATTTTTTGGAACAATTTTTTTAAAAAACTTTTTTCTTATTTTTCTCAGACCCCTAAGACTTACATTGTTGGAAAGGCTAGGCGATTACCTTTCCAATGGTGGGTCTTGGGGGTCTGTAGCTGAGATACAGGCTTCTAAGCAGCATGCCACCTGCTCCTATACTTAACATTGTTAAGTATAAATAAAGTTGCTTGGTGACGTCATCACGTTATTGCGTGTGACGTCACCACGCAAAACGGGAAGCCCCGGCGATGCCTGTCACTCTACAGACACGATCGCCGGGGTAGGAGTGGGTGGGAGACCCCAGATCTCCGTCAAGTTGGGAGAGTGCTAGTGACGGCTCTGAGCCGTTATTAGCACCAGAGTGGGAAACTCTGTGACGGCTCAGAGCCGTCATTAGCACTCAAAGGGTTAATATTGTATATAAATGTAGCGACATAGCTCCTATAGTTATAATAGGGAGTTTTTTATATATACTTTGTCAGGTAGATTGCAGACATTACATAGGTGTAGGCGTTCTGTGGGAGTTAGCTGTGTGTTCCAGGGGGAGTATATGGAAGAGATTATGTAGGTGTAGGCAGTGTGTGGGAGTTGGTTGGGCATTTCAGAGGAGTGTAGCTAAAGTATGATGTAGGTGTACGCATTCTGTGGGAGTTATCCGGGTGTTCCAGGGGGAGTAATCTGTACTTTGATTAGAATACATCACCAGCAGTGCAATATATTCCAATCTGTGAAGAACAGGTTACGAGTAGGGTGTCAGCCATGTTTGTCTCGCCACCTTTTCAGTGGCGAGCCTTACAGTTTGAGGCAGATAGTGTAGGTTTAGGGAAAGTAAGGCCACACAGGCATTATTTCAAGTGTTCCTACACAGAAACCGTCTTTGGTTTTAGTGAGCGCAGTGTCTGCGCTGTGTAGGAACACTTCAAATATGGTTGTCCCCCCGCCCGCTGAAAGTGCTGACTAGTGGTGATGTCAGTGATGTTTTGTTGACCTAACGCTCTTCAATATATTGTATAAAACCAAATGTGAATCCAGCACTCAGACCCAAGGTGTGTGCAAGCTAGCACAGGATAACTGCAAAGATCCAAACAGTATCCAAAATCTTCAAAGAATGCAGCAGCACCACTTCTCATATAAAAAAATAGAACGACGTTTCGGGTAGTCAACCCTTAGTCATGATGTGAACATGACTAAGGGTTGACTACCCGAAACGTCGTTCTATTTTAACCTGCTCCTACTATGTGCTAAATAAAGGAACTTTTTATATGAGAAGTGGTGCTGCTGCATTGTTTGAAGATTTTCAATATATTGTATGGGAGACATATCACCACTCGCTGGCATTTTGCGGGTCCGCCCCTTTTATTCAACTATATATCAACACACAGACGACCTGCAATGCTTTGAATATCGGGGCCTTAGTGACAAAACTATTAATATTGTATCACTTTTATATGTGATGGAATGAATCCCTGGCAATTAATTTGTGGTTTCCAAAGACTTCAAGGATGCCTACTTAAAGCGACTTCTTTCATGATTCACAGAGAATAAAATTTAAAAAAAAAATTCCAATATTTTTTTTTATCAAAATGTTCTTTGTTTTCTTGTCATTGTTTGTTGAAAAGCAGGTATGTACACTCTAGAGTGTCAACGTGTCTGCAGCACTATATGGTAGCAGTTTTGCAACAATTTTATACATTAGCAAGAGCACTAAATGTCAGCACTGTCATGTAGTTCTTCAGGAAAGTGCATGCCCCCTATCTAAGTATCTCTTCAACAAAGAATAACATGAGAAAAAAAGTAAATTTGATAAAAGATTTGGAAGCTTTTTTAAATTGTATTCTCTATCTGAATAAAAAAAAATGGGGGTTTCATGTCCCTTTAAACATTCCAAATTAATGCAATTATTTGTCACTAATTAATCAAAGCATGGAAGATGATTAGAATTTTTTAATTTTAGACAATAACCTTTTGAAAAAAATATCTAGTTTGCTTGTCCATGCAGCGTTTCTGAGAGAACGCATTTTCTGGGGCTCCTAAAGAATTTAAATTAATCCGCCGATTATTGACCCCTTTCTACAGCAACTGAACATAATTTTTCAAGAAGGGATTTACATTAACTACCTTCCCAGATATACCTATTAACTGAATACCCCATCCTCACTTTAGTTCAAACCTAAGTACATTTTCCAACCATATAATAATTAATGACAGACAAAAGTTTGGTGTTTAGAAAAGGTCACGTTTTATTTAAATTCCAATCTAATTAAAATTGAGCGATCCTCAACATTTAGGATAATAACATCCGTAATCAAATTAGAATCTTGAATTGATAACACAATTCTATGCAATAGCATCTAGAGAGAACTGGGCGGCCCCACGTAACCAAGAAGCGTGACCGCGTGCAACTCGGGGGCGTAATTTGGCAAGTAACAGGCCAAAAGGTCTGCAGACTTGGAGGGCATGTGGGTTTGACCGACAGACCAATACCCACTGTCCCAGTACCCTACACACCTCCCCTCATTACCGCCTTACCCACGTGCCAGGCCGCCCACTTCCCTCATAAGAAATATACAACTAGCTAATAAGCCATGACTTTATTCTATACCGTCCACCAGCTCTGACCGACAGACCAGTAGCTGATTTCCTGCTTCATGATGAAAAAACCCTTAAGGGGCGCTACACAGGCAGAAACACCACTGTATCTGCCCTTAGCCGTGTCACTTGTGATAGCTCTTGCACGTGACCTCTTTGCTGGGCTAGTCTGTTATTTCTAGCGAGGGAGGGGTGGAAAATTATTTTTGAGCATAACCATTATGCAAACACTTATATAGGCAGTTAATCCCTTACCACCTGTCCCAACCCCCTTTCCCCACCTGGACAATCCCTGAGCTAGCCTATTCAGGAAATTTGATAGCTGCAGCTCACCTGAAACTGCCCCTCCCCTTTCCTTTGCCCTGGCTATACCTATGTTGGGACAAAGAGATACAAAAAAAACCCACACTTCTTCCCAATAAGTAAAGTAAATATCCCTTAAGTTGTTCCCTTCCCAATTGGTCTGTACACATTACGTATACTCCTGTTTTACACAGCGAGATCCTGAAATTTGCCCCTTCTGCTGTTTTTATGAATTAGGAGCCATGGGTTGGGCAGCAGAGGCCTATAGCGACAGCTATTATTGAGGCTGCAACCCCCCCTCAGTAACACGGGTTACTTCACTGCTTCTGGGTGCAATAAGGTAATACTTATAATAATTACTACCATACTTGCAATACAATCTCTATAGACTACTGTGATTACCTTTTACATAATAACCAGATGATCTGTCATCATACCTCGACAAGCATTTGAGGCTAGAGAAGCTATTTTAACCTTTCTTGATAAATACCCTTGCGATCGCTTAATAGAGCAGCGAGATCTACAAACTACCATTCCTTAAGAGAACCACTAAGACTAAATTCCGATCTAAGTCATGGCGGTACTGCCATTATATGCTAATCAGATGACACACATACCGGGTCTTCATTGAGAGGAGGTCTAAGGTTTCCAATCCCTATGCGTTACATATGCACTTTGAGAACATTTTGACAAGTAATTGGTCAGCTTTTGTTTCTGTGCAATTACCCCTAAATGTCAATGCTACAGCTGGGCTAGGCTTTGCATGGCAGATAGTAGGAGCCTGAACACCATCGCTGATTACTCAATGCATTAAGAAAGCTGATCTGCTAGCGGAAGATATCTTGTTGATACATGAATATTTCTAAATAATTCCTACAAAAATAATATCAGTACTTTCAATTTAAGGCAGAAGACAATCAAATATTTACTTATGTCCCTTATCATGCATTGCCGCAATCCTGGTATCTTGGCAATAGAGTATTTATGAATCCTGTTACTTTTTCTACTCAAACTTTCAATGTGATATTTGGCCCAATGACTGGTGGAGACATGATTGGGTCCTTTCATTGCAGCTCACATGATACCTTAGCATTTTTCATGACCTGTTCATGCTTACGAGTTTCTGGGTTGGAATCTACATTTATAGCAGAGGGGTAGTGTGAATCATAATCCTTCTCTGCTTATTTCAGAGATATTATTAGTATTATTAGGTTTGTTTTACCTCTCCTATAGCCTTTTATGTTACTCAAATTGAATTTACTATCAATTTTCATGTATAATGCCCTAATAACTAGTTTAAGAGACATGGATCAGTGAATCTAGTTATATGCTTAGAATCACCTTTAATGTGTTCAGTTGACACACATGAGGTCACCAAATTATCATGCTTATTATTATATATATTTTGCGTGACCCAAACTGATTTGAATGACATATCCTAAATGCATAGCTAATTCTGGTTCTTTCTGCCTGTGGCCTGGGCGGTATCAGTCCTACATAAGTTATGTGCCACTAATACCATTACTTATTGTTCAAATACTACCTCCCTGTCTCGCTCCTGTTTTATTAAGATCCTTAACTAATTAGATGCATATCTTAGCTTCAGGTAGCTCATTAGTGAAACTTCTAGTATTCAGTAGTGTCTGTAAAGTATTTACAATCAATTTTGTATCTCCCTAGTTGATATGTAAACACATCTCCACTTTACCTCTGATTATAAATTAGGCCTCCCCTATTATCAGAGTGTAAATTGCCAATTTTTTTACTCATATACTCTCTCATGTTTACTCTTCTTACCCCTCCTTCATTTTGTTTGTCAAGTTTTAAAATAGGGAGTTGCTGGAAACTGTTAGTATTCCTATTTAATATACCTAAATACTGAGCCCAGGAGTGGCCTTCAAATTTAATTACATTTTTGAAACTTCTCTTTTGGAATATATTTTACTCTATACTTGATTATCTTAATAACATTTTCTTAATACTTATTTAGGTCCATAAGCAGCCTTTTCTTCATAGACCCCCTTAAGGTCTTTAATCTTTCATTGTTAAAGTGAATGTAAAGTCAGTGGCTCCCCTTAACACCGCATTAATCGTTATGTAAAATTAAGTGTAGTTTTATTCATCATTATTTTAAAAACTATTTTTTATTCTTGAATTTTACCTTTCTATCCCTTCGCTCGTAGTACTATTCCTCCACCCACCTTAGCTTTTTGATTGACAGATTAGGCCGATTATTGTCTGCCAATCATTGAATCCCCCCGGGGGGACTAAACCCCTTTTCACTATGTTACTCGATCCGAATGTGCCTGCGTTAGACTGCTAATCTATCATTCAACTCAGATGCACTGTATAATTTTTTACGGTGTTTGTCAATTATTCCACAATCGTCTTTCAGCCAGGTAACTAGTGATCCTATCAGTGCTCATTTCAAAACATATAGAGTTACTTGGTAAACCGAATTGAAAACGGGTAATTTCTCCAACATAGGTGTGTCCGGTCCACGGCGTCATCCTTACTTGTGGGATATTCTCTTCCCCAACAGGAAATGGCAAAGAGCCCAGCAAAGCTGGTCACATGATCCCTCCTAGGCTCCGCCTACCCCAGTCATTCTCTTTGCCGTTGTACAGGCAACATCTCCACGGAGATGGCTTAGAGTTTTTTAGTGTTACTTCACAAAAAGCTGGCAGCTGTGCCAGATGTTCAAGCCTTTGTTCAGGCTCTGGTTAGAATCAAGCCTGTTTACAAACCTTTGACTCCTCCTTGGAGTCTCAACTTAGTTCTTTCAGTTCTTCAGGGGGTTCCGTTTGAACCCTTGCATTCCGTTGATATTAAGTTATTATCTTGGAAAGTTTTGTTTTTGGTTGCAATTTCTTCTGCTAGAAGAGTTTCAGAATTATCTGCTCTGCAGTGTTCTCCTCCTTATCTGGTTTTCCATGCAGATAAGGTGGTTTTACGTACTAAACCTGGTTTTCTTCCGAAAGTTGTTTCTAACAAAAACATTAACCAGGAGATAGTCGTGCCTTCTTTGTGTCCGAATCCAGTTTCAAAGAAGGAACGTTTGTTGCACAATTTGGATGTTGTTCGCGCTCTAAAATTCTATTTAGATGCTACAAAGGATTTTAGACAAACATCTTCCTTGTTTGTTGTTTATTCTGGTAAAAGGAGAGGTCAAAAAGCAACTTCTACCTCTCTCTCTTTTTGGATTAAAAGCATCATCAGATTGGCTTATGAGACTGCCGGACGGCAGCCTCCTGAAAGAATCACAGCTCATTCCACTAGGGCTGTGGCTTCCACATGGGCCTTCAAGAACGAGGCTTCTGTTGATCAGATATGTAGGGCAGCGACTTGGTCTTCACTGCACACTTTTACCAAATTTTACAAGTTTGATACTTTTGCTTCTTCTGAGGCTATTTTTGGGAGAAAGGTTTTGCAAACCGTGGTGCCTTCCATTTAGGTGACCTGATTTGCTCCCTCCCTTCATCCGTGTCCTAAAGCTTTGGTATTGGTTCCCACAAGTAAGGATGACGCCGTGGACCGGACACACCTATGTTGGAGAAAACAGAATTTATGTTTACCTGATAAATTACTTTCTCCAACGGTGTGTCCGGTCCACGGCCCGCCCTGGTTTTTTAATCAGGTCTGATAATTTATTTTCTTTAACTACAGTCACCACGGTATCATATGGTTTCTCCTATGCAAATATTCCTCCTTTACGTCGGTCGAATGACTGGGGTAGGCGGAGCCTAGGAGGGATCATGTGACCAGCTTTGCTGGGCTCTTTGCCATTTCCTGTTGGGGAAGAGAATATCCCACAAGTAAGGATGACGCCGTGGACCGGACACACCGTTGGAGAAAGTAATTTATCAGGTAAACATAAATTCTGTTATAATTCAGGTGCATATAAAACTGAAAAAGTAAATATTGTGCGATGTAAGCTGCTGCACTCGATGCCACAATAGTATTCAATGAATGTATTCATTCATTGAATACTATATAGCTATGCAACAGAATCGCTGTGTAACGCATGCGCAGTTGATGTACTAGACGGGAGCGCGCTTTGAGATTGTGTAAACAAATGAAGAAGTAGCGGATGGGAGGAGCTGGTCTTGAAAACGGACGAAAATTGGTGAGATAAATATAACAACTATTTTTTTTTTATTTTATTTTTTTTAAAGTGGCGGCTTTACTAATATATACACAAGGAATTAATATGTTCAATCAAAAATCGGAAAATTAACATTCACTTTAAAGTATCCCACTCGGGACAGACTTTTCTTTTTCAAATGTTGTATATTGTTTCACAGATATACTGTATAGTACTAAAGTATGATAATGTTTGTATATCTTTTATTTGTCCCCAATAAAAAAATAATAATAACAAAATATAGAAATCATTGATGGGAAATTAATCATAGCCATTTTCTCCCCCAAAGCAAAATGTTTGGGTATGAGCACCTTTGTGACTTACTGTACTATGATGAAGAAGGTCTGCCATAGGGTTTCCAACTTTGGGAGTGAACATTTTCCTGATAGAGGAGGTTTTGCTTAAAGGACCAGTAAATCCAGTAGATTTGCATAATCAACAAATGCATGTTAACAATACAATGCAATAGCACTTAGGTCCCGATGATCGAAAGTGCTACGAGGCAGCAAAATATTCAAAGGGATCCGCCACTATGTATTCCAATCTTCTGACATAGCAGAATCACTGAGAGGCGTTTACTATACATGCCATTGATCGGCGATGCTGGCTATAGATAACACCCAGCAAGGCTGACCATTTTGGTGATGTATAGTTAACCCCTTAACGACCAAGGACGTGCCAGGCACGTCCTACAAAAAGTATCAGTTAATAACCAAGGACGTGCCTGGCACGTCCTCAGGGGTTTCAAGCGGTGCAAGCGATCGTGATCGCTTTCAGCCGCTTTCAGGCTATTGCAGTGATGCCTCAATATTGAAGCATCCTGCAATACCCTTTTTTAGCCACTGATGCAGATCCTCTTCATCCAGTGCGCGCAAGTGGTTGGGTGTGCATGCTCGCTAGTACATAACTTATATTGCATTGCATGTGATGGAGGGAGAGGGAAATGGGGGGTAATTAATGTAAAGAAAGGGGGGTAATTAAATGTAAAGAAAGGGATCTTCTAGGTGGGTCGGCTATTGAGGGGGGGACAGCTACATTACAGAAAATGGGCTTTTTAGCCAAAAAATAAACACTTTTTTTTCGCAAACTGGGTACTGGCAGACAGCTGCCAGTACCTAAGATGGCGGCAAATAGGTAGAGGGGGGAGGGTTAGAGAGCTGTTTGGGGGGGATCAGAGAGGTTGGGGGCTAAGGTGGGAACCAACACTACAGAATAAATTTAAAAAAATTATATATATATATATATATATATATATATATATATATATATATATATATATATATATACAGGGAGTGCAGAATTATTAGGCAAATTAGTATTTTGACCACATCATCCTCTTTATGCATGTTGTCTTACTCCAAGCTGTATAGGCTCGAAAGCCTACTACCAATTAAGCATATTAGGTGATGTGCATCTCTTTAATGAGAAGGGGTGTGGTCTAATGACATCAACACCCTATATCAGGTGTGCATAATTATTAGGCAACTTCCTTTCCTTTGGCAAAATGGGTCAAAAGAAGGACTTGACAGGCTCAGAAAAGTAAAAAATAGTGAGATATCTTGCAGAGGGATGCAGCACTCTTAAAATTGCAAAGCTTCTGAAGCGTGATCATCGAACAATCAAGCGTTTCATTCAAAATAGTCAACAGGGTCGCAAGAAGCGTGTGGAAAAACCAAGGCGCAAAATAACTGCCCATGAACTGAGAAAAGTCAAGCGTGCAGCTGCCAAGATGCCACTTGCCACCACTTTGGCCATATTTCAGAGCTGCAAAATCACTGGAGTGCCCAAAAGCACAAGGTGTGCAATACTCAGAGACATGGCCAAGGTAAGAAAGGCTGAAAGACGACCACCACTGAACAAGACACACAAGCTGAAACGTCAAGACTGGGCCAAGAAATATCTCAAGACTGATTTTTATAAGGTTTTATGGACTGATGAAATGAGAGTGAGTCTTGATGGGCCAGATGGATGGGCTCGTGGCTGGATTTGTAAAGGGCAGAGAGCTCCAGTCCGACTCAGACGCCAGCAAGGTGGAGGTGGAGTACTGGTTTGGGCTGGTATCATCAAAGATGAGCTTGTGGGGCCTTTTCGGGTTGAGGATGGAGTCAAGCTCAACTCCCAGTCCTACTGCCAGTTTCTGAAAGACACCTTCTTCAAGCAGTGGTACAGGAAGAAGTCTGCATCCTTCAAGAAAAACATGATTTTCATGCAGGACAATGCTCCATCACACGCGTCCAAGTACTCCACAGCGTGGCTGGCAAGAAAGGGTATAAAAGAAGAAAATCTAATGACATGGCCTCCTTGTTCACCTGATCTGAACCCCATTGAGAACCTGTGGTCCATCATCAAATGTGAGATTTACAAGGAGGGAAAACAGTACACCTCTCTGAACAGTGTCTGGGAGGCTGTGGTTGCTGCTGCACGCAATGTTGATGGTGAACAGATCAAAACACTGACAGAATCCATGGATGGCAGGCTTTTGAGTGTCCTTGCAAAGAAAGGTGGCTATATTGGTCACTGATTTGTTTTTGTTTTGTTTTTGAATGTCAGAAATGTATATTTGTGAATGTTGAGATGTTATATTGGTTTCACTGGTAAAAATAAATAATTGAAATGGGTATATATTTGTTTTTTAAGTTGCCTAATAATTATGCACAGTAATAGTCACCTGCACACACAGATATCCCCCTAAAATAGCTATAACTAAAAACAAACTAAAAACTACTTCCAAAACTATTCAGCTTTGATATTAATGAGTTTTTTGGGTTCATTGAGAACATGGTTGTTGTTCAATAATAAAATTAATCCTCAAAAATACAACTTGCCTAATAATTCTGCACTCCCTGTATATATTATAAGCCTTTTATTTTAGTACTGGCAGACTTTCTGCCAGTACTTAAGATGGCAGTGACAATTGTGAGGTGGGGGAGTGAAGAGAGCTGTTTGATAGGAGTAAATGAGGGATCAGGGGGTGGGATATGTCAGTTGGGAGGCTGATTTCTACACTAAAGCTAAAATGAACCCTACAAGCTACCTAATTAACCCCTTAACTACTGGGCATAATACAAATGTGGTGCGCAGCAGCATTTAGCGGCCTTCTAATTACCAAAAAGTGACTGCTATTTCTGAACAAAAGGACCCCATTGAAGCATTTACAACCATTTGTGCCATAATTGCACAAGTTGTTTGTAAATAATTTCAGTGAGAAACCTAAAGTTTGGGAAAAAGTGAACGATTTTTTTTATTTAATCGCATTTGGCAGTGAACTGGTGGTCAAAGAAAAGTAAATAGGAGCGCTTAAGCTAGAGATGTATGCGAGAAGAATTTATGGGCAAAATTTATTTTTTTATTTTTTTATCTTTTTATTTTGCCAAGAAAATAAACAGTTAACAATAGGTGATTCCAACAAAAAAGCAGATCACAAAATACTTCCAAAAATAAACGTTAATACAAAACAGAATACAATCTCGCTTAGAAATAAAAAGACACCTTAAGTGGGTGAAGATATTCACCTAACCACTCGAGAAAAGAAAAAGGCGGCTCTGACCTGGCAATTTTTCTTAGTATGGGCAAAATTTATAGTGGACATATATAAGAGTTTGTAAAATGAAATGGCTATGCCAAATTTATTTAAATAGAAATGTCAAACAACTTGACAAATAAGTGCTAAAACATGTAAATTCCTATAAAAGTCAGACGTCTCCGATATACATAAAAAAACTAAAAAGTTGCCACCACAGAATTTTTTTTTAACAATAGGGTGTGTAATCAATCGCTACAGTCCCAAGGCCATAAGTAATCAACCAAAGTTCCCAGGAAATTCAAAATAACAGGATGTCTATTACCTTATTCGTTTGGACACCGTTCTAGTTTCAATGGCTTACCAGACTTTACACCTCTGTAGAGACACACGTGCGTGACCGTTGACATCACACGTGTGGGCGCTGTCCTGTTACTGCAGTCCTATTGGTCAGAGCCGTCCTTTCAACCAGGGAAGTTTCTCAGCTGGTTCCAATGTGAAGTAGAATATGTATCCGCTCTTTAGTGCATATAGCATGCAGGATACGTGTGAAACTGGTAGAGATTAGATCTTGACAGGGGGATCTATTTGGCCGGCCGCACTGTAGACCTTTCCAGCATATACAGCAGTTATTTATGCGATTGGGTGCCAGGCGTCTGCACTTCTCCGCTTATTTGCTAGGCTTCTGATATGCCTACATCAGACTGTTTAGCACACCACGGCAGTCTCTGTATCAAAGACAAAAGATATACAAGTAGGAATAAACAATGCTGCAACTATTAAAACATCAACGCGTTTCTCCCTTTGCAGGGCTTTTTCAATTATGAAATATACCAAAATGGGCCTAGATCAATACTTTGGGTAAAATAAACAATCCCCAATCGTAGGAAAAAAAACCCTTCTGCGTAAGCAATGTTATTGGCAAGTGTTTCTAGGCAGAGTGTAAAACTCAGGTGTAGTACTTACACCCTTCTTCACGGCTCTATGATGTGCTCACCTGGTGTGGAGCTGCCGTTAGGGAGACCCCTCTCCTGGGCAACTGTCAGTCCAGAGACTATGCTTGGAGCCACAACGCTCCCACAAGTCGCTCAATCTGGACGTCAAAGAGCTCTCACACGCTTCAGCACAGGAGTATGACGTCATCGTGCTGTGCCGACTTGCAGGGGGTAAGAACCTTACGTTCTCCGTGATCTCTTTAATACTTTTTTAGAAAGTCAGTACCTTACTTAGCCAAGCTTGTAATTACCATACCAATACTCTGGGTTGTCTACTAAAAAAAAATATATATATATATATATATATATACACATGTGAAGGGTTATTCACCCCTATGCTGCCACATACTCACCACAAGTAACTAACTATTAACCCCTATGTCGCCACTTAACCCAAACGCAAACTAACCTAACCCCCTCTAAACTAAAACCCCTAAGTTAACAAAAAAGTAAATAGTAAATAAATAAATAAAAACTAAATATTAAACCTAAACCACTACAACCCCAAAAGTAGTCTAACCCTACTCTACCTAACACCTAAATACCCTTCTAAACTAACCCCCCTCTAAACTAACCCCACTATGTTACAAAAAAAATCTAAGGCCTAGATTTGGAGTTTGGCGGTAGATGGGTTGTTAACGCTACGCGGGCTTTTTTCTGGCCGCACCATAAAATTAACTCTGGTATCGAGAGTCCAAAAAAATGCTGCGTTAGGCTCCAAAAAAGGAGCGTAGAGCATTTTTACCGCAGCTTCAACTCTCGATACCAGAGTTGCTTACGGACGCGGCCAGCCTAAAAAACGTGCTCGTGCACGATTCTCCCATAGGAAACAATGGGGCTGTTTGAGCTGAAAAAAAACCTAACACCTGCAAAAAAGCCGCGTTCAGCTTCTAACGCAGCCCCATTGTTTCCTATGGGGAAACACTTCCTACGTCTGCACCTAACACCCTAACATGTACCCCGAGTCTAAACACCCCTAACCTTACACTTATTAACCCCTAATCTGCCGCCCCCGCTATCGCTGACCTTTGCATTATATTATTAACCCCTAATCTGCCGCTCCGTAAACCGCCGCAACCTACGTTATCCCTATGTACCCCTAATCTGCTGCCCCTAACACTGCCGACCCCTATATTATATTTATTAACCCCTAATCTGCCCCCCTCAACGTCGCCGACACCTACCTACACTTATTAACCCCTAATCTGCCGAGCGGACCTGAGCGCTACTATAATAAATGTATTAACCCCTAATCCGCCTCACTAACCCTATCATAAATAGTATTAACCCCTAATCTGCCCTCCCTAACATCGCCGACACCTAACTTCAATTATTAACCCCTAATCTGACGACCGGAGCTCACCGCTACTATAATAAATGGATTAACCCCTAAAGCTAAGTCTAACCCTAACACTAACACCCCCCTAACTTAAATATAATTTACATCTAACGAAATTAATTAACTCTTATTAAATAAATTATTCCTATTTAAAGCTAAATACTTACCTGTAAAATAAATCCTAATATAGCTACAATATAAATTATAATTATATTATAGCTATTTTAGGATTAATATTTATTTTACAGGTAACTTTGTATTTATTTTAACCAAGTACAATAGCTATTAAATAGTTAAGAACTATTTAATAGCTAAAATAGTTAAAATAATTACAAAATTACCTGTAAAATAAATCCTAACCTAAGTTATAATTAAACCTAACACTACCCTATCAATAAATTAATTAAATAAAATACCTACAATTACCTACAATAAAACCTAACACTACACTATCAATAAATAAATTAAATACAATTCCTACAAATAACTACAATTACATAAACTAACTAAAGTACAAAAAATAAAAAAGAACTAAGTTACAAAAAATAAAAAAATATTTACAAACATAAGAAAAATATTACAACAATTTTAAACTAATTACACCTACTCTAAGCCCCCTAATAAAATAACAAAGACCCCCAAAATAAAAAAATGCCCTACCCTATTCTAAATTAATAGAGTTAAAAGCTCTTTTACCTTACCAGCCCTGAACAGGGCCCTTTGCGGGGCATGCCCCAAGAAAATCAGCTCTTTTGCCTGTAAAAAAAAACATACAATACCCCCCCCAACATTACAACCCACCACCCACATACCCCTAATCTAACCCAAACCCCCCTTAAATAAACCTAACACTAAGCCCCTGAAGATCTTCCTACCTTGTCTTCACCTCAACAGGTATCACCGATCCGTCCTGGCATCCGGTGCTGAAGAGGTCCAGAAGAGGCTCCAAAGTCTTCCTCCTATCCGGCAAGAAGAGGACATCCGGACCGGCAAACATCTTCATCCAAGCGGCATCTTCGATCTTCTTCCATCCGGTGCGGAGCGGGTCCATGTTGAAGCAGCCGACGCGGATCCATCCTCTTCTTTCTGCGTCTCCCGACGAATGACGGTTCCTTTAAGGGACGTCATCCAAGATGGCGTCCCTCGAATTCCGATTGGCTGATAGGATTCTATCAGCCAATCGGAATTAAGGTAGGAATATTCTGATTGGCTGATGGAATCAGCCAATCAGAATCAAGTTCAATCCGATTGGCTGATCCAATCAGCCAATCAGATTGAGCTCGCATTCTATTGGCTGATCCGATCAGCCAATAGAATGCAAGCTCAATCTGATTGGCTGATTGGATTAAAAATCAGCCAATAGCAAGAATGTTTTTAAATTTAAATTCTTATCCTTTTCTATTGGATTATTAAAATTTAAATTTAAAAATGTTCTTGCTTTTGCCTGATTTAAATCAGCCAATAGGGATTGACTGATTTAAAATCAGCTAATCAGAATTAAGTGGTACCCCTATGTATTGGGGTTCTGTGATTCCAGAATTTGAGGGTGCGGCGGCAATAGCATGAAGAGGAGGGCTCGTAGAAGAGAGACAAAGAAAGGAATATGGGGAACGGAGGTGACGGAAAAGACCACCGAAGTCCACCTCCATGAAGATGGGACCTGGCGCCAGGAACTGGGGTTAGTTAGGGTTTTTTTGGGGTGTTTTTTTTTTTTTTTAAAGAATAAGGTTTTTTATGTTAACATTTCTTTTCTCGGCTAGGTTTTTTTTAGGTAGATTTTGTTATTTTGGGGGGTGGAGGGTTACTTGTATTGTAGAGAGGGGTTTTGTATTTATTTTTTTGGCAAGAAAGAGCTGATCACTTTAGGGCAATGCCCTACAAAAGGCCCTTTTAAGGGCTATTGTAATTTATTTATTTATTTTTATTATTATTTAATGTGCCATGTAGTTTAGTGTTCGGTATAATGGGGATTTTTTTTTATTTTAAATACTATAGTTCATTATTTTTTGTCATTTCTATTTTTTTTTTTTTTTTTTTTGTAACATATTTGTTTTATTTATTGTAACTTATAATTGTTTTTCTTGTAATTTAGTGGGGTTAATTTAGAGGGGGGATTAGTTTAGGGGGGGATTAGGTGTTAGTTCTAGTTTGCATTGGGAGGTGGCGGTTTAGGCCTTAATCTCCTGTCAAGCTATATATAAAGATTAATAAATATATATATATTTTAATCATATATTTGGCTAGTAAGTAGCAAATGATGCATTCATTCAGAAAAATTGACTTAACTCTTGTCAGTTCTTCCCCCATTCAGGATGCAAAAGTTAAAAGGGCATACAAATGAGAACAATAAGACATTTGGTTTAATTAAATTTAACAACCATTTCAAAAGGCCATGTGGTCACTACCTGGAAATATGTGATACAAATCTCCTACCCCTCACAAAACGTTGCCTAGAAGTCTGACCTAGGTGAGATATTTTGTGAGAAAGTAACCATGTACATTTCAAATGCAAATTGACCCCATGCTATGTAAGTGGGGGAATAAAAACTTGGCCAGCAAAGACATATGTTATAGCGTAACTTTGAAATTTACTAAAAATACAGCAAATAAACATATTTGAATGTATGTCTCAGAATGTATTGAATATAGGAATTTGGGAGATTTTCTAATTTTCTAATGTTACATGAGTAGTTGCTAAGCTTGATAGGTTACTATTTTAGTCGGTCTAAAATGTTTAACTGTGTCAGAATAATAACCTCTGTATTTATTTATTTTATTTTATTTTTTGAATAATTTTTTTATTGAGGAAAATAATGGTTTACAAGCATGAAATCAGATTACATTCTTCATAGTTACATGCTTTTTCATAAGAACAGAGAAACAAAATATAAAACAAGGCATAGCATAACTTCTCTACAGGAACCTGTAAATTCCATAATAATGAACAAACAAAATCCTCATTGTTGTTTTCATTTCACGGTAATAAACAACTTCCCCTTAAAGAAAGAGAATGGCCACTTTTGGGTCGCTGACCAACAGTAAAAATTGGAGTGGGGAATATAAAGAAAGGAAAAAGTCACTGCAGGGCCACTTTTGGACCTAGGATATAAAATTGACATGAGAAATATATATATATAACTACAGGGAACCTTATGGGTCTGGGCTATCGAGAAGCTTATATATAAGTATTTGACAGCTTGGTCTTAATAGATGTGGGAGCATGCGCAAACTGCTGATGGTAAATGGCCAATACAATCCCATGGGATTCCTCCTCAAACCCCCCAATTCCCTACATGAGGACCGGCATGGTTGAGAAAAGGGGAGGTGAAGCAAACCTTAATAACAGTAAATGCTTACCACCTGTGAATGAATTTATGCGTCAGGACTAGGTTAGTAATACTGTGAGTCAAACCACAGAGGCCATGTTATTTTGACTCAAGGATTCAAGCTGGGGACAAAATGTAACCATATCAGGGGAGGGGGCGATCCATTATCAGTTAGCTAGGGTATGAGTCTAACATAGATAGACTTCACTATAATTAGTAATAGCCAAGATGTAATCAGCTGTAAGGATCAATGCAAGATCAGAGCTTGGAATGTAGTTAGCGTTAAGTAAACTGATGGCACCCACACATCCGACATAAAAAACATGCATACATTCAATGAATAGGACAAAGTGGTGTAGTGTCACCTCCCAATAGATAGTGTCCCTCATACTGTTAGCCTCAGACCCGCAATTAGGATACAGTCAAATGGGAGGCAAACCTAAATACAAGCATATTGTCTAACGGGCTTTAATGAATAAAACTATAAGGCAGGATCAGCCTCAGGCGTCATAAGGACAGTTCAGTAGTTCCATAGAGGCCTTTAATGTAAAGATCCAGGGGTGTAAAATGAAAATTACCAGGCCTCCATCTGAGGTTTAACGTCCTGCTGTCCTCGCAAGTTCCCTGCCACTAGCCAATGCCAGATCGTGCAGGGCGTACAGCAGCCCCTGAGTCCACAGAGCCAGGAGTGCTCTTAGTCGCTATCAACAGTCCTCTGCGCAGTGAGCGACTTATGCATTCCCAGAGACCAATCAAGCCTCCACAGTGACCCCACCGGAACAATGCCTGCAGGCTGGATACCGCAGACTTGCCTCCACGGCCGCTCCGGACCTTCAATTCAGGGGGTGGCTCCCAGGTAGGATTTATCCAATGTCGCCAGACAACTTGTGCGACTCGACGAGTCTCTCTCAGTCTGGGTATCGGGGGCAGAGGCGTTGGAGGTGGCGGGGCGGTACCATCTAGCATAGGGACAGTCCCCGCATATGACATCTTCTTCCCTGCTGATGTCTCTCTACATAGATTAGGATTACCTCCCATTGCGAACCGTGGCTTGTGGGTTAAGTGGATGTTCATAGGCAGTGGGGGGTTCTGTGTTAGTGGGATGACTCCTAATTCAGGGGCATCTGCCTCCCAGCTGTGTGTGAGAGCGGGATCCGACCCTAGGCAGGCTGTTGAGAAGTTACATGCAACAGTAATCCGCGGGTCCCCACCTCTACTTGTCGGCACATTGTTGATAGAGATTCTGCTGTCTTGCTGTATATCAGGGGGTCTCATGTACACTCAGTGTGTGGAGGGCTCAGGGTCTCCTGCTCGAACAATATCCATTAGGGCAGGCTCAGTGTTAGAGAGTTTCCCTTCATAAGCCCATGCTGCCGCCATTTTCTCTGATAGCTGCAAAAAATGTTCATTTAGAAGATGACATATCCCCTCGATTAGGATAGCTGCTTCAGGTTCCATGTTACTGAAGGTTTCAGTGTCTACGCACTGCATACCCGGCTTATAAGATACCGGGGGGGGTGTTGAGAGCCTCTCGCTTACGCGGCTGCCTTAGGCCTCAACTCTCCAGATCAGTTATTAAGGGTGGTAGTCCTAATATTCTAATAGTATTCGATACAGAGTGGTAAACAGAGCTTAGATATCAGGATGAGGTAGATGGATGATCCTCATATACATCAATAAAAGGCAAATTATTAATGTTTCACTCAGAACAACTGATATTGCGACCATTCAAGGTGCTGCCCAGAGTCACGCCCCCCTCTGTATTTATTTTTTATTTTTCAAGGATGATAAATACAAGATACTGCATAGAAATATATATATATATATATAAATATATATATATATATATATATATATATATATATATATATATATATATATATATATATATATATATATATATATATATATATATATATATTGAAAGTATAAAATATCTTAGCATCTGTATTTTTTTAAGAATATTTGTGGACCTAAAAAGAAATGATTAATAACACTTATTTTTATTTCAGATGGACCATAGACAAGATTCATGCATGCAAAATTTGTTGGAGACAGGCTGTGATTTTTCTTTGCTAGACTGACTGAAAACTGTTGCGTGGGATACAGTCAAAATATAAGCAAAGTGGGCCATACTTTCTCTGATCAATTGCTATTACACTTATCTTTATATGAGGTGGGACAAGTTTTGAAGCTGAATATCATCTGGTAAAGTATTGAAATTATGTGTGATGTTTTAAAATAAGATATATGCATAGCCACTACAGTTAAATTACAACTGATAGATTGAAGAGAGCAATTTGTGTTTTAAACTGTATTTCATAGTCTTGAATAGCTCTTAGCTTGCCTTTTGTATGCAAAACATTTAAAGCAAACATTCATTGTTGCTGTATGTAGCAGACTTAAAGAAATAAATTGTATTTTAAAACTGGTATCCATAGCCCTGTATAGTGTCAAATTTGTATCTTGTAGGCTAAGTAATTTATCTGTGCAATTTCTGATGTTTTAAATTAGAATTGTGTTAGAATAAAGCGTGTATAAATAGCTGAGTATATTACTTAGAATCTCATTGTGTTAATTGAATGAAAGGCTATTGTAAATAAGGCTAGTTTTAAAGGTAAACTTATGAGCTTTGTAAGAAGTATAGCATATCTTAATAGCTTTTAAACGTGTATAATATTGTTTCATATTCTGGTATTACAAATATATTCCAATGTGTTCATATATATTAACTAATAAAAAGAATTCAGGTATTTATATTCATTTTGTGGTTTCTAGTAGATGCATATTGATTTAGGGTTTATTTCTAAAGGATAATTATTAAATATATTGTATTATAACCCTGCCTTAGACTGACATATTTGGAGAGCACTACTGAGATTCTTATAAATATACTGACACTCCTAACCACCCCCCATACCTATATCGGGGAGATTAGGTGATTATTGTTAGTTAGTATTTAGTAGGCCTTAATCTCCTGATGCTTTGAATATCTGGGCCTTAGTCTGAACTTCAAATGAGTAGTATATCATTTTCTGACAAATTTCAAAGTTATGTCTATTATCACTCCTCCTGTATCATGTGACAGCCATCAGCCAATCACAAATGCATATACGTATATTCTGTTATCTCTTGCACATGCTCAGTAGGAGCTGGTATTTCAAAAAGTCTAAATATAAAAGACATTTTGTTAATGGAAGTAAACTGAAAAGTTATTTAAAATTGCATGCTCTAGGAGGAAGCTGGTGGGAGGAGCACAAGTGTAAGGACGTGCAAACACTTGTTCTCTGGCTCCCTGTAAGAGCTACTGGCAGAAAAACTTTGTGCTTAAAACCCTGATCCTTGGGTGGCTCTTTTCAAGTAATTTACCATATACTTCCAGCACTCTAACAGTGTTATTCCATCACACTGAGCTGCTATTAGCAGCAAACTATTGGACTGACTAAAAATCCTTTTAATCTTTTTCCCCCTGTGACTGTGCTGCCATTAACAGAGAAACTTGCATATTACCTGCTCCCCCCTCCCACCGGTGCTGCGTGAGGGGGAAGGCGACGGTGTTGCGGCATCTAGTGAAGCAGGGGGACGTGAATCACTGAGACCAGGATTTACCGTGGTGGTGTCGTTTTCCTGCACGGTGCCGTCCAGACAAGAGTTGCTCTGAAGATTGGGGTCGCTTCCTGGTTGCGATTGGGAAACTCCGCTTGGTATTGGCTCTGATGCCTGGAGCCTGCACGTGACAGAGACGGGGCGGTCTTCCCAAACCCAGATGGAGGATTTGTGTGAGATCAGGCGAGGCCGCTGGTCGCCTGTTGGTGAGTGGCTCTCCGCTGTGAAGGTTTGGTGTTCTGCCGAAGTCGGAAGAGGCTTGGTCTGGGTCTAGCTCCCCCCCACCGGTGCTGCGTGGGGGAGCCCTGGACTTATGCAGAAAATTATCCTCTCGTAGAGCGGGCTTCCAGGGAACAAGAAACACTGTGAACTGGGACAGGTACCCTGTTTAATTGAAGCACCCTGGGTGACTCTTTGTTTTTTTTTCCAGTAGCCGGATTGGTCTGGGTCTTCAATTTCCACTATCTTGTTGGGTCGAGCTTACCCTAACTTAACAGTAAAGAGATACTGAAAAGTATAGCTAGGGGGAGCTCAAAAGTGATTTGTCTCTTCTAGGAAATGGGCTTCCCCACAAGGAACACAAACGTTTACCTAAGTCTGTATTGAAAAATTTAAATATTGTGTTCTATACTGCATATAAGTATTCCAGTAAATCTGAAGTAAGATCAATTCCAGTTTAGTCTGGGAGGTTTTTGTTTCTCCTTCTCTGTTTTTTTCTTCTCTCTCCCTTTTTTTTTTTTGGTGTTTGTGTGATATAATACAAAAACTATATTAAGAACTTAAATAAGACCGTATATCAATTCTAGGTCCTATCTTTGTGCCTAAGGGAATAAAAAAGGAAAAAACCTGTATTGCATATATACTACCCTCTGCACTAAATTACCCAGTCTGTTTGAAAACTCAAATAATTTATACCTATAAGGTCATAAGTTTGTCTAGCTTAAAGGTACATTAAACACTTTGAGATGGTAATATAAAATGATAAATTGTATATATAATACAACTCTGCAATATACATTCATTATTTATTTTGTCCTCTTTGCCTGTAATTCCATTCTGAAATTGGGAGCTTTTCAGTTCCTGTTAGAAATGGAAGTGCAGAATGGGGGAGGAGCCTGCTGCATGCGTGAGGATGGCAGCAGAGACCTGAAGCTCCGCAAAAAAAGTCTCCCTGCCGGAATGAAGACATAGCTAAAATGCTTCAGTAAACAGCAAGGAGCGAGTACACTATACCCCCTGCCATATGGTAAAATAAATCGTCTCTCTACGCGCAAGAAGAATTGGATCCCTAATACAGGTATTCTTACCTGCGGAAAAGCCGGGTCGGCGTGTGACGTCAGCGGACCCAGGTAGCAAGACAAGCGGTACTGCAAGAGCGCGAGCTGCGATCACAGATCTCACCCAGGGAATTGGGGTGATAGAAGAGTGGTGCAGATACCGGACACCCGAGAGGAAGACAACCTGCCGAATTAGCCCAGCGGAAAACCCTGGTGACAAAAAAGAAAGTAACGCTGTGAAAGCCCATAGTGATACGGGGAAAGGACAATGCACAGAAGCCCAGGAGAGAGTTATTGGTGGAGATATTGAGGAACAGCTAAGTATCCCCTACTTTGACATAGACTTGTATTGTATAAATAACCGGGTCTGTTACGATAAAAATAAAATAGATCCCTAATACAAGTATTTTACCTCTGAAAAAGCCGATTGTAGACACCGGCCCGACTAGTGACGTCAGTAACTCACGGGAGAGGAGAAGACAAGCGGAATTGAAAGAGCACAAGATCCGCACACAAAAATATACCTGGAAACCGATATATCAGCGGCTCTGACTCCGGACAACAGAGAGCAGAAATCCCCTGGAGGATAAGGGGTAACAAACCGCCACTGATACGCTGAGTTTGGAAGCAGAATTTTACCCCTAAACTCTCCGTGGAGAAACGCAAGATATCAGGTACATATTAATATATACCCCAGAGACATTTGCTTATTGTGAAATTCCGGGTTGTACAATGGAGAAGAGCAGCGGGGATAGTAGCAATAAAGGCTAATTCCGGCATAAAGAAATAAACAAACCCAGAGGGACCCTGAAAGAAAAAGGGGAAAAAGAAAGAAAAAAAAAAGAAAGAAAAGGGAGAAGAAAGGGGAAGAAAAGAGAAGGGAGAAAGAGACGAAAAATATATTTTAAAGGGGGATATGAAGTGCAAATTGCAAACAGTGACATATTCAAATCACTACAATTAAAAGTTATATTGCATAGGTGACGAGTGGCACGGTGTGCCTGATTTCTATGAGTCTTATCTGAGAAAGTCATAAGGAAGTGATTCTGGCCCCACTTCTAATCCCCTGGGCTCTAATAAGAAGACCTAGGTTTTCCACCAAAAGGGAGAGAAAAGGAAAGGGAAAAAGAAGCGAGAAAAAAAAGGGAAAAAAGACCTTAGAGGGATGGCGGCAAAAAAAGCAGCTAAGACAGACAAAATGAATAAAAATAATAAATCTCCAAGTATGAAGGACAATTTTTTTTTCAAAATTTGAGTATGGAGAGCCATAATACCCCTAAAAATATAGGGGTAAAAGATATGGATAGCTTAGCAACCAAGGAAATCTAGTTTAACATAGAGGAGATAAGAAAGCTAGCTACTAAAGAAGATATTGTGTCGATAAAAGACTGTATAGTGGCTGAAATCTCAGAATTGAAAAAAGATTTGAAGGAGGTGGGACAAAGGGTTAACTCTCTAGAAGAGCAACAGGAGGAAATAGAGAAAAACCTCTCCCAGGCTAGCAAAATAATAACAGCCCAATCGCATATTATTTATGATATTCAAAATAAACTTGCAGATCTAGAAGACAGGTCTAGAAGGGAGAACTTGAGAATAAAGGGCATCCCTGAAGAGATCAAAGCAGAAGAACTTAAAATTTTTATACAAAACTTCCTTGGTTCTCTTGACTCGAACTTACAGAGTAGAGAAATAAATATAGTGAGATTTCATAGATTAGCAAGTCAGGGAACAACAGGGAGGCCAAGAGATGTGATATTAAAATTACAAGAATTTGAAATGAAAGAGCAAATATTAAGAATTGCTAAAAAAGAACATCTCCTTAAATTCCAACAATGGGACCTCCAGATTTTTGCAGACCTGAGCTTGGCTACAACTAACAAGAGAAGAGAACTTAGATTCCTTACTAGATCTTTACAAGAAAAGGGCATTAGATATAAGTGGACATACCCTTTTGGCCTAATTATCACATATAATGGGAATAATCCTATACTATAAAAGAAAAGAAGATATATATATCAAATCAATACTAAACTACACCTACAATTAGAAGTCCCTGAGGATTTTGCAAGGACCATACATGAGGAGAGTAGACAAAGCCACTCTGTGGGCAAGGAGCATAATAAGAATCAATGGGAGGAGATCAGAAGAAGAAAATAGGACTTTGCAAGATATAATCTTATAGCAGCATCTTCAATATAATTTCTGGATGAAAGACTGATTAGTTTCACTGTAATTGCATTTTTAATATGTGGATAAGCTCCATATGAGATTATAGATGGGGAATACCTTTTTTTTTTTTTTGTACAAACAATTTTTTATAGTACAAATTTTTTTTTTTTTGTCTCCCCAACACTAGATACACTCGAATGTAGAAGGCAAGACCTTCCCTATATATATATATTTTTCTCTTTTTCACTATACTCACTACACTTATTTGTATTTTTAAGTAGAACACAAGAGCACAGTACCACAAGGGTTTTTTCCCCCCTTTTCCTAACACCAGATACACTGAATGTAGAAGGCAAGACCTTCCCTAAATTTTTATATATATTCTTTTTTTTTCTCACTACTTTTACTACATTTATATGCCTTTTTAAGTAGAACACAAGAGCACTTTATCACGAAGATTTTTTTTTTCCTTCATATTAGATATATTTTATTTTGGAAGGTATGACCTTCTATTAATTTTTTGGAAGGCAAGACCTTCCCTTTTTTTTTTTTTTTTCCTCTCTATAAAAGAAAAGTAATAATTCCGCCAGGGAGGAATGACTATCCCTTGTTCTTAAACTTGGTTGTTATGTTTTTCTTTTTTTTATTATTATTTTTATTAATGTTTAAGCTAAGAGCTAGAAGGATTTTGTTAGAGTTTAATAGAATCACCCACGGTTTAAAATATATAAGGTTTCAGTTGAAGGAGGGATGCGGAAGGTTTTCATGGATACTCTTCTGGGGAGTCTTTAAATGACTGACATACAATTTATATCTATAAATGCCAAAGGGCTAAATACCCCCCAGAAGAGATCCATGGCACTGAGGGAGATGGAGAAGTTGAAAGGAGATATTCTATTATTTCAAGAAACTCATTTTAGAAGAAATAAAGAACCCAAGTTTACTAATGAAAAATATAACTTATGTTACTCGGCTTTCGGACGGGGCCAGGAGGAATGGAGTCTGCATATTAGTACATAAAAAATTGAATTTTCAATTAAAAGACCAAATAAAAGATAAAGAGGGAAGATATATAGGAATAAAAGGGAATTTACAGGGGGAATTGGTGACTATTTTTAATTTATATGCCCCGAATACGAAACAGAATATATTTTTTAAGAAGATCCCTAATCTCATTTTAGATTTTCAAGAAGGGACTACAGTAATGGGGGGAGATTTTAATGTGACATTAGACCCATATCTAGAGAATTCAAAAAAAAATCCTCTACGCCAAAATATATTATAAAACAAGTCAATAAAAGTTTAGACCAATTTGCCCTATTAGATGTATGGAGATTATTCCACTCGGATCAAAAAAATTACACTTTTTTTCCCATCCACACGCATCTTATTCTAGATTAGATTATTTTTGTTTGGATTTTAATGGATTAACTAAAATAGTGGAAATAGAAATCTTCCCAATGACTTGGTCAGATCATGCTCCGGTAAGCTTGAAGTTAAATTGGGGATCTCAGGTAGATAAACAGCATAATTAGAGATTAGATGACACTATATTAAAGAAACAAGAAGACAGGGATAAAATTGCTGGATTAATGACAGAATATTTTGAGATTAACAATACAGATGGTATCCCACCTTCAATTCTTTGGGATGCACATAAATGCGTTATGCACGGAGAATTAATTAAACTTAGAAGCACTCAAAAAAAGATAAGAGAAAAACAATTCCGGGAAACAATGAATAGAATATATGTTTTGGAGAAAAATCATAAACAATCCCCAGAAAACAAAAATATTTTAGAGGAATTAGGGAAAGAAAGAAAGTCCATACAGGAATACTGGTCGAGTATTAATAAAAGAAAAGCAATATGGCTAAAACGTAAATTTTATACAGAAGGGGATAAAAATGGCAGATTATTAGCGAGAGCTATTAAGAAAAAAGAAATAAGCAATGGGATCTATAAAATAAAGAATGAGAGTAATAAATTATATAAGAACCAAAAAGAGATTAACACACAATTTGTAAATTTCTACCAATCTTTATATAATTTAGATACCCAAAGAAGTAAGGACGTAGACTGGAGAACTTATACAAATAAACTTAGTTTAATTAAAGTAACAGAAGAAGAAAATATCAAAAATTAGAACAACCAATAAGCCTTCAGGAAATAAATTAAACCATAGAAGGATTAAAGGAAGGGAAAGCTCCCGGCCCAGATGGGTTTTCGGCCCTATATTAAAATTTTTTTAAAGATATCCTATCCCCATTTTTATGGAAATTATACATTTCAATAGATGAAGGAAAGAAGTTCTCCATAGAAATGCAAGAAGCAAGTATAAGTTTGATACCTAAGATAGATAAGAATAAGGAGGATGTGAAAAACTACAGACCTATTTCATTGCTAAATTTGGATTTAAAAATCTATGCTAAGATTATGGCCAACCGGTTAAAATATATTTTAGAACGAATTATACATCTGGACCAAGTAGGTTTTGTACAAAACAGGGAAGCGAGAGACAATATCATTAAAAACATACATTTATTAGAATATGCCCGAATAAATAAAATCCCATCGGCGTTCATCTCGGTGGACGCCGAAAAAGCGTTCGATCGTGTCAAATGGTCCTTTTTGGAAAATACGTTAAGGTTGTTTGATTTCAATCAGATAACGATTAAGAGAATAATGGCACTATATTCAGATCCATCAGCGAGGATAAAAATAAATGGGAGATCCTCTGATAGCTTTAAAATCCGAAATGGGACAAGACAAGGGTGCCCATTATCGCCAACTTTATTTACGTTGACTATAGAAATTCTAGCAGCTCGAATCAGACAAAATACATATATTAAAGGGATTACCATAGGAAACATGGAGTATAAAACCTCTTTATTTGCGGACGACATCCTCCTCTCCCTGACCGAACCGGAAACATCAATGGCAGCTCTTCTAGAAGAACTGAAGGTATTTGGATCAATGTCTAATTTTTTGGCAAATGTGAGTAAGCCAGAAATATTGTGTGTGGGAATGGATGTAAAATTACAAGATACCATAATTAGGGAGTCACCTTTTAAAAAGACGCAGTTACTTAAATATCTAGGCATATATTTGTCCGAATCAATAAGTAAAATATATGACCTTAATTATGGAAACTTTAAAAAAACTATTACAAATGAACTACTGTCATGGTACCCCAAAAAGATTTCATGGATAGGGAGGATAAATATTATCCAGATGAATGTTTTACCAAGATTTTTATATTTTTTACAAGCTCTCCCTATACATCTTCTAAATAGTTATATGGAAGAGCTCCAAAAAATGATTAATAATTATGTATGGGGTAAAATCCACCCGAGAATTGGGATAATCACTATGTATAGGAAAAGACAAGCAGGGGGTATAGGCCTACCTAATTTAGGAATGTACAGACAAGCATCTATGCTGCAAAGGGTAATAGAGTGGCATACCAAAAAGGATATGAAATTATGGGTGACAATAGAAGCAGCCCTTCTAGACAGTAGGGAAATATGTAACCAATGTTGGATAAACCCTAAGGATAGATCTACATACATAGAGAAATCCAGTATTCTCGAAGAAAATTTTAAGATATGGGATAAATTGATAAGGAAGAAAGAGGGAATCTCCTCTATACCATCCCCATTACTATCTCTAGTTGAGAATAAAGCATTCCTGGAGGGCCGGTTTAAAGGAGATAAAAAAGAAAATAAATATTGAATAATAGACTTACTAGAAAAGGGGAAATTAATGACTCAGAATAACTTACAGGCAAAGGGAATGGAGGGACTTAGTGAGTGGTATACGTACTTTCAAGCCCACCATTATCTGCTAACTTTTAAAGAAAAGGATAAGATAACTAGGCCCTTAACAAAATTAGAGAACCTTTGTAATTTAAAGATGAACATAAAACATACTCTCTCTAAAGCATATGGTATCTTACAAAATAACTTAGATCTTCCCCCTCCATATACTAAAAACTGGTAAATGGAACTAAATGAGGATATTAATATTAAGACTTGGACAAAGATCTTTTATAGCACAGCTAAATCTTCTATATCAGCTAGAATGTTCGAACAAAATCTAAAGATTTTAACTAGATGGTACCTCACCCCTACTAGAATTAAGAAAATTTACCCACACACCCAAGATAGTTGTTTGAGATTATGTGGGGACAGAGGTACACTATCTCATATTATGTGGTTCTGTCCAAAGATTAAGGCCTAGATTTGGAGTTTGGCGTTAGCCGTGAAAACCAGCGTTAGAGGCTCCTAACGCTGGTTTTAGGCTGCCGCCGGTATTTGGAGTCACTCAAAATAGGGTCTAACGCTCACTTTTCAGCCGCGACTTTTCCATACCGCAGATCCCCTTACGTAAATTGCGTATCCTATCTTTTCAATGGGATCTTTTTAACTCCGGTATTTAGAGTCGTGTCTGAAGTGAGCGTTAGACATCTAACGACAAAACTCCAGCCGCAGGAAAAAAGTCAGTAGTTAAGAGCTTTCTGGGCTAACGCCGGTTTATAAAGCTCTTAACTACTGTACTCTAAAGTACACTAACACCCATAAACTACCTATGTACCCCTAAACCGAGGTCCCCCCACATCGCCGACACTCGAATACATTTTTTTTAACCCCTAATCTGCCGACCGCCACCTACGTTATCCTTATGTACCCCTAATCTGCTGCCCCTAACACCGCCGACCCCTGTATTATATTTATTAACCCCTAACCTGTCCCCCACAACGTCGCCTCCACCTACCTACACTTATTAACCCCTAATCTGCCGACCGCAAAGCGCCGCCACCTACGTTATCCTTATGTACCCCTAATCTGCTGCCCCTAACACCGCCGACCCCTATATTATATTTATTAACCCCTAATCTGCCCCCCACAACGTCGCCGCCAGCTACCTACAATAATTAACCCCTAATCTGCCGACCGCAAAGCGCCGCCACCTACGTTATCCTTATGTACCCCTAATCTGCTGCCCCTAACACCGCCGACCCCTATATCATATTTATTAACCCCTAATCTGCCCCCCACAACGTCGCAGCCAGCTACCTACAATAATTAACCCCTAATCTGCCGACCGCAAAGCGCCGCTACCTACGTTATCCTTATGTACCCCTAATCTGCTGCCCCTAACACCGCCGACCCCTATATTATATTTATTAACCCCTAATCTGCCCCCCTCAACGTCGCCTCCACCTGCCTACACTTATTAACCCCTAATCTGCCGATTGGAGCTCACCGCTATTCTAATAAATGTATTAACCCCTAAAGCTAAGTCTAACCCTAACACTAACACCCCCCTAAAGTAAATATAATTTACATCTAACAAAATTAATTATCTCTTATTAAATAAATTATTCCTATTTAAAGCTAAATACTTACCTGTAAAATAAATCCTAATATAGCTACACTATAAATTATAATTATATTATAGCTATTTTAGGATTAATATTTATTTTACAGGTAACTTTGTAATTATTTCTTCTGTTATGTGTGATCAGTCCACGGGTCATCATTACTTCTGGGATATAACTCCTCCCCAACAGGAAATGCAAGAGGATTCACCCAGCAGAGCTGCATATAGCTCCTCCCCTCTACGTCAGTCCCAGTCATTCTCTTGCACCCAACGACTAGATAGGATGTGTGAGAGGACTATGGTGATTATACTTAGTTTTTATGACTTCAATCAAAAGTTTGTTATTTTAAAATAGCACCGGAGCGTGTTATTACTTCTCTGGCAGAGTTTGAGGAAGAATCTGACAGAGATTTTTTACTATGATTTTAACCGGAGTCGTTAAGATCATATTGCTGTTCTCGACCATCTGAGGGAGGTAAAGGCTTCAGATCAGGGGACAGCGGGCAGATGAATCTGCATTGAGGTATGTGGCAGTTTTTATTTTCTGAATGGAATTGATGAGAAAAGCCTGCCATACCGTTAAAATGACATGTATGTATACACTTCAGTATTCTGGGGATGGTATTTCACCGGAACTACTGTGTTAAAGGTCACTAATCCTTTTAATAACTATTCTCATGTTAAACGTTTTTGCTGGAATGTAGAATCGTTTACATTGCTGAGGTACTGTGTGAATAAATATTTGGGCATTATTTTCCACTTGGCAGTTTTTTGCTTTATTTGTGACAGTTTCGTTTCTCTTCACTGCTGTGTGGGAGAGGGAGGGGGCCGTTTTTGGCGCTCTTTGCTACGCATCAAAAAATTCCAGTCAGCTACTTTTATATTTCCTGCATGATCCGGTTCATCTCTGACAGATCTCAGGGGTCTTCAAACTTCTTTGAAGGGAGGTAAATTCTCTCAGCAGAGCTGTGAGAATTCTTATAGTGACTGTGTATATAAAAACGTTGTTTTGTTTTCTTATGTACAAATTTAATTAGTGTTGTTTTTACTAATGGGAACAAACCTTTGCTAAAAGTTGTGTTGTTTTAAAGTTTGATGCAATAACTGTTTTTCAGTTCATTATTTCAACTGTCATTTAATCGTTAGTACCTCTTTGAGGCACAGTGCGTTTTTTTGCTAAAAAAGATTATAACCAAGTTGTAAGTTTTCTTGCTAGTGTGTTAAACATGTCTGACTCAGAGGAAGATATCTGTGTCATTTGTTCCAATGCCAAGGTGGAGCCCAATAGAAATTTATGTACTAACTGTATTGATGCTACTTTAAATAAAAGTCAATCTGTACAATGTGAACAAATTTCACCAAACAGCGAGGGGAGAGTTATGCCGACTAACTCGCCTCACGCGACAGTACCTGCATCTCCCGCCCGGGAGGTGCGTGATATTTTGGCGCCTAGTACATCTGGGCGGCCATTACAGATAACATTACAAGATATGGCTACTGTTATGACTGAAGTTTTGTCTAAATTACCTGAACTAAGAGGCAAGCGTGATCACTCTGGGGTGAGAACAGAGTGCGCTGACAATGCTAGGGCCATGTCTGATACTGCGTCACAGCTCGCAGAGCATGAGGACGGAGAGCTTCATTCTGTGGGTGACGGTTCTGATCCAAACAGATTGGACTCAGATATTTCAAATTTTAAATTTAAATTGGAGAACCTCCGTGTACTACTAGGGGAGGTCTTAGCAGCTCTCAACGATTGTAACACTGTTGCAATACCAGAGAAACTGTGTAGGTTGGATAAATACTTTGCGGTACCGGCGAGTACTGACGTTTTTCCTATACCTAAGAGACTAACTGAAATTGTTACTAAGGAGTGGGATAGACCCGGTGTGCCGTTCTCACCCCCTCCAATATTTAGAAAGATGTTTCCAATAGACGCCACCACTCGGGACTTATGGCAAACGGTCCCCAAGGTGGAGGGAGCAGTTTCTACTTTAGCTAAGCGTACCACTATCCCGGTGGAGGATAGCTGTGCTTTCTCAGATCCAATGGATAAAAAATTAGAGGGTTACCTTAAGAAAATGTTTGTTCAACAAGGTTTTATATTACAACCCCTTGCATGTATCGCGCCGATTACGGCTGCGGCAGCATTTTGGATTGAGTCGCTTGAAGAGAACCTTAGTTCCTCTACGCTAGACGACATTACGGACAGGCTTAGAGTCCTTAAACTAGCTAATTCTTTCATTTCGGAGGCCGTAGTACATTTAACTAAACTTACGGCTAAGAACTCAGGATTCGCCATACAGGCACGCAGGGCACTGTGGCTAAAATCCTGGTCAGCTGATGTTACTTCTAAGTCCAAATTACTTAATATACCTTTCAAGGGGCAGTCCTTATTCGGGCCTGGTTTGAAAGAAATTATCGCTGACATTACGGGAGGTAAGGGCCACGCCCTACCTCAAGACAAGGCCAAAGCTAAGGCTAGACAGTCTAATTTTCGTCCCTTTCGGAATTTCAAAACAGGAGCAGCATCAACCTCCACTGCACCAAAACAGGAAGGAGCTGTTGCTCGTTACAGGCAAGGCTGGAAGCCTAACCAGTCCTGGAACAAAAGCAAGCAGGCCAGGAAACCTGCTGCTGCCCCAAAGACAGCATGAACCGAGAGCCCCCGATCCGGGACCGGATCTAGTAGGGGGCAGACTCTCTCTCTTCGCCCAGGCCTGGGCAAGAGATGTTCAGGATCCCTGGGCACTAGAGATCATATCTCAGGGATACCTTCTAGACTTCAAATTATCTCCCCCAAGAGGGAGATTTCATCTGTCAAGGTTGTCAACAAACCAGATAAAGAAAGAAGCGTTTCTACGCTGCGTACAAGATCTGTTAACAATGGGAGTGATCCATCCGGTTCCGTGGTCGGAACAAGGACAAGGGTTCTACTCAAACCTGTTTGTGGTTCCCAAAAAAGAGGGAACTTTCAGGCCAATCTTAGATTTAAAGACTCTAAACAAATTCCTAAGAGTTCCATCGTTCAAAATGGAAACTATTCGGACAATCTTACCCATGATCCAAGAGGGTCAGTACATGACCACAGTGGATTTAAAGGATGCTTACCTTCACATACCGATCCACAAAGATCATCACCGGTATCTAAGGTTTGCCTTCTTAGACAGGCACTACCAGTTTGTAGCTCTTCCATTCGGATTGGCTACGGCTCCAAGAATCTTCACAAAGGTTCTGGGTGCCCTTCTAGCGGTACTAAGACCGCGAGGGATTTCGGTAGCTCCGTACCTAGACGACATTCTAATACAAGCTTCAAGCTTTCAAACTGCCAAGTCTCATACAGAGTTAGTTCTGGCATTTCTAAGGTCGCATGGATGGAAAGTGAACGAAAAGAAGAGTTCTCTCTTTCCTCTCACAAGAGTTCCATTCTTGGGGACTCTTATAGATTCTGTAGAAATGAAGATTTACCTGACAGAAGACAGGTTAACAAAACTTCAAAATGCATGCCGCGTCCTTCATTCCATTCAACACCCGTCAGTAGCTCAATGCATGGAGGTGATCGGCTTAATGGTAGCGGCAATGGACATAGTACCTTTTGCACGCCTACACCTCAGACCGCTGCAATTATGCATGCTAAGTCAGTGGAATGGGGATTACTCAGATTTGTCCCCTACTCTGCATCTGAATCAAGAGACCAGAAATTCTCTTCTATGGTGGCTTCATCGGCCACACCTGTCCAGGGGAATGCCATTCAGCAGGCCAGACTGGACAATTGTAACAACAGACGCCAGCCTACTAGGTTGGGGCGCTGTCTGGAATTCTCTGAAGGCTCAGGGACTATGGAATCAGGAGGAGAGTCTCCTTCCAATAAACATTCTGGAATTGAGAGCAGTTCTCAATGCCCTTCTGGCTTGGCCCCAGTTAATAACTCGGGGGTTCATCAGGTTTCAGTCGGACAACATCACGACTGTAGCTTACATCAACCATCAGGGAGGGACAAGAAGCTCCCTAGCAATGATGGAAGTATCAAAGATAATTCGCTGGGCAGAGTCTCACTCTTGCCACCTGTCAGCAATCCACATCCCAGGAGTGGAGAACTGGGAGGCGGATTTCTTGAGTCGCCAGACTCTTCATCCGGGGGAGTGGGAACTTCATCCGGAGGTCTTTGCCCAAATACTTCGACGTTGGGGCAAACCAGAGATAGATCTCATGGCGTCTCGCCAGAACGCCAAACTTCCTCGTTACGGGTCCAGATCCAGGGATCCGGGAGCAGTTCTGATAGATGCTTTGACAGCACCTTGGAACTTCAGGATGGCTTATGTGTTTCCACCCTTCCCGCTGCTTCCTCGATTGATTGCCAAAATCAAACAGGAGAGAGCATCAGTAATTCTAATAGCACCTGCTTGGCCACGCAGGACTTGGTATGCAGATCTAGTGGACATGTCATCCTGTCCGCCTTGGTCTCTACCTCTAAGACAGGACCTTCTGATACAGGGTCCATTCAAACATCAAAATCTAACTTCTCTGAAGCTGACTGCTTGGAAATTGAACGCTTGATTTTATCAAAACGTGGTTTTTCTGAGTCGGTTATTGATACTCTGATTCAGGCTAGGAAGCCTGTTACCAGAAGGATTTACCATAAAATATGGCGGAAATACCTATACTGGTGCGAATCCAAAGGTTACTCCTGGAGTAAGGTTAGGATCGCTAGGATATTGTCTTTTCTACAAGAAGGTTTAGAAAAGGGTTTATCAGCTAGTTCATTAAAGGGACAGATTTCAGCTCTGTCCATCTTGTTACACAGACGGCTGTCAGAAAATCCAGACATCCAGTCCTTTTGTCAGGCTTTAGCTAGGATCAAGCCTGTGTTTAAAGCTGTTGCTCCACCATGGAGTTTAAACTTAGTTCTTAACGTTTTACAGGGTGTTCCGTTTGAACCCCTTCATTCCATTGATATAAAAATGTTATCTTGGAAAGTTCTGTTTTTAATGGCTATTTCCTCGGCTCGAAGAGTCTCTGAGTTATCAGCCTTACATTGTGATTCCCCTTATCTGATTTTTCACTCAGACAAGGTAGTTCTGCGTACTAAACCTGGGTTCTTACCTAAGGTAGTCACTAACAGGAACATCAATCAAGAGATTGTTGTCCCATCCTTGTGTCCAAATCCTTCTTCAAAGAAGGAACGTCTTTTACACAATCTGGATGTAGTTCGTGCCCTCAAGTTCTACTTGCAGGCAACTAAAGATTTTCGCCAAACTTCTTCCTTGTTTGTCGTTTACTCTGGACAGAAGAGAGGTCAAAAAGCTTCTGCTACCTCTCTCTCTTTTTGGCTTCGTAGCATAATACGTTTAGCCTATGAGACTGCTGGACAGCAGCCTCCTGAAAGAGTTACAGCTCACTCCACTAGAGCTGTGGCTTCCACTTGGGCCTTTAAGAATGAGGCCTCTGTTGAACAGATTTGCAAGGCTGCAACTTGGTCTTCGCTTCATACTTTTTCCAAATTTTACAAATTTGACACTTTTGCTTCTTCGGAGGCTATTTTTGGGAGAAAGGTTCTTCAGGCAGTGGTTCCTTCTGTATAATGAGCCTGCCTATCCCTCCCGTCATCCGTGTACTTTTGCTTTGGTATTGGTATCCCAGAAGTAATGATGACCCGTGGACTGATCACACATAACAGAAGAAAACATAATTTATGCTTACCTGATAAATTCCTTTCTTCTGTTGTGTGATCAGTCCACGGCCCGCCCTGTTTTAAGGCAGGTAAATATCTTTTAAATTATACTCCAGTCACCACTTCACCCTTGGTTACTCCTTTCTCGTTGATTCTTGGTCGAATGACTGGGACTGACGTAGAGGGGAGGAGCTATATGCAGCTCTGCTGGGTGAATCCTCTTGCATTTCCTGTTGGGGAGGAGTTATATCCCAGAAGTAATGATGACCCGTGGACTGATCACACAACAGAAGAAAGGAATTTATCAGGTAAGCATAAATTATGTTTTTAACCTGGTACAATAGCTATTAAATAGTTAAGAACTATTTAATAGTTACCTAGTTAAAATAATTACAAAATTACCTGTAAAATAAATCCTAACCTAAGTTACAATTAAACCTAACACTATACTATCATTAAATTAATTAAATAAAATACCTACAATTACCTACAATTAAACCTAACACTACACTATCAATAAATAAATTAAATACAATTCCTACAAATAACTACAATGAAATAAACTAACTAAAGTAGAAAAAATAAAAAAGAACTAAGTTACAAAAAATAAAAAAATATTTACAAACATAAGAAAAATATTACTACAATTTTAAACTAATTACACCTACTCTAAGCCCCCTAATAAAACAACAAAGACCCCCAAAATAAAAAATGCCCTACCCTATTCTAAATTACTAATGTTCAAAGCTCTTTTACCTTACCAGCCCTGAACAGGGCCCTTTGCGGGGCATGCCCCAAGAAGTTCAGCTCTTTTGCCTGTAAAAAAAAAACATACAATACCCCCCCCCCCAACATTACAACCCACCACCCACATACCCCTAATCTAACCCAAACCCCCCTTAAATAAACCTAACACTAAGCCCCTGAAGATCTTCCTACCTTATCTTCACCATACCAGGTTCACCGATCCATCCTGAAGAGCTCCTCCGATGTCCTGATCCAAGCCCAAGCGGGGGGCTGAAGAGGTCCATGATCCGGATGAAGTCTTCATCCAAGCGGGAGCTGAAGAGGTCCATGATCCGGATGAAGTCTTCTATCAACGGCATCTTCAATCTTCTTTCTTCCGGATCCATCTTGCAGACCTCCGACGCGGAACATCCTATTCTCCCGACGCCTACTAGCCGAATGACGGTTCCTTTAAGGGACGTCATCCAAGATGGCGTCCCTCGAATTCCGATTGGCTGATAGGATTCTATCAGCCAATCGGAATTAAGGTAGGAATATTCTGATTGGCTGATGGAATCAGCCAATCAGAATCAAGTTCAAACCGATTGGCTGATCCAATCAGCCAATCAGATTGAGCTCGCATTCTATTGGCTGATCGGAACAGCCAATAGAATGCGAGCTCAATCTGATTGGCTGATTGGATCAGCCAATCGGATTGAACTTGATTCTGATTGGCTGATTCCATCAGCCAATCAGAATATTCCTACCTTAATTCCGATTGGCTGATAGAATCCTATCAGCCAATCGGAATTCGAGGGACGCCATCTTGGATGACGTCCCTTAAAGGAACCGTCATTCGGCTAGTAGGCGTCGGGAGAAGAGGATGTTCCGCGTCGGAGGTCTGCAAGATGGATCCGGAAGAAAGAAGATTGAAGATGCCGTTGATAGAAGACTTCATCCGAATCATGGACCTCTTCAGCTCCCGCTTGGATGAAGACTTCATCCGGATCATGGACCTCTTCAGCTCCCGCTTGGATGAAGACTTCAGCCGGATCATGGACCTCTTCAGCCCCCCACTTGGGCTTGGATCAGGACATCGGAGGAGCTCTTCAGGACGGATCGGTGAACCTGGTATGGTGAAGATAAGGTAGGAAGATCTTCAGGGTCTTAGTGTTAGGTTTATTTAAGGGGGGTTTGGGTTAGATTAGAGGTATGTGGGTGGTGGGTTGTAATGTTGGGGGGGGTATTGTATGTTTGTTTTTTTTTACAGGCAAAAGAGCTGAATTCTTTGGGGCATGCCCCGCAAAGGGCCCTGTTCAGGGCTGGTAAGGTAAAAGAGCTTTGAACTGTAGTAATTTAGAATAGGGTAGGGCATTTTTTATTTTGGGGGTCTTTGTTATTTTATTAGGGGGCTTAGGGTAGGTGTAATTAGTTTAAAATTGTTGTAATATTTTTCTTATGTTTGTAAATATTTTTTTATTTTTTGTAACTTAGTTCTTTTTTATTTTTTGTACTTTAGTTAGTTTATTTCATTGTAGTTATTTGTAGGAATTGTATTTAATTTATTTATTGATAGTGTAGTGTTAGGTTTAATTGTAGGTAATTGTAGGTATTGTATTTAATTAATTTAATGATAGTATAGTGTTAGGTTTAATTGTAACTTAGGTTAGGATTTATTTTACAGGTAATTTTGTAATTATTTTAACTAGGTAGCTATTAAATAGTTCTGAACTATTTAATAGCTATTGTACCTGGTTAAAATAATTACAAAGTTGCCTGTCAAATAAATATTAATCCTAAAATAGCTATAATATAATTATAATTTATATTGTAGCTATATTAGGATTTATTTTACAGGTAAGTATTTAGCTTTAAATAGGAATAATTTATTTAATAAGAGATAATTAATTTTGTTAGATGTAAATTATATTTAACTTAGGGGGGTGTTAGTGTTAGGGTTAGACTTAGCTTTAGGGGTTAATACATTTATTAGAATAGCGGTGAGCTCCAGTCGGCAGATTAGGGGTTAATAATTGAAGTTAGGTGTCGGCGATGTTAGGGAGGGCAGATTAGGGGTTAATACTATTTATTATAGGGTTAGTGAGGCGGATTAGGGGTTAATAACTTTATTATAGTAGCGCTCAGGTCCGGTCGGCAGATTAGGGGTTAATAAGTGTAGGCAGGTGGAGGCGACGTTGTGGGGGGCAGATTAGGGGTTAATAAATATAATATAGGGCTCGGCGATGTTAGGGCAGCAGATTAGGGGTACATAGGGATAATGTAAATAGCGGCGGTTTACGGTGCGGCAGATTAGGGGTTAATAATAATATGCAGGGGTCAGCGATAGCGGGGGCGGCAGATTATGGGTTAATAAGTGTAAGGTTAGGGGTGTTTAGACTCGGGGTATATGTTAGAGTGTTAGGTGCAGACGTAGGAAGTGTTTCCGCATAGCAAACAATGGGGCTGCGTTAGGAGCTGAACGCGGCTTTTTTGCAGGTGTTAGGTTTTTTTTCAGCTCAAACAGCCCCATTGTTTCCTATGGGAGAATCGTGCACCAGCACGTTTTTGAGGCTGGCCGCTTGCGTAAGCAACTCTGGTATCGAGAGTTGAAGCTGCGTTTAAAAATGCTCTACGCTCCTTTTTTGGAGCCTAACGCAGCCTTTATGTGGACTCTCAATACCAGAGTTATTTTTATGGTGCGGCCAGAAAAAAGCCGGCGTTAGTTTTTCGGGTCGTTACCGACAAAACTCCAAATCCAAGTAGATAAAAAGGAAGACAAGAAGAAATTAAACAAGTTTCTGACAGCAATATTAAATAATCTCGATTTTAAAAGTAATACACCTAGAAGATATCTCTACCAAATTATGCTGAATAGTGCAAAGAGCTTAATCATAAGTAAATGGAAGACAGTAGAAATCCATACAAAAGAAGAATGGGTTAGAAAAGTTAACAAAAATTTGTTAAATGAGGAATACTTTTATTTAAGTATTAATAAATATCAAATCCCTTTAGAAGCAAAGGTTATTTGGGAAAAATTAACAAGAGATTCTCCATCTCCCTCAGAGGAAGGGGGAAAGGAGGGAGAATAAAGAGAAAAAGATTCTGTTTTTATATAAAAAAAATTACGCTACCGTACAAAAATTGGTAATAAGCAAGGTGATTTATGATTAACGAATATGTATATTTAATTTTGGGTGATCTTTTTGTTTTGTCTTTTCTGTTCTTTGTCTTTTTGTGTTTGAAAAAAAAAAAAAAAAAGAAATGGAAGTGCAGAACACTGTTAAATCCAGCACAACCATTGGCTGCACACTCTAGTGAGCTATTTATAACTGTCTCTAATTGGCCACAGCAGAGAAGGTAACACAAGTTACAACATGGCAGCTCCCAGTGTTTTATAGACACTAAAACTTTACACTTATTTTGTCACTTTTTAAATAACTAATGAAACTTTAAAAAATACATCTACATGTTAGTCATGGACTAATCTTTTCTTCAAATGCATCATTCTATCTAGCGTGTATTTAGTGTTTAATGTCCCTTTAACTGGAGTATTAAGATTGAGAACTATAACTCCACTGCTAAGTTTTTCTGTATTGCATATATACTATTTTTTGTTAATGATAGCCCATTTTGGTTGAAAGGTTAAACATAGGCTGACCATATTGCTGCTTTAAGAAGGGACACATATGAAAAATACATATGTCAGGGTTCTTATACAAGACATTTCTTTAAACAGCCCTGAAAACAGCCCTGACATATGTATTTTTCATATGTGTCCCTTTTTAAACCGGCAATATGGTCAGCCTAGTTAAACAACTCATACTCTTCAACTTACAAGCTTTCCTAGTCTAGTCAGAAAATTGAGAGTGAAAAGTATAATTTAACTCTATAAACTCTAACCCACTGCTGAAAATATGCTAAAATAGGTTGGCTTTTGTTCTTCTGTCTGTGTTAACTACTATTGCTTGATAAGAGAATTAGTAATTTGTAATTAATGCTGAATTAAGACCACTTCGGTAGTCATACGAAGTGGGATAGGTCAATAAGGAGAAAGGGAGAGCGCGAGGATAGGGAAGGTAACTTAAGGTAAAATTTCCTTCCAAATACATAACTCACAGAATTTATTGTGATACACCGCTTATAAGTATTGTATATGTAAATTACCTTTACACATAGTTAGCTGAGAACAATATATTGAATCTATTTGATAAATTATATCAGTTTCTTAAATTCTGCCGATCTCCATGACCGGGGAGTAAATTCTTTTATCACTGTAGATTCCTTTGTTTTGTTTTTTTCTTCTTTTTCTTTTTTTCACTTCTTCACTTGCACCTTTTTTTTTCTCTCTGCACTCCTTTCACAAATAAGCACTTTTCTCTTGTAAGATGTATCGAGTCCACGGATTCATCCTTACTTGTGGGATATTCTCCTTCCCAACAAGAAGTGGCAAAGAGAGCACCCACAGCAGAGCTGTCTATATAGCTCCTCCCTTAGCTCTACCCCCCCAGTCATTCTCTTTGCCTACTCTAAGAAACTAGGAAGGGCAGAGCGAGTATGGTGACAAAAATGTTAGTTTTTTATTTCTCAATCAAAAGTTTGTTATTTTAAATGGTACAGGTGTGTACTATTTACTCTCTGGCAGAAAAGGGATGAAGATTTCTGCAAGGAGGATTATGATCTTAAAACTTTGTAACTAAGATCCACTGCTGTTCTTACAAGGGCTTAAGAGTACAGGAAAACTTCAGTTGGGGGAACGGTTTGCATGCTAAGCTTCATATGAGGTATGTTCAGTATATATTTTTTCTAGACAGACTGTGTTAATTCTAGAAAAGGCTGGCAATATCTCCATGAGGGAAGGGTAAGCTGTATTCAGACACTTGGATAGGAATTTCAGCTTGCTTGAAGGGCTCATAAGTTACTGGTGACACTGTTAAAAAAAAACGTTTTTGTTTGTTCAGTAAATGATGCAATTATAAAGTTTTTTTGAAGGGACTAAAGGGGTCATTGTGGCTTGTTTCAGGGTTTTTTAACCCACATGGTTAATTAAGAGACAATCAGGTGTATTTCTAATAGGCCTCAAAACATTGAGTGAGGTGGGAGGGGCCTATTTTCGTGCCTCAGTTGCACAGTTTCTTTTCCTTAGAGACATCCAACTGCTTCTCCAGTGGTTCCTGCTGTGTTTGAGGGCTGTAAAGGAGGTTTTTTCCCCCACAAATCATTCTGAAGAGCAGGTAGGCGCCACAGCAGAGCTGTGGCAAGGTGCTGAAAGTCTTTTTTACCGTTTTTGACGTTTTTTCAATCCGGTTTTGCCATTAAGGGGTTAATTGTTTATTTGCATAGCTGTGCAAAGTTACTAAGGCTGTAAGATACTACTGTAAAATTTTCGCTAAGTTTACTGCTTTTTACACTGTTTTGCAGAACTTGTGCAGCTTTTTTTCTCTTAAAGGCACAGTACCGTTTTATTTCTAAGTGTTATTTACTTTGATTACAGTGTTTTCCAAGCTTGCTTGTTACATTACTAGCCTGTTTAACATGTCTGACACCAAGGAAAATCCTTGTTCAATATGTTTTGGAAGCCATTGTGGAACCCCACTTAGAATGTGTCCCAATTGTACTGATATGTCTATAAATTATAAAGAACATATATTAGCACTTAAAAATAGAGCAATAGATGATTCTCAGTCAGAAGTAAATGAGGGTTTGCCATCTAGCTCTCCCCAAGTGGTCTCATGCTTTAGTAGCCGTATCTGATATGTCCTCACAATGTTCTGAAGGGGTGAGGGATTTGTTATCTGAGGGAGAAATTTCTGATTCAGGAAAGACGCTTCCTCAGACAGATTCTGATATGACGGCCTTTAAATTTAAGCTTGAACACCTCCGCTTATTGCTTAGGGAGGTATTAGCAACTCTAGATGATTGTGACCCTATAGTGGTCCCAGAGAAATTGTGTAAAATGGATAAATACTTAGAGGTTCCGGTTTTACACTGATGTTTTTCCAGTCCCTAAGAGGATTGTGAATATTATTGCTAAGGAGTGGGATAGACCAGGTATTCCGTTCACTCCCCCTCCTGTTTTTAAGAAAATCTTTCCCATATCTGACACCATAAGGGACTCATGGCAGACAGTTCCTAAGGTGGAGGGAGCTATTTCTACTCTGTCTAAGCGTACAACTATACCTATCGAAGACAGTTGTGCTTTCAAAGATCCTATGGATAAAAAATTAGAGGGTCTCTTGAAGAAAATTTTTGTTCATCAAGGTTTTTCTCTCCAACCTATTGCGTGCATTGTTCCTGTAACGACTGCAGCTGCTTTCTGGTTTGAGGCTCTAGAGGAGGCTCTTCAAATGGAGACTCCATTAGAGTAGATTATGGACAGAATTAAGGCCCTTAAGTTGGCTAATTCTTTTATTACAGATGCCGCATTTCAACTGGCTAAATTAGCGGCAAATAATTCAGGTTTTGCCATTTTAGCATGCAGGGCGTTATGGCTTAAGTCCTGGTCTGCTGATGTGTCAGACTTTTGAAAATTCCTTTCAAAGGTAAGACCCTATTCGGGCCTGAACTGAAAGAGATTATTTCAGACATCACTGGAGGGAAAGGTCATGCCCTCCTTCAGGATAGATCAAATAAGATGAGGACCAAACAGAATAATTTTCGTTCCTTTTGGAACTTTAAGAGTGGTCCCACTTCAGCTTCCTCTACTGCAAAGCAAGAGGGGAATTTTGCCCAATCCAAGTCAGTCTGGAGACCTAGCCAGGCTTGGAACAAGGGTAAACGGGTCAAGAAGGCTGCAGCTGCTTCTAAAACAGCATTAAGGGGTAGCCCCTGATCCGGGACTGGATCTAGTAGGGGGCAGACTCTCTCTCTTCGCTCAGGCTTGGGCGAGAGATGTTCACGATTCCTGGGCTTTAGAAATTGTGTCCCAGGGATATCTTCTGGAATTTAAAGACTCCCTTCCAAGGGGGAGATTTCACATTTCTCGATTGTCTGTAAACCAGACAAAGAGAGAGGCGTTCTTACGCTGTGTAGAAGACCTACATACTATGGGGGTGATCCGCCCAGTCACAATAGCGGAACAGGGGCTAGGGTTTTATTCAAACCTGTTTGTGGTTCCCAAAAAAGAGGGAACTTTCAGACCAATCTTGGATCTCAAAATTCCAAACAAGTTCCTCAAGGTTCCATCATTCAAGATGGAGACTATTCGGACTATTCTACCTCTGATCTAGGAGGGTCAATATATGACTACCGTGGACTTAAAGGATGCGTATCTACACATCCCTATTCACAGAGATCATCATCAATTTCTCAGATTCGCCTTTCTAAACAGGCATTACCAGTTTGTGGCCCTTCCCTTCGGGTTGGCCACGGCTCCCAGAATTTTCACAAAAGTGCTAGGGTCCCTTCTGGCGGTTCTGCGACCACGGGGCATAGCAGTGGCGCCTTATCTAGACGACATCTTAATTCAGGCGTCGGCTTTCCAAGTCTCACATGGACATCGTGTTGGCTTTTCTGAGAGCTTCGGGTGGAAGGTGAACATAAAAAAAGAGTTATCTCTTCCCTCTTACACGAGTTTCCTTCCTTGGGACTCTGATAGACTCGGTAGAAATGAAAATATTTCTGACGAAGGTCAGAAAATTAAAACTCTTAACCACTTGCCGAGCTCTTCATTCCATTCCTCGGCCATCAGTGGCTCAATGTATGGAGGTAATCGGACTCATGGTAGCGGCAATGGACATAATTCCTTTTGCCCGCCTACACCTCAGACCACTGCAACTATGCATGCTCAAACAGTGGAATGGGGATTATGCAGATTTATCTCCTGAACTGCATCTGGACCAGGGGACCAGAGACTCTCTTCTCTGGTGGTTGTCTCAGGACCACCTTTCTCAGGGAATGTGTTTCCGCAGGCCAGAGTGGCTCATTTTAACGACAGATGTCAGCCTGCTAGGCTGGGGTGCAGTCTGGAACTCCCTGAAAGCACAGGGCTTATGGTCTCGGGAGGAAGCTCTCCTCCCGATAAACATTCTAGAACTGAGAGCGATATTCAAATCAGATTGCTGCGGCCAAATTCATCAGGTTTCAGTCAGACAACATCACGACTGTAGCTTATATCAATCATCAAGGAGGAACAAGGAGTCCTCTAGCGATGATGGAGGTAACCAAAATAATCCGGTGGGCAGAGGATCACTCTTGCCATCTCTCAGCAATCCACATCCCAGGGGTAGAGAACTGGGAGGCGGATTTTCTAAGTCGTCAGACTTTTCATCCGGTGGAGTGGGAACTCCATCCGGAGGTATTTGCCCAGCTGATTCAGCTATGAGGCACACCAGAATTGCATCTGATGGCGTCTCGTCAGAATGCCAAACTTCCTCGTTACGGGTCCAGGTCCCGGGATCCCAAAGCGGTACTGATAGATGCTCTAGCAGTGCCTTGGTCCTTCAATCTGGCCTATGTATTTCCACCGTTTCCTCTCCTCCCACGTCTGGTTGCTAGAATCAAGCAGGAGAGAGCTTCGGTAATTCTGATAGCACCTGCTTGGCCACACAGGATTTGGTATGCAGACCTAGTGGACATGTCCTCGGTTTCACCGTGGACTCTGCCAATGAGGCGGGATCTTCTAATCCAAGGTCTGTTCACGCATCCAAATCTCATTTCTCTGCGTCTGACAGCTTGGAGATTGAACGCCTGATTCTATCAAAGCGTGGTTTCTATGAGTCGATCATTGATTCCCTGATTCAGGCTAGAAAGCCTGTCACCAGGAAGATCTATCATAAGATTTGGCACAAATATCTATTGGTGTGAATCAAAAGGTTAATCGTCGAGTAAGATTAGGATTCCTAGAATATTTTTTTTTCTCCAAGAAGGATGGAGAAGGGATTATCTGCTAGTTCCTTAAAAGGACAAATATCTGCTTTGTCTATTCTACTACACAAACGTCTGGCAGATGTCCCAGACGTTCAAGCATTTAGTCAGGCTTTGGTCAGAATCAAGCCTGTATTTAAACCTGTTTGTCCGCCATGGAGCCTAAACTTAGTTCTTAAAGTTCTTCAAGGGGTTCTGTTTGAACCGATGCATTCCATAGATATTAAGCTTCTATCTTGGAAAGTTTTGTTTTTAGTAGCTATCTCTTCGGCTCGAAGAGTTTCTGAGCTATCTGCTTTACAATGTGATTCCCCTTACCTTGTTTTCCATGCAGATAAGGTGGTTTTGCGTACCAAACCTGGGTTTCTTCCCAAGGTTGTTTCTAATAAGCATATCAATCAAGAGATTGTGGTTCCTTCTCTGTGTCCTAATCCTTCATCTAAGAAGGAACGTCTGTTACACAATCTTGATGTGGTTCGTGCTTTAAAGTTCTACTTACAAGCAACTAAAGATTTCCGTCAAACATCTTCTTTGTTTGTTGTTTATTCTGGTAAACGGAGAGGTCAAAGGGCTACGGCTACCTCTCTTTCCTTTTGGCTGAAAAGCATCATTAGTTTGGCCTATGAGACTGCTGGACAGCAGCCTCCTGAAAGAATTACTGCTCATTCTACTAGAGCTGTGGCTTCCACATGGGCTTTTAAAAATGAGGCTTCTGTTGAACAGATTTGTAAGGCGGCAACTTGGTCTTCGCTTCATACTTTTTCCAAATTTTACAAATTTGATACTTTTGCTTCTTCGGAGGCTATTTTTGGGAAAAAGGTTCTACAAGCAGTGGTGCCTTCTGTTTAAGGTCCCTGTCTTCTCCCTCCCTTTATCCGTGTCCTAAAGCTTTGGTATTGGTATCCCACAAGTAAGGATGAATTCGTGGACTCGATACATCTTACAAGAGCAAACATAATTTATGCTTACCTGATAAATGTATTTCTCTTGTGATGTATCGAGTCCACGGCCCGCCCTGTTTTTTAAGACAGGCATATATATTTTTATTTTAAAACTTTCAGTCACCACTGCATCCTATAGTTTCTCCTTTTTCTTCCTAGCCTTCGGTCGAATGACTGGGGGGTGGAGCTAAGGGAGGAGCTATATAGACAGTTCTGCTGTGGGTGCTCTCTTTGCCACTTCCTGTTGGGAAGGAGAATATCCGACAAGTAAGGATGAATCCGTGGACTCGATACATCACAAGAGAAATAAATTTATCAGGTAAGCATAAATTATGTTTTTCTCACTCACTATACACTAGGGGAGACCAATTTTTTTTTCTTTTTCTTGTGGTCTTCCTTCCTTCATCACTTACCGGTAGAATCCCTTCACTATTCACACCTTCCAATCCCAACACACAGATCATGCATATTTATGGATAAATATTTCACTGCACCTGTCAGAACTTCTCCGTCGGTCATGGCAGCAAAACAAAGAGAGAAAAGAAACAAGAATACACAGGAAATTCCAGTAGAAATACATCCTAGCAGTAATATCTCGCAGATAAATGAACCAATTGACATACAAGCTTTAGTGCTGAGAATAACTGAAGCCCTATCTCCTAAATTTGAAGATTTGAGAAAGGAAATTAAACACGATATGAACACCCTATCCTCAGAAATTCGTCAATTCTCCAACAGAATTTCTGAAGCGGAACAAAGAATATCTGAACTAGAAGATACAATAGCAACGCATAACACGAAGTTAGTGGATTTAAATTCTAAATTAATAAAAACAGAGCTGAAGTTGGAAAACTTAGAAAATCGTGCGAGAAGAAACAACCTAAGAGTAATAGGAGTTCCTGAGGATAGACAATATGAGGATCTTGATAAATTACTTTCAATAACAATTCCACACCTATTACAAATACCACAAACACGGCCACAAATGGTAATTGAAAGAGTTCATAGACTAGGATGGCACAACACTGAGAGAGGGAGTGCTAGGCCAAGACCAATTATAGCTAAAATGTTAAATTATCAGGACAAACTCATCCTGTTACAACATTTCAGGAAATACCAACCTATATTTTTGGGAAATGCCAAAATACTGTTGTTTCAGGACTTCTCGGCCGAGACATCAGCCAAGAGAAGGGAATTGTCACCAATTTGCACTAAATTGATCAACCAAGGGTACCAAGTCTCCCTAACATATTCAGCTAAACTGAGAATAACAATAGATAATAAGACTCAAGTTTTTTAAACAGCTAACGAAGCCGAAAAATATATAGCGCAGCTCCCACCCCCAAGTTAGGGAAAGTGGCTCAGCCTATGGAAAGAAAGGATGGGGAAAAAATGAGATTTAGTGGTCTGAAGATAAGGTTCACCAATTATAATGTTAAGTTTAATAAAGATTTATTATTTTATGCTTTTAAGGGTTGGTCAGCCCATACATAGGGATGATGCCTCGGTCAGGCTAGTCCTGAATTCCGAGGCAGTAGGGACAAAATGGGACACTCAGGAAGGTTCAGCTAAGGGGGTGGTGGGGAGGAGAGGGGCGAGGGGGTTCCTTTTTTTTCTTTTCTTAATATTTTTTTTTCTTTTCTCTTTCTGTCTTAATTAATGGATATGGATACTAGCTGTAAAATGGTCTCCTGGAATATAGGAGGCTTAACATCTCCTATTAAAAGAAAGACCATTATATCTTACTTAAAAAAGATTAACACATATATTGCCCTTCTCCAGGAAACACACATGAAAATGGATGAAATTATTAAACTAAAAAAATCATGGGTTCAGGAAGTCATTGCAGCTCCAGCGCTGGGAAGACGAGGGGGAGTAGCAATTTTAATTTGTAAAAAAATCAAGGCTGTATCTACAGTCTTCGAAACAGATCCAGGTGGGAGATACTTATTAAGGGTTAAGATTGCTAAGAGTACATATACACTTTGCAACATATTTGCACCAAATATTATTGATTATGAATTTTGGGATATTCTGCAAACTAAAATTCTCGCTAAAAGAGAGGGCTTGTTAATAATTGGAGGAGATTTCAACATGTCTCCACACTATGCATTAGATAGGTTAAGGCAAGATGCGCGAATTGTAAGAACAAAGAAAGATAACTTGGAAACTAAATTTTTTTTTAAATTACTGTCTAACTTAAAAGTTAAGGACATTTGGAGACTATATAATACAGATACTAAAAGTTACACATGCCTCTTGAAGGCTCATAAAACGCTCTCAAGAATCGATTTATTCTTGGTAGATGAGATATTTTTAAACCTAAATATAGAATCTAAAATCCTTTCGGTTACAGTTTTGGATCATGCCCCGATAACTTTTGAATTATGCACACAAAATCCTAGAAACAAGAATTCACGATTTTACTTTCCACAGTATTTGGCTACAGATCCAGACTTCAAAACTATGTTGAGCTTGAAGTTCCAAGAATACGCCAAATTAAATAGTGAGTATGTTAATAGACCAATGATTTTCTGGGAAGCTGCAAAAGCAGTAATGAGGGGGGAGATTTTAGCGTATAACATTAATAGAACCAAAAAATATAAAAAGAAGGAAGAGGATATCTTGGAAACATTACTAAACATTTATAGTGATTACATATTGAATAAAACTCCTGAAACATGGAACAGATATACGCAAGCCAAAAAGGAAAGACACCTTCCTCCTACATAAAACTACACAAAGAGAATTAAAATCACAAGCACAACTATTTAAATATGGAAACAAATCTGGCAAACTCCTTGCCAACTTAGTTAAACAAGACAAAGGATCCGCTTTAATTGAGTCTATCAAGAAAGGGGATAAATTAATTACAAGACCAGAGGAGATTTTAAATGTAATGGCAGAGTATTATAAGGATCTTTACTCGTTAAGGGCATCAAATAAGAAGGAATGTGTAAATTTTTGGGAAAAGATCTCTTGTCCAAGTATAACAGAGGAATTAAATGAAAAGATGAACTCCCCTATTACCGAGGCGGAGGTTAGGAAAAGTATTGAAGATATGCCCATCAATAAGGCGTCAGGCCCCGATGGCTTGCCCAGTGAATTTTATAAAATGATTTCGCCATTGATAGTTCCGTACTTGACAAAGCTATTTAATAGTATGTACATTGAGGGAAATCCGCCCTCTGCTACCTTCGCGGCTTCTTTCACAACGCTTCTACCAAAGTCTTAGAAAGATTTAACTCAGAAGGAGTCGTATAGGCCAATAGCTTTGTTAAATGCGGACTATAAACTTATGACTTCCATCCTTGCCCAAAGAATGCAAATCCTTCTGCCGACTATAATACACAAAGATCAAGCCGGATTCTTAATAAATAGAAATTCCTCATCTAAAATCCGTGAGTTGTTTCTCACTATTGATTATTTTAATCTAGAGTCAAACAAGGGTCAGAAGGGAAGACAGGATAATCATGACAAGGCAATCATTACAATCAAATCTGAGAAAGCATTTGACTCAGTTCATCATGACCATCTTCTTCATACGCTAGCTCAGTTTGGCTTTAAGGGTCAATTCACTAAATTTATTGAAAATCTTTACAATAAAGCTTCTACAAAGATAATAGGGAATGCCAGACAATCACCAGATATTTGTTTAGCCAGAGGTACTAGGCAGGGATGTCCTCTTTTCCCTTTGCTTTTTAACGTCGCAATAGAACCTCTTGCAATAAGGATTAGGCAGGAAATTGAAGGAATAAAAATAGGCAATAGAGAGCTCAAGATAGCATTGTATGCCGACGACATCTTAATATATATGAGAGAGACCCAGATAAACCTACCCAAGTTACTGTCAATTATAAGTCAGTTTAGCTTGTTCTCAGGTTATAAAATAAACGCATCCAAATCCGAATTGCTCTGGCTAAAAAGACCTGATCAACCTGAGAAAAATATACCTTTTAAAATTGTTAAAGAATCATTTAGATACTTAGGTATCCTAGTTTCTTTAACACCAGAGAAGTGGTATAGTCTTAACATACCACCAATTATGAAGATAACTATGAATAGACTGAAAAACTGGCAGAATTTCACTATCAGGTCGTATTGCGCTGTATAAAATGATATTATTCCCAAAAATGTTATATATCATTCAAAATATTCCAGTTCTTCTGAAGGGCAAGGATATTAAGATTTTAAATATGGCCCTCAGAAAATTCATCTGGCAAGGCAAAAGACCTAGAATTGCATTAGAAAAACTTAGCTTACCTCCAAAACTTGGAGGTTGTACTCTACCAGATCTTCATTTATATAACTTGGCAGGTTTGGCCTGAATTGTAGTAGACTGGATCTGCCTTAAAGACTATGTAACAGACAATGACCTAGAAAGGAATATAGCTTCTCCTTATCTTCCAGTAGCATTAATACACATTGAACTGGGGAAATACCAAAGGAAATAAGGAATTTTAAAGCTATTTTTACCCCAATTAAGGCATGGTCAAAGATATGCAATTTGTTAAAGATAGATAAAAAAAAACTCTAAGGCCTAGATTTAGAGTTTGGCGTTAGCCGTGAAAACCAGCGTTAGAGGCTCCTAACGCTGGTTTTAGGCTACCGCCGGTATTTGGAGTCACTCAAAATAGGGTCTAACGCTCACTTTTCAGCCGCGACTTTTCCATACCGCAGATCCTCTTACGTCAATTGCGTATCCTATCTTTTCAATGGGATCTTTCTAACTCCGGTATTTAGAGTCGTGTCTGAAGTGAGCGTTAGACATCTAACAACAAAACTCCGGCCGCAGGAAAAAAGTCAGTAGTTAAGAGCTTTCTGGGCTAACGCCGGTTTATAAAGCTCTTAACTACTGTACTCTAAAGTACACTAACACCCATAAACTACCTATGTACCCCTAAACCGAGGTCCCCCCACATCGCCGACACTCGAATAATTTTTTTTTAACCCCTAATCTGCCGACCGCCACCTACGTTATCCTTATGTACCCCTAATCTGCTGCCCCTAACACCGCCGACCCCTGTATTATATTTATTAACCCCTAACCTGCCCCCCACAACGTCGCCGCCAGCTACCTACACTTATTAACCCCTAATCTGCCGACCGCAAAGCGCCGCCACCTACGTTATCCTTATGTACCCCTAATCTGCTGCCCCTAACACCGCATACCCCTATATTATATTTATTAACCCCTAATCTGCCCCCCACAATGTCGCCTCCACCTGCCTACACTTATTAACCCCTAATCTGCCGCTCCGTAAACCGCCGCTACTTACATTATCCCTATGTACGCCTAATCTGGTTCCCTAACATCGCCGACCCCTATATTATATTTATTAACCCCTAATCTGCCCCCCACAACGTCGCCTCCACCTGCCTACACTTATTAACCCCTAATCTGCCGAGCGGACCTGAGCGCTACTATAATAAAGTTATTAACCCCTAATCCGCCTCACTAACCCTATAATAAATAGTATTAACCCCTAATCTGCCCTCCCTAACATCGCCGACACCTAACTTCAATTATTAACCCCTAATCTGCCGACCGGAGCTCACCGCTATTCTAATAAATGGATTAACCCCTAAAGCTAAGTCTAACCCTAACACTAACACCCCCCTAAATTAAATATAATTTAAATCTAACGAAATTAATTAACTCTTATTAAATAAATTATTCCTATTTAAAGCTAAATACTTACCTGTAGAATAAATCCTAATATAGCTACAATATAAATTATAATTATATTGTAGCTATTTTAGGATTAATATTTATTTTACAGGTAACTTTGTATTTATTTTAACCAGGTACAATAGCTATTAAATAGTTAAGAACTATTTAATAGCTAAAATAGTTAAAATAATTACAAATTTACCTGTAAAATAAATCCTAACCTAAGTTACAATTAAAACTAACACTATACTATCAATAAATTAATTAAATAAAATACCTACAATTACCTACAATTAACCTAACACTACACTATCAATAAATTAATTAAATAAACTACCTACAATTAACCTAACACTACACTATCAATAAATTAATTAAATACAATTCCTACCAATAAATACAAATAAATAAACTTGCTAAAGTACAAAAAATAAAAAAGAACTAAGTTACAAAAAATAAAAAAATATCTACAAACATAAGAAAAATATTACAACAATTTTAAACTAATTACACCTACTCTAAGCCCCCTAATAAAACAACAAAGCCCCCCAAAATAAAAAATGCCCTACCCTATTCTAAATTACTAAAGTTAAAAGCTCTTTTACCTTACCAGCCCTGAACAGGGCCCTTTGCGGGGCATGCCCCAAGAAGTTCAGCTCTTTTGCCTGTAAAAAAAAACATACAATACCCCCCCCCCAACATTACAACCCACCACCCACATACCTCTAATCTAACCCAAACCCCCCTTAAATAAACCTAACACTAAGCCCCTGAAGATCATCCTACCTTGTCTTCACCTCACCAGGTATCACCGATCCGTCCTGGCTCCAAAATCTTCATCCAACCCAAGCGGGGGTTGGCGATCCATCATCCGGTGGCTGAAGAGGTCCAGAAGAGGCTCCAAAGTCTTCATCCTATCCGGGAAGAAGAGGCGATCCGGACCGGCAACCATCTTGATCCAAGCGGCATCTTCTATCTTCATCCGATGACGACCGGCTCCATCCTGAAGACCTCCACCGCGGACCCATCTTCTTCCGGCGACGTCCAACTGCAGAATGACGGTTCCTTTAAGGGACGTCATCCAAGATGGCGTCCCTCGACTTCCGATTGGCTGATAGGATTCTATCAGCCAATCGGAATTAAGGTAGGAATATTCTGATTGGCTGATGGAATCAGCCAATCAGAATCAAGTTCAATCCGATTGGCTGATCCAATCAGCCAATCAGATTGAGCTTGCATTCTATTGGCTGTTCCGATCAGCCAATAGAATGCAAGCTCAATCTGATTGGCTGATTGGATCAGCCAATCGGATTGAACTTGATTCTGATTGGCTGATTCCATCAGCCAATCAGAATATTCCTACCTTAATTCCGATTGGCTGATAGAATCCTATCAGCCAATCGGAATTCGAGGGACGCCATCTTGGATGACGTCCCTTAAAGGAACCGTCATTCTGCAGTTGGACGTCGCCGGAAGAAGATGGGTCCGCGGTGGAGGTCTTCAGGATGGAGCCGGTCGTCATCGGATGAAGATAGAAGATGCCGCTTGGATCAAGATGGTTGCCGGTCCGGATCGCCTCTTCTTCCCGGATTGGATGAAGACTTTGGAGCCTCTTCTGGACCTCTTCAGGCACCGGATGATGGATCGCCAACCCCCGCTTGGGTTAGATGAAGATTTTGGAGCCAGGACGGATCGGTGATACCTGGTGAGGTGAAGACAAGGTAGGATGATCTTCAGGGGCTTAGTGTTAGGTTTATTTAAGGGGGGTTTGGGTTAGATTAGGGGTATGTGGGTGGTGGGTTGTAATGTTGGGGGGGGGGTATTGTATGTTTTTTTTTTACAGGCAAAAGAGCTGAACTTCTTGGGGCATGCCCCGCAAAGGGCCCTGTTCAGGGCTGGTAAGGTAAAAGAGCTTTTAACTTTAGTAATTTAGAATAGGGTAGGGCATTTTTTATTTTGGGGGGCTTTGTTGTTTTATTAGGGGGCTTAGAGTAGGTGTAATTAGTTTAAAATTGTTGTAATATTTTTCTTATGTTTGTAGATATTTTTTTATTTTTTGTAACTTAGTTCTTTTTTATTTTTTGTACTTTAGCAAGTTTATTTATTTGTATTTATTTGTAGGAATTGTATTTAATTAATTTATTGATAGTGTAGTGTTAGGTTAATTGTAGGTAGTTTATTTAATTAATTTATTGATAGTGTAGTGTTAGGTTAATTGTAGGTAATTGTAGGTATTTTATTTAATTAATTTATTGATAGTATAGCGTTAGTTTTAATTGTAACTTAGGTTAGGATTTCTTTTACAGGTAAATTTGTAATTATTTTAACTATTTTAGCTATTAAATAGTTCTTAACTATTTAATAGCTATTGTACCTGGTTAAAATAAATACAAAGTTACCTGTAAAATAAATATTAATCCTAAAATAGCTATATTATAATTTATATTGTAGCTATATTAGGATTTATTTTACAGGTAAGTATTTAGCTTTAAATAGGAATAATTTATTTAATAAGAGTTAATTTATTTCGTTAGATTTAAATTATATTTAACTTAGGGGGGTGTTAGGGTTAGATTTAGCTTTAGGGGTTAATCCATTTATTAGAATAGCGGTGAGCTCCAGTTGGCAGATTAGGGGTTAATAATTGAAGTTAGGTGTCGGCAATGTTAGGGAGGGCAGATTAGGGGTTGATACTATTTAATATAGGGTTAGTGAGGCGGATTAGGGGTTAATAACTTTATTATAGTAGCGCTCAGGTCCGGTCGGCAGATTAGGGGTTAATTATTGTAGGTAGGTGGAGGCGACGTTGTGGGGGACAGATTAGGGGTTAATAAATATAATATAGGGGTCGGCGATGTTAGGGAACCAGATTAGGGGTACATAGGGATAATGTAAGTAGCGGCGGTTTACGGAGCGGCAGATTAGGGGTTAAAAATAATATGCAGGGGTCAGCGATAGCGGGGGCGGCAGATTAGGGGTTAGTAAGTGTAAGGTTAGGGGTGTTTAGACTCGGGGTACATGTTAGAGTTTTAAGTGCAGACGTAGGAAGGGTTACCGCATAGCAAACAATGGGGCTGCGTTAGGAGCTGAACGCGGCTTTTTTGCAGGTGTTAGGTTTTTTTTCAGCTCAAACAGCCCCATTGTTTCCTATGGGAGAATCGTGCACGAGCACGTTTTTGAGGCTGGCCGCGTCCGTAAGCAACTCTGGTATCGAGAGTTGAAGCTGCGGTAAAAATGCTCTACGCTCCTTTTTTGGAGCCTAATGCAGCCTTTATGTGGACTCTCGATACCAGAGTTATTTTTATGGTGCGGCCAGAAAAAAGCCGGCGTTAGTTTTTCGGGTCGTTACCGACAAAACTCCAAATCTAGGCCTAAGTATTTACCACTGAAAGGGAATCCTCACTTTATAATGGGTTTACAGTCAGCCCCATTACAATGGTGGCAAAAGGCAGGTCTAGATAAAGTAATACAATTAATTTGCACCACAGGAAGGCATATCAAGGCATTTGCCGATTTAAGAACGGAGTTTGATCTTTCCCACAAGGAATTATACATTTATCTACAGGCAAGACACTATATCTGGAAACTAATTAATCACTCAGGTTGGAACTGGTCATTGGGACCATTAGAGATTTGGTTGACACAGGCTAAAAAGGGACGGATAGCAATCACTCCTTGTTACCAAATTCTGAATTCAGAAAAAGGCAGAAATAATTTATCAAGAATTGAATCTAATTGAGTGCCTTACTCAGAGCTGGATCAGATTAAAGTAGAAAACATCCAAACAGCTATATCAGAAGTTAGATGAACAACTCTTTCTGCAACATGGCGAGAATCCCATATAAAACTTCTTTATATGACTTATTTTACCCCTGTAAAGGGACATAGATGGGGGAATCCTCAATTCAATAAATGCCGAAAATGCTCATTAACTGCAGCCAATCTAAAACACATGGGCCTAGATTTAGAGTTGGGCGGTAGCCGTCAAAACCAGCGTTAGAGGCTCCTAACGCTGGTTTTTACCGCCCTCTGGTATTTGGAGTCAGTCAGGAAAGGGTCTAAGGCTCACTTTGCAGCCGCAACTTTTCCATACCGCAGATCCCCCTACGCCATTTGCGTAGCCTATCTTTTCAATGGGATCTTCCTAACGCCAGTATTTAGAGTCTTGGATGTAGTGAGCGTTAGAAATCTAACGACAAAACTCCAGCCGCAGAAAAAAGTCAGTAGTTAAGAGCTTTTTGGGCTAACGCCGATTTATAAAGCTCTTAACTACTGTGCTCTGAAGTACACTAACACCCATAAACTACCTATGTACCCCTAAACCGAGGTCCCCCCACATCTGCCGACCGCACACCGCTGCCACCTACGTTATCCCTATGAACCCCTAATCTGCTGCCCCTAGCACCGCCGACCCCTATATTATATTTATTAACCCCTAATCTGCCGCCCCCAACGTCGCCGCCATCTACCTACAATTATTAACCCCTAATCTGCCGACCGGAGCTCACCACTACTATAATAAAGTTATTAACCCCTAATCCGCCTCACTCCCGCCTCAATAACCCTATAATAAATAGTATTAACCCCTAATCTGCCCTCCCTAACATCGCCAACACCTAACTTCAAGTATTAACCCCTAATCTGCCGACCGGAGCTCACCGCTACTATAATACATTTATTAACCCCTAAAGCTAAGTCTAACCTTAACCCTAACACCCCCCTAAGTTAAATATAATTTAAATCTAAATAAATTAACTCTTATTAAATAAATTTATCCTATTTAAAGCTAAATACTTACCTGTAAAATAAACCCTAATATAGCTACAATATAAATTATAATTATATTGTAGCTATTTTAGGATTAATATTTATTTTACAGGCAACTTTGTATTTATTTTAACCAGGTACAATAGCTATTAAATAGTTAATAACTATTTAATAGTTACCTAGTTAAAATAATTACAAATTACCTGCAAAATAAATCCTAACCTAAGTTACAATTAAACCTAACACTACACTATCAATAAATTAATTAAATACAATACCTACAATTATCTACAATTAAACCTAACACTACACTATCAATACATTAATTAAATACAATACCTACAAGTAAATACAATTAAATAAACTAACTAAAGTACAAAAAATAAAAAAGAACTAAGTTACAAAAAATAAAAAAATATTTACAAACATAAGAAAAATATTACAACAATTTTAAACTAATTACACCTACTCTAAGCCCCCTAATAAAACAACAAAGCCCCCCAAAATAAAAAAATGCCCTACCCTATTCTAAATTAAAAAAGTTCAAAGCTCTTTTACCTTACCAGCCCTGAAAAGGGCCCTTTGCGGGGCATGCCCCAAAGAATTCAACTCTTTTGCCTGTAAAAAAAAACATACAATACCCCCCCCCCCCAACATTACAACCCACCACCCACATACCCCTAATCTAACCCAAACCCCCCTTAAATAAACCTAACACTAAGCCCCTGAAGATCTCCCTACCTTGTCTTCACCTCACCGGGTTCAGCGATCGGTCCAGAAGAGGGTCCGAAGTCTTGATCCAAGCGGCGGCTGAAGAACTCCATCATCGGGCTGAAGTCGGAAGTCCATCATCGGGATGAAGTCTTCTATCAAGCGGCATCTTCAATCTTCTTTCTTCCGGAGCGGAGCCATCTTCTTCGCAGCCGATGCGGATCCAACCTCTTCAACCGACGCCTACTCGCCGAATGACGGTTCCTTTAAATGACGTCATCCAAGATGGCGTCCCTCGAATTCCGATTGGCTGATAGGATTCTATCAGCCAATCTGAATTAAGGTAGGAATATTCTGATTGGATGATGGAATCAGCCAATCAGATTCAAGTTCAATCCGATTGGCTGATCCAATCAGCCAATAAGATTGAGCTTGCATTCTATTGGCTGATCTGAACAATACAATATGAAACTCTATGATACAAGTAGTGTGAGTAGTTTCTTTCAAAAATGGTCTTCATTCATAAAAATCCTACCTAAAAAAGAAATTGATTATTTAATTTACCCATTTAGACATTCAGAATTAGTGATCCTGGGAATATGGTATAAAATAGTGAGGATTTTTTTTTCTCCCCCCCCCCCCCCCCCCCCCCCCCTCCCCTTTCTGTGGCTAGATAATTTACTTCATAGGTTACCACGTTTTGTTCAGGATATTAAAGGAAATTTCAACAATTAACGGGGTATTAGCATTGTTAGATATAGGTTGTAGGGCTAAACACCTTTCTTTTTTCTTTCTCTTTTTTTTTTCTATTTCTTGTTACTATGTAGAAGCCTTACTGAACAATTAGGTTAAGAAGGCCTCGAAATGGGTAAAGTTTCGAAGATAAATTGGTATTTTGTTTTTTTCTTCATGTTTGGATTTTTGTATATTTGTTTTTTGGACATGTTGTGTTAAATTACCCAGAGAGGCATATTGTGACAATGTGAATGAAACAAATTTATATGTCGAAGTGTTGGATATTTATAAAAATAAATGTTAATTCTATCTGAATCATGTCCCTTTAAATGAAACTTAAAATGTCTAAAAGAATGGAGCTTGTTTTTGGATTTATATTCTGTGACAAAAATACACTTTTACCATGCATTCTTTTATAGAATATAACATAAAAAGCTCAAATGGCAAATTAAACAAACTTAACCCTAATCTGTAAGCCACCTCCATGTAACCATGAACAACATCTTAGCCGGTTTTATAGTAACATTATTGTCATTTAGTAATGTTAATATAGAATGATGGGTTTTAGCATAAATCTGAAAGAAATTTAACCAAACAATGCCCATCTTGCATATTAGATATAATACAGCAGAGAAAATCTGACTTATCTGCCCTTCCTCCCCCATATCCAACTACTCTCTTCACCATGCTGCAACCACCTATGCAATATCTCCAAACTCATCTGTTTCTGAGCGCTGAAACCACTAAGAAACTAATCATTCAATCCACCCTAAATGTCTCTGCCAGACTAATCCACCTCTCCGCCACTCTGTATCTGCTGCACCTCTCCCTGTGTCCTTTCACTGGCTACCGTTCACAGCCGGATTCAATTCAAAATTCTCACCTTGACCTTCAAAGCCCTTATCAACGCCACTACCTGTCTTCACTAATTAATTAATATACTCCTGCCCGTCCCCTGAGGTCCACCAATGACTTGTTCCTTGCATCTTCTATCATCACCTTTTTCTTTCATGTAAGTGGCAAGAGTCCATGAGCTAGTGACGTATGGGATATACATTTCTACCAGGAGGGGGCAAAGCTTCCCAACCTCAAAATGCCTATAAATACACCACTCACCTCACTCATTCCTTAGTTTTACAAACTTTCCTTGTGGAGGTGGTGAAGCATGATGTGCTTGATTTTCTTCTGTGAAAGGCGCTTCTAAGCATTTTGAAGCCCAATTCCTCTCTGAGTAGAGTGTTTGTCTGAGGGATGTGAAGGGAGTATTGCCTGACGACACCATGTTTTTGCCTATGGGAAATCTATTCTAAGGCTCTCTGCAAATCGGTCGCAGGGATTCATCTGCTGCCTCCCTTTACAGATCGACATTATACTTCTCTACCATTACCTCTGCTGATATGTTTCAGTACTGGTTTGGCTGTCTTCTATATGTGGATGAGTGTCTTACACGGTAAGTATATACTTTTATTATATAAGACACTCTCAGCTATGGATTGGGCACTTTTTAAGTAAAGTTGTTATATATTGTTTGTATACATGCCTTGAGTCAGTAATTCAGTGCTCTTTTTTAGCGACTTTATTTGTGGCTAATTATTTGTCAAGGTTGGTAGAGTCTGTGAAACATACAGGGTTTTTTTTGGAGCTAGTAATTTATTTATAAATTAGGATGCTAAGTATTATGTTAGTCTTATGGAATGTTGATAATCAGATTTTATGCAGCTATAATAGAAGTATCCATAAGGCTTTATTTTGTTACATTTTTTTTTGTATATACAATTAAAATTCTTACCTGCTTTTTAGAGTGATAGGCGTTTTAGAAATCCTCTTCAGCTTTGCATGTCGCGCATGTGATGATGCTATGTATGTAATAGGGTGACGTGTCACCATTGTGTGCCATTTTTTTGGCGGCAAAAAAAAAATCCCGCCAAAATTTTTTATTTTCCCGCAAAATTTCTTGGCAAAATTGACGTTATAAGCTCCACCCCCAGCTCATTCAGTGTTCTCAGTAAACACTTAGAAAGCTTTCATGCAGAATTTAAGAATCAGTTTTTTTTTTTTATAATTTTTTTTTTTGCTCTGTTTCCCATTCTCTCAAGCTTGTTATAAATGTATCATATATAGGAGCATGGATATAAATTTGCAGAATTAATTTATTTTTATTTTTTTCTAATTTTGTTTTTTTGCAATTATGTCTTAAACTGAAACTGCCTCTGATGTTACCATAGGATTTGAGCTGCCTAAACAGGTATTTAACAAAGCTAAGTATGCCTGTTGTTATTAAGCTGATCTAAATTATTCAGCTCTATTATGTGGCTCTTGTTTAACAAATTGTTAATATATATCTATGAGTACAAATACACACACTGTTATTTTATCTAAGTCTAAATGTACATAGCATTACTGCAGAAATGTAAGATTTTATTGCTATAGCTAAGAGAAGGCAATGACCGCTATTTTGACTTCAAATAAATGTATAAGGTTTATGCAAAATTTTCCTAAACCTAGTGAATTAAGTTCTGACCTTCAGCATACTGACATATCCTCTACTGATGGTGTCTCCTCTGATTCAGAGGATGCCATGTCAGAGACTGATACATCTTCTTTTTTATTTAAGTTAGAATATATTCATTCTCTTTTAAAGGAAGTTTTGTCTACTTTGGGTATTGAGGAGTCTAAATCTCCTGATAATAAAGCTAGTAATTGTCTAAATTCTGTATTTAAGACTACTGTTATTACTACTGAAGTATTTCCTATTTCTGACTCTATCTCTTATGTGATTGCTAAAGAATGGTCTAAGCCTGGTACCTCTTTTAACCTTTCTTCTAGGTTTAAGAAATTGTATCCTTTACTTGTAGCCAAGGATCCTTTAGATAGGAAGCTTGAATCTTATCCAAGAAGGGCATATTTACATTCTGGCTATATTCTTAGACCTGTTATATCTATGGCTGATGTTGCTGCTGCTTCTACTTTTTGGTTGGACAGTTTAGCACAGCAGTTGTCTTCAGATTCTGAATTACCTAACATCATTGTTTTACTTCATCATGCAAATCATTTTATTTATGATGCTATATTTGATGTTAGGAAGATCAATGTCAAATCCATGTCTTTAGCCATTCTAACTAGAAGAGCTTTATGGCTTAAATCTTTGAATGCTGACATGGTGTATAAAACTAGATTATTATCTCTCTCTTTTCAAGGTAAAGATCTTGTTGGTTCACAATTGGGTTTTATTATCTCCACTGTTACTTGGGAGTAAGGGAGTTTTTCTGACCCAAGACAATAAATCTAAGGGTAGATTTAAAGCTCCCAATCAGTTTCGTTCTTTTCGTCAGAATAGAGAACAGAAAACCACTCCTTCCCCTAAGGCTCTAATTAGAGACCATCTCCAAATTGGAATAAATCCAAGCCTTATAAGAAACCAAATCCTGCCCCTAAACCTATATGAAGGTGCGGCCCTCAAGCCAGTTCTTCTGGTCGGGGGCAGACTAAAGCTATTTCAAAGAGTTTGGACAGACTCTGTCCAAAATCAGTGGATTCAGAATATAATTTCTTAGGGGTGTAGAATAGGATTTAAAATAAGACTTCCTTTGGGAAGATTCTTTCTTACCCATGTAACAAAAAACCCAGTAAAAGCTCAAGTCTTTCTGATATGTGTTTCAAATCTCGAACTTTCAGGGGTAATTTTTCCCAGTTCCACAGCAGGAACATGGATTGGGGTTTTTATTCAAATCTATTCATTGTACCTATGAAGGAAAATTCTTTCAGACCTATTTCGGAACTGAAAACTTTAAATCGTTTTGTAAGAGTCCCAACTTTCAAGATGGTGACTATAAGGACTATTCTGCCTTTTGTTCAGCAAGGTCACTTCATGTCCACAATAGACTTACAGGACGGTTACCTTCACAATCCGAATTATCCAGATAACTATAGTTTTCTGAGATTCTCTTTTCTAAACAAGCATTACCAATTTGTTGCTCTTCCGTTTGGCCTTGCAACAGCACCAAGAATATTCTTAATAGTTTTAGGTGCCCTTCTATCTGTAATCAGAGAGCAGGGTATTGCTGTGTTTCCTTATTTGGACGATATCTTGGTACTAGCTCAATCTTTTAATTTAGCAGAATCTCACACAAAACTAGAGAGAGAGACGAATGAAGTTGGTTTTAGCTTGTCTTAACCTTCAGTCTCTATCAATCGCTTCAGTGGCTATGTGCATGGAAGTTTTAGGTCTCATGACTGCAGCATCAGACGCGATCCCCTTTGCTTGTTTTCATATGAGGCCTCTACAGCTTTGCATGTTGCACCAATGGTGCAGGGATTATACTCCGATATCACAACTGATATACTTAAATCCCATCACTCAGCTCTCTTTGACTTGGTGGTTAGACCATCACCTTATTTTTTAAGGGGCCTCCTTTGTTCGTCCTTCCTGGACTGTGATCTCAACAGATGCAAGTCTCTTAGGTTGGGGAGCTGTCTAGGGATCTTTGACAGCACAAGGGGTTTGGAATCCTCAAGAGGCAAGGTTACCAATCAATATTTTAGAGCTATTTTCAGAGCTCTTCAGGCTTGGCCTCTATTGCAGAGGGAACTTTTCATTCATTTTCAAATAGACAATATCACAGTAGCATATGTCATTCATCAAGGAGGGATTCGCAGTCCTTTAGCAATGAAGGAAGTTTCTCCAACATAGGTGTGTCCGGTCCACGGCGTCATCCTTACTTGTGGGATATTCTCTTCCCCAACAGGAAATGGCAAAGAGCCCAGCAAAGCTGGTCACATGATCCCTCCTAGGCTCCGCCTACCCCAGTCATTCTCTTTGCCGTTGTACAGGCAACATCTCCACGGAGATGGCTTAGAGTTTTTTAGTGTTTAACTGTAGTTTTTATTATTCAATCAAGAGTTTGTTATTTTGAAATAGTGCTGGTATGTACTATTTACTCAGAAACAGAAAAGAGATGAAGATTTCTGTTTGTATGAGGAAAATGATTTTAGCAACCGTCACTAAAATCCATGGCTGTTCCACACAGGACTGTTGAGAGCAATTAACTTCAGTTGGGGGAACAGTGTGCAGTCTCTTGCTGCTTGAGGTATGACACATTCTAACAAGACGATGTAATGCTGGAAGCTGTCATTTTCCCTATGGGATCCGGTAAGCCATGTTTATTACGATTGTAAATAAGGGCTTCACATGGGCTTATTAAGACTGTAGACTTTTTCTGGGCTAAATCGATTCATTATTAACTCATATTTAGCCTTGAGGAATCATTTTATTTGGGTATTTTGATATAATAATATCGGCAGGCACTGTTTTAGACACCTTATTCTTTAGGGGCTTTCCCAAAGCATAGGCAGAGTCTCATTTTCGCGCCGGTGTTGCGCACTTGTTTTTGAGAGGCATGGCATGCAGTCGCATGTGAGAGGAGCTCTGATACTTAGAAAAGACTTTCTGAAGGCGTCATTTGGTATCGTATTCCCCTTTGGGCTTGGTTGGGTCTCAGCAAAGCAGATACCAGGGACTGTAAAGGGGTTAAAGTTAAAAACGGCTCCGGTTCCGTTATTTTAAGGGTTAAAGCTTCCAAATTTGGTGTGCAATACTTTTAAGGCTTTAAGACACTGTGGTGAAAATTTGGTGAATTTTGAACAATTCCTTCATGTTTTTTCGCAATTGCAGTAATAAAGTGTGTTCAGTTTAAAATTTAAAGTGACAGTAACGGTTTTATTTTAAAACGTTTTTTGTACTTTGTTATCAAGTTTATGCCTGTTTAACATGTCTGAACTACCAGATAGACTGTGTTCTGAATGTGGGGAAGCCAGAATTCCTATTCATTTAAATAAATGTGATTTATGTGACAATGACAATGATGCCCAAGATGATTCCTCAAGTGAGGGGAGTAAGCATGGTACTGCATCATTCCCTCCTTCGTCTACACGAGTCTTGCCCACTCAGGAGGCCCCTAGTACATCTAGCGCGCCAATACTCCTTACTATGCAACAATTAACGGCTGTAATGGACAATTCTGTCAAAAACATTTTAGCCAAAATGAACACTTTTCAGCGTAAGCGCGACTGCTCTGTTTTAGATACTGAAGAGCATGACGACGCTAATAATAATGTTTCTGAAGGGCCCCTAACCCAGTCTGATGGGGCCAGGGAGGTTTTGTCTGAGGGAGAAATTACTGATTCAGGGAACATTTCTCAACAAGCTGAACCTGATGTGATTACATTTAAATTTAAGTTGGAACATCTCCGCATTCTGCTTAAGGAGGTATTATCCACTCTGGATGATTGTGACAAGTTGGTCATCCCAGAGAAACTATGTAAAATGGACAAGTTCCTAGAGGTGCCGGGGCTCCCAGAAGCTTTTCCTATACCCAAGCGGGTGGCGGACATTGTTAATAAAGAATGGGAAAGGCCCGGTATTCCTTTCGTCCCTCCCCCCATATTTAAAAAATTGTTTCCTATGGTCGACCCCAGAAAGGACTTATGGCAGACAGTCCCCAAGGTCGAGGGAGCGGTTTCCACTTTAAACAAACGCACCACTATACCCATAGAGGATAGTTGTGCTTTCAAAGATCCTATGGATAAAAAATTAGAAGGTTTGCTTAAAAAGATGTTTGTTCAGCAGGGTTACCTTCTACAACCAATTTCATGCGTTGTCCCTGTCGCTACAGCCGCATGTTTCTGGTTCGATGAGCTGATAAAGGCGGTCGATAGTGATTCTCCTCCTTATGAGGAGATTATGGACAGAATCAATGCTCTCAAATTGGCTAATTCTTTTACCCTAGACGCCACTTTGCAATTGGCTAGATTAGCGGCTAAGAATTCTGGGTTTGCTATTGTGGCGCGCAGAGCGCTTTGGTTGAAATCTTGGTCGGCTGATGCGTCTTCCAAGAACAAGCTACTTAACATTCCTTTCAAGGGGAAAACGCTGTTTGGCCCTGACTTGAAAGAGATTATCTCTGATATCACTGGGGGTAAGGGCCACGCCCTTCCTCAGGATCGGCCTTTCAAGACAAAAAATAAACCTAATTTTCGTCCCTTTCGTAGAAACGGACCAGCCCAAAGTGCTACGTCCTCTAAGCAAGAGGGTAATACTTCTCAAGCCAAGCCAGCTTGGAGACCAATGCAAGGCTGGAACAAGGGAAAACAGGCCAAGAAACCTGCCACTGCTACCAAGACAGCATGAAATGTTGGCCCCCGATCCGGGACCGGATCTGGTGGGGGGCAGACTCTCTCTCTTCGCTCAGGCTTGGGCAAGAGATGTTCTGGATCCTTGGGCACTAGAAATAGTCTCCCAAGGTTATCTTCTGGAATTCAAGGGGCTTCCCCCAAGGGGGAGGTTCCACAGGTCTCAGTTGTCTTCAGACCACATAAAAAGACAGGCATTCTTACATTGTGTAGAAGACCTGTTAAAAATGGGAGTGATTCATCCTGTTCCATTAAGAGAACAAGGGATGGGGTTCTACTCCAATCTGTTCATAGTTCCCAAAAAAGAGGGAACGTTCAGACCAATCTTAGATCTCAAGATCTTAAACAAGTTTCTCAAGGTTCCATCGTTCAAGATGGAAACCATTCGAACTATTCTTCCTTCCATCCAGGAAGGTCAATTCATGACCACGGTGGATTTAAAGGATGCGTATCTACATATTCCTATCCACAAGGAACATCATCGGTTCCTAAGGTTCGCATTCCTGGACAAGCATTACCAGTTCGTGGCGCTTCCTTTCGGATTAGCCACTGCTCCAAGGATTTTCACAAAGGTACTAGGGTCCCTTCTAGCTGTGCTAAGACCAAGGGGCATTGCTGTAGTACCTTACTTGGACGACATTCTAATTCAAGCGTCGTCCCTTACTCAAGCAAAGGCTCACACGGACATAGTCCCTGGCCTTTCTCAGATCTCACGGATGGAAAGTGAACGTGGAAAAGAGTTCTCTATCTCCGTCAACAAGGGTTCCCTTCTTGGGAACAATAATAGACTCCTTAGAAATGAGGATATTTCTGACAGAGGCCAGAAAAACAAAGCTTCTAGACTCTTGTCGGATACTTCATTCCGTTCCTCTTCCTTCCATAGCTCAGTGCATGGAAGTGATCGGGTTGATAGTAGCGGCAATGGACATAGTTCCTTTTGCACGCATTCATCTAAGACCATTACAACTGTGCATGCTCAGTCAGTGGAATGGGGACTATACAGACTTGTCTCCGAAGATACAAGTAAATCAGAAGACCAGAGACTCACTCCGTTGGTGGCTGTCCCTGGACAACCTGTCACGAGGGATGACATTCCGCAGACCAGAGTGGGTCATTGTCACGACCGACGCCAGTCTGATGGGCTGGGGCGCGGTCTGGGGATCCCTGAAAGCTCAGGGTCTTTGGTCTCGGGAGGAATCTCTTCTACCGATAAATATTCTGGAACTGAGAGCGATATTCAATGCTCTCAAGGCTTGGCCTCAGCTAGCGAGGGCCAAGTTCATACGGTTTCAATCAGACAACATGACAACTGTTGCGTACATCAACCATCAGGGGGGAACAAGGAGTTCCCTGGCGATGGAAGAAGTGACCAAAATCATTCTATGGGCGGAGTCTCACTCCTGCCACCTGTCTGCTATCCACATCCCAGGAGTGGAAAATTGGGAAGCGGATTTTCTGAGTCGTCAGACATTGCATCCGGGGGAGTGGGAACTCCATCCGGAAATCTTTGCCCAAGTCACTCAGCTGTGGGGCACTCCAGACATGGATCTGATGGCCTCTCGTCAGAACTTCAAAGTTCCTTGCTACGGGTCCAGATCCAGGGATCCCAAGGCGGCTCTAGTGGATGCACTAGTAGCACCTTGGACCTTCAAACTAGCTTATGTGTTCCCGCCGTTTCCTCTCATCCCCAGGCTGGTAGCCAGGATCAATCAGGAGAGGGCGTCGGTGATCTTGATAGCTCCTGCGTGGCCACGCAGGACTTGGTATGCAGATCTGGTGAATATGTCATCGGCTCCACCTTGGAAGCTACCTTTGAGACGAGACCTTCTTGTTCAGGGTCCGTTCGAACATCCGAACCTGGTTTCACTCCAGCTGACTGCTTGGAGATTGAACGCTTGATCCTATCGAAGCGAGGGTTCTCAGATTCTGTTATCGATACTCTGGTTCAGGCCAGAAAGCCTGTAACTAGAAAGATTTACCACAAAATTTGGAAAAAATATATCTGTTGGTGTGAATCTAAAGGATTCCCTTGGGATAAGGTTAAGATTCCTAAGATTCTATCCTTCCTTCAAGAAGGATTGGAAAAAGGATTGTCTGCAAGTTCCCTGAAGGGACAGATTTCTGCCTTGTCTGTGTTACTTCACAAAAAGCTGGCAGCTGTGCCAGATGTTCAAGCCTTTGTTCAGGCTCTGGTTAGAATTAAGCCTGTTTACAAACCTTTGACTCCTCCTTGGAGTCTCAATTTAGTTCTTTCAGTTCTTCAGGGGGTTCCGTTTGAACCCTTACATTCCGTTGATATTAAGTTATTATCTTGGAAAGTTTTGTTTTTAGTTGCAATTTCTTCTGCTAGAAGAGTTTCAGAATTATCTGCTCTGCAGTGTTCTCCTCCTTATCTGGTGTTCCATGCAGATAAGGTGGTTTTACGTACTAAACCTGGTTTTCTTCCAAAAGTTGTTTCTAACAAAAACATTAACCAGGAGATTATCGTACCTTCTCTGTGTCCGAAACCAGTTTCAAAGAAGGAACGTTTGTTGCACAATTTGGATGTTGTTCGCGCTCTAAAATTCTATTTAGATGCTACAAAGGATTTTAGACAAACATCTTCCTTGTTTGTTGTTTATTCCGGTAAAAGGAGAGGTCAAAAAGCAACTTCTACCTCTCTCTCTTTTTGGATTAAAAGCATCATCAGATTGGCTTACGAGACTGCCGGACGGCAGCCTCCCGAAAGAATCACAGCTCATTCCACTAGGGCTGTGGCTTCCACATGGGCCTTCAAGAACGAGGCTTCTGTTGATCAGATATGTAGGGCAGCGACTTGGTCTTCACTGCACACTTTTACCAAATTTTACAAGTTTGATACTTTTGCTTCTTCTGAGGCTATTTTTGGGAGAAAGGTTTTGCAAGCCGTGGTGCCTTCCATTTAGGTGACCTGATTTGCTCCCTCCCTTCATCCGTGTCCTAAAGCTTTGGTATTGGTTCCCACAAGTAAGGATGACGCCGTGGACCGGACACACCTATGTTGGAGAAAACAGAATTTATGTTTAACTGATAAATTAATTTCTCCAAAGGTGTGTCCGGTCCACGGCCCGCCCTGGTTTTTTTTTTAATCAGGTCTGATAATTTATTTTCTTTAACTACAGTCACCACGGTACCATATGGTTTCTCCTATGCTAATATTCCTCCTTAACGTCGGTCGAATGACTGGGGTAGGCGGAGCCTAGGAGGGATCATGTGACCAGCTTTGCTGGGCTCTTTGCCATTTCCTGTTGGGGAAGAGAATATCCCACAAGTAAGGATGACGCCGTGGACCGGACACACCGTTGGAGAAAGTAATTTATCAGGTAAACATAAATTCTGTTATCTTGGATACTTTCTTGGGCGGAATCCAATTTTTGTCAAATTTCTGCGATTCATATCCCAGGTGTAGACAATTGGGAAACGGATTATCTCAGCCGTCAGAGTTTACATCCAGATGAGTTGTCTCTCCATCCAGATGTGTTTTTTTTTATCTTGTACAGTTGTGGGGTCTTCCAGAAATAGATCTGATGGCCTCTCATCTAAACAAGAAGCTTCCCAGAAACCTTTCCAGGTCCAGGGATCCTCAGGCGGAGATGGTGGATGCCTTAGCAGTTCCTTGGTTTTACCAACCTGCTTATATTTTTCCACCTCTGGTTCTTCTTCCAAGGGTGATCTCCAAGATTATAATGGAACAATTTCATGTGTTTCTGATAGCACCAGCATGGCCTCATAGGTTTTGGTATGCAGATCTTGTCCGGATGTCCAGTTACCAGCCTTGGACACTTCCTTTAAGGCCAGACCTTCTGTCTCAAGGGCTGTTTTCCATCAGGATCTCAAATCTCTAAATTTGAAGGCATGGAAATTGAATGCTTAGTGCTTAGTCATAGAGGTTTCTCTGACTCAGTGATTAGCACTATGATACAGGCTCTTAAGTCTGTTTCAAGGAAAATGTTTCATCGGCTTTGGAAAACCTATATTTTATGGTGTTCCACTCATAATTATTCTTGTCATTCTTTCAGAATTCCTAGGATTTTACAGTTTCTTCAGGATGGTTTGGATAAGGGTTTGTCTGCAAATACTTTGAAAGGACAAATTTCTGCTCTTTCTATAGAAAGATTGCTAAACTTCCTGATATTCACTGTTTTGTTCAGGCTTTTATTCAAACCTGTTATTAAATCTATTTCTCCTCCTTTGAGTCTCAATTTGGTCTTGAAGATTTTACAGGCTCCTCCTTTTGAGCCTATGCATTCTCTGGATATTAAATTACTTTGTTGGAAAGTGTTATTTATTTTGGCTATCTCTTCTGCTAGAAGAGTTTCTGAATTGTTTGCTCTCTCTTGTGAGTCTCCTTATCTGATTTTTCATCAAGGCAAAGCTTTTTTGCGGACTTCATTTAAATTTTGGCCTAAAATTGTGAATTCTAACAATATTTATAGGGAAATTGTTGTTCCTTCCATGTGTCCTAATCCTAAGCATACTCTTGAAAGGTCTTTACATACTTTGGATGTGGTAAGAGCTTTGAAATATTATGCTGAGGCTACTAAAGATTTCAGAAAGACTTCTAGTCTATTTGTTATTTTTTTCTGGCTCCAGGAAAGGCCAGAAAGCCTCTGCTATTTCTCTGGCATCTTGGTTGAAATTTTTGATTCACAAAGCTTATTTGGAGGCAGGGCAGTCTCCGCCGCAGAGAATTATAGTTCATTCTACTAGATCAGTTGCCATTTCTTGGGCTTTCAAGAATGAAGCTTCAGTTGATCAAATTTGCAAAGCAGCAACTTGGTCTTCTTTGCATACTTTTACTAAATTTTACCATTTTGATGAGTTTGCTTCTTCGGAAGCAGCCTTTGGTAGAAAGGTTTTCCAGGCAGTTGTCTCAGTTTGATTCTAGTGCCTTTGATTTGAGTTTTTTTTTAATTTTTAAGAAAACTTAATTATTTTTGGATTTAATTTCTCAGCGGATTTAGCTGTTATTTTGTCCCTCCCTTTCTAGTGACTCATGGATTTCCACATCTTGGGTATTATATCCCATACGTCACTAGCTCTTGCTACTTACATGAAAGAAAACATTATTTATGTAAGAACGTACCTGATAAATTAATTTCTTTCATAGTGGCAAGAGTCTATGAGAACCACCCTATTTTTTGTGGTTATGATTTTTTGTATAAAGCATTTTATTTTTTCCAGTTCCTCTTTTTGTATGCTTTTTACTCCTTCTTTTACTCCTCACTTCTTGGCTACACATTAAACTACGGTATGAGTAAGGTGGGAGGTGTAATTGTATGCATTTTGAGATTTGGGAAACTTTGCCCCCTCCTGGTAGGAATGTATATCCCATACGTCACTAGCTCATGGACTCTTGCCACTATGATAGAAATTAATTTATCCGGTAAGTTCTTACATAAAAAAAAAATCATGCTAGACCACCAACCCACTGGAATGCACTTCTTTGCATTGTCAGACTTGCCTTAATTTGTTCTTCTTTAAATGCTCCCTGAAGATGTCTTTGTTCAAAGAAGCCTACCACCCAACTCAGTAACAAATTACTTCCACTTACCTAATAATTGCCCACATCTAACTCTGTACTAACATAATTTTCACCCTTGCGGTCCTCACCACCTGTTTCTTACCCGCCTTCCCTTTTAGATTGTAAGTTCCCATGGAAATATGGCCCTCAAATCTTCCTGCATTTTTTGATAAATTTTATCTTCTGTTACAAATGCTGTATAATCAATGTCTCTTCCTCCTCGGGTCCCTGGTGCGCTTCAGGTTGCCACAGTATTCTTAGTGTGCTGGGGTTGAATATTTTCTCGTTAAATTCCAAGTTTGTTTATAAGTGCGGCCTATTTTTTCTAATCAGAGAAGCAAGGTCTAAAAAGGTGTAAGTTCAATATCATCTGACACAGATAACTAGATATGTGTTAAAGGATATATATTTTCAAATTAAACCGTAATCAAAATTAATAGCTATAAAAACTTTATCAATCAATTGATAGTTAATAATATTTAATATAAAAAAACAGAAATTAAATGTCGTCCAACGTAGATAATTTAATATGTTAAAGAATGTATATTTTTAATAATATACAAAAGAAAATAAAAAACACATAGATATAAAAAGTGCTTTAATCAGTAAATAGAGATAGTATTGTTAAAACTGGAACATTAGTTTATAACTCCTGTTTATTGACCCGGGTCATGTTATAATTGAAAACCTCCAGTCTTATTTAGATATAAATAACGTTGCCAAATTTGGATATTAAAAGTTCATAAGTGACACTTTACTTCAGCATTGTCTTGAATCAATGTATGGATTTAAAGTATAAAGACGTCCGAGAGTATTGTTGTGGTTACAGCTGTAGGAATGAGGTTTGTGATCGTTAACTAAACCCAAATTTTTTTCTTTCATGATTCAGATAGAGCATGCAATTTTAAGCAACTTTCTAATTTACTCCTATTATCAATTTTTCTATCTTCTCTTGCTATCTTTATTTAAAAAGTAGGAATTTAAAGCTTAAGAGCCAGCCTATTTTAGGTTCAGCACTCTGGATAGCGCTTGCTTTTTGATAACTACATTTAGCACACCAATTATCAAGCATAACCCAGGTTCTCAGCCAAATATGGGCCGGCTCTGAAGCTATACATTCCTGCTTTTTAAATAAAGATAGCAAGAGAACGAAGAAAATTTGATAATAGGAGTAAATTACAAAGTTGCTTAAAATTGCATGCGCTATCTGATTAATTAAAGAAAAAAATTGGGTTTAGTTTCCCTTTAATGATAATACCGGTATAGCTGAAAAAGAGGTTACAGTACCTCTTCTTCCCTTGCTGAGTTGCACCTTTTCTGAAGTATACATTTTACAGCCTCTCCTTGTCTGTATTACAAGTGGATTCATGCAAAGCCTCAGAGCTTCTGTGACGAACAAACCCAAACCACGCGTCAGCTTCCATGCCATTTCAATATGGCAGGGTAGATGGGACAGAGTCTGTATGGATAGTCTTCTCTCTTTACTACTTCATGTAGCTTTTTAAACTTGTGTGAATATTTGATATTGATAGTTAGACCACAATAAACTTGTATTTCCCTATTAATAATGAAATATCTTTATTTTAGTAGCAAGTAACTTTGACAAAAAATGAAATTAAATATTTTCTTGGCAGCAGTTCGCTAATTCAAACACAGCATTTCTCTTAAAAGTAAAGGAAACTCAACATTTTTCTTTTGTGATTCAGACAGAGCATACCATTTAAAAAAAAAAAAAAAAATTTGACTACTATTATCATGTTTGCTTTATTCCCATGATATTGGCAGGAAATAGTGCTTTCATCTGGTGGATAACGTTCTTGCAAAACTGCTGCCATATAGTTCTCCTAAGCATGTATCCCTGCTTTTCAACAGGAGATAACAAGAGAAAAAAGAAAAATTGATAATAGAAGTAAATTAGAAAGTTGTTTAAAATCACATGCTCTTACTGAATCATGAAAGAAAATATTTGGGTTTCATATCCCTTTAAAAGCAACAATGCCATCTACATGTGCAAACTATGTTAAAAAATAATAATAATACTAATCAGTGCAATTATTCAAAATAGGATTTTCAGTCCTTAATATCAATTTTTATCTTAAATGGGTGGATTAAAATAAGCATCAAATATAAATCAAATTTATATGGAGAAAATAACCTCTTAACTTGTTAGACCCAATTGGTTCCTAGTATCAGAGATCAGTAACTATGTAAACATTGGTAAAAATTTCATTGGTGGATTCTTCAATTATTGGAGGTACACATTCATTAAATCCAATCCTAGAGGATACATGCTATGGATAGTAGCTCCCTCCTTCATAACACATCATAATCAATCTCTCATGTTGCTTTTCTATACTTATATCATTTTTATTAGCAGTAATTTGATCTCTTAGCAGTTATTTGGCCCTTACCTTTGATGTTATAATTTCAAAGAAATTAGAGTCCTACCATAGATAGGTTTTTCAGCAAGCAGATTTTTTATTCATGCCAGCTGTTAGTATAGGCTGTATTGCAGCAACCTCTACAGTATGGTGACAGTTTGTGTGATCAGATTTCAGACAACTTTATAAATAAGGATTTTCAACATCTTATAGAACTGATTAGGTCAACTAATGCTTTCATATGTGATGCAATTGTTGATATTATTAGGATAAATGCCAAGAATATGGCCCTGTTTTTGACTAGAAGGGCCTTATGGCTGAAATATTGGTCTCACTAACAATGTCCACAGCACCAAAATATCTTAATAATGCTATGTTTAGTGGTTGATCCCCTTAATCATAAAATATTGGTCAGTTGACTTGGTTTCTTATACCAGACTTTTGATTCTTCCCTTTCAAGGAAAAATTTTATTTGATCCTGGTCTAGTCGTTATTATTTCTACCATGACTGTAGGTAATAAGAAGCCTTTCTCCTTCAGAATAAGAAATCCAAGGGATGGGTAGGGCTTATAATAATTTTCTGTACTTCCATCAGTCTAAGAAACAAAAATCCTTCTCTTCTTCACAAAAGAATGACTCTTCCAGAACTTCCTGAAAATCCTCTTCCAATTGGAACAAGTTTAAGCTTTTATAAGCCTCCTTTTCTTCCAAGTCAGCATGAAGGTGTGGCCCCGATTAGCTATGTTTATGGAAGTGCTTGTTCTGATGAGTGCGGCATCAGATGTCATTTAATTTGCTCAGTTTTCATTGAGACCTCTTCAACTTTGTGTGTTGAGTCAATGGTGCAAGGATTACAATAAACTTTCCCAAAGAATGCTATGGGATTGTTTAACGATGAAATCTCTATCGTGGTGGATAAATCACCAGTCAGTCTCTTTGTGGTCTTGTTTTTTTCCTCCAGCTTGGACAATAATCACAACAGATGCAAGTCTCTCCTGTTGGAGTGCAGTATGGGGGTCCAGGAGAGCGCAGAGAGTTTGGTATCCTCAGGAGGAGAGGTTATCAATAAATGAATTAGAACGTGCAATCTTGGCTCAGCAGAGATGGTCTCTTCTGAAAAGTGAGATTTACCTGCGTTTTTATTCCAACAATATCTCAGCTGTGGTATATTTCAATCACCAAGGAGAACACACAGTTCTCTAGCAATTAAAGAGTTGTCTTGTATTCTTCAATGAGCATCCGCCAATGTATGCATCTTTTCTGCAATTCATATCTAGGCATGAACAGCTGGGAAGAGGTTTATCTCAATCACCAATCTTTCATCCTGGGTAATGGTTTCTTTATCTGACTGTCTTCAATCATATAGTCAAGCAGTGGGGTATTCCAGAGATTTTACCTGTTGGTATGACTAACAATTGGATAATATGAATATACTTTGTATACAATAAATATCAGACTTTTATTTCAACTAGGATGTGTCTGCACCTCTTTTTTCATTTTGATATATTATTCCAGAGATAGACCTGATGGTTTCTTATTTAAACAACAAGCTTTCCAGTTATTTTGAGAGATCCAGGGGTCCTCAGGTGGAGATAGTAGATGCTTTTGCAGTTTCTTTGGTCTTTTCGCCCGTCATGTTTCCCCAACTGTTCTGCTTCCAAGGGTGATAGCTTGAATCAAAAGGAAATTTCCTCTACAATTCTGATTGCTCCAGCTGGGCCTCTTGGTATTTGGTTTGTGGTCTTAGTGCAAATGTCCAGATTTCCATCCATAGCTTCTTCCTCTAAGTCACAGCCTGCTATCTCAAGGTCTTTTATTTTAAAGTTTTAGTTTCTCAACTTGACAGAGATTGAACGTTTAATTCAGAGAAGTTTCTCTGATATTGTTAAATGCTTTGATCCAGACTAGGAAACCTGTCACAAGAAAGATCTATCACAAAGTACAAATGCAAATTATTATTTGGCATTCTTTTAGAATTTCCAAAATTCTCCAATTTTTGCAAGACGGTTTGGATAAGGGCTTATCTTCAAGCTCTTTAACGGGTGGATTTAATCTCTTTTGGTTCTATTCCCCAAGAAAATCACCAACCTTCCTAATGTTCAGAGTTTTGTTTAAACATTAGCCAGATTAACATCAGTAAATTAATCCAATTTCTCCTCCTTGGTACCTTAATTGGTATTGAGAGTTTTGTGAGTTTTGCCGTTTGAAACAATGTATTCTTTAGACATTCATCCTAATCTTGTAAGGTATTATTTATTTTCTTCTGCTGGAAGAGTCTTTGAATGGTTTGCTCTTTCTTGTGAATTTCCTTATCTAATGTTTCATCAGGATAAGACTGTTTTAAGAATCAAATTTGATTTCTTACCAAAGGTAGTTTCTTCATACAACAACAATAGAGAAATTGTAGTTAGTTACAACTGTAACAAACAATAGATAACAAAGGGTCCTTGTCACACTTGTTTGTATCTCAGTGTGTTTGGTTGATGTACAGTATTGTTTGGCTGTAGATTAGGGACCCAGGGAGGAAGAGACCTTGATGTTGTCCTGGGGATATCACCATTTGGCAAAATGCTGTAACTAACTTTTCCATTTTGCTTTTAATCTGTGTGCTTGCAAGAGAGTGCCAGTTGTGTTGTGCTAATAAATTTGTTTTGTAATTTTCCCTATGGGCTATGCACCCAGGCTTGGCTGGTGTTAACTGTCTGAGTCACTCAAAGCTGTGCAGCTTCCTGAGAGTGCTGATGAGGGCCGGACTGGGACCAAAAATAGGACCGGGCATTTTAAGGCAGAGCAGCCCCCACCAATATTTCAAATGACCATATGGAGGACTGACAACTTTTGGTCCAGTGGTCAAGTACAACCCAGAGTCCCTGGGAACAGCAACTGCGCCACTTTGAAATCCAATATTTAATAATGAAAGTGAAACACATAGCATATAATAAATAAAATAAAGCTGTTTAAAATTGAACTTAAATGTAAACTATATAATGGTTATCAGAATCTATACACTGTGCATGCTACACTGTATAAGCGAGGAGTATGTATATGCCCCCACAGCCCCCTTCAATATATTATGCCCTCAGCCCTCCTGTAATACATTATGCCCTTAGCCCCCTTGTAATACATTATGTCCCCTAGCACCATGTAATAAATTATGCCCCCAGCCTCCTTCAATAAATTATGCCCCCCAGCCCCCTTCAATAAATGATGCCTGTAATACATTATGCCTCCAGCCCCCCTGTAATAATTTATGCCTCCAGCCCCCTGCAATAAATGATGCCCCAGCAATAAATTATGCCCCCAGCCCCCCTGCAATAAATTATGCCCCCAGCAATAAATTATTCCCCCCAGCCCGCTGCAATATGATGCCCCCATCCATAAATGATGCCCCCAGCCCTCCTTTAATAAATGATACATCCAGCCCCCTGTAATAAATTATACTCCCAGCCCCCTGCAATAAAATAATGCCCCCAACCCCCTGCAATAATATTATGCTCCCAGAAATAAAATGATGCCTCCCTGCAATATATTCATGCTCCCAGTCCCCTGCAATAAAATGATGCCCCCAGCCCCTGCAATAAAATAATGATCTCAGCCCCCTACAATAAAATAATGCCCCCAGCCTCCCTGTAATAAAATAATGCCCCCAGCCCCAGTGCAATAAAATGATGCCCCCAGCCCACTGCAATAAATGATGCACCCATCTGCCCTGTAATAAATTATACCCCAGCCCCCTGCAATAAAATGATGCCCCCAGCCCCCTGCAGTAAAATGATGCCCCCATCCCCCGTGCAATAAAATAATGATCCCAGCCCCCTTCAATAAAATAATGCCTCCATCCCCTCTGCAATAAAATGATGCCCCCAGCCCCCCTGCAATAAAATGATGCCCCCAGCCCCCCTGCAATAAAATGATGCCCCCAGCCCCCTGCAATAAAATGATGCCCCAGCAATAAAATGATGCCCCAGCCCTTCTGCAATAAAATGATGCCCCAGCCCCTCTGCAATAAAATAATGCTTCCAGCCCCCCTGCAATAAAATAATGCCCCAGCCCCCCTGCAATAAAATGATGCCCCCCTGCAAAAAAATGATGCCACCAACCCCTGCAATAAAATGATGCCCCCTGCAATAAAATTATGCCCCAACCCCCGGCAATAAAATAATGCTCCCAGCCCCCTGCAATAAAATAATACCCCTGTCCCCCCTGCAATAAAATGGTGTCCCCAGCCCCCTGCAATAAAATGATGCCCCAGCCCCTTGCAAAAAAATGATGCCCCCTGCAATAAAATGATGCCCCCAGCTCCCAGTGAAGTCCAGTGATTATATATTAGCCTTCAAAAACAAAAGAAACAAAAAAACTTTTACTTACCATTACCTTCCATGATCCTTCCAAAGGTGAACTCCTTCAGCTTCAGATATTCGTGTGGTGGATGGGAGGAGTAATTCAAGCAACATCCCTCCTCATTGGCTGGTGGGTGGAGAGTGTGACAGGGCTCTATGCTGTGTGCATATGAGTCCTGGGTGGGGGTAAGAGACTGGATGGTGGGTGTGGCTAAAGGATCCAGTCAGTGGGCATGGCTAAGGGATCTTCCCATTGGGTGGGGCTAAGAGATCTGGTCAGGGGGGGCTAAATGGTCCGTTCAAGGGGCAGGGCTAAGGGACCCAGCGGCCCACCGGGCATTTGCCCGGCATGCCCTATGGCCAGGCCTGGTGCCTCCATCCCCCATGAGGGCCATGCAGGGAAGCCGAGAGGATTCCCACCGCTGGATCTAGTGACCCCCGAGAAGGAGAACCTCTCCCGGTTCCATTATAACACGGTCATGGGCATATCAGCATTTGGTCAAATGCTGTAACTAACTCTTGCATTTTGTTTTGAATCTAGCTGTGTGGTTGCAAGAGTGCCAGACTTTCTGTGTATTACGTTAATAATTTTGTTTGTCATTTTGCCTATGGGCGTTGTACCTAGGTTTGGCTGAGGTTAACTGCCTAAGTGCCTAAAAGTTGTGAAGCTACATGAGAGTGCTGTGAGCTTTGCAGGGTCATGGGATGTTTGAGAGTGCAGTCCATTCACATGTTTTTTATATATATATATATACATAATTACTGGCCCTTCCTCTGGTTATTAACATACTTATTGGATGTGAACGGTTACAATTTACATATAATTATCATATACTATAATGTTATTTAAAAGCTAATATGGTGCCTCTCCTTCTAAAGTAAGCATTTACTAATCTAGTCATGTTTCTGGCGTGTGATTGTTCTGTCTTCCAGAAGAAAGGTTAAGTATACTTTTTAATGTCACCTGAAACAATAAACAAGACATTACATACATTCATGTTTTTGTTCAATGTCATGACATTTTCATTTTAATTATTATTATTGTTACCTTGCAGCCTGTTGACATAAACCATTTACATATAGGGCAAAAGGTACATGACTTTAGACTTTTTATTTTCACTGCAGCTGTCAATGAACAGAAAATCCGGTTAGACAACTTTGAAGCTGAAAAATTTATCAAACCTAATCTGCCACCGATTTGATCTTAACTGCTTTCACATTAGGATAAAAATACAATGAAAGCCAAAGCTTGTTCTGTTTTGTAAGCTTGCAACTAATGCAAACAGAATTTGATGATTCAGTGATACACTGTTAATACCCTCAAACCTCAGACAAGATAAAACACTGATGCACCACACAGTATCCATTTGTTATACTAAGAATGTTATACAAGGTCATTTATTTTCATTCTGTGTACAGACTCTTTTACCAAAATACTATCACATATTGATTTTGACATTTACAGTTTTTATTTTGGAAAAGAGATTACATTAAAAAATAGACACCTAGATTACAAGTCTTGCGCTATAGAGGGTGCAAAACGAACGCAACAAAAGTTGCTTTATTTCACCCTCCATAGCGCTGCCATTACAAGTTTTTTTTTTTTTTTTTTTAAATTTAATTTTTTATTGAGGAAATTCAAAATAAACATCACAGTATACAGTACAATATAAACAGGTTACTTTCAAAACATCTCTTGTAAGTCGGTACATATCATTTAAAATTGATGGGTGTAAAAAAAGTAGTATTACATAAGACCCATCCAGATAAAGCATAATTTCAAACATATAAAAAGTGATATTGTGTAATATTTCTATGGCAACACCATCTTAATCTAAACCAATATTAAATCTTACTGGCACTCACAACCTGTATCTTCCTCATTTTTTCTTATATAGGAAGGGGGATTATATGGGCCGCTAAATTGTATCAAATATATAATAAAGAATGGGAAAATGCGAGGGAATCTGTGTTCCGTAGTTTACACTAGTAAACAGATACTAAGGGAGAACCCTTAGGGGGGAATACGGAGCCAAACTACTTATGGAGCAAGATTAGTCAAGTGGAATTGTGAGGGTAGGGACTCTACAGTAGATAGAAGTAACTTAGTATGTTCCCTATCTATATCCTAGATATATAGTCCTAAAATATATCACCTGTGGCATGTAAAATATTGAGTTCCCCTGTTTAGGAAGTGCTCAGGTATATAAAGATGCATGCCTACTATGTTCTGCCATAGTCTGTCTAACATAAGAGGCTAGTATATGTTGGTGGGCTACCCCACAAAACTATGATATACAATGCCTGTAAGTTGTTCATGCTCGATGTGACTATAGCCTTCAAACTGAACTAAACAAAGTAGCTGAACAGGGAACTCCTAACCATAGTCAGCACGTACTATGCTCTAACTTTACTTAGCTGTTAATTAGATAAAAATATAGTAAACAGGTAATTGCCAGCTTATTTCAGTGGTCTGTCTGTCTAAATCAGAAAAACTATCCGTTAAACTACCTACCTCCTAAATGATATGGTATGCTGCCCCGGCCGCAGGCAACATTTACCTGAAATTCTTGTATAGTAAGAGTGGTAGCTACTCCTGTAGGCATAGTTGTTTAGGGTCATAATGTCCTCTTTTGGCTAATTGCATGTTATATATGAGTATCGGTCTCAGAACATGTCTAATGAATAACAAATCAATCAAGCAGCTCCCACACCATAAACCGATCCATGAGCAGTACTTGGCCTCTAAATCTATTCATTGGTGAGTTAGCAAGTGATATATAGCAAATATATAGGGCTGGCATATGTGTATGCCTCTAAATAAAAGAATCAAACTGCAGGTGAAAAATACTCTAGTCACCGGGCCGTGATAGCCCTGCTGGTGGGCCCTGACCTGTCATGCCCCCACTGCACACTCTTACCCCACTGCAAACCAGGTGCAGACTGAGACCAATCAAGGCCCCAGGAACACTGTCTCACACTGACCAAAATGTATTAAATTGTATGCAAATGCACATGGTAGCCTTCCTGCCCTGCCCACAACATGCCCCTCATCCTACAGAGCCAGGACCGCCAACATTAAGGGCCAGAGAAAGGGCACCCAACCTCCAGGGCCAGACCCCACACTCCATGGCCCTCACAGTGACAGACCCCTGCCAGGGCCCCCACTAAACCCACACTTACTTGCTTAGTTACTGATAGTGCAACTGAAAACTCCAGCTTAAGGAATGCACCAAGATCCGTGGAGATACCATTTGTGGCCCCCCCTACTTGCTGGTCCCTCTGCCCAGGTCCTATTTGCCTGGCTGATCAGGCATATATATATATATAAATAAACTACTGGGCCCCGGACATGTCTAGCTAAAATTTACCGGGCCTTGAGGTCACTGTGGTTGAGAACCAGTGGTTCTTACTTAAAACATGTAAGGTAGTATTGGTAAATATAGGCAGGGGTATATAGTCTTGTGTTTATCTGTCACAGTATAAATATAGGCAGGGATATATAGTCTGGTGTTTATCTGTCACACTATAAATATAGGCAGAGATATATAGTCTGGTGTTTATCTGTCACACTATAAATATAGACAGGGATTTATAGTCTGGTGTTTATCTGACACACTATAAATATAGGCAGGGATATATAGTCTTGTGATTATCTGTCAAGCTATAAATATAGGCAGGGATATATAGTTTGGTGTTTATCTATCACAGTATAAATATAGGCAGGGATATATAGTCTGTTTATCTGTCACAGTATAAATATAGGCAGGGATATATAGTCTGGTGTTTATCTGTCACAGTATAAATATAGGCAGGGATATATAGTCTGGTGTTTATCTGTCGCAGTATAAATATAGGCAGGGATATATAGTCTGGTATTTATCTGTCACAGTATAATGGGCACAGATATCCCCTAATGGCTGTATAGTAACCAGAGTCTTTACAAACTAATTTCTGTCTAATGAATATAACTGAATTGTTCTAGCAGGGAAGCGCAGTAACGAAAAATATCTACAGAACTATATCTAGCATAGGGGATGCGGTACACAGCCTGCAATATTCAAATAGTAAAGTGTGGGATTTAAATTAGGTCTCAGAATAATACGTTATCTAGCATACATATGATTAACTATGTTATACATCATAATCTAAGAGAACAATCATACTGACACACAGACATAGCTACTGCAAATCAAATAATAACGTGGGTAACAACAACAAACTAAAGTCTATCTATTAATATAGCTGTAAAATAAATACTTCATGTGCGTAGCTGATTCTACCGTACACCAAGCTCTGTGGGATATGCACTTGGCAACGGAACTAAATGGAGTGTCTCAAACCAACCTATTTACAGTCCATCTCTAGGAGCCTTGTAACATTAAACTACAGAGTCTCTGCAAGGGGTTTAGCATTTTACCCCACTCCTTTTCTGGCCGTTTGTTGTATCTTCGCTGCTGGTGACCTGTGAGGTATAAGCGATCCGTAGCTGTGAGATGTTATAGCTTTAGAGCCCCTATGAGATGTATGGGACCCAAGCAGGCTGTAGTGTTGCTCGTTTTCTCCGGTCACCGCTCCAGGACCGGGACTTCCTCTCCTCTCCTCTCGTAGGTCAGCAGGTGGGTATTTAACTCCTATGAGCCGCCCATCCGTCTTCTCAAAAATTCTCCCCTCCTGGGCCTGTTCCACCCTCTCAGCACTAGAAAAAGACCAGGTCAGTATCGTAGAGCCAGATCGTGCTGATGCTAGAGAGCTACGCATATTGATCCACTGTTTGGGTTTAGGTGGGTATATCTTCAGTGACTGCCTAGCATCTATGTACTCACCATCTCTAATTGTATTCAAAGTGATCGCCACTGTGTCATCAGGCTTTGCACGCTCAGTTAACACAGATAGCGGTCCTACGCCATCTTGGAGCTTATATGGTGCTGTGGAGCGCAGAGACCACTTGGAGATTATTGTGAGCATGTCAGAGAGGTGGCTCTCAAATATGGCAGATATCATATCCTCAAGTGTTTCATTAGCCATTTCCCTCAGCTGCAGATAGTAAATTAGCCGGTAATTGGATACGGTCTGTACTTTTGGTTGCTGCGTAGGCTAAAAAAGATGGCCACTCTCAGGGGTTCCTTTCACCAGGTCATGTTCCGTGAAAGTGAGGAACTGTCCATTAATCATTCCCCTTTTGGAACTTAACTATTCAGGTCTCCTGGACTCACCAATCTCCCCATGATGATGTCAAATTTGGGCTTGAACGGACGCTAAGGTTACTTTTGTAAAGATAATATAACTGGAGCTCTTGCAATGCACGTCCGTTCAGCTCCACAGTTAGCTCCGCCCCCCGCCATTACAAGTTTTTAAAAAGCTGCCTTGTGCATGCGATATGGTTGCAATGAACTCCATACCGCACAAAATCCAAGGGCTGAGAATACGTGCTTGTGAACGCTTTCCCCATAGACATCAATGGGGAGAGGGTGTTAGGTTTTTTTCTAACACCTGAAGCACCTAATGGTGATCGCCGTAACGCAACCCCATTGATGTCTCTGGGGAAAAAAACACCCTAACATAAACCCTAAGTCTAAACACCCCTAATCTGCTAACCCCCGACATCGTAGACAACGAAATAAAGTTATTAACCCCTATTCTGCAGCTTCTGACATCGCCGCCACCTATATAGTTATTAACCCCTATTCCGCTGCTCCCCGACCTCGCCGCCAATATAATAGTTATTAACCCCTATTCCCCTGCACCCCAACATTGCCCACACTATAATAAAGTTTTTAACCCCTATTCCGCCGCTCCCCAATATTGCTGCCACTATAATAAAGTTATTAACCCCTATTCCCCCCGCACCCCAACATTGCCGCCACTAAATAAATTTATTAACCCCTTATTAAAATTACAATATCGCTATCTTAAAATAAATAAAAACTTACCTGTGATATTAAAAAAACCTAAGTTTAAACTATATATTAAACTAACATTACTATTATACCAAAATTTAAATAACTACAAATGAAATAAACTAAATTACACATTAAAAAAACCTAACACTACTAAAAAAAAAAATCTACAATTACAAAAAATAAAAAATACTAGATTACAAAAAATAAAAACGACTAAATTATGAAAAATAACAAACGAAATGATCCAAAATAAAAACAATTACACCTAATCTAATAGCCCTATAAAAATAAAAAAAGCCCCCCCCAAAGTAAAAGAAAACCCTAAGCCTACAATAAACTACCAATAGTCCTTAAAAGAGCCATGTAGGGTATTGCCCTAAAGAAATCAGCTCTTTTTCCTGAAAAAAATACAAAGACCCCCCAACAGTAAAACCCACCACCCAACCAACCCCCCAAAATAAAAAACCTAGCTCTAACAAAAACCTAAGCTACCCATTGCCCTGAAAAGGGCATTTGTATGGGCATTGCCCTTAAAAGGACATTCATCTCTTTTTCATTGCCCTGAAAATGGCATTTAGCTCTTTTAAGAACGCCCAAACCCTAATCTAAAAAAAAAAAAAACACCCAAAAAAAGTTTAAGAAAACCTAACACTAACCCCCGACGATCAACTTACAGATTCTGAATTCCGGACATCCAGACGGCCAAGTCTTCATCCATGCGGCAAGGTCTTCATCCAGGAGGCGTCTTTTATCTTCATCCAGGCGGCATCTTCTATCTTCATCCTGGTGGCGAGGAGCGGGTCTATCCTTTAAGACATCCGGCGCGGAGCATCCTCTTCACCCCCGTACACTGAATTTTCAATGCAAGGAAGCCTTTTCAAAATGGCATCCCTTGCATTCCTATTGGCTGATTTGATTTTTGAAATTCAAATCAGACAATAGGATAAGAACTACTGAAATCCTATTGGCTGTTCAAATTAGCCAATTGGATGAGAGCTACTTAAATTCTATTGGCTATTCAAATCAGCCAATAGAATTTCAGTAGCTCTCATCCTATTGGCTGATTTGAACAGCTAATAGGATTTCAGTAGCTCTCATCCTATTGGCTACAGGTATGTTTTTATTTATTTTAAGATAGGGATATTGTAATTTTAAGTTAGTGGGTTGTTAGGCTTAGGAGTTAATAGTTTCATTTAGTTTTTTTGCAATGTGGGGGGCTGGCAGTTTAGGGGTTAATATGTTTATTTAGTGGCAGTGATGTGGGAGGCCAGAGCTTTAGGGGTTAATAACTTTAGTGGCAGCGATGTTGGGGAGCGGCGGAATAGGGGTTAATATCTTTATTTTAGTGTGGACGATGTTGAGTTGCGGGGGAATAGGGGTTAATAACTTTATCATAGTGGCGGCGATGTCGGGGAGCGGCGGAATACGGGTTAATAAATGTTATTAATGGCGGCTATGTCGGGAGCGGCAGATTAGGGGTTAATAAATTTAATTTAGTGTTTGCGATGTGGGAGGGCCTCAGTTTAGGGGTTTATAGGTAGTTTATGGGTGTTAGTGTACTTTGTAACAGTTTAGTTATGAGTTTTGTGTAACAGTTTTGTTGCGCAAAAATGATCTGACTATGAAAGGCTGTACTTAGTATGCGCTTTACTCATTTTCCTTATATCACATGTTGATTCAACTCTCTGATATATACACAATGGTCATCCTTATTATTATGATACTCATAGACATATATCCGCCTGATTCTTATTATCAACCCACTATTGACACAACTATGATATATTGTGAACGCAATTATGGAATAACAATGATTTCTTAGTGTGTTACTTATGGTTTAAATACTATTGAGTGATACATACACTTATGTTTGATACACTGTTTCTTTATTTATTTTTTTATCCTATATAATGGGGATGAATATGCACTATATATATTTTAGTTTCCTTGTTTATTTGTATAAGTGTGTATATGATAGTAACCTGGTAACTATTGCCATGGAAACACAGTTTTGGAGCTATTTTCTGTAATTGTTTGATGGGCAGGGCTTAGCACATTTAAGTTGCACTCTGTTCACTTGCACTAATGTCTGGTCTGAGGAAGGGGTCTGTTAACCCCCGAAACGTTACCACAATAAATAATTCATTTCCATATCCAAATCCAGTGAGTGCAGTCCTTGATTGAAGAAGATTATATATATATATATATATATATATATATATATACGTCATGTGGTACTTTGCCTATCATACCGCATAATGCATATATACGTCTGAGCTGTAGGAAGCTCCAGCAGTCTCGGCTGAAAAGTTACAGTCGAGAGCTGGAGTTCCTGAGCTCCAGGCATCTGCCTGCATATGGAATTGTGCTCCATTTCCATATGAAGGCAGATGCTTGATCGTTAAAGACATTGACACTATGTAGGTCACCATCTGTAATGATCACCTTCTTGGGATTGCGGGAGGTGGGTGGACGGCATAAGACAGATGGGGTGAGGAAAGACCCCTACGCTACAGAAAAAGGGAGAAGGATAAATAAACATAAATGGGGTGGGGGTCAGGGAGGTAGAAAGGTTGAGGATGGATCACTACACTGAGAACAAAAGAATAAAATAAAAATCTGCATACTGGCAGACTTTCTACTAGTACCTAAGATGGTGGTGGCCAATGGTGGGGTGAGGGAGAGAAGAGAGCTGTTTGGGAGTGATCAATGCTTTTTCAACTATTCAACTTCCACTTTGGCGCACTTGGCTTGAGCGGAAGTCAGAGCAGGGAGAAATTCTATCGCGAATGGGAGTTACAGCGTTTTTCTTTCAAAAATATTTTAACCATTCTAACAGCTGCCATTTCATATATCTCACAGAAATATTTTGAGTAATAGATCCCTTAAAATTTTGATCCTGTTAACTGGTAAACTTTTAGATCCTTTTGATTCTCCAATTAATCCAGATTTTTTACATTGTTATGGGTCCCTTTGGAAATATCAGTGATAATTAGTTTAAAGGGACAGTCAAGTCCAAAAAAAACTTTCATGATTTAAATAGGGCATGCAATTTTAAACAACTTCCCAATTTACTTTTATCACCAATTTTGCTTTGTTCTCTTGGTATTCTTAGTTGAAAGCTAAAACTAGGAGGTTCATATGCTAATCTCTTAGACCTTGAAGACTGCCTCTAATCTGAATACATTTTGGCCACTAGAGGGCATTAGTTCACATGTTTCATATAGATAACATTGAGCTCATGCACGTAAAGTGACCTAGGACTGAGCACTGATTGGCTAAACTGCATGTCCGTCAAAATAACTGAAATAAGGGGCAGTCAGCAGAAGCTTAGATACAAGATAATTACAGAGGTAAAACATGTATTATTATAACTGTGCTGGTTATGCAAAACTGGGGAATGTGTAATAAAGGGATTATCTTTCTTTTTAAACAACAAAAATTCTGGTGTTGACTGTCCCTTTAATCAAATACAGGTAAGTACAGGTAACCTTTTTGTCTATATCATTCATATTTTGACCATAACTTTAGCTGATACTTTGTCTATAAAGTTACTCTTGAGTGCATCTCCTTTTTAATATATAAATATTATAAACTTATTATCATAGCTAATAAGAGAAGTTACTTATTCAGATTGTACTTGGCTGAGGACTTAAATAAACATAAACAGATGCAGTTGCCTTCAGTGCTGCAAGGAAATGGCCTAGTAACTGGAAAAAGGTGGACTAAGGCATTGCCTGGAATAGACACTAAGACAACTAAAAATGATCAGAGCTCAGAAAGTGTATTAAAGCCAAATTCCATGCAAACCCAAGTTCAGCATATGATACTGTTTCCAGGTCAGCCAAGCAGCACATACAAAGTAAAGGGAATTAGATGGGTAAACCAGTTAGTTTTCACTATTTCCACATCCCTCAGTCACTAAGCAAAACCCTTTGATAGAATAATTGAGGTGCTGTGGGCCTTCAGGGGCTACTACTATAGTCTCCATTCTTGACTCTGCACATTTTCCCTTTCCCCGTTACAGGCTGTGCACCACTCAACCTTCTTTGTCTCCAGGGTGCATCCTTTGGCACTGGTTGCCGATCACTCCCAGACTCAAGAGGATACTAAACCTGTTTTTCTTTCAGTCTTGAGCATCCACTGACATAGGCTGGATCCTTCTCATTTGGACTCTTGTAAGGAAGCTCCTCTCTTTGGCTGAACCTCTTTTTCTCTTCTCTCTGTTATCCCGGCACAGCCAGTCTCACAGGCTATTCCCTTCCTAATCTTCTCACTGTCAAGTTGTGAGGCATGGCAGGATACATCTTGGAAATGACTGGCTTGTTCATTTACTTTTTCATAGTGTTTCAACTGGCAGAAAACACATTTTTTAAACCCATAAAACATGTATTTTTTACAGTTTAACTTATGCATTTGTTATGTAGTTAAGGTGTGGTCATTTTTAATATGTTAAGCATGTTTTTATACTGCCTTATCAATTATCATGAAAGAAGTGTTTGTGTTTGTTTAGCACAGAAAATATTTTGCTTATTTAAATACATCAATAGATAAGAGGAAATTGCATTCCAGAAAATATATGCCATGAAAATGTTATTTGTTATTAATGTACTGGTATTATTGTACACAAGTTCACATATTAAACAAAATAACTAGAGACAGGTGAATACCTATATTTATTGCCTGTATTTTATATAATTACATTATTATTATCAGTTATTTGTAGAGCTTTAGTGTTATTGCATAGTGCTGCTGTGAAATATATATATTTTCTATCATGTTATTTATTTTTCTTAGTGCTCTAGCTTGTAGTAAGAAAACAAAAATGCTTCAGTGAAAACAAAAGATAAATAGCTTTACATTGTAATTTAACACAGAGTAGCATTTGCCAGCATTTATTCCATTTAAAATGAATGTATGACCCCATAACAGGGTGTGGCTCCAAAGGAGTGGTGGTTAAACATCAGAAGGTAAAGTAGCTGCAAGGTGTTTATACCTGTTCTAATGTAGGTGTGAAGGTACTACAGAGGCATGCATCTGCTCTAGAGCAGTCACATGGGGCATACATACTTTCCTTAGATCTAATGTAGGTACTACAGAGGCATGCATCTGCTCTAGAGCAGTCACATGGGGCATACCTACTTTCCTTAGATCTGATGTAGGTACTATAGAGGCATGCATCTGCTCTAGAGCAGTCACATGGGGCATACATACTTTACTTAGATCTAATGTAGGTACTACAGAGGCATGCATCTGCTCTAGAGCAGTCACATGGGGCATACATACTTTCCTTAGATCTAATGTAGGTACTACAGAGGCATGCATCTGCTCTAGAGCAGTCACATGGGGCATACCTACTTTCCTTAGATCTGATGTAGGAATGTAGGATGATAGAAAATGCAATTTTAAGCAACTTTCCAGTTCAGTTCCATTATCAAAATGTCCACCACCTTTATATAAATATGCATTTCTGAGGCTCCAGATCGTACTGCACATGTGCAAGAATTCACAGTATATATGTATATACATATTGATTAGTTTATGGCTGTCACATTATTTGGGGAATTAAATGTAAGTATATTTGAAATTTGTCAGAAAAAAAAAAATCTACTACTCATTTTAAATTTAGTGATTTTGCATTGTCTTTCTATTATACATTTGGTTATGCAATTCTACTGTATTTAATGGTCCTGATTTAGGGCTCCATGTACTAAGCAGTCAGCGAGCTACCCGCAACAAATCTCGCGTCAAAACTCACAAACTGATATGTACAAAGCCGTCAACTATGTTAAAACTCGCATCTTTAAAATTGCGAGCGTACTTATCCGCCAAACCTCTCTACCTCTCCATTTTTCACTGTAATTAGACACATTTGACCACCAACTCGCCAAAAACGAATGTACTAAACAATCTATTTGTCCGCTCGCGTCAATCTCCACCTCCACCTCGTTATTTTTGCCTTGCCACCTTTTAGGTGGCGGGCAAGGTACAAAACAATAGGAAAGTCACTCTAGACGCCAGTCTAGACATATATAAAAGGCAGTAATATCAGCATTGTACTTACATTGTTCATTTCAGCAGCTATGGAGAGAATTCTGTATTTGTTTATTCTCCGTGTGATGCAAATCCGATCTAGAAGACAGAATACTGGAAATGTCGCTAATCGTATGGTTAGAAGAAGGAGAGTTCGTGTCCCCCGTGTATTCCTTCCACGGGTTGGTTTGCACGGCCTTTCTGACCGAGAGATCATACAAAGATTCCGCTTGATCATGAATCCATATTACACCTGTATCGAGAGATTGAAGATCATTTGGAGCCGATGACGGCTCGTTCACAAGCTATTCCGGGACTTCTGAAACTATTAGCTGCATTGCATTTTATGGCAACAGGCTCCTTTCAGGCAGTTTCTAGCGTCATTATTGGAATGAGTCAATCTGCTTTTTCACGCCACTTATCCAAAGTCATTGGGGCTATGATGGTTATTTTTCATCGATATGTTTGTTTGCCATCTACCCCTGAAGAATGGCAATCTATTAAGTCAAATTTCTATAGGATGGCTGGGATGCCCAATGTCCTAGGTGCCATAGACTGTACCCATGTTGCTGTAAGACCACTTCAAGCTCGTGAGGAGATCTATAGGAATAGAAAGCATTTCCATTCCTTGAATGTCCAGATGGTCTGTGACCCCAACATGAGGATTATCAGTGTCCGTTCTAACTTTCCTGGCTCCTGTCATGATTCTTACATCTTAAGGCAGACTGGGTTATACCGGAAGTTCGAGGACGGAAATATGCCTGAAGGATGGCTTCTAGGTAAGCATAACTGGCGTCTAATTTGTCTCTCATTTCAATGTACAAAAATTGCGCCCAATTTGTCGACTGTAATCTGTATACTTTAAATTTGTATTGTATAGTTCTCAATCTTTATAATTATTCTTATATTAATATTTATATTTATTATATCTTCTATTAGGAGATGGAGGGTACTCATGTACAGAATGGCTGTTGACTCCCTATAACAACCCACAGACCAGAAGTCAAGTACGTTTCAATGAAGCTCACCGATCTACCAGGGGAGTTATTGAGAGGACTTTCGGTCTTTTGAAAATGCGGTTTCGATGTCTTGATCGTTCTGGTGGTGCTATGCAGTATGCACCAGAGAAAGTTGCAAAAATTATATTGGTTTGCTGCATACTGCACAATATAGCAATTAAAAGAGGCTGTCCATTAGAAGATGAAGATCCAATAGATGCTGATGATTTACCAGAAGAAATATGTGTAGACCAAGCTAATAGGCGTGGTATGGCAACAAGGGACATGGTTTCCGAACAATATTTTGAAGATTAAAGTTTCGGTTGATCAATAAAAAACTTTCATGTTTTTCACACCTTGCATGTCACGTGTTAACAATTGGCCAGACAATTCAACTGAAAGTTAAGTACATCAGCTTAGTCGCGGCGAGCGAGGCGTCAAATTTATCAATATTCCGCCACTACTCGCGGCGGGCTAGACGTGTCTATTTATTGTGGGATTATTAGTACATAGCAACAGCGGACACCATTTCGCCCACAATGACGGATGAATTGACGGCTTAGTACATGGAGCCCTTAGGCTATACAGTACTGACAAAGGCACACATCTGCTCTGGGAACTGATCAGGACATAAAAGTGTAGCAGTGAACATAGGGACATACATATGCTCTTGGGCCTGATATGAACATAAACACATATCAGGGGACATACATCTGCTCTAGAACCTGGTCACTGATCATTCTGGAAGAAGGTACAACAATGTTCAGAGTAAAGTCATTTTTTTACTGGTACAAAGCTATTGCAACTTCTACAACGAAAATGTACATCTATGTATGTTATTTGTATTCTGTTGGAGATACTTTTGTGTGGCCAGGCATGTTTTTTTATATTATTAATAGGTCTTCATGGCAAATAAGCAATATATTATCCAGTTTTTTTTGGAAGCAAACTCTCTATTATAAAAAAAAATTCTTAGATGATTGTTTAGATAAGCATGATCTATTAGCATGGTTACTGAATATTATGCATTACAAGTATAGGATTTTGAAATTTCAACACATTTTGTGATTTGTTTGTGCAAGACTACATGCCCATTTTTTTAAAAAAATCTAATAACAAGAATAAAGATTAATACAGAAAAGGAGAAGCAAAACTAAAAAACAAACATACATAATTTTGTTGGGGTTGTAGAATAAAAAAAATATTTGTATATAGGTTGAATTGGCATTCAGGGCTAGATTACAAGTGGCGCACTAACGATTGTGCGCGGGTGATTTAAGAATATCTCAAACACTTTAATTTGCACAAATTAAGTGTGTTGGGTTAACGCAACTTGAAACCTTGTGTAAAGGTTTAGGAATAAAAAAAAAGTTGCACGAAACACAACATAAATGGTTTATGGATAAAAAAAAGTTGCACGAAACACAACATAAATATATATAAAAAATAACAGTTACATGCATATAAATACTACCTGAAAAAGTAATTAGTCATATAAATATTAATAAAAAAATATAAGGGTTCAAAAGTACATAGTATATAGCCATCACGCTACGTATATATATATATATATATATATATATATATATATATATATATATATATATATATATATATATATATAAGAAGTAAGTGAGTTGAATCCAGCACCATAGGTTTTAGTAAAGTTTCTTTCCCACCTGTGTGCACGTTACCAAGGAGTATCAGCCAAACTCCAGTGTATACAGTCCATGTAGAAAATAAGGTAACAGCACCACAGCACACAATCTTCTTTTAAAGGTGAAAAATCTTTATTTGAGGTTTAGCAACCAGTAAAAAAGCGACGTTTCGGACCTACATAGTCCTTAATCATGCATAAGTTAAAATCAAACAAACAGACTTTAAAAAGGGTATCTGGACCAATCATGCTTCAATTCTCAGTGTTAATTGGTTTAACCCATACCTATCCAGGTTTGTAAATTTCAACAACACAGTGACCTCTAGTGGTACCAGAATATATTCCATCATTTAAAACCATTATAAAAACAAATACAAATCATAATCTCTATTCAGACCATATGGATGTAATGTGTTCAGACGTTTAATCCACCATACTTCTTTCTGTTTTAGTTTTAGTTCCCTATTACCCCCTCTTCTATGATGGGGGATATGGTCAATCACTTGAAAGCGAAGCTGACTTACTGTATGGCCCATATTTGTAAAATGTGCTGATACTGGAAGTGACATATCTTTTGATTTAATGGATGCTTTATGTTGACTAAACCTATCCCTGGCGGCTTGGGTGGTCTCGCCAATGTAACAAAGGCCACATGGGCATTTAAGTAGGTAGATTGCATAGTTAGTTTGGCATGTATATAACCCATTGATTGTATATTGCTTTCTTTTGTCATTTTGTGCTAAGAATTTCCCTTTAATAACTGAATTACATTGGGCACAGTGTAAGCAGGGGTAACAGCCTTTATTAGGGGTAGTTAAGTAATTTACATCAGACATTTTAGTTGTACCTATGTCAGCTTTTACTATGTGATCCCTAAGATTTTTTACCCTTCTATATGATGGCATAGGAGGGAGTTTAAATGATTCTATCTCTGGATTATATTTTGACAAAAGGTGCCAGTGTTTTCTTACTATTCTAAAGATGTCATTACTCTTGTCACTGTATTCCATTGAAAGCACTAATCTATCTGTTCCTTTCTCTGTTGGTTTTTTATCATGTATTCTATCCAAATCCTGAATGTTTTTAGCGATATTTTCTTTTGGATATCCTCTTTGGATAAATTTATTGCCCATAGACACTAGTCTTTCTGGCAATACTTTTTGATCTCTAACTATTCTTTTAGTACGCAAAAGTTGACTCCTGGGTATGGATTTAAAAACAGTATCAGGATGGAAACTTTCATATCGCAGCAGAGTATTTCTATCTGTGGGTTTTACATATAGATCTGTACTTAATGTATTTCCATGTCGATATACAGTTGTATCCAGAAAGTTAATCTTTTGGATAGAGTAAGTAAGGGTAAATCTTAGGCCTGTCATGGAGGCATTGATATCCTCAACAAACTGTATCAGGGACTCCAATGAGCCCCCCCATATGCCAAAAATATCATCTATATACCTTAGCCACAGCTTACAATGGCTGATGAATGGCTGATTAGTGTAGACAAATTTGTTCTCAAAGCCACTCATGAACAAATTGGCATATGAGGGGGCTACATTGGAGCCCATGGCTGTTCCCCGCTTTTGCATGTAGTAAGTGTCTTGAAAGAGAAAATAATTGCAATATAGGACAAGTCTTAGCATGTCATCAAAAAAATCAATCTGAGATAGATTATATAAGCCACTGTCACTCAAAAAGCTTTTCACAGTCAATAGGCCTGCCTCATGGGGAATAGAGGTATATAAATTTACCACATCCAGTGAAAAAATTAACCAAGTATCCTCTATTTCAATCCCCATAAGTTTTGAAAGAAAATCATTTGTATCCTTAATAAAGGATTTTTGTTGTTTGACAAATGGAAAGAGGACTTTGTCCAGAAAGATAGAGATATTAGAAAAAATAGAATCGGTACAGGCCACAATAGGGCGTCCTGGTGGATGTAATAAGCTTTTATGGACTTTGGGTAATGTATAAAAAATTGGTGTTATAGGGTATTTGTTATACAAAAAATCATAGACCTGTTTAGAAATAATGTTATGTGTCAAAGCTCTATCTAATATGCCCTTAAGTTCTCTTTGTATTTCTTTAAGAGGATCATGATCCAGTATTTCATAAACCCCTCCATCTGACAGCTGTTGTAATATCTCCTGCACATAATAGTCAGTGTCTAACACTATTATTGCTCCGCCCTTGTCAGCATTTTTTATGGTGATATTTTTGTTATTTTTCAAAGTAGATATAGCCTCCCATTCCCCTTTTGTGAGGTTATGTTGTTTTGTGTAAGGATTTAATCTAGTTTTTTTCATTAGATTAGCAACATCTTGTTGAACAAATTTAACAAATGTTTCTACACCTGAGTTGCTTGTTGGAGGTACATATGAAGATTTTTTGTGCAGATTTAACTTTTTCAAATTCAAACATTCACTCTGCATATCATCTTCATTTATTGCATTAGTTTCACTTACATTGGCTACATTTTTACCACCATATATTGTTTTCAACCTTAGCAGTCTGAAAAATTTGTATAGATCTTTATCAATTTCAAACTCATCACAATCTTTCACTGGACAGTATGACAAGCCCTTCATTAAAGGGACACTGGACCCAATTTTTTCTTTTATCATTCAGATAGAGCATGCAATTTTAAGCAACTTTCTAATTTACTCCTATTATCAATTTTTCTTCGTTCACTTGCTATCTTTATTTGAAAAAGAAGGCATCTAAGCTTCTTTTTTGTTTCAGGACTCTGGACATCACTTTTTGTATTGGTGGATGAATTTATCCACCAATCAGCAAGAATAACCCAGGTTATTCACCAAAAATGGGCCGGCATCTAAACTTACATTCTTGCATTTCAAATACAGATACCAAGAGAAGGAAGAAAATTTGATAATAGGAGTAAATTAGAAAGTTGCTTAACATTGCATGCTCTATCTGAATCACGAAAGAAAAAATTTGGGTTCAGTGTCCCTTTAATAAGCTATGCTCATTATCTGTAAGCTTATATTTAGAGATATTAATAACCAGATTAATTTCAACATTTGCCTGTGGACTAGCATTGGGTATCACTGGTATAAACTCAGACAGTGTACTATCTACTATGTCACATTCTAAGGAGTTAATTTCAGGCAGTTCATTTTCCCTTATTATACCACACTCTAAGAGGTTAATCTCAGGCAGTTCATTTCCCTCAAGTGGATTTTCAGATAACACTGGAGTACTAGCAATATTAGACAGTTCGTTCCATTCATTTCCCTTTATGAAGTTAGTAACAGGCAGTTCATTTTTGTTAAACAGTAAGGGGTTAACAACCGGCAACTTTTTTACCTCTATTGTTGCTTTCTCATACCCCTGCGATGTCTGGCTCCTCTCCGTGACCGCTGCGGCTGCCCTTGCTGGTTCCAGGAACTCCGTGTGTGCATCTTGTACTCCCTTTGATCGGCGGTGCTTCCGCCCTCCCCTCCGGTGTCGCCTTCTGAGCCTGTGTCTAAAAAACTCTCGCCGGATGATGAGCTGTCTTCCTTTTCTTGCGCTGCTGTAGTTCTCGGCTGTCTCCTCCAGCGTGGGCCCTCACGTCGTGACGTCTGGTCATGTGACCACTGGTACACTCGGTTGTTAGCATAGTCCGTTTCATCCCGTATGAATTTAACCCTTTTCCTTTCTTCCAGGTCTGAACGGTATTGTGCCAGTAATGCATCTACTTCTTCTTTAGTAGTTTTCAGCATATCCAGGGTGAGTTTAGTTTCCATTATTCTTTCCACTTCTGATACGGTTTTTTTCTGTTTCTCAATTTCCAGTTGTAGGCACTCCACGGTCAGGACGATAAGGTCAAATGAGCACTTATTCAGAATGCTCTCAAATTTATTTTTATACATTTCATTGTTAGATAGAATGGTGGGCCTCAGTTTAACTCTTAAGCCTCTGGGGATCCTTTTAATACGGTAGTATTCTGCAAGTGTCACAGAATGCAGTTCCAGAGATATCAATTTTCTTTTTGTTCTCTCATACTCTTTTTTAGTGTCTGCTTCTGCAGTGACCCTTAAGAAATTCCTTGATCCCAGGGCCAATGAGGTGATGCGTGCTGCATCTATGTCTGAATAAGAGAAAGTAGAAGGCTGCTTGTCCTCCATTATGTTTTCACTCACTACAGGTGCTCGTGACTCTGCTGATTCCATAAACAAGAAGTAAGTGAGTTGAATCCAGCACCATAGGTTTTAGTAAAGTTTCTTTCCCACCTGTGTGCACGTTACCAAGGAGTATCAGCCAAACTCCAGTGTATACAGTCCATGTAGAAAATAAGGTAACAGCACCACAGCACACAATCTTCTTTTAAAGGTGAAAAATCTTTATTTGAGGTTTAGCAACCAGTAAAAAAGCGACGTTTCGGACCTACATAGTCCTTAATCATGCATAAGTTAAAATCAAACAAACAGACTTTAAAAAGGGTATCTGGACCAATCATGCTTCAATTCTCAGTGTTAATTGGTTTAACCCATACCTATCCAGGTTTGTAAATTTCAACAACACAGTGACCTCTAGTGGTACCAGAATATATTCCATCATTTAAAACCATTATAAAAACAAATACAAATTTATTCAAATCTATTTGGATAGAATACATGATAGAATACATGATAAAAAACCAACAGAGAAAGGAACAGATAGATTAGTGCTTTCAATGGAATACAGTGACAAGAGTAATGACATCTTTAGAATAGTAAGAAAACACTGGCACCTTTTGTCAAAATATAATCCAGAGATAGAATCATTTAAACTCCCTCCTATGCCATCATATAGAAGGGTAAAAAATCTTAGGGATCACATAGTAAAAGCTGACATAGGTACAACTAAAATGTCTGATGTAAATTACTTAACTACCCCTAATAAAGGCTGTTACCCCTGCTTACACTGTGCCCAATGTAATTCAGTTATTAAAGGGAAATTCTTAGCACAAAATGACAAAAGAAAGCAATATACAATCAATGGGTTATATACATGCCAAACTAACTATGCAATCTACCTACTTAAATGCCCATGTGGCCTTTGTTACATTGGCGAGACCACCCAAGCCGCCAGGGATAGGTTTAGTCAACATAAAGCATCCATTAAATCAAAAGATATGTCACTTCCAGTATCAGCACATTTTACAAATATGGGCCATACAGTAAGCCAGCTTCGCTTTCAAGTGATTGACCATATCCCCCATCATAGAAGAGGGGGTAATAGGGAACTAAAACTAAAACAGAAAGAAGTATGGTGGATTAAACGTCTGAACACATTACATCCATATGGTCTGAATAGAGATTATGATTTGTATTTGTTTTTATAATGGTTTTAAATGATGGAATATATTCTGGTACCACTAGAGGTCACTGTGTTGTTGAAATTTACAAACCTGGATAGGTATGGGTTAAACCAATTAACACTGAGAATTGAAGCATGATTGGTCCAGATACCCTTTTTAAAGTCTGTTTGTTTGATTTTAACTTATGCATGATTAAGGACTATGTAGGTCCGAAACGTCGCTTTTTTACTGGTTGCTAAACCTCAAATAAAGATTTTTCACCTTTAAAAGAAGATTGTGTGCTGTTACCTTATTTTCTACATGGACTATATATATATATATATATATATATATACATACATACATACACACGTGTGTGTGTATAATCTAAATAATAATTCTATAATCATATTTAATGTTTTTTATTGTGTATTTATTGTAAATATTTCACATTACAATTTCCTTCTTCATATTAAATAAATGTTTATACCTGTGTATCTATTCACGTAGATATATAGGTATAGATAGATATATATTACATTATCTTTATCAGATATATATATATATATATATATATATATATATATATATATATATATATATATATATTTAATAATAATAAAAAAATTCTATGTGAAGAACATTGAAATATAAAATATGCGTAGCGTGATTCGGGTTTTGCGCTTTATGTCTAATGCGGTGTTGGGTTACCGCATGTGAATAATTTAGAAAAAAAGAAAACAGAGGCGCCACCATGGCCCAGTACCACCAAGACAAGTAGATGTGAAGACAAATAACAATAGATATACTCACAAACATACAGCACACAAGTGGTGCTATTGAGGCGGGCTGGAACTTCACAGTAGTCCAGCTCACTGTTAATCCTTAGCAAAGATCCAGTAGAGATTCCTAGGGAGGCCTGAGGTGAGATGTATAAAGGAAAAAAAGGCAAACCAACAAGGCCCAGTAACGTTTGAGCAAAGGGAGGATGTGACCTAATGAGTATACTCACAGGATCCAAAGCACCTCCAGGTGCAATACCAGCAAGCTGGAACCACAAAGTCGCCCAGTAGACAATCCACAACAGGTAATCCCCAGCTTCCAGCTAAGAGAGATTATAAAACAGAGGATAGTGCAATGGTGCACCCCAAATAAATATTGGGTAAAATACCCCACAAGCAAGTGTATGTAAAAATCATAAAATATTTAATAACACAGCGACGCGTTTCTCAGCCTCCTATGGGCTGTTTCATCAGGCTATAATAAAACATTAAAATATACACTTGCTATATAACAAACTAAAAGACCCTAAAGTGATCTGATAGGACAATCAATTTGAATTTGCACCAATGTGTGATCAGTAACAATCAATTGCTAAGGCAACCATAATTGGCAAGGGAGTGGACAGGTGGACACAAGCATGCAAATAATTAACACAGCAAAAAAGTCCTAAGTATATCACCCATGCAACAATTCGTAACTATAGTAACCCAAGATCAGCATAAAACAAATAAATTCATACAAACAATTCATTAAACACTCAAATAGACATAATACATAAAGGTTTCATTGACACATGTAAAATTATATAAAAATCTATTCCATTAACCCCTGATACAGAGGCTGATAGATAGCAGATAACCATATTCACAGAGAATATATAGGGAATATATATTATATATTAATTAATACATAGACCATCTGTATTACAATGACGTTCTTAACCCACAGTAAACAAAACATCTTATCCCAAAGATTGATAGTAATAAACTCATAAAAGATCTTTTAGTTGATCTGTAATTAAAAAACATGACCATCAGTAGGTAATATTAAGTAAAGGTAAACAACCCTATGTGGTCTCATGAGCTGTGTGTGGAAAAACTGTCTTGCTCTTTACGGTGATGCAAGTATTGTGCTTAGTTACCTGCAAGGGATGAACGTCGCTTCATCGTGTGATTATTACATTAGCATACTTGTATAATACAGGGGCATCAGCTTATCTCAAACCCGAATTGATTAAAGAATACTTTTTAAAAGAATCAACGCCGTTTAAAGCGTAATCCTCTTTGTATTGTGTCATTTGACATATAGTGTCGATGCCGGAGCTTCCTCCAATAGTCTTCCCTAGTTTAGGGGGAGTGTGTGTCAGCTCCAATCAGCCTTCATGTCATGAAAAGGATATGTTTCTATTCCAATCAGCGGCCATTACACTAGCCATACTAGTGTGTGCGTATTCTCTAAGGGGAGCGTGTCTAAGGGCCAATCAGGGACGAGTAATAGGACGTACTTATTAAAATCTCCACAATTATTGGTAGGTAAGGATAGGTTTAAAAGGCATGTAAACCCACTCCAGTCAGCCTTTTTATCATGTAATTCAAATCCAATCGGCACCCATTTAGCTAACCAATAATAGTGTGTACATATTTTCTAAAGGGAGTGTGTTTTAAAGCCTATCAGAAGCGACAGGCAACGTTCCTCTTAATATCTCTATGGCCATTGGTAGACCGGAATACAATATGGGTGTATATTCTGCCGATACGAGACAGACCCAATCTAGTAGTTACAGGAGATGTTGGTATCGGTATCTGTATTGCACAAATACCGTGATGAGTAATGTTGACTGTTTAATAAAATATATATTACATCAGTATGCTAATAAAATGCAATATATCCTAAAACTGTTTGTGGTACTATTAATGGCTCTCTATCATTTGACGATCTAATGGTGAAAGAGTGTATACTAGTGATAAAATTAATATGGATCAACCTTAACTAATGAATCCAATGTTAGCAATCTCATATATCCAAATATATCATGTCATAATGAAAAAAATGTGACCCTTTGTGTCTTACGGACGGTTGTATGTGACAGAATGTGACACAACAGTTCATAAGTGAACATAAGTGTAGAAATCAAACTGATCTGAAGAGTGAATTTGAATTCTTAGTAATAATGGACTCAGATCTAATAAAGTTTGTTGCAGATAGACTGCAGTATGTGTCTATGATAAAATGTGTCTGGTTGATAAGAGAATTAGTAAGTGAAAAATGATGTGAAAAAGAACCCTATGTAGAGTGTAATATAACCTATAAATAAAATGTTAGGTGTCTTACTAGTAAGATGTGAATAAATATGAAAATATATAAATATAAGTGGGAGTGGAAGTGAAAAATTCAAATATTAAATTGAAATAATAATATTATTAGACATTAAGTGGTAATTATGAATGGTATGAAGTGTATATAATATAGGTGATAATAACAAATCGACAAGAGCAAATACAAAATAATAAGGTTGTAGTATCTTAATGCAATCACAGTCAACATTGCATCTAAAGAGTGTCAGATAATTAACCTACAATGAAGCAATATATAGTTGCACCAGTGACATAATGATGTCAAAACAGTCTCTTGTTATCCGTAAACAATCCCATAAAGTAGCATCTACATTCATTTGCAAATTAATAGTAATAGTGATATCTTACCCAATCTATCATATTTATATCGGGTTGTTCTATAGATGGATAATCCCTAAAACGGTTACTCTGGTAACCCTTCACTGGTGTGTTATGTAAACATGAAATATTATTTAAAAAAATTATAATTATTATTAATTATTATAGATGCTTTGAAATATACATATATTCTATGGATTATTTATAATTTTTTAGTACATCTATAATAATTATTTACATTAATTATTAAGATTTTCCAATATTTTATAATTAATAAATATATAACGCACCTTAAGATTACTCATGTAGGGTTAGCGCGCATGAAGAACTAATGTACTCCCGTCGGTTTTTTTGTGCAAACATATTTAACATATCTATCTAAATAGTCTTATGTTAGGCAGTTATGTTAAATTTGGAGTTTTATAGATGCCTAGTGGATTGTACAAGAAAATCCCAATGAACCATTTGGGAGATAGATGCCTTTTAATTCTGAGTTTTCTTTGGTGGACAGTTTGATAAATTTAGATATAAGTAAGTAATTTTGCTAGGAAGTGACTAACTTGTTTTGTTTGTTTTGACGCTGTCATCAGATGTGCAATGGGATGTGGCTATTGAAATTTGTTGAGGAAAAATATCTTTCTTATTTACATAGAGATGTTTAGGTGATATTTTCTAGTCAGCTTTTTACAGATATGCTGCGTTACTATTTTACAGATATGCTGCGTTACTTTCAAGTGTTTCAACATTTGGGTATCATGTGCCTTTAAAGTCTATATAGTGGTGGACATAATGAACAGAGGGCCCTAGTGCAATAATTTTTTTTGGGCCCCCCAAGACATCTTACATTTGCACATATATATAAAACTTTTGAATAGTGAATGCATACCCTCTGCATTTGTGTGTGTATGTATATATATATATATATATATATATATATATATATATATACACACCAACATGTTGTTGTATTTTGCCCAGAAATCAACTTCACCCAGCAGTGATTCAAACCTTCTCCCAGCTGATGAGTGGCAAACACCATGAAACAGTCTGTCCTGGGATGGTTCTGAATCACTGTGCTAACCCTAGCTAAGCTTATAATAGAATTCTATTCTATCTGTTGGTGGTTCCCAAAAAAGAGGGAACTTTTTCGACCCATTAAAGTGTCTCAACAAGTTTCTCAGGGTACCGTCTTTCAAAATGGAAACCATTCGTTCCATACTTCCTTTGGTTCAAGAGGGTCGGTTCATGTCAACCACAGACTCAAGGATCCGTAGCTTCATGCTCCCATCCACAGGGATCATCACAAGATCCTGAGATTCACCTTTCTAGACATTTTCAGTTTGTGAATCTTCCGTTTGGTTTTGCCACATCTCCCAGAATTTTGTCAAAGGTTCTGGGGGCTCTCTTTGCAATGATCAGGTCTCAGGGAATTGCAATGGCGCCCTATCTGGACGACATATTGGTTCAGGCGCCATCTTTTCAACAAGCAAACTCTCATACAGAGATCTTGTTGTCTTCTCTACGTTCCCACGGATGGAAAGTGCATCTGGAGAAGAGTGCCCTTGTTCCAGCTACAAGGGTGGTTTTCTTAGGAACCATAATAGATTCCCTATCTATGAAAATTTTTCTGATAGAGGTCAGAAAATCCAAAATTCTTTCCACTTGCCTCTCTCTTCATTCTACTATTCGGCTATCAGTAGCGCAATGTATGGATGTAATTGGTCTGATGGTCGCTTTCATGGACATCATTCCCTTTGCTCGATTCCATTTGAGAGCTCTGCAGTTATGCATGCTCAGACAATGCAACAAAGACCATCCGGATCTGTCTCAGAGAATAGATCTAGACCAGTCGACAAGAGACTCTCTCCCATGGTGGCTTGCTCAGGAGCATTTGTCTCAGGGCACATGCATCCGGAGAACTTCCTGGGTGATAGTGACCACAGATGCCAGCCAGCTAGACTGGGGAGCAGTCTGGGACTCATTAAAGGCTCAGGGACTATGGACTTGGGAGGAGTCTTCTCTTCCAATAAACATTTTGGAGTTGAGAGCGATTTACAATGCTCAGATAGCTTGGCCTCAATTGTCCTTAGCTCGGTTTATCAGGTTCCAGTCTGACAACATCATCTCAGTGGCTTACATCAACCACCAGGGAGGAACTCGGAGTTCCTTAGCCATGAAGGAGGTGGCTCGGATTATTCAGTGGGTGGAAGCTCACAATTGTTGTCTTTCTGCCATCTACATTCCAGGAGTTGACAACTGGGAAGCGGATTTCCTGAGCAGACAAACATTTCATCCTGGGGAGTGGGCTTTCCATCTGGAGGTGTTCTCCAGGTTAACCCTCAAGTGGGGGGAGCCGGCAGAATGCCAAGCTTCCAAGGTACGGTTCAAGGTCAAGAGATCTGCAGGCCACTCTGATAGAGGCTCTGGCGGTTCCTTGGGTTTTCGGTCTAGCATACCTGTTTCCTCCGTTTGCGCTCATTCCATGAGTCATTGCTTGTATCAAACAGGAGAGAGCGTCAGTAATTCTAATAGCTCCTGCATGACCTTGCAGGATCTGGTATGCAGACCTAGTAAATATGTCATCTCTACCACCTTGGGGCATGCCTCGAGGAAGGATCTTTTAACTCAGGGACCATTCCTTCATCCAAATCTCATTTCTCTGAAGCTGACTGCTTGGAGATTGAACGCTTAGTTCTGGCTAAGCTTGGGTTTTCTGAGTCGGTCCTTGAGCCCATGCTACTGGCTCACAAGCCTGTTACTCGTAAAATTTACCATAAGGTATGGCGTACATACCTTTATTGGTGTGAATCCAAAGGATACTCTTGGAGTAGGGTCAGGATTCCTAGGATTTTGTCTTTTCTCCAGGAAGGTCTGGAGAAAGGGTTGTCATAACTACAGAAAAAGACAAGAGGCGCCTCATAGGGGGAGTATGTCTAAATAGAGGAATACCCTTGATATGGTGACAAGTGGCAACTCGCATTAAGATGGGCACTACATGTACAGAAAGGGTTGTCAGTCAGTTCTATGAAAGGTCAGATTTCTGCTTTATCTGTTATTTTACATAAGCATCAGGCAGATGTGCCAGATGTTCAATCTTTTTGTCAGGCCCTGGTCAGAATCAGGCCTGTGTTTAAACCTGTTGCTCCTTCTTGGAGCCTTAACCTTGTTCTTAAAGTTTTGCAGCAGGCTCCGTTTGAGCCAATGCATTCTATAGATATTAAGTTGTTATCTTGGAAGGTTTTGTTTCTTATTGCTATCTGCTAGGAGAGTTTCGGAACTCTTGGGTTTGCAGTGTGATTCGCCTTACCTTATCTTTCATGCAGATAAGGCGGTTCTTCGTACTAAAGTGATTTCGGATAGAAATATTAATCAGGAAATTGTTGTTCCTTCTCTCTGTCCCAATACTTCTTCTCATAACATCTATTGCACAACTTGGATGTTGTGCGTGCTCTAAAATTCTACCTACAGGAGACTTAGGGTTTTCGCCAGTCTTCTGCCCTATTTGTTTGTTTCTCAGGAAAGCGTAAGAGTCAGAAGGCTACTGCTATTTTTCTTTGCCTCTGGTTGAGAAGCATAATTGGTTTTGCTTATGAGACTGCTGGTCAGCAGCCTCTTGAAAGAATTATAGCTCATTCCACTAGGGCTGTCTCTTCTTCTTGGGCTTTCAGAAATGAAGCTTCTGTGGAACAGATTTGCAAGGCTGCAACTTGGTCCTCTCTGCATACATTTTCAAAATTTTACAAATTTGATACTTTTGCCTCACCTGAGGCCTCTTTTGGGAGAAAGGTTCTTCAAGAGGTGGTGCCTTCTGTTTAGGTCTCTCTGTCTTCTTCTCCCTCCCTATTCATTCCGTGTCCTTTAGCTTGGGTATTGGTTCCCACTAGTAATTGGAATGACGTTGTGGACTCTCCATATCTTAGGAAAGAAAAAAAAATTGATGCTTACCTGATAAATTTATTTCTTTCCGTATATGGAGTCTATGATCCCACCCTTGATTAAGACAGTTATTTTTTACTAAACCTCAGGCACCTCTACACCTTTGTGTTATTCCTTTTTCCATTTCCCTTCGGTCGAATGACTGGGATTATGGGTAGGGGAGTGACACTTAACAGTTTTGCTGTAGTGCTCTTTGCCTCCTCCTTCTGGCCAGGAGTGTTATTCCCACTAGTAATTGGAATGACGTTGTGGACTCTCCATATCCGGAAAGAAAGAAATGTATCAGGTAAGCATACATTTTGTTTTTACATGTTTTCAGCTAATTGACTGCAAACGGCTCAAATGCACTTATATATATGTCTATATATCTGTACATATGTGTTTATATGTGTAATATGTCTGTAAATACATATATAAACTTAGAAATACATATGTATACACCTCTCTACATATACATACATATACATATTTAGATATGTATGTATCTCTATGTTAAAGCCCTTTTTTCCCCTAACACCTGAGACCTCATACCTTTGAGGCCTTATAACATTTTATTGGCACTTTTTAGAAATCATTTTTATTAGATAGTGTTAATAGAAGTGTACTTTTAAATGTAATTTTAATGTGTTTTGTGCAACTTTTTAGTTGAGCGTAACAGTTCACCAGAGCTCTGGAGCTCTGAGGTTGCGCTATCCCGTTGTGCGTTAAATTCAATTGTGCTCAATCAAAAGTGTTTACTTTCAACTTGTAATATGTGCGTTATTTTCGGCCCTCACACAGAGCTGTGATAAATCCCTTATGGCTCGTGAATAACAATTAGCATGCACACGTAATCTAGCTCTAAGAGGTTAAAAAAAAGTGTGTGAGTGATAACAGAGGGTTTGAAATTGTATAACAGGAGAGCATAACTCGAGCCAAAAATCATAAGTAGGAAGGGGGAGGTTACACAATGGCTCTAATACAGCAGGGAAAAGCTGGCTAGGAACATAATACTAGATTAACTAGGCTGCTAAAAAAAAAAAAGGTCAGCAAGGGAAGAGAAAAGCATGCTGAGCTGCTGCTGACAATATGAGATTAGCTTTAGTATCATCTGGAATAATAAATCACTCCTGCCTTGTCTAGACTCAATGCAGACAACAGAGATGGCTCCGCGCTGGAGGGGGAGGGCAAAGCAGGAGACATCTCTCAGTCTGACTGCACTGTGAAAGACAGGGAAACAGTGCAGCCGGAAATGTCATGCTACACTCGCTGTGCATCCTCCTGCTTTAGGACAGCAGTGTGTACACACACACACACCCTGCTTTACTCCAACCATTTTTACTTTCATTGCACTGTGGCTGTATGCATGTAATGAAATGTGAACATTTTAATAAATTAAAAAACTTCAAGAACTGTGAGAGGCCTACTGCTGTGCTATTGGATGCCCCCCTGCTAGGGTTGCCACCTGCCCTGGTCTGAGGCTCTGTGTCCCGGAACTAGCCTCAAATTCCCCGGGCTAAGCACTCCCCTGGCACAGCAGTGATTCAAGCACAGACTTTACAAAAAATAAGCTGACCAGTGGAGCGCTTAGCCTGGGGTTACTAACCAGGTAGGTGGAGGAGAAGCAATATAGCAAACAGGCTGCCAACCTGTAGGTTGTCACTATAGTGACCGTGACGCCCATCCTTTACGCTGCTTCCGTCTGGTAGGGTGAAAGGTCAGGAGTGTCACGGTGTACTCTTGCTATACATGTGGGTCTCGCTCTGCTGCACTATGCTCTCCTTGTTATCTCGGTCCCTAATCTCTGCTGCCCGAATTGCGGTAGCCCAGATCTCCAACTGTGCTCCTTGGTCCCCTGGGCCCTGCACGCTCCTTCACTAGATCTATATGGAAGGTCGGGGGGTGGGGCAGGTTCTCCGCTTAAGCCGACTTTCCTTTACCCTCATCGGGACTTCCCTGCTGTGTGTTGTATATTATATATATATATATATATATATATATATATATATATATATATATATATATATATTATATATTTCTCCTACATTGGTGTGTCCGGTCCACGGCTTCATCCTTACTTGTGGGATATTCTCATCCCCTACAGGAAGTGGCAAAGAGAGCACAACAGCAGAGCTGTCCATATAGCTCCCCCTGTAGCTCCGCCCCCCAGTCATTCTCTTTGCCGCTCTGTACAAGTAGCATCTCCACGGGGGTGGTAAAGAGTATGTGGTGTTAGTTGTAGTTTTTTATTTCTTCTATCAAGAGTTTGTTATTTTAAAATAGTGCCGGTTTGTACTATTTACTCTGCAACAGAAAATGAAGAAGATTTCTGTTAAAGAGGAGTATGATTTTAGCACCAGTAACTAAAATCCATTGCTGTTCCCACGCAGGACTGTTGAAACCAGAGAACATCAGTTGGGGGGAACAGTTTGCAGGCTTATCTGCTTAAGGTATGATCAGTCATTTTTCTAACAAGACCATGTAATGCTAGAAATTCCCTCTGGGAGAGGTAAGCCATTTTTTCTTAGACTTTGTATAAAATGATGGCTTATATTTAGGGCTCTATGCTGGTTGACACTATTGTGGGCTTTAAAATCGATTGCTTTTTAGCATGTTTTTCACTATATATAAGGTGTTTTTTCAGACTTTAAAACACTTTTGGGGTTTAATTTCGGCCTGGCACTTATTTGGACACCTAAATCTAGTCAGAAAGGCCCCTCCACCCTGGAATGAAGAGGGAGGAGGCCTCTTTTTCAGGCCTCAATTGCGCAGTTGATTTTGCCTAGGCAGTCCATGCAGCTTCATGTGGGGCATCAGAAGGACTCCAGAGAGGCTTATTCCTACTAAAATAATCCCTAAGCAAGGTAAAGACTACAGGGGAAGCTGTAGCATAGTACTGTAGTGTGTTAACCGGTTAATAACTGTTATTAGCTCCGGTTTGGGCATTAAGGGGTTAATTGGTCTGAAAATTTGTGTGCAATCTTTTCAAAGCATTAAGGCTCTGTGGTGAAAATTTCATTAAAATCGGATGTTTATTTCATGGTTTTTTGATGTGTCAGTAATAATGTGTGCTCTTTTATTATTTAAAGAGACAGTAACGTTTTTGTCAAAAATAATTTTTATTGCATTGTATTTCTGTTTAAGCCTGTCAAACATGTCTGAATCTTCAGATAGACTATGTTCTGTATGTCCAAAGGCCAAGGTGTTTCCCCCATTAAATTTATGTGTGCAGTGTGCCATAGCGTCCAACTAGCTTAAGGACAGTACAATCACACTTAAATATATAGCCCAAGATGATTCTTTAGCTGAAGGTAGTGAAGATAGCTTGCTTTCCTCTCCTTCTGTGTCAACACCAGCTATGCCCGCGCAGGCGATGCCCAGTACATCTAGCGCACCAATTGCGATTACTATGCAACAATTAGCATTTTTTATCAGAACTACCAGCCTTTCCTAGGAAGCGTGATTGCTCAGTTTTAAACACAGACATTGAGCAAGCAGACGCAGAGGATAATTTATCTGTAGTGCCCTCACATCAAGCTGACTTGGCGGTGAGGGAGGGCCTGTCTGAGGGAGAAATTTCTGACAGGAAAAGTTTCTCAGCAGGCAGAGCCTGATACTATAACATTTAAATTTAAGCTAGAACACCTCCGCGCCCTACTTAAGGAGGTCCTAGCTGCACTTGATGATTGTGATCCTTTGGTGATCCCAGAAAAATTGTGTAAAATGGACAATTTCCTAGAGGTCCCAGTACACACTGTTGCGTTTCTGATACCTAAGATAGCGGATATAGTGACTAAGGAGTGGGAGAAGCCAGGTGTTCCTTTTGTTCCCCCTCCTATATTTAAGAAAATGTTCCCCATTGTTGACCCCAGAAGGGACGCATGGCAGACGGTCCCTAAGGTAGAGGGGGAAGTTTCAACGTTAGCTAAGCGCACAACTATTCCAATAGAGGACAATTGCGCTTTCAAGATCCTATGGATAAAAAATTAGAAGGGTTGCTTAATAAAAATTTTGTTCAGCAAGGTTTCCTTCTTCAACCAATTTCGTGCATTATTCCTGTCACCACAGCGGCGTCTTTTTGGTTCGATGAACTAGAAAATTCGCTCCAGAAGGAGACTCCATATGATGAAGTCATGGACAGAATTCACGCACTGAAGTTGGCTAATTCCTTTATTTTAGATGCCGTTTTTCAATTAGCAAATTAGCGGCGAAAAATTCAGGTTTTGCAATAGTGGCGTGCAGGGCGCTTTGGCTAAAATCTTGGTCGGCGGATGTGTCGTCCAAAACAAAATTGCTTACTATTCCTTTCAAGGGTAAGACCCTATTCGGGCCAGAATTGAAAGAGATTATTTCAGACATCACTGGGGGAAAGGGCTATACCCTTCCACAGGATAGACCTTTCAAAGCAAAAAATAAGTCTAATTTTCGTTCCTTTCGCAATTTCAGGAAAGGACCGGCTCCTAGCTCTACAGCCTCTAGACAAGAGGGTAACACTTCCCAGCCCAAACCAGCATGGAAACCATTGCAAGGCTGGAACAAGGGGAAACACGCCAAGAAGCCTGCTGCTGCTACCAAATCAGCATGAAAGGATAGCCCCAGATCCGGGACCGGATCTGGTAGGGGGCAGACTCTCTCTCTTTGCTCAGGCTTGGGCAAGAGATGTCCTAGACCCCTGGGCTTTAGAGATTGTCTCTCAGGGGTATCTCCTAGAATTCAAGGACCTTTCTCCAAAGGGAAGGTTTCACATGTCTCGCTTGTCTTTAGACCAGACAAAGAGATGGGCATTCTTACATTGCGTAGAAGACCTTTTAAAAATTGGAGTGATACACCCAGTTCCAAAAGCAGAACAAGGACTGGGTTTTTACTCAAACCTGTTTGTAGTTCCCAAAAAGGAGGGAACGTTCAGGCCAATTCTGGACTTAAAGATCCTAAACATATTCCTCAGAGTTCCATCATTCAAAATGGAAACAATTCGAACAATTTTACCAATGATCCAGGAGGGTCAACACATGACTACCGTGGACCTAAAGGATGCATACCTGCATATTCCGATCCACAAAGTTCACCATCAGTTCCTAAGGTTCGCCTTCCTGGACAAGCATTATCAGTTTGTGGCTCTTCCCTTCGGATTGGCCACTGCTCCAAGAATTTTTACAAAGGTGTTATGATCCCTTCTAGCAGTGCTAAGGCCAAGGGGCATTGCGGTAGCACCTTACCTAGACGACATCTTAATTCAGGCATCTTCCTTCCACAAAGCGAAGGCTCATACGGATATTGTTCTAGCCTTCCCAAGGTCTCACGGGTGGAAGGTAAACGTAGAAAGAAGTTCTCTGTCCCGGGTCACTAGGGTTCCCTTCCTGGGAACAATAATAGACTGGGCCCTTGTGCAACTGCACCGACTAAACCACTAGTTGTTCAGCCCCTGAGTCTATAAACTATCGGCTAGATTACGAGCCTTGCGTTAGGCTTAAAAAGCAGCATTGGCCGATCCCGACGCTGCTTTTTAACGCCCGCTGGTATTATGATTCTAAAATTTACAGGTGTACCGCCCACTTACGTCAATTGCGTATCCTATATTTTCAATGGGACTTGCATAGCGCCGGTATTACGAGTCTGACCAAAAGTGAACTCTTAACTAAAGTGCTAAAAAGTACACTAACACCCATAAACCACCTATTAACCCCTAAACTGAGACCCCCCCCCCCCCCCCACATCGCAAACACTAAAATAAATATTTTAACTCCTAATCTGCCGAACCGGACATCGCCGCCACTATAATAAATATATTAACCCCTAAACCTCTGCACTCCCGCATCGCAAACACTAGTTAAATATTATTAACCCCTAATCTGCTGTCCCTAACATTGCTGCCACCTACCTACATTTATTAACCCCTAATCTGCCGCCCCCAACGTCGCCGCCACTATATTAAATGTATTAACCCCTAAACCTAAGTTTAACCCTACCCCCCAACTTAAATATAATTACAATAAATCTAAATAAAATTAGTACAATTAACTAAATTATTCCTATTTAAAACTAAATACTTACCTATGAAATAAACCCTAAGCTAGCTACAATATAACTAATAGTTACATTGTAGCTATTTTAGGGTTTATGTTTATTTTACAGACAACTTTGTATTTATTTTAACTAGGTACAATAGTTATTAAATAGTTATTAACTATTTAATAACTACCTAGCTAAAATAAATACAAAAGTACCTGTAAAATAAAACCTAACCTAAGTTACACTAACACTACACTATAATTAAATAAATTAACTAAATTAAATAGAATTAATTCCAATTAAATAAAATTATCTAAAGTACGAAAAAAAAAACACAAGATTTTTATACTAATTACACCTACTCTAATCCCCCTAACAAAATAAAAAAGCCCCCCAAAATAAAAAGAAGCCCTACACTACACTAAATTACAAATAGCCCTTAAAAGGGCCTTTTGCGGGGCATTGCCCCAAAGTAATAAGCTCTTTTACCTAAAAAAAAATTACAATTCACTCCCCAACATTAAAACCCACCACCCACACAACCAACCCTACTCTAAAACCCACCCAATCCCCCCTTAAAAAACCTAACACTAACCCCTTGAAGATCACCCTACCATGAGGCATCTTAACCCAACCGGGCCGAAGTCCTCAACGAAGCCGGGAGAAGTCTTCATCCATCCGGGCAGAAGTCTTCATCCAGACGGCATCTTCTATCTTCATCCATCCAGCACGGAGCAGGTCCATCTTCCAGACATCCGACGCGGAGCATCCTCTTCATCCAACGGCCGACGACTGAATGAAGGTTCCTTTAAATGACGTCATCCAAGATGGCGTCCCTTCAATTCCGATTGGCTGATAGAATTCTATCAGCCAATCGGAATTAAGGTTGAAAAAATCCTATTGGCTGATACAGTCAGCCAATAGGATTGAAGTTCAATCCTATTGGTTGATCCAATCAGCCAATAAGATTGAGCTGGCATTCTATTGACTGTTCCAATCAGTCAATAGAATGCCAGTTCAACCCTATTGGCTGATTGCCTTTTTTTTTCAACCTTAATTCCGATTGGCTGATAGAATTCTATCAGCCAATCGGAATTGAAGGGACGCCATCTTGGATGACGTCATTTAAAGGAACCTTCATTCAGTCGTCAGCCATCGGATGAAGAGGATGCTCCGCGTCGGATGTCTTGAAGATGGACCCGCTCCGCGCCGGATGGATGAAGATAGACCTTTGCATCTGCTGCACAACTACTTTTTGCTTCTTATTGATAAAAATAACAAAATCTCTACCTGAAAACAAAATGTGAGTGGTGAGCATAAACTGCTCGTTGGCACCGCACCCCTCCTAATGCAAAACTCGTAATCTAGGTGTATATGTTTTATATTACCACCAGTTTACACAGTGGTAATATAGAACATTTCAGATTTTAAATTCATAACATGCATTTCAGAAAATTAAATATGATAATGTTATATTATTTATGTCAGTTTTAATAGGGGCTTGAAACATAACTCATTGACTTCCCATTGACTTCATTTTAAACTGTTTTTTTTTTTTTTTTTGCAAATGTTTAGGAATGGAAACCCAGAGGGCGACCTGTAACAACACGATCTGGGCTCAATATCGCTTCCAATCACAAAAGGCTCACTAGTTGGATTAAACATACTGTCAATGCTATTCAGCTGAGTGCATAGATGCAGCCCAAATCGTGATGTCATCGGTGAGTGGAGCTTGGCAGACATTTCAAACTGGCCAGAAACACTATTCATTTTAAAATGACTTTTTTACAATTGCTGCTGAATGATATAGAAAGGGGTGCAGGAGACTATTTGCAGCTTAATCTAAGGTAAGACTTTAAGATGAATAAGGTGTAGACTGTCCCTTTAATGTTATAGATTAACAGATATTGCTTAGCATCATCTATAAGATATCATCCTAATTGCACCATCTGTGTATGAAAATTGCATATTGTGTTACTATTATACATGTCTGTAATTTCTTTCAGATTATGAAATCTTGTAAATTCTGAAGTCATTTGGACTTCATATATTAAAGCCCAGGCCCCAGAAGGACAATGTATCCCTCCAGGAACCTTGTCCGCCAGGCATCACTGCAAGTAGGCCGCATTCGCTGCCCACATTTGACATTGCACAAGTAATTGATTGTGCAGCTGCCCCCCATGCTCTCGCGCAGCCAATCATTTGAAAGCTAGGTTTCTAATCATCCCGATCAGAACTGATTGGGATGATTTAACTCTGCAAGACTTGAGGCATTGGAGAGAATAAGTAGCAGTGATCTTAAGACCGCAGCTACTTAACTAGTGTTTCTGGCCTGCTCTGAAACACTCGACCCCAGAAGATGCATCTGCAACTGAATAAATAGGGCCCAATATGTTTATACTCTTAAACCTCTCACAGTCCAAAAAAACACACACGGTTTGCGCTGTTACAGAGAGGTGTGCATAAAAATATACAATATACTACTATATTAAACTGCTATCCACAAGGAACTAATGGAGATGATAGATAGATAGATAGATAGATAGATAGATAGATAGTATAATACATTTAACTTTCAAGAGAATAATGGTGCAAAGCCCTCTGGACAAAATATCATTCAGATTACAGTAATGCTACTTTGCAGCAGGTAGCTTACTGCATACATGTATGAGTTATCATTTCAATATCAAAGAATTATTTGAAGCAAAGTTTACGCTCTACAGTTAGCTTCAGAGCTTTTTATTCAGCAAAGAATGTTGCCTTGCCTGGATAGGCTTTCTTTGAGACCTGCAGAGACTTTATACCATGATCCTATATCTCTTGGTTACATCTGAGCTAAAGAACATAGACCTTTGACACATTTTTTTTCAGGTAGAGATTTTGTTATTTTTATCAATAGGAAGCAAAAAGTAGTTGTGCGGCAGATGCAAAGGTCACACAATACCTTGTAAAGCTGTTGTGGTGCTACACAATTCAAATATTAGTCAATAGCACAACATTGCTACAGGCTTCAGAAATTACATGCAATTTATACCGGTTTCAGTCAGACTCCTTTGCACTATTCATAGCTTAAAAATCTCTCTTTATTCAACATTCATATTATGCAGCCAATCTCCTAGCTCTCTAAAGTTTGGCACATTGGTCCAAATGTCTTGGATATATTAATATATTCTCTATCAAAATGATGGTCTAAACTGAAAATAGTCTTCAGCAGTCTTATGGCTGCAAATTTCATAGGATTATATAGGCGAAAAGAGCCCAACAGTAGTTTTGCACCCGCTGCAGACCAGTAATTTAAAACCGGGAAAGCACATGATTCCTATAATTCCTGAACGTTCCTGAAAGCTGTTAAAAAAGATTAAGTAGTAATCAAAAAAATAAATGCAATTTGTGAAACCCAAAAGGCAAAGGGCTAAATTCATAGATTCTCATTATGCGGCCAAGGGGTCCTGTTGTTCAGGCAAAATTATATTAAAAATTACCTTGACGCTCATTTTACCTTACTTTTCTAGTCAAACACTAGTGCCCATTCCTGCCATTAACATTTACAGTTGTATTAAATAGCCCAATACATGATCTGTCACATTACAAACTTGAACTGTGAAAAACATGGAAAAAAGTAAATACATTTGTAAATGTGTGTATATGTTGAACATGCCTGTTTTGTTATTATATAGTAGTCTCACTGGATAGAATGGTATTTGCATCAGCAATCCCACTGATGAGAAAAAGTTTGATGGTGGGCATTTTAAAGTATTATCTATCAGCCAGATTCCGAGTTTTTATGGCTTTCTCGCTAATAACTTGCAAGTTATTTCCACCGCTCACCTTTAATAGCGCTGCTATTACAGGTTTGCAAAAAAAACGGCGTTTGCGGGCGATATGGCTGCGTTGAGCTCCATACCGCACACAAATACCAGCTCTGCTTAGAGCTGCTTTGACGTGCTCGTGCACAATTTCCCCATAGACATCAATGGGGAGAGCCGGCTAAAAAAAAGCCTAACACCTGCAATGACGGAGCGTAAAGCTCCATAACGCAGCCCCATAGATGTCTATGGGGAAAAAAAATGCATGTTTAAACCTAACACCCTAACATAAATCCTAAACACCCCTAATCTGCCGCCCCCAACATTGCTGACACCTACATTACACTTATTAACCCCTAATCTGCCACCCTCAATGTCGCCGCCACCTACATAAATTTATTAACCCCTAATCTGCTGCCCCCAACGTCTCCGCTGCTACTATACTAAAGTTATTAACCCCTAAACCTCTGGCCTCCCACATCACTAACACTAAATATATTAAACCCTAAACCTAACCCTAAGTCTAACCCTAACACTCCTAACTTTAATATAATTAAAATAAATCTAAATAAAACCTACTATTAATAACTAAATAATACCTATTTAAGACTAAATACTTACCTGTAAAATAAGCCCTAAGCTAGCTACAATATAACTTATAGTTACATTGTAGCTATCTTAGGTTTTATTTTTATTTCACAGCTAAGTTTGTATTTATTTTAACTAGGTAGACTAGTTAGTAAATGGTCATTAACTATTTTCTAGCTACCTAGTTAAAATAAATACAAAGTTACCTTTAAAATAAAACCTAACCTGAGTTACACTAACACCTAACATTACAATAAAATTAAATGAAAAAAAAATACATTTATCTAAATTACAAAAAAAAATAAACACTAAATTACACAAAATAAAAAAAAAATATTAAAAATAAAAAACAAATTACTCCTAATCTAATAGCCCTATCAAAATACTTCCAGCCTACACTTAACTGCCAATAGCACTTAAAAGGGCCTTTTGCGGGGCATTGCCCCAAAGAAATCAACTATTTTACCTGTAAAAAAAAAAATACAAACAACCCCCCAACAGTAAAACCCACCACCCACACAACCAACCCCCCAAATAAAAACCTACCTAAAAAAACCTAAGCTACCCATTGCCCTGAAAAGGGCATTTGGATGGGCATTGCCTTTACAAGGGCATTTAGCTCTTTAACATTGCCCACACCCTAAGCTAAAAATAAAATCCACCCAATAAACCCTTAAAAAAAAAAACTAACACTAACCTCCGAAAATCCACTTACAGTTTTGGAAGACCGGACATCCATCCTCATCCAGCCGGGAGAAGTCTTCATCCAAGCGGTAAGAAGTCCTCAACGAAGCCGGGAGAAGTCTTCATTCAAGCGGCAAAAAGTCGTCCTCCAGGCGGCAGAAGTCTTCATCCAGACGGCATCTTCTATCCTCATCCTTCCGACGCGGATCAGCTCCATCTTCAAGACATCCGGCACGGAGCATCCTCTTCATACAGTCCCAGCCATACACTGAAGGTTCCCTGTTGGTTTTTTATGGGTTTATTATTATTATTGGGTGGGTTTTATTTTTAGCTTAGGGTTTGGGCAATGTAAAAGAGCTAAATGCCCTTTTAAGGGCAATGCCCATCCAAATGCTCTTTTCAGGGCAATGGGGAGCTTAGGTTTTTTTAGGTAGGTTTTTATTTGGGGGGGGGCTTGGTTGTGTGGGTGGTGGGTTTTACTGTTGGGGGGTTATTAGTATTTTTTTTTTTACAGGTAAAATAGTTGATTTCTTTGGGGCAATGCCCCGCAAAAGGCCCTTTTAAGGGCTATTGGCAGTTTAGTTTAGGCTAGGGGTAGTAGATTAGGTGTAATTAGTTTAAATATTTCATTAATGTAATTTATTTCATTTTAGTATAATGTTAGGTTTAACTGTAAGACAGGTTAGGTTTTATTTCACAGGTAAATTTGTATTTATTTTTACTAGGTAGTTAATAAATATTTAATAACTATTTACTAACTAATCAACCTAGTTAAAATAAATACAAACTTACCTGTGAAATAAAAAAAAACATAAGCTAGATACAATATAACTATTAGTTATATTGTAGCTAGCTTAGGTTTTATTTTACAGGTAATTATTTAGTTTTAAATAGGAATAATTTAGATATTAATCGTAATTTTTATTTGGAATTATTTTAATTATGTTAAAGTTAGTTGGTGTTAGGGTTAGGGTTACGTTAGGGTTAGGTTTAGGGGTTAATAACTTTAGTATAGTGGCGGCGACATTGGGGGCAGCAGATTAGGGGTTAATAATATTTAACTAGTGTTTGCGATGCGGGAGTACGGCATATTAGGGGTTAATATGTTTATTATAGTGGCAGCGATGTCCGGAGCGGCAGATTAGGGGTTAATAATTTTATTTTAGTGTTTGTAATGCGGGAGGGCCGGGGTTTAGGGGTTAATAGGTAGTTTATGGGTGTTAGTGTACTTTGTAACACTTTAGTTACGAGTTTTATGGTACAGCTTTGTAACGTAAAACTCATAACTACTGACTTTCAGGTGGTGGTACAGATCTTGTAGTTATAGGCTGTACCGCTCACATTTTGGCCGGATAGGCAAACTCGTAATACCGGCGCTATGGAAGTCCCATTGAAAACAAACTTTCTCCTGTTAAGTGTGGTCAGTCATCATTACTTCTGGGATATTATCTCCTCCCCTACAGGAAGTGCAAGAGGATTCACCCAGCAGAGCTGCTATATAGCTCCTCCCCTCTACGTCACCTCCAGTCATTCTCTTGCACCCAACGAATAGATAGGATGTGTGAGAGGACTGTGGTGATTTAATTAGTTTATTAACTTCAATCAAAAGTTTGTTATTTTATAATAGCACCGGAGTGTGTTATTCATTCTCTGGTAGAATTTGAAGAAGAATCTACCGGAGTTTTTTCTATGATTTTAGCCGGAGTAGTTAAGATCATATTGCTGTTTCTCAGCCATCTGAGGAGAGGTAAACTTCAGATCAGGGGGCAGCGGGCAGATTAATCTGCAAAGAGGTATGTAGCAGTTTGTTATTTTCTGACATGGAATTGATGAGAAAATCCTGCCATACCGTTATAATGTAAACTCAGCCTTAAATGCAGTAGATGTAGCTGGTATCAGGCTGTCATGTATGTATATTTTACACTTCAGTATGCTGGGGAATGGTACTTCACTGGATTTTTACTGTATGCATAGACTTAACCTAATTTGCAGGGACTTGCAATAGGTTTTAAATAACAATTAATTTATTGAGGTTAAACGTTTTTTTTTGCTGGCATGTAAAAACGTTTATTTCTCTGAGGTACTGGGTGAAAAAATGTTTTGGGCACTTTTTTTTCCACTTGGCAATAGTTTTTGTTTAAATTAAAGCAGTTCACTGATCTCTCTCACTGTTATGTGTGAGGGGGAGGGGCCATTTTTGGCGCTTTTACTACGCATCAAAAAAAACTCAGTCAGAGGTTCATTTTCTTCCTGCATGATCCGGTTCATCTCTACAGAACTCAGGGATCTCCAAAGCCTTTTTTGAGGGAGGTAATCATCACAGCAGAGCTGTGAAGATTGTAGTTGACTGTGATAAAAAACGTTTATTTGTGTATTTTTTTCTGCTGCCTGGGTTAGTTATCCTTTGCTAATGGGAACAATCCTTTGCTAAAATTGTATATTTCTGACAGAGATTGATGCTATAACTTAATTATTTTCAACTGTCATAATTTTTTCTGTGCTTCTTATAGGCACAGTTCGTTTTCATATTATTGTAAATTACTTAAAAAAGCATTTCCAAGTTGCTAGTTAATTGCTAGTGTGTTAAACATGTCTGATTCAGAGGAAGATACATGTGCTATATGTGCTAATGCCAAAGTGGAGCCCAATAGAAGTTTATGTACTAACTGTATTGATGCTACTTTAAATAAAAGTCAATCTGTACAAATTGAACATATTTCACCAGACAACGAGGGGAGAGTTATGCCGACTAACTCGCCTCACGTGTCAGTACCTACATCTCCCGCTCGGGAGGTGCGTGATATTGTAGCGCCGAGTACATCTGGGCGGCCATTTCAAATCACATTACAGGATATGGCTACTGTTATGACTGAAGTTTTGGCTAAATTACCAGAACTTAGAGGCAAGCGTGATCACTCTGGGGTGAGAACAGAGTGCGCTGATAACATTAGGGCCATGTCAGACACTGCGTCACAGGCGGCAGAACATGAGGACGGAGAACTTCATTCTGTGGGTGACGGTTCTGATCCAAATAGATTGGATTCAGATATTTCAAATTTTAAATTTAAGCTGGAAAACCTCCGTGTATTACTAGGGGAGGTGTTAGCGGCTCTGAATGATTGTAACACAGTTGCAATACCAGAGAAAATGTGTAGGTTGGATAAATATTTTGCGGTACCGGCGAGTACTGATGTTTTTCCTATACCTAAGAGACTTACTGAAATTGTTACTAAGGAGTGGGATAGGCCCGGTGTACCGTTCTCACCCCCTCCGATATTTAGAAAAATGTTTCCAATAGACGCCACCACACGGGACTTATGGCAAACGGTCCCTAAGGTGGAGGGAGCAGTTTCTACTTTAGCTAAGCGTACCACTATCCCGGTGGAGGATAGCTGTGCCTTTTCAGATCCAATGGATAAAAAATTAGAGGGTTACCTTAAGAAAATGTTTGTTCAACAAGGTTTTATATTGCAACCTCTTGCATGTATTACACCTGTCACGGCTGCAGCAGCATTTTGGTTTGAGTCTCTGGAAGAGACACTTCAATCATCTACACTAGATGAGATTACAGACAAACTTAAAGCCCTTAAGTTAGCTAACTCATTTATTTCAGATGCCGTAGTACATTTAACTAAACTTACGGCTAAGAATTCCGGATTTGCCATTCAGGCACGCAGAGCACTGTGGCTAAAATCCTGGTCAGCTGATGTTACTTCTAAATCTAAATTGCTTAATATACCTTTCAAAGGGCAAACCTTGTTCGGGCCCGGGTTGAAGGAGATTATCGCTGACATTACAGGAGGTAAAGGCCATGCCCTGCCTCAGGACAAAGCCAAACCTAGGGCTAGACAGTCTAATTTTCGTTCCTTTCGTAATTTCAAAGCAGGAACAGCATCAACCTCCTCTGCACCAAAACAGGAAGGAGCTGTTGCTCGCTACAGACAAGGCTGGAAACCTAACCAGTCTTGGAACAAGGGCAAGCAGGCCAGGAAACCTGCTGCTGCCCCTAAGACAGCATGAATCGAGGGCCCGCGATCCGGGACCGGATCTAGTAGGGGGCAGACTTTCTCTCTTCGCCCAGGCTTGGGCAAGAGATGTTCAGGATCCCTGGGCGTTAGAGATCATATCTCAGGGATACCTTCTGGACTTCAAATCCTCTCCCCCAAGAGGGAGATTTCATCTGTCAAGGTTATCAACAAACCAAATAAAGAAAGAAGCGTTCCTACGCTGCGTACAAGATCTTTTATTAATGGGAGTGATCCATCCAGTTCCGCGGTCGGAACAAGGACAAGGGTTTTACTCAAATCTGTTTGTAGTTCCCAAAAAAGAGGGAACTTTCAGGCCAATCTTGGATTTAAAGATCCTAAACAAATTCCTAAGAGTTCCATCGTTCAAGATGGAAACGATTCGAACAATTTTGCCCATGATCCAAGAGGGTCAGTACATGACCACAGTGGATTTAAAGGATGCTTACCTTCACTTACCGATTCACAGAAATCATTACCGGTATCTAAGGTTTGCCTTTCTAGACAGGCATTACCAGTTTGTAGCTCTTCCATTCGGACTGGCTACGGCTCCAAGAATCTTCACAAAGGTTCTGGGTACTCTTCTGGCGGTACTAAGACCGCGAGGAATTTCGGTAGCTCCTTACCTAGACGACATTCTGATACAAGCTTCAAGCTTTCAAACTGTCAAGTCTCATACAGAGTTAGTACTGGCATTTCTAAGGTCGCATGGATGGAAGTTGAACGAAAAGAAGAGTTCTCTCTTTCCACTCACAAGAGTTCCCTTCTTGGGGACTCTGATAGATTCTGTAGAAATGAAGATTTACCTGACAGAAGACAGGTTAACAAAGCTTCAAAATGCATGCCGTGTCCTTCATTCCATTCAACACCCGTCAGTAGCTCAATGCATGGAGGTGATCGGCTTAAAGGTAGCGGCAATGGACGTAGTACCTTTTGCACGCCTACATCTCAGACCGCTGCAATTGTGCATGCTAAGTCAGTGGAATGGGGATTACTCAGATTTGTCCCCCACTCTAAATCTGAATCAAGAGACCAGAAATTCTCTTCTATGGTGGCTTTATCGGCCACACCTGTCCAGGGGGATGCCATTCAGCAGACCAGACTGGACAATTGTAACAACAGACGCCAGCCTACTAGGTTGGGGCGCTGTCTGGAATTCTCTGAAGGCTCAGGGACTATGGAATCAGGAGGAGAGTCTCCTTCCAATAAACATTCTGGAATTGAGAGCAGTTCTCAATGCCCTTCTGGCTTGGCCCCAGTTAACAACTCAAGGGTTCATCAGGTTTCAGTCGGACAACATCACGACTGTAGCTTACATCAACCATCAGGGAGGGACAAGAAGCTCCCTAGCAATGATGGAAGTATCAAAGATAATTCGCTGGGCAGAGTCTCACTCTTGCCACCTGTCTGCAATCCACATCCCGGGAGTGGAGAACTGGGAGGCGGATTTCTTAAGTCGTCAGACTTTTCATCCGGGGGAGTGGGAACTTCATCCGGAGGTCTTTGCCCAGATACTTCGACGTTGGCGCAAACCAGAGATAGATCTCATGGCGTCTCGTCAGAACGCCAAGCTTCCTCGCTACGGGTCCAGATCCAGGGATCCGGGAGCGGTTCTGATAGATGCTTTGACAGCACCTTGGACCTTCGGGATGGCTTATGTGTTTCCACCCTTCCCGATGCTTCCTCGATTGATTGCCAGAATCAAACAGGAGAGAGCATCAGTGATTCTAATAGCACCTGCATGGCCACGCAGGACTTGGTATGCAGATCTAGTGGACATGTCATCCTGTCCGCCTTGGTCTCTACCTCTGAAACAGGACCTTCTGATCCAGGGTCCATTCAAACATCAAAATCTAACTTCTCTGAAGCTGACTGCTTGGAAATTGAACGCTTGATTTTATCAAAACGTGGGTTTTCTGAGCCAGTTTTTGATACCTTAATACAGGCTAGGAAGCCTGTTACCAGAAGGATTTACCATAAAATATGGCGTAAATACTTATATTGGTGCGAATCCAAGAGTTACTCATGGAGTAAGGTTAGGATTCCAAGGATATTGTCTTTTCTACAAGAAGGTTTAGAAAAGGGGTTATCCGCTAGTTCTTTAAAGGGACAGATTTCAGCTCTGTCCATTCTTTTACACAAACGTCTGTCAGAAGTTCCGGACGTTCAAGCTTTTTGTCAGGCTTTAGCTAGGATCAAGCCTGTGTTTAACCCCTTAATGACCACAATGTACCCTGTATGTCACTGGTCGTTAAGGGTTTTTTCAGGACATAATAGCACAAGTCTAGCAAGAACACGCTATTAATGCCCTCCCTCCAGCAGGCTTTGTGGAATAGAGCAGTCTCAACGCTGGTGGCAAGTCCACGCTATAAAACAATAAAGTCCCAAAAAAAGGCCAGTGACATACAGGGTACGTCGCTGGTCCTTAAGGGGTTAAAACTGTTGCTCCGCCATGGAGTTTGAACTTAGTTCTTAATGTTTTACAGGGTGTTCCGTTTGAACCCCTTCATTCCATTGATATCAAGTTGTTATCTTTTAAAGTTCTGTTTTTAATGGCTATTTCCTCGGCTCGAAGAGTCTCTGAGTTATCTGCCTTACATTGTGATTCTCCTTATCTGATTTTTCATTCAGACAAGGTAGTTCTGCGCACTAAACCTGGGTTCCTACCTAAGGTGGTCACTAACAGGAATATCAATCAAGAGATTGTTGTTCCATCCTTGTGTCCTAATCCTTCCTCGAAGAAGGAACGTCTGCTACACAATCTAGATGTAGTCCGTGCCCTGAAATTTTACCTACAGGCAACTAAGGAGTTTCGTCAAACGTCTTCCCTGTTTGTCGTTTATTCTGGCCAGAGGAGAGGTCAAAAAGCTTCGGCTACCTCTCTCTCTTTTTGGCTTCGTAGCATAATACGATTAGCCTATGAGACTGCTGGACAGCAGCCTCCTGAAAGAATTACAGCTCATTCTACTAGAGCTGTGGCTTCCACTTGGGCCTTTAAGAATGAGGCTTCTGTTGAACAGATTTGCAAGGCTGCAACTTGGTCTTCTCTTCATACTTTTTCCAAATTTTACAAATTTGACACTTTTGCTTCTTCGGAGGCTGTTTTTGGGAGAAAGGTTCTTCAGGCAGTGGTTCCCTCCGTATAAAGAGCCTGCCTGTCCCTCCCGTCATCCGTGTACTTTTGCTTTGGTATTGGTATCCCAGAAGTAATGATGACCCGTGGACTGACCACACTTAACAGGAGAAAACAAAATTTATGCTTACCTGATAAATTCATTTCTCCTGTAGTGTGGTCAGTCCACGGCCCGCCCTGTTTTTTATGGCAGGCTAAAAAATTTTTGGATTATACTCCAGTCACCACTACACCCTTGGGCTTCTCCTTTCTCGTTGGTCCTTTGGTCGAATGACTGGAGGTGACGTAGAGGGGAGGAGCTATATAGCAGCTCTGCTGGGTGAATCCTCTTGCACTTCCTGTAGGGGAGGAGATAATATCCCAGAAGTAATGATGACCCGTGGACTGACCACACTACAGGAGAAATGAATTTATCAGGTAAGCATAAATTTTGTTTTTTGAAAGGTGCGGTAGTTACGTTGCGTTACGGCCAAAAATGTGTGCGGTACAGCTATACCTACACCTGTAATACCAGCGGTAGTGAAAAAGAGCCATAACGCTGCTTTTTCACTTATAACGCACAACTTGTAATCTAGCTGTATTTATTTAATTTATTTATTTAAAGTATGTCCTGGGTCTACAAAACATTGCGTCGATACAATAGGGTACAATAAAATACAAAAACAATATTAATACACATTATATACAAAATTTAACATAGAACAGGTAGGAAATATGTAATCAACCATAACAGGTGCATTCTCTTTTGAGATATGTAGAGAGGGATCTCTTAAAGGATTTTAGACTTGTGGAAGGTTTGAAAGTGTGCGGGAGGTTGTTCCAAAATTGTAGTGCTCTGTAGGAAAAGGAGGATCGAGCTGCTTTCTTTTTGTATTGAGGCAAACTAAATAATGTGCTGGTACTGGATCAGAGGTTACAGGAGGTGGGAATAGCTGGGGAGAGCATTCTGCTCAGGTAGTGTGGGAGCTTCCCAGAAAAGCTCTTAAACACAAGGCTGGAAAGATGGAGGGTGCGCCTGGATTTCAGCGACAGCCAGTTTAGTTCTTTTAGCATGTCACAGTGGTGGGTCCTGTATTTACATTGTAGCACAAATACAATGTATTAAGTTTATTAAGGTGAGTTTGCAGTGCAGGTGCATACACTACACCCCCATAATCAATGATTGACATCAGCATTTGCTGTACAATCTTTTCCTTTACTGTAGGGCTGAGGCAGGATTTGTTTCTGTACAGGGCACCTAGTTTTGGATAAAGTTTAGATCCAAGTTTTTCTTTGTGGAAGCCAAAAGATAGAATGGGGTCTAACAACATAGCCAAGTATTTGAAAGAGTGGACTGCGATCAGTGTGCAATTTGATTTTGTTTTGATGCATAAATGTCAGGGTTTTTACCTGTTTTGTTTGCCATGTGCTGCTGGCAGCCATTTTACTCACCTCACTTGCAGACTATGGTGCATTGTGGGGGATGCTGCTCATTTCCTGCATTTCCTTTTATGGCCAGGCTGGTGTGAATCATCCATGCGACACAGCTCTTGCCTGGGCTAATCCCTTGTGGGAGACTAATAAACCTGTGATTTCAAATTACCCTAAATTTGTGGTCTCCTTTCAAAGGGTATTTGATGTTCCGGCTCGATACCTCCTCTGCTGCTAAATGACTCATGTCCATTCAGCAAGGTACAAGATCTGTTGCTCAGTATGCCATTGAGTTCCGTACCCTTGCCGCAGAGGTAGGTTGGAACAATGAAGCCCTTGTTAAAGCCTTCCTTCATGGGCTCTCTGATGCGATTAAAGACGAAGTTGCTGCCAGAGATTTACCAGAGGATCTTGAGGCATTGATGTCTTTTTTTTATCCTAATTGACATCAGACTAAGTGAGAGGCCCTCTTTCAAGGAGCGCATGTGGAAGCCTCCTGTTCCATTGTCTACTACGTGTTCGTTCCCACCCATGCCTCCTTCTCCTCCCTTGCCTCCTGGTCCCGAGTCACCAGGTACTGCTGAGCCGATGCAGTTGGGATTCACGCGTCTCTCCGTGGCGGAGAGGACCTTTAGGAGGAGAGAGGGGCTCTGCCTCTACTGTGGGTTACAGTGCTACCTTTTGAAGTATTGTCCTACACGGCCGGGAAACGCTCACACCTAAGGTTCTGTCGGGGGCAGACCTTGCGTGGTTTGTCCTCGTCCCCGGAAACGCTAAAGAAGAAACCTTTGGTCACGGTTGTCCTTTCCTGGGTGGACTCCTCCATAGTTACCCAGGCTCTTGTTGACTGCGGTGCTTCTGGCTATTTCTTTGACAGTGCTTTTGTATCAAAACACTCTATTCCTGTTTTGCCTCGGTCCGTTCTGCTTGCTATTGAGGCCATTGATGGCAGGCTCCTTCAGCCCGCACTTGTTACTCACGAAACTGCTCCGTTATCCATGGCTGTTGGGGTCCTCCATTTTGAAACCCTCCAGTTCCAGGTGATAAATTCTCCGCATTTTCCGGTTGTTCTGGGTTATCCCGGGCTCCAAAAGCACAATCCCAGTCTCGATTGGCGCAGGTCCAAAATTTTGTTGTGGTCTCCGCAATGTATTTCCACTTGTCTTCGGAAACCAGTTAAAGTCTTGTGCACTTCTTCGGTATCTCAATTGCCAGAGGAGTACAGAGAGTTCCTAGACGTTTTTGACAAGGTGCGTGCCGGTACGTTGCCTCCTCACCGGTCTTACGATTGTGCCATAGACCTGCAACCCGAAGCCATTCCTCCTCGGGGCCGGGTTGACCCTCTGTCTGCTGCGGAGAATTGTGCTATGGAGGAGTATGTTGCCGATGCTCTGTCACGGGGGATCATGCGCAAATCCTGCTCTCCTGCAGGGGCTGGCTTCTTCTTTATGAAGAAAAAGGGTGGCGAGTTAAGACCATGTATCGATTATAGGGGTCTTAATCGTCTTACCATTAAGAATGCTTACCCTATTCCGCTCATTACGGAACTCTTTGACCGCCTCAAGGGAGCTATGGTCTTTACTAAACTTGATTTGAGAGGAGCATACAATCTCGTTAGGATCAAGGAGGGTCATGAATGGAAAACAGCATTTAACACCAGGAGCGGGCATTATGAGTATCTTGTAATGCCCTTTGGCCTATGTAATGCTCCTGCTGTTTTCCAGGAATTTATAAATGATGTCCTATGACATATGTTGCAACAATGTGTTGTGGTGTACTTAGACGACATCCTCATAACTCACCCACACTTGAGGCCCATCGTTCTGATGTTACACGGGTTCTTCAGAGACTACGTGAGAACGGCCTGTTTTGTAAACTCGAGAAGTGTGAGTTCCATCAGACTCAAGTAACCTTTCTAGGTTATGTTATCTCCGTTGCAGGGTTCTCCATGGATCCTGACAAGTTATCTGCAGTGGCCTCGCCCAGTTGGTCTTCGGTCTATTCAACGTTTTTTGGGGTTCGCCAATTACTATTGAAAGTTTATTAAAAACTTTTCTTCCTTGGTCAAATCTATAACAGATATGACCCGTAAAGAGAATGATCCACTCCATTGGTCACCTACTGCTATTAAGGCCTTTGATAGTCTTAAGACTGTCTTTGCTGCCGCTCCAGTTCTGGCGCATCCTAACCCTGTCCTGCCTTTCGTTCTTGAGGTCGATGTGTCTGAGACTGGAGTAGGTGCCCTCTTGTCTCCAGCGGAGAGCAATTATGAAATTGGTGACAGGGAATTACTGGCTATAATTTTGGCACTCAAGGAATGAAGGCATCTTCTCGAGGGTACTAGCGTGCCAGTGCTCATTCTTACTGACCACAAGAATTTAACTTATCTTTCTGAAGCAAAACGTTTGTCACCCCGACAGGCCAGATGGGCGTTATTTTTGTCTCGGTTTAATTTTGTGGTCTCCTACCTGCCTGGTAGTAAGAATGTTAGGGCTGATGCCCTCTCTCAACAATTTTCGCCTCTGTCCAAGGAGGAGTCTGTACCTACTCCAGTTATACCTCCTGACCATATTTTGGCTACGATACGTACTAATTTGACTTCTCCCTTGGAGGAGGAGATCCTGGCTGCACAAACCAATGCACCTCCTGAGAAACCTAGTGGTAAGTGTTTTGTTCCTGAGAATCTTTGAACTAAACTTTTGCACACTTACCACTATCCTAAAGCCGCAGGTCACCCAGGCAAGAACCAAATGATTTGGTCTTTCACTCGGCAATTCTGGTGGCCAGGTCTTCGTTCTGATGTTTCTGTGTATGTTGCCTCCTGCTCAGTTTGTGCACAGATTAAGACTCCTCAACGTCTTCCTGTGGGTCTTCTTCAACCTATTGCTAATGGTGAGCGTCCTTGGACACATCTTTCCATGGACTTCATTGTCGAGCTCCCCGTTTCCAATGGCAATACTGTTATCCTTATGGTGGTTGACCATTTTTCTAAAATGTCACATTGCATTCCCTTGAAGAACTTGCCTACCGCTCAGGAGCTTGCTTCAATTTTTGCCCGGGAGGTCTTCTGTTTACATGGGTTACCCAATGAGATAGTGTCGGACCGGGGTAGCCAGTTTGTCTCCAGATTTTGGCGTTCCTTTTGTGCTCAAATGGGGATCCAGCTTTGCTTCTCCTCGGCATATCACCCTCAAGCCAATGGGGCTGCAGAACGGTCTAATCAAGCTCTGGAACAGTTCCTCTGTTGCTATGTCTCAGATCACCACAATAATTGGTCTGAACTGTTACCTTGGGCTGAGTTTGCTCGTAATAGTGCTATTAATGCTTCCTCCAAGTTATCCCCGTTCATGGCGAATTATGGGTTTCAACCATCCTTGTTGCCCGATTCATTCATGTCTCAAGGTATTCCGGCTTTGGAGGAGCATCTCTGGCAACTCCGTTCCACGTGGGTGCAGATTCAGGATTGCCTTCATAATTCTATGCAGCGCCAAAAGTTCCAGGCTGATCGTAGGCGTCTGCCCGCGCCTTCCTACCAGGTTGGTGAGAGAGTTTGGCTGTCCTCCCGCAACTTGAACCTTCATGTGCCTTCCAATAAACTGGCTCCCCATTATGTTGGTCCTTTTCGAATACTCCGACGGGTCAATCCTGTGGCTTACGCTATTGACCTTCCTCCTGCAATGCACATCTCCAATGTTTTTCTTGTCTCCCTCTTGAAACCGTTGGTTTGTAATCGATTTACCACTGTGTTGCCTCGTCCCCATCCTATCTTTGTTGACAACCATGAGGAGTATGAGGTCAGCATCATTATTGACTCTCGTATGTCCAGGGGCCGCGTACAGCATTTGGTTCACTGGAGGGGCTACGGTCCGGAGGAGCATTCATGGGTTCCCTCCTCTGATTTTTATGCTCTTGCCCTCCTCCGTGCTTTCCATGCCCGTTTCCCCAATAAGCCTTTTGTCCTCCTGCGGGGGAGGGGTCGGTGAGGGTATGGTACTGTCAGGGTTTTTACCTGTTTTGTTTGCCATGTGCTGCTGGCAGCCATTTTTCTCACCTCTCTTGCAAACTATAATGCATTGTGGGGGATGCTGTTCATTTCCTGCACTTCCTTTTATGGCCAGACTGGTGTGCATCATCCGTGTGAGACAGGATGCAGTCTCAGAATTGTGATGTCATCACTTATTATTTAAATGGTCTCTGTTCAGTATGCTTTGCCTTTGCGTTGTCTCAGACCTGTTTGTGAGAGCTCCTGTATATTACCTGGCTATCTGACGTCGCTCCTGGTTCCTGATCCCTGGCTTGTTCCTGACTCTGCTGTTTTCCTTGTTCCTGATTCTGGCTCATCTGACTACTCACTTTGGCTCCTGACTCAGCTCGTCTGACTACCAGCTCTGGTTTTTTATTCCTGGCTTGTTATTTGACTTGTGGACTTTTTATTATTTTTTGCTATTAATAAAGGTGTGATTATTTTTGCACTTCTCGTCTGATTCCTGGCATCCTGACAATAGATGGGAATTTTGTAGTTTGTGTAATTTAGGTACCGTTCCAAAGATCATTATGACAGTTTTGTCAGTGTTTAGGAAGAGTTTGTTTTTTGAGATCCACTTTTCTACCTCTGTGAACTGGTATTGGAGAACTGCCTCAAGCTGCGGTAGATCGGATTTGCTTGTATAGATTACTGTGTTATCTGCGTACATGTGTACAGTTGAGGATTTGCAGACATTAGGCAGATCATTTATAAATAATATGAATAGTAGGGGGCTGAGAATGAAACCTTGGGGAACACCACACGTGACTGGGAGAGGGAGGGAGTCGATGTCAGAAATGTAGACATATTGTGATCGATCCGATACCAGGTTAGCGGATTATCACCATTTTTTTAGTTTGAGCAGTAGAATGTCGTGGTCAATTGTGTCAAAGGCCTTTGCAAAATCAAGGAAAATAGCTCCAGTTAGGTCTCCTTGTTCCATGCCAGTTTGGATGTGTTGCAAAATTTTAAGAAGGCAGTTGTGGTGGAGTGATTCGGGGCGGAAACCTGATTGATCAGGGGTCAGATAGTTAGATTGTTGGTAATACTCACAAAGTTGCGTTTGGATGCATTTTTCTAAGATTTTTGACAATACTGGGAGCAATGGTATTGGACAATAGTTAGAAACCAAGGTTATCTCACCACTTTTATGGATATGCACCACTCTTGCAGTCTTCCAAAGTTTAGGTATGTATCCAGACATCAAGGATTCGTTAATTAGGGTTGTGACAGGTTTAGCAATTGCCGGCGCACTGAGCTTCATTAGCATTGCTGGGATTTGATCAGGTCCAGACTGGTTATTCATTTTTAGATTAGTAAGGTGTTTCTTAATGACATTGATGGGTACAGGTCTAAAATTGAACTTCTCTATATTGGGTCTTTGCAGATTTAGTGGGGCCTGATCGACATTTGTAGTTTCAGGATGTGTGTCATTTATTGGTTTGTCAATCAGGGTGGTGGAGCATCCGACAAAATAATTGTTAAAGGCATTTGCTACTTCTAAGGGAAGTTGCAGGGTTTGGTTGTCCACTTTGACGTTGGAGGGTTGGGAGTGGATTGGGGGAGTTTTTAAGTTATTTATGACTTTCCAAAACTTTCTAGGGTTTGATATGTTATTGTTCAGATTTTCACAGAAATATTGGGCATTTGACAATTTTATTTGTTTAGTGCATATATTTTGCCATTGTTTATATACACAGTGATCGTTCATACTTTGACCATATTACAGTGCACAAAGGAGGAGCCTTTTTTAGCTGGAAGGCTAGGATGGAATTTGTTGGGGGAGCAGGGTTAGACTCTACATCATTTGCAAGGTCAAGTAACATAAGGAATAGGAATTTGGACATAATTTTTGTTTGGCCATATAGTGAATGGGATACTTTATTATTTTGGGTGGGGTAAGGGGGTTATTTTGTATAACTCTCCACCAGCACTCAGCTGATAAGTTACAGCAACAGAGCAGGCCATGGTTTATAATTTGTTTTCCAGTTTGAGGTGTGTGCTTATGGCGGTAGTGATGTGAACAAAATTGGAGTGAGAAAAGGGTTATCACGAATAACAGTATAGTCATATTTGGATTCATGTTAGTGGTATTGGGATTTTTTTTTGTTTTTTTTTGTTTTGCACATGTTAATGGAGTGAATTAGTTTATAGAGGCTTTTTTCATTTTCATTTGTGTGTTACTTGACAGTGGAAGTGGTTCTATGCAGAGGGAAGCTCACATTTACAAAACTAAGCTGTTAACTCCACGTTTGTGTAATTTTATGTCAAAGGCCACCTCTTATCTGAAAGCATTTGACAGTTTAACACAGCTAGATGGCGTTAATTCATGTGTGCCATATATACCATTGTGCTCACTCCCGTGAAGTTATTTATGAGCCAGCACTAATTGGCTAAATCGCAAGTCTGTAAAAAAAACACTGAGATAAGGGGGCAGTCTGCAGAGACTTATCTGTTGGCGCTCTACAAATACCTGATAATAATAATAATAATAATACAAGGTAATCAAAGAGGTAAAAATTATATTAATATAGCAATGTTGGTTATGCAAAACTGGGGAATTATTAATAAAGGGATTATCTATCTTGTTTAATAATAAACATCCTAGAGTAGACTGTCCCTTTAATAAGCAGTTATCACTGTTACAAAACATAAGACCTTTGTGATATTAAATATGCACACAATTATCATTCGCATTAGATTGATTGCAGGCATTGTTTTAGCAAATGTTCCCTACTTTGCTATTCATCACACTGTTTTCTAAGTTATTTTTCTCCATCATATACTGTATATGTATATTTAGTAAGATTCAATACATTTTAGGTAGCAGATACAATAGAAAACAATTGGGTATCAAGACAGATGTCTGAAATATCTATTGTCCTGCAGCCGTATAAAGAGGTCTACATAAAAGTGTCCCAAAACTTGCTTTATTGTAATTGTGCTGACCATAACAACACTCATGGATACCTTGTTAAGTTTATATTCAGATTCTTCTTAGCCAATGGAAAATGCTTGAAAGGGAAAGCCAACAACGGCAATGGTCATCCCTCAATAAAGATACAGGCTGTTGCTAAGGTTTTCCTCCCCACAGGGACTTAAAGCCCTTATGGACAGTGAGGGCAGAGGATTTTAGGAACAAGGAATCCGTTTTGACATTCTACAGTGAGGTCAGAAAAGTTTTCTTAAACAATAAATAGCATGGACACAGCCCATCCTATGAATACTGAAATTGCTTGTTGTATTGCTGATAGAATGAGTCAACCAACATTTTCATGACACCTTCCCAAAGTTATCAATGCACTTTTTGAAATTTTTGGCCTGTCATGCTAGATATATAAGAAGAATTGATCATGAATAAAAAGTGTAACAAAAATCATCTAAGTTTTCTTGTTATATACCTTGCACTGTTTCACATTTACCATGAGAACCACATTTGTGACACCTACTAACTAAACTGAAGTTTCAACTTTGCTTGTACTCAGCTTGACAGTTTATAAATGTTACTTATTTATACCAATCATATCTCCAAAGCTGTCATTAAGGAGACATTGTACACTAGATTTTTCTTTGCATCAATGTTTTGTATATTATCCTTTTATATAGCTCATCTGGGAGTGTTTTTGTAACAATATATAGTTTTGCTTATTTATAAATAACATTGTGCTAATTTTCAGACTTCTAACCAAGCCCTAAAGGTTTCGATGTATACTGATGTATACAGACATCAGATTGCTTCTGTTTGTATAATGGTTCTTTTAATATGCAGGGGGGGGGTCTGCTCTCAGCCCATTTCAATGGGTGTCCCAACCAAACCTTATCAACAGTGCTAAATTGGGAACTTCTAAGTTAGTTTTTAAAAGGTTTTATACTGGAATTTTAGATCAGCATCTGTGTATATTTATCTTTATAGTTGTGTCTATTAATTGCAGCTATATGAAAATTGGTGTATACTGTCTCTTTAATTTGCTGCACTTTTTGTTGAATTTTACTTAAAACATTTTAACTATTTTTATTTAATAACTTTGAATGTGAAAGGTACTTCTGTGAAGCTTGTGCAATAGTCAGTACAATTGCTTTCAGGGAAGCCACCAAGTTCATGGTTTAATAAATGGAGCCCCAAGAGTCATTATAAAATAGATAACTGCAAAACAGATACATAAATAAAGAGATAGAGCACCTTGCTACTGTGCTTAAGTCCCCCTAAGCAGAAAACATTTTTCTTTTCAAAATGTAATAGTCATGTATTAGAGCTCAAATATAATAAACACACAGCTCAGTTTTCTGCCAAACACAAACAATTTGACAAGCAAATATGCAATGAAGATGATTTGCACATATTTTGTGTTTAAACACATTTCGGCTGTGTTTATGATGGAGCAGCATTCTACTTCGGAACGTAATGTAATTAGGCAATGTAAATCTACAAAGGGACTTATGACTACCACTTTATTTTGTTGAAGTTTGCAGGTTCTAGTCATACAAAGGGTAGTGTTTGTTATAGACAGTAATGTATTAGAGCTCATACAGAAATTAAATTAACACCTTGTTTACTGAAGTTGTTTTTCAATGGCCAAATTGCCCCCAGCACTTAGTTATTTATGGAAGCCAATCCAGACTTGTTACTATAGTAGACAAGGCTAGCCAGTGCCATTTTGTTAGTAAAACTTTCATTGTCGAATTACTTGCAAATAAACTTAAGCAGAAAGTAATCTTGATGCAAGGGAATATTTTTTAGTGCAGGTTGCAGGTCCATCTCTCTATCCTCAATATCATTATACAGAGTAACTTGTATATTATTACTATTGTATTATTATTACTATTGCTTAATTTTCCACCAGGGCCCTCTGTTAAGTATGTCCACTACTAACGTGGTCAAGTAGTTAGTAGACATCAAGAAATTGAAAAAAGAGCTGTTTTTGCCTCTTTTTATTCTCACTTATACAACTTGAAAGCTGATCCTCCCCTCTGTGACCATCTAGGGCTTTCTCTCCTACTATTAATTATTGATGACATCCTAGCAGCTTTTAAAATGTTGATGTTACTTAAATTCCCTGCACAGATACATTTACTGACCTCTTTTATAAAACATTTTGAGATCTCTTGGCACCTTTACTCCTTCAAGTGTTTTCCAAGTCTAGAAGACTTGTCTCTTTATCAGTGGAATATCTTTAAGCCTTAGTAATAATACTCCCAAAAAGACCCCACTAAATGTGCTAGCCAGCAACCCATTTCACTTCTGAATGTTGACATAAATCTATTCACAAAAATCCTAGCATTCTGATTGAGGGCTAGATTACAAGTGGAAAGCTAATTTATTGCGCGCCGGCCTTTACATTGCGGTCTATATGGAACGGTGTGTTCCCTGTAAATATATATATGTATATGTTCAAATAAACACAAAAATATATACAGGTAGCCCTCAGTTTACGCCGGTGTGGTTGTAAATCGAAACCGTTGTAAATTGAAACCCAGTTTATAATGTAAGTCAATGGTAAGTGAGGGAGATAGGTTCTAGGCCCCTCTCAAAATTGTCATAAGTAACACCTAATACATTTACATTTAAAGCTTTGAAATGAAGACTTTAAATGCTAAACAGCATTATAAACCTAATAAAATAATCACACAACACAGACTTCACTGCAAACAGTTCTTTCTATGCATTCCAATCTGGACTGATTTATAGACAGGAAGATCTTGTTCCTTTGAAATCTGGTCCATAGCTCAGGTCTGGTTAAACTGATTAATTTCAGCTTGCTTGGCTTTGCTGCAACACAAGTGGACAGCTCCACCTACTGGCTATTTTAATAAATGCACTGCTTCTCAATGTTTTCAATAGCAGTCACATGACTGGAAAAAAAGGTTGTTATTCTGAAACGGTGTAAATTGTACCATTGTAAAACGAAAGCCACCTGTATGTATATATTCATATACTGTAGAGTGTGTGAAACATAAACAGCGCAACCCAAGATTCAAATGTGATTTAATACAACATATATCACGCACAATAAAAAAAAAAAACACTTACTAGTATGTGTTAGGCAAGCACATAAAAAGTCCTCCTCATAGAGGTTTGTGGTCGTATGAAGTCTTTTCCTTGGGGATCACCGGCTGTAGTTTGGAAATACCGTCGCTGCAAAATCAAACAGCCCACCATGCTTCTGAGATCTGACTACGGCTCCTGGCCTTGGCCAAATAGCTACTCAACGTGTTTCCTCCGGTATCGTCCGGACTTTTTCAAGGGATAATCTTAATGCTAATAGTTGATAACTTTTATAGCATATTCGTCCTACTGATTGGTTCTCATAACCTAACCCCCAGGTTGCATATGATTAAAAACAAAATATCTTGCTATTGCATGTCAAGAAAGATTTCATAGGTAAAACATATACATGATCAATTCCTATAGTCAAACATATACCAATTGAGAACTCTGAATGCACCTATTGTCCATAAAAATAAATATAACACACACATTTAAAAATGATACATCTTATAAATTCATAATAACAATTTAATGGATGTTACAGTGAATTAAATACACATATAAATAAATAGAATAGATGGTATATCAAATTTAAAAGCATACATTAATAATTAAAAGCCATCCAACCTACTGCATAAGTTAAAGGGAAAAGGATATTAATATGAAATTCACTACCTGATGTATTATAGAAAAGCTTGTACATCTAGGTCAATATTGAGACCCCTAGGATGTAAACTCTTAGGAGTCAATTTATCAAGCTCAGTGTCACGCTCAGCTGCTGGGAAGCTCTGCAGTCCTCTCTGTGTGCTTGATTGACAGGTGTCTGAGCCACCCCTTCCTGATGATGTCACAACCAGGCTTTTTATTCTTGGCTTCCTGTTTCTCCAGTGCCAGTTTGTTTGTTAACTTTATGGCTTCTGATAGGGTTTTGCTGAGGAATCTCTCTAACTGCTGCTTTTCTGTTGCCAATCTCTTCAAGGATTTACTATGCTGGATTAACCTTCAACCTCCTGATTACCTGTCTCCAAACAATGCAAGTACTGTTTGTTTTGTGAAACTTTCAAACTTCATGTTTACCTGCTGCAAACCCTGCATATTCAGACTACTCTGTGTACTGCCAAACTATTCAAATACTGTTATTTCTGTGAAACCTTCAATCTGCATGTTTACCTGTTCCAAACTCTGCAAATACAATTATTCAGTGTAAACCTTCAAACTGCTTGATATCCTGTTGCCAATCTCAACAAGTACTGATTAATCTGTGTTAACCTTCAAACTACCAGGTTACCTGTTGCTATCTCTGCAAGTTCTGACAACACAGTGTTAACCTTCAAACTACCTGATTACATGTTGTTAATTCTGCAAGTTCTGACTACACAAGTGTTTACCCTCAAACTGCCTGATTACCTGTTGCATACTCTGCAAAGAATGTCTACACAGTGTTAACTCTCAAACTGCCTGATTACCTGTTGCATACTCTGCAAAGACTGTCTACTCAGTGTTAACCCTCAAACTGCCTGATAAGTGGACTATCCCTGCTCTCCTGATACTGTGGAAGACATTTCCTGAAACCAGTTCCTTATTCAGAAGTCTATCTGGCTGATATCATGAATTACTTTGGCACAGGCTAACCCTGCTCCATATCGTGAGTACTTTGTTTTTTGGAGGTTGTCGTGGGGTCACGTCCTGGATTAAACTCAGAGTGCAAGGGTGTTGTTTAAGTTCGCCCTAGCATTTGGGTCTTCTTCTGGACATTTCCTAACCTGACAGTACAAACTGGCCATAATATGGACCCTGATGAGTTATCCAGGGCTGTGGCTCTACAAGGGCAACTTCTAGGAAATCATTATGCTCATTTGCAATCTTTGGATTCCAAGCTTGACCAGATTACTGCTCTGCTACATAACCTCTCCGCTCCTTCTCAAGCGACGGTGACTCCTGCTGCCACTGCTACTAGCACCAATGCTGTCTTTAATCCACCTCAAACTGTTGGACAGAATATACCACAAATCCCACCTCCAGATAAATATGACGGTAATCCTGAAGAATGCCGTGGATTCCTTAATCAGTGTCGTTTACACTTCAGAAACAATCCTCAAGTTTTTTCCAATTCTACTTCCAAAATCACCTTTATTATTTCTCTCTTGAAGGGTAAGGCTCTTGCCTGGGTGTCCCCTCTTTTAGAGAAGAATGATCCATTACTACAGGATGTGGAATTATTTGTGTTTTTCTTCTGTTTTTGACAAGCCTGGTCGGTCTGCAGCTGCTGAGGCAGGATTGTTGGATCTGAGACAGGGATCCCTTTTGGTAGCTCAATATGCTATTGAATTCAGGACTTTAGCCGCAGAAACTGATTGGAACCATGGATCCTTACGGGCAGCCTTTCGCAAAGGACTTTGCGAACGCCTTAAGGATGAACTTGTATTTCGGGAACTCCCTGATTCATTGGATGGTCTTATCAATTTATGTATTACTCTTGACGCCCGGCATTCTGAACGTCTTCAGGAAAGAGATAGGAATCGGAGATCCTTTGTTAAATCTTCTTTTCGTCCTCCTATTCGAACCTCAAGTCTTTCTAATAATAATTCCCAATCTCCTGAGTCTGTGGAACCCATGGAAGTAGGAGCTATTAAATTGTCAGAAGCTGAACACCATAGAAGGCGTACTCTTGGGTTATGTCTGTATTGTGGTACCAAAGGACATTTACTGAAGGACTGTCCTATCCGGCCAGTAAAAGCCAAGGCTTAACTTTTGATAGAGGGACAGAGTTAAGCCAGAATCCCTTGTCTTCCCTCAATTCTAAACTTTTTGTTCCTGTAACTATCTCTTTTGGAAACACCAAGTTTCGAGCTCAAGCTCTCATCGATTCTGGAGCTGCTGTAGTATTCATTGATTCAAACTTTGCTGACTCTCTCAGGATTCCTCTTCAAGCCAAGAAACAGTTAATTAAGGTAACTACTGTCAGTGGACAGCCTCTAGGTACTGGTATCATACAACATTCTACCATTCCTCTTCTTGTGACTGTGGGCATACTTCATTCTGAAATTATTCGTTTTGATGTCATTTTTTCTCCCCACATACCATTGATTCTGGGGTTACCTTGGTTGCAGCTTCATGATCCAGTTTTCTCATGGTCTAAAGGAGAACTTATTTCCTGGGGAACTACCTGTTTCAAACATTGCCTGCAAAATCTCTCTAAACCATACTGTCCTGTCGTAGCTATGGTGGAAGTTCCTGAATCATTGCCCAATTACTATAATGCCTTTTGTGATGTGTTTTCTAAAAAAGAGGCTGAGACGTTACCTCCACACCGGATATTTGACTGTCCTATTTAATTGTATTCAGGGGCTCCTCTACCTAAGGGAAGGACCTATCCCCTCTCTCGTCAAGAAAATGTCTCTCTTGAGGAATACATAAAGGACAACTTAGCCAGAGGATTCATTCGTCCTTACTCTTCACCTGTGGGTGCAGGTTTTTTCTTCATTGGGAAAAAAGATGGAGGTCTTCGTCCCTGTATTGATTATCGAGCCTTGAATCAGATTACTGTCAAAAACAGCTATCCTCTGCCGCTCATTACTGAGTTATTCGATCGTCTTCAAGGTGCTTCTATTTTTTCCAAGTTAGATCTCCGTGGGGCCTACAATCTGGTCAGAATCCGTAAAGGAGATGAATGGAAGACGAGATTTGGTCACTACGAGTATCTAGTAATGCCATTTGGATTGTGCAATGCACCAGCAGTATTTCAGCACTTTGTCAACGAAATCTTCAGAGATTATCTAAATCAATTTGTTATCATTTACCTCGATGACATTCTAATCTATTCGAAAACATTACAGGAACATGTACATCATGTAAGACTGGTTCTTCAGAGGTTACGAGACAATTCCCTGTTCGCTAAATTGGAGAAATGCTCTTTTCATCAGAGTTCCATCCCCATTTTGGGGTATATCATTTCTGAATCAGGTTTTGAGATGGATCCTGCTAAACTGTCGGCTATCAAGGACTGGCCCAGACCAACTACTCTCAAATCCCTGCAGAGGTTTCTTGACTTTGCCAATTACTATAGAAAGTTTATAAAGAACTTTGCTGACATCACGTCTCCACTCACTTCTCTTACTAAGAAAGGGCAAAATTGTAAGAACTGGTCCTCTTCGGCAGTACAGGCTTTTGAAACGCTAAAATCAGCATTTTCTTCTGCACCTCTTCTCAGTCATCCAATTCCTGATTTCCAGTTTATTTTGGAGGTTGACACTTCCTCTATAGCAGCTGGAGCTGTTCTCTCCCAACGTGATCCGACTACCAGCAAGATACATCCTGTGGCGTTCTTTTCGAAAAAATTCAATCCTGCCGAGTTAAATTATGATGTGGGCAATAAGGAGCTTTTGGCAATAAAATTAGCTTTGGATGAATGGAGGCATTGGTTAGAGGGTACCAGTCAACATTTTTTCATTCTGACAGATCACAAGAATCTTTTATACCTCCAAACAGCTACACGTCTCAATCCTCGTCAGGCTCGGTGGGCCTTGTTCTTCTCCAGGTTTAATTTTGTACTTTCCTATGTTCCTGGTTCAAAAAAATCCAAGGCAGATGCTTTATCTAGGCAGTTCCAATCTTCTGAACCTTCTCCATTGGATTCAGAACCTATACTACGTCCAGTCAAAGTTTTGGCTCAAGTATCCTCTTTTCCAGTACAGGCTTTACATGCTGCTCAAGTCCGGGTACCATCTTCCTGCAAACTACCTTCTGGTATCCTGTGGTACCCAAAGGATTACGTCTTAAGCTTCTACGTTGGGCTCATGACAACATTTCAGCAGGTCATCCGGGAATAACCAATACATTGTGGAAACTGAAGCAGCATGTTTGGTGGTCCACTATGAGGAGGGATGTTAAGGATTATATTGCTGCTTGTAGTTCTTGTGCTTCGAGCAAACAATCTTCTCATCGACCGTTTGGTCTATTACACCCTCTTCCTATTCCTCATTACCCTTGGTCTCACTTATCCATGGACTTTGTTACAGATCTTCCTGTTTCTGCTGGAAATACGACCATTTGGGTAGTGGTAGATCAGTTCTCCAAGTCTGCTCACTTCATACCTCTTCCAGGCTTGCCTTCAGCTCAAAGACTTTCTGAACTCTTTGTTCTACATATATCTCGTTTACATGGTTTTCCCACTGACATAGTCTCAGATCGTGGAGTCCAATTTGTTTCCAAATTTTGGAGGTCTTTTTGTAAACACTTCGGAATCAACATATCACTTTCTACTGCACACCATCCTCAATCCAACGGACAGACTGAGCGTGTAAATCAAGCCTTGGAATCTTTTCTAAGACATTATGTAGACCATCACCACTCCAACTGGTCTCAGTTATTGCCTTTGGCAGAATTAGCTCACAACTCACATTATAACGCCTCATTACAGACCTCTCCCTTTAAGGCAGCTTATGGATTGGAACCTAGAACCTTTCCTATGATTACCAGTTCTACTGAAGTCCCTGGAGCAGATCGTACAGTGAAAAATCTCAGTAAGCACTGGCAACTCATTCGTCAAAATCTACTCTCTTCTTCCTTAAGACATAAGAAATATGCTGATCGCAGAAGGTGCAAGGCTCCTTTACTTCGTACTGGAGACAGAGTATTTTTATCCACCAGATTCATACGTCTAAAACAACCTTGTACCAAGTTGGGTCCTAAGTACATTGGACCTTTTCGAATTGTTTCCAGAGTTTGTTCTTCTGCATACCGCCTGGCCTTACCCAAGACTCTCAAGATCCATCCAGTGTTTCATGTCTCCCTACTCAAGCCAGTCATCTACAATCGGTACTCTATCAAGAGTAAACCACCTCCTCCACTTTCCGTAGAGGGAACTTCTGAGTTTGAAGTCAGCCAGATTCTCGATTCCAAGCTATGGGGCAATCGGCTGTACTACCTGGTCCATTGGAAGGGTTATCCTATCTCTGAACGATCTTGGGAACCGGCCTCTCATGTTCATGCTCCAGCTCTTGTCAAGTCTTTTCACAAGAAATACCCTGCCAGGACCGGTCGGGTCCCCCGGAGGGGTCCTTGAGGAGGGGGCACTGTCACGCTCAGCTGCTGGGAAGCTCTGCAGTCCTCTCTGTGTGCTTGATTGACAGGTGTCTGAGCCACCCCTTCCTGATGATGTCACAACCAGGCTTTTTATTCTTGGCTTCCTGTTTCTCCAGTGCCAGTTTGTTTGTTAACTTTATGGCTTCTGATAGGGTTTTGCTGAGGAATCTCTCTAACTGCTGCTTTTCTGTTGCCAATCTCTTCAAGGATTTACTATGCTGGATTAACCTTCAACCTCCTGATTACCTGTCTCCAAACAATGCAAGTACTGTTTGTTTTGTGAAACTTTCAAACTTCCTGTTTACCTGCTGCAAACCCTGCATATTCAGACTACTCTGTGTACTGCCAAACTATTCAAATACTGTTATTTCTGTGAAACCTTCAATCTGCATGTTTACCTGTTTCCAAACTCTGCAAATACAATTATTCAGTGTAAACCTTCAAACTGCTTGATATCCTGTTGCCAATCTCAACAAGTACTAATTAATCTGTGTTAACCTTCAAACTACCAGCTTACCTGTTGCTATCTCTGCAAGTTCTGACAACACAGTGTTAACCTTCAAACTACCTGATTACATGTTGTTAATTCTGCAAGTTCTGACTACACAAGTGTTTACCCTCAAACTGCCTGATTACCTGTTGCATACTCTGCAAAGACTGTCTACACAGTGTTAACTCTCAAACTGTCTGATTACCTGTTGCATACTCTGCAAAGACTGTCTACACAGTGTTAACCTTCAGACTGCCTGATAACAAATGACCTACTCCTGCATTATTAACTGTTTCCTGTTTCACCCTTCTTCTGTCTGAGTATAAGTGGACTATACCTGCTCTCCTGATACTGTGGAACACATTTCCTGAAACCAGTTCCTTATTCAGAAGTCTATCTGGCTGATATCATGAATTACTTTGGCACAGGCTAACCCTGCTCCATATCGTGAGTACTTTGTTTTTTGGAGGTTGTCGTGGGGTCACATCCTGGATTAAACTCAGAGTGCAAGGGTGTTGTTTAAGTTCGCCCTAGCATTTGGGTCTTCTTCTGGACATTTCCTAACCTGACACTCAGGCTCGCCGGAAACAGAAGTTATGAAGCAGCGGTCTAAAGACTGCTGCTCCATAACCTGTTCACCTGCTCTGAGGCGGCGGACAGAAATCAACCCGATCTAATACGATCGGGTTGATTGACACCTCCTGCCGTTTGGCCCCAAATCTACAGGGGGCGGCATTGCACCAGCAGTTCACAAGAACTGCTTTTGCAATAATAAATGCTGACAGCGTATGCTGCCGGCATTTATCGATGTGTGGCAGACATGATACGCTGCATCTTATCATGTCCATCCACACTATCATAAATAGACCCCTTAGTCTTTTGTATCCACAGAGTCTCTTGTCACCTTAATTTTAGAAGTCTATTCTCTATATTAGGAGGAATCCAATCAATCACCTGTATTGTGAGACCCCTCTCGCATTTCCCTTGTATTGTTTTGAAGTGATTGGACACACTATGACTATGCAGACCCCTTTTTATGTTATAAAGATGTTCAATTAATCTTTTTCTTATTTTTCTTTTTGTGCGCCCTATGTAGATTAAATTACATCCGCACTTCATGAGCTACACTACAAAAGTTGATTCACACGTACACCTACAATTAATTTCATATTGTTGTTAAAATTATGAAAAATATTTCCCCTAGGGATGTGTTTGCACATACTACATTTATTTTTATTACATTTATAAGTTCTATTCGTTATGGTCAACCAATTGCTTAAAGATGTGCCATTGTGTGCACTTTCACCTCTAGCTGTATTAGCTGGTCTACTGGTTAACTTGGGGCTAGATAATAGTTCAAATTTTTGTTCCCTTGAAAAAGTCCGGACGATACTGGAGGAAACACGTTGGGTAGCTATTTGGCCAAGGCCAGGAGCTGTAGTCAGATCTCAGGAGGAAGGCAGGCTGTTTGATTTCGCAGCGACAGTATTTCCAAACTACAGCCGGTGATCCCCGAGGAAAAGACTTCATGCGACCACGAACCTCTATGAGGAGGACTTTTTATGTGCTTATCTAACACATACTTCTAGTAAGTGTGTTTTTTATTGTGTGTGATATATGTTGTATTAAACCACATTTGAATCTTGGGTTGCGCTGCTTATGTTTCAAACACTCTACGGATTGGATCTTCAGCTTGCTGGGACGTACAAGCTATATTTACAGCAGCACCATCCAGCCTGAAAAAATAGTTCACAACGGATTTGCTTTGAGTTGAACATCTCTTAGATTACCACAAGTGCTGTTACTTTTTCTATTGAATATACTGGTAACATTTAAACAAGACTCACTTAATCTCCTGTTTGAAGTCACTGATTGCCCTGCAATTTCTGATTGTACAAGGGGCAATTGCAAAATGTGGCATTTTTTAGTAACAATTGTTTGTTTTATGTTAATTTGTGATAAGAATAGTAGTGCCGCATTTCTTTGTATAGTGTGTTGGTCATATATTCATATACATATATATTTAAGATCTGCTGCCCATCACTTCACGACTTACCCCCTTCACTGCGCTAGGTACTTATGATGTGTCTCACGGCATGAGAATGAGGCTCCCATTGGATCCTATGGAAGCGTGAAGTCACGTTCGTATTGTGGGCCACTTCAAATACCAGCGCACAATTGCGCTCGCAAAAGCACAGTTTTGCACTCCACTTGTAATCTGGCCCTGAATGGGATATTGCCCTCTTCAGTGAGTTTAGTTCAAATGAGTTTCACCATGGGCTGGCAAGACCCTGATAACACTTTAAAGCTTCGGGAACATCTTTCCATCTTTCCTTGGCCTACCATGTTTTACCCTGCCATTGGATGCTGAAAAGGCCTTTAACAGGGTGGATTAGGGCTATATGTTTAAAGTTTTAGATAACTTATACTAATGCTGCAGCCTTATACTTAACTCTCAGTGCAGTGGTTCGGGACAAGGTTTCTGCCCAACCTTCTTTCACATACATAATGAGACCCACCAGGAATGCCCCCCTTTTAATAAAAATTCAAATGGGAAATATCTGATTTTTAATTGAAATATATTTTAAATGAAATAACTCTTTAAGGAGATAAAAATGTTTTTAATATAAATGAACTGTTAAGAATGATTGAGGCTTTTTAAAGAAGAACATTAGCCACCGATATCATCTTAAAAAGGCAACAGAGACTGGTGAAACATGTTGATGAGAGTTGGATTTTAGCCCAGCTATAGTGTGGTTGAGTTAGCAGGGAACTGCCAGTGAACAGTTTCAGGTCGAGCTATTCCGCAAGCAAATCGTCTTGGCTGAAAATCGTTCTAATAGTTCTTTCATAAATCTTAATTAACATGTAACATTTAGGAAACATTATGATGTTTTGCAGTTAATTTAATATAACATTTCATAGAAAAGAGCATCTTTATAATGTTGATTTATCTAAAATCATGTGAGAAAATGCTCTCACATATATTACATGTAATTAATCTTATTTTGTTTTATTCATTTTAATTACATACTGACTTAATACAGAAATTCTCTTTTAAACTGATTTTTGCAAATGTGCATAACAACATCCAGTTGATCTGGAACATTGTAGTTTTGAAGTCATTCATTACTAATCTAATAATAATAAAAAAAATATTATTATTATTATTATAAGAAGAAAAATTGTAAGTGAATTAGTTGAGTTGTTTTAAGATATGTCACTTTAAAAGAAGTAACATTTTTCTGAATAATTTGATTGAAATAAAATGTGGAGCTAATTTTAAGTTAGCAGATTTTTCTAGTTTCAGCAAAATTTGTTACAACTTATTAGGTTTTTTGTGCATTCAAATAAAAATTTTTCCTTCATATTTTTTGTTGAAAGCGCAGCGGACAGAAATGCAACCAGGCCCAGAGACCAGCAGCCCCATTACTTCCACAGTGAGTGCAAAGAAAAACTGTAGATGTAAAATAAATAAATACATAAAAAGCACTTTTTGTTCTATACTTTTTTGTTTGGAAAAACAAGAAAACAATAGGCAAAAGGTATATCAATGATAACATTTTCAATCAAATGTTAAAAAGCAAGAAAATGCCAAACTGCCTCTATGGGGCCGGATTATCATTGTGTGAGTGAACATGATCCTATATTGCGTATCATGTCCGCTTCACATCGATAAATGCAGACAGTGTATGCTCTCGGCATTTATCATTGCACCAGCAGTTCTTGTGAACTGCTGTTGCAATGCCACCCTCTGCAGAATCGCGGCCAATAGGCCGCTAGCAGGGGGTGTCAATCAACCTGATCGTATTGGATCTTGTTTTCTGGCGATGTCTGTCCGACGCCTCAGAGCAGGCAGACAGGTTATGGAGCATCGGTCTTTAGACCGCTGCTTCATAACTTCTGTTTCTCGTGAGCCTGAAGGCTCGCCAGAAACACGGGGCATCAAGCTCCATACGGAGCTTGATAAATATGCCTCTATGTCTCTTAGTAATTCTACAAGAAGATTTGCAGAGCTTTTATTGTGATGAAATAAAACTTTTATAATTTGAAGACATCTGGAATTTCCTGGTGGTTGTAGAGATGGAGTTACACCAGAGTTCAGTTATAACAATTATCTGACTGCCAACGTACAAAAGAACAAAAAGTAAATTCTTTGGCTTGGATTACAAATGAAGCGCAATCTTTACCAGTAGAAGCACAAACATGATTGAAAGGTTGTGCTATTTTTACCCGTAGAAAATGTATTACAAGACTGGCATAAAAAAAAAATATATTGCAAACTCGATTGCTCGAGCCTGCTGGAACTAACACTCCCTATACTAGCAATGATTTTTTTTTTTTTTTTATTCTTTTATTAAACCAGTTCACAAGACAGACATGCGATAGGGAATTACATACATTTCATGTCCATAAAACAAATGACACATTATGATATGCTAATACAAAAATAATAGGTAAATACATAAACCACAGAGAAATAAATGGATAGCACATATCTTCTAAAAATGTATCTCAATTTGCATAGATTACCCTAATTTCCAAAAGCAATAAAGGGCAATACCTATATATATATTATCCCTAAATCTTTTGGTACTATTATGCCTGTGAACCGAGCAAATTTTTTCCTTTTATCCCCCCCCCCCCCCCCCAAAAAAAAACCCCAAAAAACAGCCAACATAACCATAAATAATAATTAATTAAATAAATAAATTGCTCCATCCCTCTATAACACTACTCACTTTAACACAGTCTTCAAATTACCATACTACTGATGAAGCTGGCATCCAGGAAAGAGGAAACAGCCTAGCTTTAGCAGCCGACATAAATGAATTGGTGTTAAATAAAGGAGATAATAACTGTTTTTGAATCACCAATGTTTGAGCTTTAATTAGTGGCAACCATTTGTCAAAAAATTCTTGGATCTTATTATCATTTAATAAATTAATATTCTGAATCTCAAACGTAATGTGTTGTAAGAGGGTACTTATGTAACTAGAAAAGCTAGGAGGAGAAGTATCCTTCCACTTCTTCAATATCATGTACCACATTATCATTACAGGGAGTGCAGAATTATTAGGCAAGTTGTATTTTTGAGGATTAATTTTATTATTGAACAACAACCATGTTCTCAATGAACCCAAAAAACTCCTTAATATCAAAGCTGAATAGTTTTGGAAGTAGTTTTTAGTTTGTTTTTAGTTATAGCTATTTTAGGGGGATATCTGTGTGTGCAGGTGACTATTACTGTGCATAATTATTAGGCAACTTAACAAAAAACAAATATATACCCATTTCAATTATTTATTTTTACCAGTGAAACCAATATAACATCTCAACATTCACAAATATACATTTCTGACATTCAAAAACAAAACAAAAACAAATCAGTGACCAATATAGCCACCTTTCTTTGCAAGGACACTCAAAAGCCTGCCATCCATGGATTCTGTCAGTGTTTTGATCTGTTCACCATCAACATTGCGTGCAGCAGCAACCACAGCCTCCCAGACACTGTTCAGAGAGGTGTACTGTTTTCCCTCCTTGTAAATCTCACATTTGATGATGGACCACAGGTTCTCAATGGGGTTCAGATCAGGTGAACAAGGAGGCCATGTCATTAGATTTTCTTCTTTTATACCCTTTCTTGCCAGCCACGCTGTGGAGTACTTGGACGCGTGTGATGGAGCATTGTCCTGCATGAAAATCATGTTTTTCTTGAAGGATGCAGACTTCTTCCTGTACCACTGCTTGAAGAAGGTGTCTTCCAGAAACTGGCAGTAGGACTGGGAGTTGAGCTTGACTCCATCCTCAACCCGAAAAGGCCCCACAAGCTCATCTTTTATGATACCAGCCCAAACCAGTACTCCACCTCCACCTTGCTGGCGTCTGAGTCGGACTGGAGCTCTCTGCCCTTTACCAATCCAGCCACGGTCCCATCCATCTGGCCCATCAAGACTCACTCTCATTTCATCAGTCCATAAAACCTTAGAAAAATCAGTTTTGAGATATTTCTTGGCCCAGTCTTGACGTTTCAGCTTGTGTGTCTTGTTCAGTGGTGGTCGTCTTTCAGCCTTTCTTACCTTGGCCATGTCTCTGAGTATTGCACACCTTGTGCTTTTGGGCACTCCAGTGATGTTGCAGCTCTGAAATATGGCCAAACTGGTGGCAAGTGGCATCTTGGCAGCTGCATGCTTGACTTTTCTCAGTTCATGGGCAGTTATTTTGCGCCTTGGTTTTTCCACACGCTTCTTGCGACCCTGTTGACTATTTTGAATGAAACGCTTGATTGTTCGATAATCACGCTTCAGAAGCTTTGCAATTTTAAGAGTGCTACATCCCTCTGCAAGATATCTCACTATTTTTTACTTTTCTGAGCCTGTCAAGTCCTTCTTTTGACCCATTTTGCCAAAGGAAAGGAAGTTGCCTAATAATTATGCACACCTGATATAGGGTGTTGATGTCATTAGACCACACCCCTTCTCATTACAGAGATGCACATCACCTAATATGCTTAATTGATAGTAGGCTTTCGAGCCTATACAGCTTGGAGTAAGACAGCATGCATAAAGAGGATGATGTGGTCAAAATACTCATTTGCCTAATAATTCTGCACTCCCTGTATTATTGTACAATAACTATGATAGTAGTTCGGTCTAATAATGGCCGAGTCCAACAGAAAAAATATATAGCTACCATTAATCTTAAAATGATCCAAAAAAAGCTTGTTGTGCCAAAAATGTAATTTGGACTATAATTGTGATATTTTTTGACATTTCCAGAATATATGTAGAATATCTGCTTTATCTAGATGGCATTTAGAACAGTAAAAATCATTTGGCTCGTTTACGAGTTGTGCATTAAGTTAAAAAAGCAGCGTTAACAGGTCCTATCGCTGTTTTTTTACGCCCGCTGGTATAACGAGTCTTGCAGGTTTAGGGGCACCGCACACTTTTTTGGCTTTACCGCACACCGACTTATGTAAATTTCGTAAACCCTTTTTTCTATGGGACTTCCATAGCGCCGATATTACGAGTCTGGCCTGGGAGGCCAAAAAGTGAGCGGTACACCCTCTACCTCCAAGATCCCTAACGCATTCTAAAGTCAGTAGTTATATGAGTTTTACACTACAACGCCTTAGCATAAAACTCATAACTAAAGTGCTAAAAAGTACACTAACACCCATAAACTACCTATTAACCTCTAAACTGAGGCCCTCCCGCATCGCAAACACTAAAATAAAATTATTAACCCCTAATCTGCCCCTCTGGACATCGCCGCCACTATAATAATAAACATATTAACCCCTAAACCGCCGCACTCCCGGCTTGCAAACACTAGTTAAATATTAACCCCTAATCTGCCGCCCCTAACATCGCCGCCACCTACATTAAACTTATTAACCCCTTATCTGCCACTCCAGACATCGCCACCTACATTATACTTATTAACCCCTAATCTGCTGCCCCCAACATCGCCGACACCTACATTATATTTATTAATCCCTAATCTGCCGCCCCCAATGTCGCCGCCACTATATTAAATTTATTAACCCCTAAACCTAAGTCTAACCCTAACACCCCCTAATTGAAATATAATTTAAATAAATCTAAATAAAATTACTATCATTATCTAAATTATTCCTATTTAGAACAAAATACTTACCTATAAAATAAACCGTAACTAATAGTTACATTGTAGCTATCTTAGGGTTTATTTTTATTTTACAGGCAAGTTTGTATTTATTTTAACTAGGTAGAATAGTTATTAAAATAGTTAATAACTATTTAATAACTACCTAGCTAAAATAAATACAAATTTACCTGCAAAATTAAACCTAACCTAAGTTACAATAACACTACACTATAATTAAATCAATCCCCTAAATTAAATACAATTAAATAAATTAAATTAAACTAGCTAAATTACAAAAAACACTAAGTTGCAGAAAATAAAAAACAAATTACAGATCTTTAAACTAATTACACCTAATCTAATAGCCCTAACAAAATAAAAAAGCCCCCAAAATAAAAAAAAACCTAGCCTAAACTAAACTACCAATAGCCCTTAAAAGGGCCTTTTGTGGGGCATTGCCCCAAAGAAATCAACTCTTTTTCCTGTAAAAAAAAATACAAACAACCCCCCAACAGTAAAACCCACCACCCACACAACCAACCCCCCAAATAAATTACTGACTAAAAAACCTATGCTCCCCATTGCCCTGAAAAGGGCATTTGGATGGGCATTGCCCTTAAAAGGGCATTTAGCTCTATTGCGGCCCAAAGTCTCTAATCTAAAAAATAAACCCACCCAATACACCCTTAAAAAATCCTAACACTAACCCCCAAAGATTCACTTACCGGGAGAAGTTTTCATCCAAACGGCAAGATGTCCTCAACGAAGCCGGCAGAAGTGGTCCTCCAGACGGGCAGAAGTCTTCATCCAGACAGCATCTTCTATCTTCATCCTTCCGGCGCAGGGCGGGTCCATCTTCAAGACATCTGACGCGGAGCATCCTCTTCAAACGACAGCTTCTTCATAATGAATATCACTTTAAGTGACATCATCCAAGATGGCGTCCCTTAGATTCCGATTGGCTGATAGAATTCAATCAGTCAATAGGATTGAGCTTGCATTCTATTGGCTGATTGGAACAGCCAATAGAATGCCAGCTCAATCCTATTGGCTGATTGCATCAGCCAATAGGATTTTTTCTACCTTAATTCCGATTGGCTGATAGAATTCCGCCAATCAGAATCTAAGGGACGCCATCTTGGATGACATCACTTAAAGTGATATTCATTACGAAGAAGCAGTCGTTTGAAGAGGATGCTCCGCGTCGGATGTCTTGAAGGTGGACCCGCTCCGTGCCGGAAGGATGAAGATAGAAGATGCCGTCTGGATGAAGACTTCTGCCTGTCTGGAGGACCACTTCTGCCCGTCTGGAGGACCACTTCTGCCGGCTTCATTGAGGACATCTTGCTGCTTGGATGAAGACTTCTCCCGGTAAGTGAATCTTCGTAGGTTAGTGTTAGTATTTTTTTTAAGAGTGTATTTGGTGGGTTTATTTTTTAGATTAGAGACTTTGGGCCGCAATAGAGCTAAATGCCCTTTTAAGGGCAATGCCCATCCAAATGCCCTTTTCAGGGCAATGGGGAGCATAGGTTTTTTAGTTAGTATTTTATTTGGGGGGTTGGTTGTGTGGGTGGTGGGTTTTACTGTTGGGGGTGTTTGTATTTTTTTTTTTTACAGGAAAAAGAGCTGATTTCTTTGGGGCAATGCCCCGCAAAAGGCACTTTTAAGGGCTATTGGTAGTCTAGTTTAGGCTAGGTTTTTTTTTTATTTTGGGGGGTCTTTTTTATTTTGATAGGGGGATTAGATTAGGTGTAATTAGTTTAAAGATCTGTAATTTGTTTTTTATTTTCTGTAATTTAGTGTTTGTTTGTTTTTTGTGATTTAGCTAATTTAATTTATTGAATTGTATTTAATTTAGGGAATTTATTTAATTATAGTGTAGTGTTAGGTGTTATTGTAACATAGGTTAGGTTTTATTTTACAGGTAAATTTGTATTTATTTTAGCTAGGTAGTTATTAACTATTTAATAACTATTCTACTTAGTTAAAATAAATACAAACTTGCCTGTAAAATTAAAATAAACCCTAAAATAGCTACAATGTAACTATTAGTTATATTGTAGCTAGCTTAGGGTTTATTTTATAGGTAAGTATTTAGTTTTAAATAGGAATAATTTAGTTAATGATAATAATTTTATTTAGATTTATTTAAATTATATTTCAATTAGGGGGTGTTAGGGTTAGGGTTAAACTTTACGGTTTAGGTTTAAGGGTTAATAAATTTAATATAGTGGCAGCGACGTTAGGGGCGGCAGATTAGGGGTTAATAAGTGTAGGTAGGTTGCAGCGACATTGGGGGTGGGAGATTAGGGGTTAATAAATATAATGTAGGTGTTGGCGATGTTGGGGGCCGCAGATTAGGGGTTAATAAGTATAATGTAGGTGGCGGCGATGTCCGGAGCGTCAGATTAGGGGTTCATAAATATAATGCAGGTGTTGCCGAAGTCGGGGACGGCAGATTAGGGGTTAATAAGTGTAAGATTAGGGGTGTTTAGACTTGGGGTTCATGTTAGAATGTTAGGTGTAAACATAAAATGTGTTCCCCATAGGAATCAATGGGGCTGCATTACTGAGTTTTACGCTGCTTTTTGGCCGGTTTTAGACTTTTTTTCATTGATGTCTATGGGGAAATCGTGCACGAGCACGTACGACCAGCTCACCACTGACTTAAGCAGCGCTGGTATTGGAGTGTGGTAAGGAGCACAATTTTGCTCTACGCTCACTTCTTGCCTTTTAATGCCGGGTTTGTAAAAACCCGTAATACCAGCGCTGCAGGTAAGTGAGCGGTGAGAAAAAACTGCTCGTTAGCACCGCACAGCTCCTAATGCAAAACTCGTAATCTGGCCACTTGTTTGGAAACAATTTTACCAATTTAAAGGGAGAGAAATAGACATTGTGAATCAGTTTGACATGTGATTCCTTCCAACCGATAGGAATTGTAAGCTTTTGTATTAACATAAGACTATGGGGCCTATCTATCAAGTTCCGAATGGAGCTTGATGCCCTGTGTTTCTGGCGAGCCTGCAGGCTCGCCAGAAACAAAAGTTATGAAGCAGCGGTCACAAAGACCGCTGCTCCATAACCTGTCCGCCTGCTCTGAGCAGGCGGACAGATATCACCGTAAATCAACCCGATCGAGTACGATTTAGGGTTCATTGACACCCCCTGCTGGCGGCCCATTGGCCATGAGTCTGCAGGGGGAGGTGTTGCACCAGCAACTCTTGTGAGCTGCTGGTGCAATGCTGAATACGGCGAGCGTATTGCTTGTCATATTCAGCGATGTCTGGCGGACCTGATCCGCACTGTCGGATCAGGTCCGCCAAATCTTGATAAATAGAGGCCTATGTCTAATAATAATAGAATCTACTGCTGGAAAATGCGTTGCCCAAAAAGCTTGAATTTTATTTAAATATAACTGACCCTGTTTAGAGAGCAAAATATCATACAATAACGATATAGAACATTTGCCTACAGAAAATTTCCTGATGCATATATTGATCTCGGACCATCAACACAGTAGCACAAATGTCCAATTTTTAGAATTAATAAAAAGACGTATCTGAAAATATGTGAACAAATCATTCCTAGATACTTGGAATATGGGAATAAGGTTATTAAAGGATAATAAATGTCCGGTAGAAGAGAGCAATTGATGCAGATATATCAACCCCTTTTTAGACCATGATTTAAAAACTGTTTGTTGGATTCCTGGTATAAATTCTGGATTCCCACACATTGGAAGAAGGGAAGAGCATTTAAAGTCTATTCCCAGATTGGAGCAAATCTTTTGTCATGCAATGATAATATTCTTAAAGGTTATTAGATTTGTTACTAGGGAGATTCCCTATTGAACATTGCAGGATCGCCTTGAGAGAAAATGATAATATTATTTTTGTTTCAAGTTCATTAGAAGTAAATTTATTAAGATTCGTTAGCCAGTCCATAGCGGTCCTGGCTAACGTTACAAAATTGTGCAGTTTAATATCTGGAAACATCAGCACAGCATTCTCTTTTTTTTTTTAGTGAGTTTTACTATTGATATGCGGGCTTTTTGCTTTTTCCATAAAAATTGTGAACAAATTAAATGAAATTTATTTATTTGCTGTTTAAAAATAAAAAGTGGTAAATTCTGTAACAAATACCAAATTCGTGGAAATATGATTGTTTTTATCATGGTGATTCTGGCTGACAATGAAATGGGAAGATCCATCTAGTTTTTAAGATCTAAGATAGATTTACTAAAGACCTGGGGGAAATTCATCTTGTACCAAAATTTCGGATTTTTATGAAATTGTATCCCCAGATGTTTTATATAATCTGTTGTTTTAAAAGGATGATATACATATCTATCTGATTTCTTCATAATCCCCATCAGTTCTCTTTTTCTCAGATTAATTTTATAACCTGAAATCGAGCTAAAGATAGTGAGCATGTCTAATAATAAAGGTATAGATTTTTTTGAGTTTTCCAGGAAAACCAGTAAACCATCAGCATACAGTAATATTTTAATCTTCTCAGTACCAAATTTCAGCCCTATCAATTCAGACCAGAGCCATATAGCAAGGGATTCTATAGATATTATTGAACAATAGCTGGGATAGGGGACATCCTTGACGGGTCCCACGGCCTAGTAAAATTCTAGCTAAATGGGGTTACCATTAATCAATAGATAGGAATAGGGATTTGTATATAGTTTCCAAATAAAACCTACAAAACTACCAATAAATCCAAACTGAGATAATGAATTTAGCAGATGATTCCAAGAAATTGAGTCAAAGCTTTCTCTGCGTCTAACGACAGCAGAACCAAATCTGTATCGAACATCATCTTTTTATTGGATGTTTTGGTAATTTTGAGGATTTGTATTCCAAAAATAATCCAAGATGACTTCCACTTTACACAAATTTAGAGACATATTCCTTCCCTGTATAAAACGCGTTTGATCAGGATGTATTATTTTATACAGAAATTTGTTTAACCTGTTCACTAGGATAGACGTAAGGATTTTATAATCTGCGTTTAAAACAGAGATCGGCCTATAGGAAGCTGGCTCTTCTGCGTCCTTACCTTTTTTATGAATAAGAGTAATATTCGCTGCGGAAAAGTAACTTGATATTGGCATATTAGTAGTATAATACGAGTTGAACAGTTTAGTATGTGTATGCTTAATATCTTCTACTAAAATGTTGTAAAACTCTGCAGGGAGCCAATCTGGGCCAGCCGCTTTATTCAGTTTGGATTCCCCGATAGCCTCACATATCTCACATACTGAGAATGGTTTATTGATCAGTTCAAGATCAATTTCTGAAACCTTGGGTGGAGAAATTTTGGACAAGAAGTTTATTCTATTCGATAGATCTTCATCAACTTTTGCATATGTTTTGATAGAATTTAAAAAATACCTCCCTGATATTTTTGTTATCAGTATATCTCTGGCCCCCTTCCTTAATTGCTGCTATGTTGTTTTTACTCTTCCTATTCTTTGTTATTTTTGCTAAATATTTAGCAGAGCAACCAATATATCCCTTATATCGATTGTTGATTTTCTTATATTCCTCTAATGACTTTTGCTTTAAGAATAACTCCCTTTCGGTTCTGGCATGACAATATTTATCCCAATTGAACTTAGAGTTCTCCAATTGATATTGTATTAATGCATTCCTGAGCTGATTAGATAATTGTAATTCCCTAGCTTGATGTTTTTCTTTTCCAATTACACATATATGCTTTTATCTTTCTCCTCAGAACCACTTTTGATGTTTCCCAATATACTTCCATTTTATCATAATACCCTTTATTATGATGGAAATCTTTCCATTGACTGGACAACCAGGTATTAAATTTAGTATTCTCTAGCATAAAGCGTGGAAACGTTAAAAAATTATTTACGTAATTTTCAGCTTTTATTGCTTGAAATTTGATGGAGATAATTGCATGATACAAGACCAATATATCATGAATTTTTGGTTCTGAATCTAATAATATAAGCTGCTCTGAAACAAGAATATAATCAATTCTGGAGAATGACCGATGGGTCTTGGACATACATGTATATTCATAGCTCTCTGGATTTTTAATTCTCCAGATATCATTGAGTTTTAGAACCGTACAATTTTTTAAAAAAAATACTGGGCAATTTTCTTCTGTTAAGTGTGATCAGTCCACGGGTCATCATTACTTCTGGGATATTACTCCTCCCCAACAGGAAGTGCAAGAGGATTCACCCAGCAGAGCTGCATATAGCTCCTCCCCTCTACGTCACTCCCAGTCATTCTCTTGCACCCAACGACTAGATAGGATGTGTGAGAGGACTATGGTGATTATACTTAGTTTTATATCTTCAATCAAAAGTTTGTTATTTTAAAATAGCACCGGAGTGTGTTATTGCCCCTCTGGCAGAGTTTGAAGAAGAATCTACCAGAGTTTTACTATGATTTTAGCCGGAGTAGTTAAGATCATATTGCTGTTTCTCGGCCATCTGAGGAGAGGTAAACTTCAGATCAGGGGACAGCGGGCAGATGAATCTGCATAGAGGTATGTAGCAGCTTTTATTTTCTGACAATGGAATTGATGAGAAAATCCTGCCATACCGATATAATGTCATGTATGTATACTTTATACTCAGTATTCTGGGGAATGGTACTTCACTGGAATTACACTGTAAGAAGTACATGAAACTTTTTAATAACTAAGAAATTATGTTTAACGTTTTTGCTGGAATGTAAAATCGTTTTCATTTGCTGAGGTACTGAGTGAATAAATGTTTGGGCACTATTTTTCCACTTGGCAGTTGCTTGATCTTTTTTCTGACAGTTTCTGTTCTCTCTCACTGCTGTGTGTGAGGGGGAGGGGCCGTTTTTTGGCGCTTTTGCTACGCATCAAAAATTTCAGTCAGCAGCTCATTGTATTTCCTGCATGATCCGGTTCATCTCTACAGAACTCAGGGGTCTTCAAACTTGTTTTGAGGGAGGTAATTTCTCTCAGCAGAGCTGTGAGATTATAGTTGACTGAGATAAAAAACGTTTATTCTGTAATTTTTTTCTGCTTTCAGAATTAGTTGTCTTTTGCTAATGGGATTAAACCTTTGCTAAAGTTGTGTTGTTTACAAGGATTGAGGCTATAACTGTTTCAGTTTATTAATTTTCAACTGTCATAAATCTTCTGTGCTTCTTAAAGGCACAGTACGTTTTTAATAATATTATAATAGAATTGTATTCCAAGTTGCAAGTTTATTTGCTAGTGTGTTAAACATGTCTGATTCAGAGGAAGATACCTGTGTCATTTGTTGCAATGCCAAAGTGGAGCCCAATAGAAATTTATGTACTAACTGTATTGATGCTACTTTAAATAAAAGTCAATCTGTACAAATTGAACAAATTTCACCAAACAACGAGGGGAGAGTTATGCCGACTAACTCGCCTCACGTGTCAGTACCTGCATCTCCCGCTCGGGAGGTGCGCGATATGGTGGCGCCCAGTACAGCTGGGCGGCCATTACAAATAACATTACAAGATATGGCTACTGTTATGACTGAAGTTTTGGCTAAATTACCAGAACTAAGAGGCAAGCGTGATCACTCTGGGGTGAGAACAGAGTGCGCTGATAATATTAGGGCCATGTCAGACACTGCGTCACAGGTGGCAGAACATGAGGACGGAGAACTTCATTCTGTGGGTGACGGTTCTGATCCAAACAGACTGGATTCAGATATTTCAAATTTTAAATTTAAGCTGGAAAACCTCCGTGTATTACTAGGGGAGGTGTTAGCGGCTCTGAATGATTGTAACACAGTTGCAATACCAGAGAAAATGTGTAGGTTGGATAAATATTTTGCGGTACCGGCGAGTACTGATGTTTTTCCTATACCTAAGAGACTTACTGAAATTGTTACTAAGGAGTGGGATAGACCCGGTGTGCCGTTCTCACCCCCTCCGATATTTAGAAAAATGTTTCCAATAGACGCCACCACACGGGACTTATGGCAAACGGTCCCTAAGGTGGAGGGAGCAGTTTCTACTTTAGCTAAGCGTACCACTATCCCGGTGGAGGATAGCTGTGCTTTTTCAGATCCAATGGATAAAAAATTAGAGGGTTACCTTAAGAAAATGTTTGTTCAACAAGGTTTTATATTGCAACCCCTTGCATGCATTGCGCCGGTCACGGCTGCAGCGGCATTCTGGATTGAGTCTCTGGAAGAGAACATTAGTTCAGCTACTCTGGACGACATTACGGACAGGCTTAGAGTCCTTAAACTAGCTAATTCATTCATTTCGGAGGCCGTAGTACATTTAACTAAACTTACGGCTAAGAATTCAGGATTCGCCATTCAGGCACGCAGGGCGCTGTGGCTAAAATCCTGGTCAGCTGATGTTACTTCTAAGTCTAAATTACTTAATATAGCTTTTAAAGGGCAGTCCTTATTTGGGCCTGGTTTGAAAGAAATTATCGCTGACATTACAGGAGGTAAAGGCCACGCCCTGCCTCAAGACAGGGCCAAACCTAAGGCCAAACAGTCTAATTTTCGTTCCTTTCGGAATTTCAAAGCAGGAGCAGCATCAACTTCCTCTGCCCCAAAGCAAGAAGGATCTGTTGCTCGCTACAGACAAAACTGGAGACCTAACCAGTCTTGGAACAAGGGCAAGCAGGCCAGGAAACCTGCTGCTGCCCCTAAAACAGCATGAATTGAGGGCCCCCGATCCGGGATCGGATCTAGTGGGGGGCAGACTTTCTCTCTTCACCCAGGCTTGGGCAAGAGATGTCCAGGATCCCTGGGCGCTAGAGATAATATCTCAGGGATACCTTCTGGACTTCAAATACTCTCCTCCAAGAGAGAGATTTCATCTGTCAAGGTTGTCAACAATCCAGACAAAGAAAGAGGCGTTTCTACGCTGCGTACAAGAGCTCTTGTTAATGGGAGTAATCCATCCAGTTCCACGGTCGGAACAGGGACAAGGGTTTTACTCAAATCTGTTTGTGGTTCCCAAAAAAGAGGGAACTTTCAGACCAATCTTGGACTTAAAGATCCTAAACAAATTCCTAAGAGTTCCATCGTTCAAGATGGAGACTATTCGGACAATTTTACCTATGATCCAAGAGGGTCAGTACATGACCACTGTAGATTTAAAAGATGCTTACCTTCACATACCGATTCACAAAGATCATTACCGGTACCTAAGGTTTGCCTTCCTAGACAGGCATTACCAGTTTGTGGCTCTTCCATTCGGATTGGCTACAGCTCCAAGAATCTTCACAAAGGTTCTGGGTGCTCTTCTGGCGGTACTAAGACTGCGGGGAATCTCGGTAGCTCCATACCTAGACGACATTCTGATACAAGCTTCAAGCTTTCAAACTGCCAAGTTTCATACAGAGTTAGTACTGGCATTTCTAAGGTCACATGGATGGAAGGTGAACGAAAAGAAAAGTTCACTCGTTCCACTCACAAGAGTTCCCTTCCTGGGGACTCTTATAGATTCTGTAGAAATGAAGATTTACCTGACAGAGGACAGGCTAACAAGACTTCAAAGTGCTTGCCTCACCCTTCATTCCATTCAACACCCGTCAGTGGCTCAATGCATGGAGGTAATCGGCTTAATGGTAGCGGCAATGGACATAGTACCTTTTGCATGCTTACACCTCAGACCACTGCAACTGTGCATGCTAAGTCAGTGGAATGGGGATTACTCAGACTTGTCCCCTTCTCTGAATCTGGATCAAGAGACCAGAAATTCTCTTCTATGGTGGCTTTCTCGGCCACATCTGTCCAGGGGGATGCCATTCAGCAGACCAGACTGGACAATTGTAACAACAGACGCCAGCCTTCTAGGTTGGGGTGCCGTCTGGAATTCTCTGAAGGCTCAGGGACAATGGAGTCAGGAGGAGAGTCTCCTGCCAATAAACATTCTGGAATTGAGAGCAGTTCTCAATGCACTCCTGGCTTGGCCCCAGTTGACAACTCGGGGGTTCATCAGGTTTCAGTCGGACAACATCACAACTGTAGCTTACATCAACCATCAGGGAGGGACAAGAAGCTCCCTAGCAATGATGGAAGTATCAAAGATAATTCGCTGGGCAGAGTCTCACTCTTGCCACCTGTCAGCAATCCACATCCCGGGAGTGGAGAACTGGGAGGCGGATTTCTTAAGTCGTCAGACTTTTCATCCGGGGGAGTGGGAACTTCATCCGGAGGTCTTTGCCCAAATACTTCGACGTTGGGGCAAACCAGAGATAGATCTCATGGCGTCTCGACAGAACGCCAAGCTTCCTCGTTACGGGTCCAGATCCAGGGATCCAGGAGCAGTCCTGATAGATGCCCTGACAGCACCTTGGGACTTCAGGATGGCTTACGTGTTTCCACCCTTCCCGATGCTTCCTCGATTGATTGCCAGAATCAAACAGGAGAGAGCATCAGTGATTCTAATAGCACCTGCATGGCCACGCAGGACTTGGTATGCAGACCTGGTGGACATGTCATCCTGTCCACCTTGGTCTCTACCTCTGAAACAGGACCTTCTGATACAGGGTCCTTTCAAACATCAAAATCTAACTTCTCTGAAGCTGACTGCTTGGAAATTGAACGCTTGATTTTATCAAGACGTGGGTTTTCTGAGTCAGTTATTGATACCTTAATACAGGCTAGGAAGCCTGTTACCAGAAGGATTTACCATAAGATATGGCGTAAATACCTATATTGGTGTGAATCCAAAGGTTACTCTTGGAGTAAGGTTAGGATTCCTAGGATATTGTCTTTTCTACAAGAAGGTTTAGAAAAGGGTTTATCTGCTAGTTCATTAAAGGGACAGATCTCAGCTCTGTCCATTCTGTTACACAAACGTCTGTCAGAAGTTCCTGACGTCCAGGCTTTTTGTCAGGCTTTGGCCAGGATTAAGCCTGTGTTTAAAACTGTTGCTCCACCATGGAGTTTAAACCTTGTTCTTAATGTTTTACAGGGCGTTCCGTTTGAACCCCTTCATTCCATTGATATAAAGTTGTTATCTTGGAAAGTTCTATTTTTAATGGCTATTTCCTCGGCTCGAAGAGTCTCTGAATTATCAGCCTTACATTGTGATTCTCCTTATTTGATTTTTCATTCGGATAAGGTAGTTCTGCGTACTAAACCTGGGTTCTTACCTAAGGTAGTCACTAACAGGAATATCAATCAAGAGATTGTTGTTCCTTCTTTGTGCCCAAATCCTTCTTCGAAGAAGGAACGTCTACTGCACAACCTGGACGTAGTCCGTGCTCTAAAATTTTACTTACAGGCAACTAAGGAATTTCGACAAACGTCTTCTCTGTTTGTCGTTTACTCTGGTCAGATGAGAGGTCAAAAGGCTTCTGCTACCTCTCTTTCTTTTTGGCTTCGTAGCATAATTCGTTTAGCTTATGAGACTGCTGGACAGCAGCCTCCTGAAAGAATTACAGCTCATTCTACTAGAGCTGTGGCTTCCACTTGGGCCTTCAAGAATGAGGCCTCTGTTGAGCAGATTTGCAAGGCTGCAACTTGGTCTTCGCTTCATACTTTTTCCAAATTTTACAAATTTGACACTTTTGCTTCCTCGGAGGCTATTTTTGGGAGAAAGGTTCTTCAGGCAGTGGTTCCTTCTGTATAAAGAGCCTGCCTATCCCTCCCGTCATCCGTGTACTTTTGCTTTGGTATTGGTATCCCAGAAGTAATGATGACCCGTGGACTGATCACACTTAACAGAAGAAAACATCATTTATGCTTACCTGATAAATTCCTTTCTTCTGTAGTGTGATCAGTCCATGGCCCGCCCTGTTTTTAAGGCAGGTAAATATTTTTTAAGTTATACTCCAGTCACCACTACACCCTTGGCTTCTCCTTTCTCGTTGGTCCTTGGTCGAATGACTGGGAGTGACGTAGAGGGGAGGAGCTATATGCAGCTCTGCTGGGTGAATCCTCTTGCACTTCCTGTTGGGGAGGAGTAATATCCCAGAAGTAATGATGACCCGTGGACTGATCACACTACAGAAGAAAGGAATTTATCAGGTAAGCATAAATTATGTTTTTTCATTCTTAACCTTCTCTTTAATTGAAGATCTGTCTAATTTAGGACATAGTGTCATGTTAAAATCGCCGGCAAGATTGACTTTTTCACTAGCAATTGAATATAACTTACTTTTACTTTTTTGTGTCCCAAAACTGTGGAGAAAATACATTTGGCCCATATATATTACCTATCACATATTGTGTGCCACCAGTTAAGTGAACAAAAATATACCTACTATTCTTATCATGCTCCACTTTTAATACTTGATAATCTAATTTTTTGTGTATTAAAATTGCAACCCCACAGCTCCTTTTAGTGGAAGATGTGGCCAATACTTCCCCCACCCATCGGGTATTTAATTTACTTAATTCATTCTCCTTAAGATGCGTTTCCTGAATCATGGCAATGTTGCCGACGTGCCTACCCAACTGTGCTATTATTTGCTTACGTTTTATTGGGGAGGAAATTCCCCCGACATTCCATGACAGTATATTCAACCCATTTAACGATATTCTGTATATTTAAATAATGCATAGAGAGATGGAGCAACAAAGCACAAAAAAAAAAAAACCCACACAGCACAAAACAAAGACTCCTAACATACCCCTACTGAGCGAATATCCTATGTTATTTGACCTTTGGTCACTCTGGCAACCAAAACAAATACAAATTTTATTGACCCTATGTTCCATAAGGATGAACCTTTGTTCCTTAAAAGAAATTATTTAAATAGCAGCCAGTAATTCCTATGCTTCTAATACATTATTTAATATGTTATTTTTTCCCTTAACATCCACCCATAATTTGGCTGGATATAACATTCTAACTTTACAGCCTTTTTTGATAAATTGAGAAAAATAGGGGGACATACTTTTCCTTTTTTTTCGAGTTTCATTAGAGAAGTCTTGATACATCAGTATTTTATGATTTTTTTTTTACAGCTAATGTGCCAAGTTCCCTATAGAGTTTGAACATTTCTATCTTGTCTTGGTAATTCAAGACTCTAAATATGAGTGTTCTGTTAAACCCTGTATCTTCCAGTTTAGATCTTATAATACCCACCCTATGAGCTCTCTCTATTTTTAATGGGAGATTTTCCTCAGGTATACCAAGAGCTTGTGGTAGTCTTAGTGAAGTAAATGTAATTACGTCCTAGTAATTTATATTTTCTGGGAGGCCTACAATACGTACGTTGTTATGTCTAGACCTATCCTCAAGGTCTTCAAATCTTGTATTGATTGACTGAATATGCCTTTCCTATTCTTAAATTAAAGTGTTCTGGGTACTAACCTGATCATCCAATTCCGAGATTCTGCTCTCTGCTTCTGTCACCCTTATCACAAATTGCCTAATTTCATTGGATAATATGGATACTTCAGAAGTAATAGAACCCAGTCCTTTCTTATTTGCATCCAGTTGGGGAGTAAAAAAGGCAGAGAGCTGAAACATGAGGTGGGAGGAATCAGTGAACTGAGGCTGAATTTCAGAGGAGGATTCAATACTAAGATCAGCACTCTTGGGCTTCCTATCCTTTCCTTTAGCCGGCATTACGGGTGAATGTGTTTTCACCTGTGATATAAATATTATACTTGTGTGGTAGCTTCTGAATATCAGCTACCAGAAAGATTTTTTTAAAGTTTAATCAGTGATATGTCCACTGAATAAAATATTATTAAGGGCTTAATCAGCTGTGACCATACAAAATTGTGTACAAATCAAAATCAAAATTAGGAAAAAGGGAAAAAAAAAAAAGGTGTAGTAGTTTAAAAGTGATTTAGTGCTTTAAGAGCCCTAGATAGATTTGTACCCTAGGAATTAACTCTTATAGATTAATAATCTTCCTCTACTATTCACTTAGTTACTATCCTTTTAAAAGGCAAGAGCAGCAGAAAATTATTTTAACCCAACAAAGTTTCAAATTTCTATACAGAAATGAACCAACATGCAACATGACATTTATCAGGCAATCAAGCAGCTAGATTATGAGTTGTGCGTTAAGGTAAAAAAGCAGCGTTAATAGGTCCTAACGCTGCTTTTTTACGGCCGCTGTTATTACGAGTCTTGCAGGTTTAGGGCACCGCACACTTCGTTGGCCTTACCGCAAAACGACTTACGTAAACTTCGTAAAGTCTTTTTTCTATGGGACTTACGAGTCTGTCCTGGGAGACCAAAAAGTGAGCGGTACACCCTACCCCGTCAAGAGTCCTAATGCATTTAAAAGTCAGTAGAGTTTTATGGTACAACGCTGTAGCATAAAACTCATAACTAAAGTGCTAAAAAGTAGACTAACACCCATAAACTACCTATTAACCCCTAAACCGAGGCCCTCCCACATCGCTAACACTATAATAAAATGTTTAACCCCTAATTTGCCGCTCCAGACATCGCCGCAACTATAATACACATATTAACCCCTAAACCGCCAGACTCCCGCCTCGCAAACACTAGTTAAATATTATTAACCCCTAATCTTCCATCCCTAACATCGCCGCCACCTACCTACATTTATTAACACCTAATCTGCCACCCCCAACGTCGCCGCCACTATACTAAATGTATTAACCCCTAAACCTAAGTCTAACCCTAACACCCCCTAACTTAAATATAATTACAATAAATCTAAATAAAAATTAATATTATTTCCTAAATAATTCCTATTTAAAACTAAATACTTACCTATAAAATAAACCATAAGCTTATTACAATATAACTAATAGTTACATTGTAGCTAGCTTTAGGGTTTATTTTTATTTTACAGGCAAGTTTGTATTTTTTTTAACTAGGTAGAATAGTTATTAAATAGTTATTAACTCTTTAATAACTACCTAGCTAAAATAAATACAAAAGTACCTGTAAAATATAACCTAACCTAAGTTAAAATAACACCTAACCCTACAATTAAATAAACTAAATTAAAAACAATTAAATTAAATTAGCTAAAGTACAAGAAAACCCCACTAAATTACAGAAAATAATAAACAAATTACAAGATATTTAAACTAATTCCACCTAATCTAATAGCCCTATCAAAATAACCCCCCCCCCCCCCCAAAATAAAAAAAAAACTCTAGCCTAAACTAAACTATCAATAGCCCTTAAAAGGGCCTTTTGCGGGGCATTGCCCCAAAGTATATCAGCTCTTTTACCTGTAAAAGAAAATACAAACAACCCCCCAACAGTAAAACTCACCAGCCACACAACCATCCCCCCAAATACAATACTATCTAAAAAAACCTAAGCTAAAAAAACCTAAGCTCCCCATTGCCCTGAGAAGGGCATTTGGATGGGCATTGCCCTTAAAAGGGCAGTTAGCTCTTTTGCGGTACACTTAATTGTGCTCACATATTCATTGCTTGGCTATTACTTAGTTAATATTTGTCAGAAAAAAATCTCACTGTCCAGGTATTACTAAAAATATGTTACCTTGCTCCGTTCTTCTTAAAGCAAAATGTTACACACAATCACAATTATTAGTGCAAGCAAAAGGATATAAAGGGAAAAGAATGATACCTTATTACCTCCACTATTTGTATGTTCCTCAAGCACTTCTCTGCAGCCTGAAGCTTGTTCGACTGTCCTAGGGGGAGGGTCTCACCTGTTGTTACTGGTGGTTTTAAATAGAAATCCTAGCCAGAAAGTCTAAGGCCGACTCATCAACCTGTTTAGAGCCTATGCCATCCCTCTTGGCCGTGGCGTACTCCTGGAGCATCCAGTCCGTCTTGCTTAGCGTCACTTGCCGACTTGCAGACCCAATCCTCTTCCATGGGTTTGTTGACTTGCAGCCCCGCTGCTAGCTAGAGATTACTTGCTTGCTGGTAAGCGCCTATTGCACAGCACCTTCCCTCTCCACCTTACTCTGCAGTCGCTCAATTCCTCAGACACCATCCTGCATGATGTGTGACGGCACCACCTTGCCACACCCCCAACCAATTCTATCAGCTAATCGGAATCTAAAGGACGCCATCTTAGATGACGTCACTTAAAGGAACCGTCATTCAGTAAGAAGACTTCATTTGAAGAGAATGCTCCGCGTCGGATGTCTTGAAGATGGACCCGCTCCGCGTCAAATGATGAAGATAGAAGATGTCGTCTGGATGAAGACTTCTCCTGGCTTCGTTGAGGACTTCGGCCCGGTTGGATGAAGACTTCTGCTGCTTCCTTGAGGATGGATGTCCGGTCTTCAGAACAGTAAGTCGATCTTCAGGAGGTTAGTGTTAGGTTTTTTTAAGGGTGTATTGGGTGGGTTTTATTTTTTAGATTAGGGTTTGGGCCGCAAAAGAGTTAATTGCCCTTTTAAGAGCAATGCCCATCCCAATGCCCTTTTCAGGGCAATGGGGAGCTTAGGTTTTTTTTAGATAGTATTTTATTTGGGGGGTTGGTTGTGTGGGTGGTGGGTTTTACTGTTGGGGGGGGGTTGTTTGTATTTTCTTTTACAGGTAAAAGAGCTGATTTCTTTGGGGCAATGCCCCTCAAAAGGCCCTTTTAAGGGCTACTGATAGTTTAGTTTAGGCTAGGGTTTTTTTTTTATTTTGGGGGGGTTATTTTGATAGGGATATTAGATTAGGTGTAATTAGTTTAAATAGCTTGTAATTTGTTTATTATTTTCTGTAATTTAGTGGGGGTTTTTGTTTTTTAGCTAATTTATTTATATAATTGTTTTTAATTTAGTTAATTTATTTAATTATAGCGATGTTTTAGGTGTTATTGTATCTTAGGTTAGGTTTTATTTTACAGGTACTTTTGTATTTATTTTAGCTAGGTAGTTATTAAATAGTTAATAACTATTTAATAACTATTCTACCTAGTTATAATAAATACAAACTTGCCTGTAAAATAAAAATAAACCCTAAGTTAGCTACAATGTAACTATTAGTTATACTGTAGGTATTTTAGGGTTTGTTTTATAGGTAAGTATTTAGTTTTAAATAGGTATTATTTATTTAATGATAGGAATTTGTAGTTAGATTTATTGTAATTATATTTAAGTTAGGGGGTGTTAGGGTTAGGGTTAGACTTAGGTTTAGGGGTTAATACATTTAGTATAGTGGTGGTGACGTTGGGGGCGGCAGGTTAGGGGTTAATAAATGTAGGTAGGTTTCGGCGATATTCTGGACGGCAGATTAGGGGTTAATAATATTTAACTAATGTTTGCAAGGCGGGAGTGCGGCACTTTAGGGGTTAATATGTTTATTATAGTGGCGGCGACGTTGGGGGCAGCAGATTAGGGGTTAATAAATATAATGTAGGTGTCGGCGATGTTGGGGGCAGCAGATTAGGGGTTCATAAGTATAATGTAGGTGGCAGCGGTGTCCGGAGTGGCAAATTAGGGGTTAATAAATATAATGCAGGTGTCTGCGATGTCGGGGGTGGCAGATTAGGGGTTAATAAGTGTAAGATTTGGGGTGTTTAGACTCAGTTCATGTTAGGGTGTTAGGTGTAGACATAAATTTTATTTCCCCATAGGAATCAATGGGACTGAGTTACTGTGTTTTACGCTGCTTTTTTGCAGGTGTTAGACTTTTTCTCAGCCGGCTCTCCCCATTGATTCCTATGGGGAAATCGTGCACGAGCACGTACGGCCAGCTCACCGCTGACTTAAGCAGCACTGGTATTGGAATGCGGTAAGGAGCAAAATTTTGCTCAACGCTCACTTCTTGCCTTTTAACTCCGGGTTTGTAAAAACCTGTAATAGCAGCGCTGTAGGTAAGTGAGCGGTGAGACAAAACTGCTCGTTAGCACCGCATAGCTCCTAATGCAAAACTCGTAATCTGGCCGAATGACTTTTGCAGGTTTTAACTCTATTCTCAACTTGATTCTTCACAAACTACATTCATATGCCCTATTCAGAGTATGACCAAAGATTACAGAGAATTCTACAGACACGAGCAGGCCCATTTATCAAGCTCCGTACGGAGCTTGAAGGGCCGTGTTTCTGGCGAGTCTGCAGACTCGCCAGAAACACAACTTATGAAGCAGCGGTCTAAAGACCGCTGCTCCATAACCCTGTCCGCCTGCTCAGAGCAGGCTGACAGGAATCACCGGAAATCAACCCGATCAAATACGATTGGGTTGATTGACACCCCCTGCTGGCGGCCGATTGGCTGCGAGTCAGAAGGGGACGGCGTTGCACCAGCAGCTCTTGTGAGCTGCTGGTGCAATGTTAAATGCGGAGAGTGTATTGCTCTCCGCATTTAGCGAGGTCTTGCGGACCTGATCTGCAGTGTCGGATCAGGTCCGCAAGCCCTTTGATAAATGGGCCTGTAAATATGTTACACAACCAGGATATACTTTTTACTCCTGAACTCTATTTATGCTATACAGGTAGCCCTCGGTTTACGCCGGGGTTAGGTTCCAGAAGGAATGGTTGTAAATCGAAACTGTTGTAAATTGAAACCCAGTTTATAATGTAAGTCAATGGGAAGTGAGGGAGATAGGTTCCAGGCCCCTCTCAAAATTGTCATAAGTAACACATAATACATTATTTTTAAAGCTTTGAAATGAGGACTTTAAATGCTAAACAGCATTATAAACCTAATAAAATAATCACACAACACAGACTTCATTTGCATTTTTCTGCAAACAGTTTGTTCTATGCATTCCAGTCTGGACTGATTTATAGACAGGAATATCTGTTCCTTTGAAATCTGCTCGATAGCTCACGTCTGGTTAAACTGATTAATTTCAGCTTGCTTGTCTTTGCTGAAACACAAGCGGACAGCTCCACCTATTGGCTATTTTAATAAATGCACTGCTTCTCAATGCTTTTCAATCTGTCTTTTTGTTTCTCTCTCTTGCATTACTTATATAAGCTTTCTATCATAGGTGAGAAATATGGGTGGCCCTCGTGCTTGTCCCTGCTGATTGGATATCTGGAATATCTTATTTTTAACAGCCTAAAAAGCCTTCTGGCTGTAGTTCTCGCATCATAACACCGGGGGGCAGCATTACAAACAGACACAGCAATACATGCAGCATGACAAACAAACACAGCAATACATTTACTACCCAACACTGAAAGAAAATATTTCTTTAAAATGTGTAATAAATGCCATAATTTCCTTACAAGTTATATGTTTATATGTATTAGGCTAGGTCACAATATTTATTCTGATTATTTTAATATGAAACATCAAATTCTTTTTAATATTACTTTATAAAAAAAATTATGTTGCTAATTATTATTAGATTAAAGTCCATTACAGTTTTGATCAGTATCCTGGCATTTATACATCTGTTATATGTATGTATCTACACAAATATAGCCTGTTCTACAGCTCCAACAAGTTTTGCCTGCATGAATTCCTCTATTGTCCATCTGAAAAATAGAAAAATTATGTTATATATGTGCACACACATGTATTAATTTATATGCTGTCTTTTAACAATCGGTTTATTGTAATTTCCATTTAATATAATATGTTCCAGTTCCATATATATATATATATATATATTATTTGAATTATTTCAAACACACATGAACTATTGGTATTATTTCTTTTTCAAAATGTATTTAATTTTTTTTAAAACTTTTTTTATTGAAAAACTTTTTTCACAGGGGGACCTGGACAACGCCACATGGCATTGAACAGCATCAAACATCATAAGGCATGTTTTAGGCATCAAAATACAGTCCTGGCAACATAGTAAAGTTCACTTGGGGGCCAAAAAGTCTTTTCATGAACCATGTGGGGCGGCCAAGCCCTCTGTATTATTATAACATACAAACAAAACAACAAATAAAACAAAACACAATAAAATCAAAAAACAAGAGTAAAGACAACAGTAGATTACCATTGGTATGGATTGATTTGAAGACCCAGTATTTTTAGAGCATAATTGAGCGCATTGAGGGAGGGGAAGAGGGGGGGAGACAATTCAGGAGGAACTGACTGCACAACAACCAAGTTGCTTATCAACACATATAAGAGATCCTTTCTGTTATCTGTGGTGTTGTGCCCATTCAGGCCCCCCTCCTGAAACCATAGTGCTTGCGCTCTGCAGTTAAGTAATTAACTGAGTGGCCTATTTCCATCGTAGAAAGTAAGCAGTGTTAATACCATATGACTTATATATATATATATATATGTGTATGCAGCGACGGATGGTCTTGGTTACACACCTTAGGTCTAGTCAAGGAGCTACAGCCTATTCATTGCGTCTGTCATGTGAAACATTAGTTACACCTGTGAAATCGTGTCAACTCCAGAACCCGTCAGGCACCAACGGCCATGGAGATTTTCATTGAGCATAAACACTGTATGTTGGAACGGACTCAGAATTCTTTCTCGTATTCCTCTCGGTAAGTTTAGTATGTATGGTTCCCACTTATTTAAAAATGCTTTTATTCTGACCTCCCGGTCCCCTTGTACATCTACCTGTTCTGTCAGTAGCTGCTGGTACAGCACGTGGGTTAGTTTTTTGAAGGGGGGTTCCCTATTCTTGGCCCAGTATTGTAACATTAATTTTCTAGCCATAAGTATGACTAGGTTGAAAAACTTTTTATGTTTGGAGGGTATGTCAATGTCCTGAAAGAATAGTATGTTTGCTGCGGCCAGTGTTATATTAGTCTTCAGCACTCTTGTCAGCCAGAATTTAACTTTGCCCCAGAATCTCTGCATCTTAGGACAGTCCCAGACTAGATGTATCAGGTCAGGGGTGGGGGCCATGCATTTAGGACATATGTTTGAGGCATCTGTAATCCATTTCGCTCTAAGTTTGGGCGTGATGTATGCGTGGTGTAAAAATTTTACCTGTGTTTCCCGCAAATTCGAAGACAGTTTGGCTGCTCTAACAGCTTGTATGCTATGTGTGACGTGCTCTTGCGTAACTTCAGGGATTCTCTGTCCCTGCCATTTAGTCACTATGTCTTGCATTGTTTGCGTCTCATTGTGTGCTACAATTAGCTTATAGATAGGTGTGATGGAGTGTATCCCTTGGGAGGCCAAATTACAGAGTGTTACAATTTTAGTATGAATCTTATCTAACAGTGATAAGCCCTCAGGCAGGAGGTTCCGGACATAGTGTCGACTTTGAAAATAAGCAAATCTATGTGCATTGGGGAGAGTGTATTGCGCTTGGAGGTCTGAAAAAGGAAGTATCTGATGTGTGGTAGGGTTAAGCAATTGCGCCACCATCTTTAGCCCCTGACGTTCCCAGAGTCCAAAAACGGCCGTTGTTTATCCTGGTATGAAGTCAGGGTTGCCCTGCAATGGTAAGTATTTGCTGAATGTAAAGTCCATTCCCCATGTTTTGCAAAGTTTTGTCCAGGCTCTCAACGGGTCTCTAAATAGTATGTTTTGTTTTACGTGCTGAGGGAGGGCTGAGAGCTGGGTGTGTGGTAAGAAAGCAGGATGTATTGGTGCTAGTAATTCCTTTTCTATGGGGTGACTGAAATGGTCTGAATGGGTCAGCCATCCCACTATAATCTTGGTCAGTGATGCCCAATTATACCATCTGAGATTAGGGAGGCTAAGTCCCCCCGAGCTGATTGGCATTGCCAATTGGAGTCTACTTATTCGTGGTTTTCCTCTATTCCAGATAAACTTACCAAATAATGTGTCTAAATTATTGAGGTCTCGTTTTGTGAGGAGGATAGGAAGCATCTGGAGAGGATAGAGCAGCTTTGGCAAGACGATCATTTTTAAAAGGTGTATCCTGCCTGTGAGGGAGAGGGGCAAGTTTCCCCACCCCTTCACCTGGCTACTAATAAGGGTTATAGTGTTACTTATATTCAGATGATATAATTTATTAGTGTCAATATGCAAGTGAATCCCTAGATAGGTGAAAGTTCCTGAGGTTATTTTTAAGTCGGTGCCTTGCAGTGGTTTATTCTGAGAGTTAAGTAGCCATGTCAGTTCAGATTTGTCCGTATTAACTTTGTAGCCTGTGAATTTGCCAAATGCATTTAGTATGCGTAACAAGTTGGGTACATTTACATGTGGGTTGGGGACATACAATAAAAGGTCGTCAGCACAGAGAGACAGGTGTACAGTTGGTTTATGAATTTTTAGGCCTTCGCTACACTGACGGATATAACATGCTAGTGGCTCTATTGCCAAGTTAAAGAGTAAAGGGGACAGGGGGCAACCCTGTCTGGTCCCTCTCTCCAAGAGGAATGAGGGGGATAACTGGCCATTAATAATTATGGAGGCTGATGGTGATGTATACAGCTGTCGGATTATGTTAAGAAAGTCGCCAATTATGCCAAATTTTTCCAAGGAAGTGTACAAGTGGTCCCATTCTATTCTATCGAACGCCTTCTCGGCGTCAATGGCGAGAAGGCAGGCATCAATGTTGGGCTTCTGTGAGGCTGCGTGGTGCTGGGTGCTATAGTGGAATATAATGGCTAATGTCTTTCTGATATTTATCACTGACGTGCGGTGCTTGATGAAACCTGTCTGGTCAGGGTGTATGATTTCCGGTAATAAAGCTGCCAACCTGTCTGCTAAAATCTTTGTGAATAATTTATAATCGCTGTTAAGCAGCGATATCGGTCGGTATGAGGAGGGTTGTGTATGGTCTCTATTTGGTTTCGGGATTATACAAATATTAGCGTCTGTAAATCTCCCATCCGGTATGGATTTCCCTCGTAGGTAGTTAGAATATGTGGTGGCCAAGGTTGGGGCTATGTCTGTGCTGAGGATCTTATAATATTCAATCGGGAGGGCGTCAGGACCTGCTGCCTTCCCTATTTTCGAATTCCCAATAGCACGCAGTACCTCCTGTGCATGTATGGGAGAATTAAGGCTATCTCTTTGTGTATCCGACAGCCGGGGTACAGTAACTTTCTGCCAAAATGTGTTCTTGTCTTTTCCACTTATATTTTGTCTGGTATATAGGGATTTGTAATAGGCTGTGAACACCTGCATTATGTCTTTAGTGTCTGTCTTAAGGTGGTCTCCCGATTTGATTGCGGTTATAATGGACTTGGGCGTGTGGAGTCTCACTAAGTTTGCTAAAAGTTTACCAGCCTTGTTACCATGACGATAAAACCTGCCTTGTCTATGTAGATTAAATTTAAGATCTAGAATCTGCAAGTGTGTGTCTCTGTCCTTTTTAACAGTGTAGTATCTGTGGCGGTTTAACTCTGTGGGGTGAGCTAGGTAATCGTTGTAAGCATTAGTTAAGTCCGATAGGAGCTGTGTAGTGACTCTCCTCTGGGATTTAAAATGATGGGCTGTGTACGCAGTGATTTTACCCCTAATGACCGCCTTAGAGGCATGCCAAAACAGGTCCGGATTTGTGCTGTGTTGCTCATTGTCAAAAGTGTATTCTAACCAGTATGCCTTTAAATGTTGTCTAAAGTCTGCATTGGTGTATAGCTGGGAGGGAAACATCCATGACTGCTTATGGGATTCTGTTCCAAAAGGTTGAAGTGTTAGTTTTATGGGGGCATGGTCTGAGATCGTAATTGGAAGGATAGATGTGCTCAATATGTTGGGAGTGATTTGAGGGGAAGTAAGAAAATAATCTATTCGGGAGAGAGTGTGGTGCGCCTTAGAGACACATGTGTAATCCCGTTGGTCCGGATGTTGAGATCTCCATAGGTCGTGTAGGCCCAGTCCATCTCTGAACATAGCTATAATTTGCGTTTCTTGTTTATGTTTAAAATGGGTAACCTTCTTAGTGCCAAGGTGGGTTGGGTCAAAGAATCTGTCCAATGGGTGGGCTTGCGCCATATTAAAGTCTCCCCCTACTATTACTGGCGAGTCAGTGTATTGGGCAAGAAGTGATTGTAGGGTTGTCCAGAAGGTTTGGTCAGAGTGATTTGGGCCATACACATTGCACAGTTGGAAAGTGTGAGTATGGACGTGTAGTGAGGTGAAAATATATCGCCCCTGTCTATTTTTGTGTCAGAAAAGGTCACCGCCAAGTTTTTCCGTACTAGGATTGCCACTCCACACCTCCTCCCCTCGGACGGTGAATACATAATCTGCCCCACCCATCTGATCTTTAATTTTTCATGTTCCTCAGCAGTGAGGTGGGTTTCCTGCAGAAACGCAATGTCTGCATGTATAGAGTTAAGGTATTGGAGTATTCTGCTCCTTTTGGCCGGAGAAGTTATGCCCCCTACATTCCAGGACACTATATTAATGTTTGTAGTCATAAGGTGAGTTGGGGGGGAGGTAATGTCAGCAAAGGCGTCTGGTGGTGGAGAGTTGGATCAGTGACCCTAACATAAGTTTGGGGGTATTTGGGCCAAATGGCTGTGGGAAGGAAGTGGAGAGCGCAAGTGTTTTTGTTTATGTGCCCTTGTGTGTGGTGTAATAACAGAAAAGACTCACAGGTATCTTTAGTTAGCGGTCGTTGTGATAATATTTTGTCTTTGCTGTCAGACCATCCGTCGTGCACAGACCCATTGATTCCTACTAAAGACAAAAAATGGTTAATACATGTACCAGCTTTAGGATGAGTGGTTAGGGAGCATATCTGTAGCAACAAATTATAAAGAAGAGAAAGGTTAACACATGAACCAGCCTCAAGGTGAATATTTAGGGAGCATTTCTGTAGCAACAAGTTATAAGGGATGCTCATCAACAGACACCCAAGGTCAGATAAGTGGGCCCTGGCATAACTGAAGGCGAGCATACACATCATATAGAGGATATCAACATAATCAACATAAAAAACAACAACAATAATAACAGTTTGAACTAGCCCTTTTCTCAATGGAGCAGGGATAACTGCCCCAGGAGCAAGGGTATCAGCAGGAGTCTGAAAGAAGAGAACCCAGAGGGTATTGACAATACTTTCTGTAGCAGCATGGGAGGGGTCTCCTGTACCCCAAACCTGGTGCTTGCATCTAGGATGTTCTGTCCAAAGAAGAAACATTCAAGTGTCCTTAGGTGCTCCCAATTCATGGGTCCGCTTGGTGTTTTTCAGCATCTAAGAAGGCTTTTAGTTCTTTGGGAGAGCGGAAAAACTTCGCACCTCTGGGAGTTTGTAGTCGAAGCTTTGCTGGATATAGGAGGGCAACTTGTCTGCCCTCCTCATATAGTTGAGAACAGTAAGGGGCAAATTCCTTTCGCATCTTTGTTACCTCCGCAGAAAAGTCTTGAAATAGTAAGAGCTTTTTCCCGTCAAACAGAACGTCTGCATTCAACGATCTGTATGCCCTTAGCAGCGTGAGCTTTTCCTGATAATTTAAACATTTAAAGATGACCTGTCGGGGCTTTGCTGAGGTAGTGGTGGAGAGTCCATTATCTGGACCAATGCGGTGATCTCTTTCCACATCCAATGGAAGTCTATCAGGGTCTATGCCCAGTAGCTTAGGAAATGTCAATGCTGTGAATTCCAATAGGTCTTTGTTTTTGATATTTTCAGGGACACCAATTATACGGAGATTGTTGCGTCTACTACGGTTCTCAAGGTCCTCTACCTTGTCTTGTAGGGCTTGATTCTGGTGTAATAATTGCCTGATGGAGGTAGTATTGCTATTCTGACGATCTTCCATGTCCGATATTCTCTGTTCTGCCTAGTTCATCCTTGCAGAAAATTGTCGCACTTCGCTTGTCAAGGTATCCATACCAGCTTGCAAAGATTCCATCTTTGGCAGGAAGAAGGATTTCAATTCCTGTAGTAGATTTGTTGGGTCCCCGTTAGTTATATGTGAAGTATTCGGTGAAGGCGGATTTTCAAGATGTATTTCCGCAGTATGACGTTGTCTCCTATCTGCTTGTTTGGATTTTGAAGACATTGTGCTCATCGATGAACTGGAGAGGGGCTTGAAGTATTTATCCACCTTCATATGAGGTTCAAAAGACCAGAAAAAAGAGTAATGTTTGTGTTCAGGCAAATATCTAGGCCTAAGAGTTGGCACCTGTAGGTGGCGCTGCTGCGTTGGGTTTGTAGGATGTTTTAAATTTTGTATTAGATTTACAGTGCCTTATGATAGATCTAGTAAAGAGCAATAAAGCCAAAAGCTGTCAGACCTATCCCCAACACCACAATGTCAGTAATGTCCCTGCTAAACAGCCGCTGTTGAATGCAGATTTGATTACGTTGTGCTTCTAGGTAATTAGTAGAGTGTTTTGTGGCTGAGATTTATCATTTTATGCCTCTACTTCTTCTCAGACAAGGCAGGGTGGTATGATTAGAGCTGCTGGGCACAGGCCGTACAACTCATGGGGCTGCTCATCATGTGTGATAGGTATCTTGTTTATAGTCTCTTCAAATTGTAGGAACTCAATGTATATTGCAATCACTGCCTCTGTCTGCAAGTAGTCGCAGCTTTAAGGTGTGAGTCTCTGCAGGAGATTAATTCCCCAGACTGTCAGTAGGCTTGTGCTGCGCTGTGTCCCTTCTTAGATAATGTAGGTTGGTGCAAATAAAGTTACTTGTCCCAGCTAGCATAACATATAAGGCTTCATAGAATATTGAATAGCTGTATGAGGACCTTGAGGTAAGAGTTCAAAAAATGCCTTTCTGTCACTGCTTCTCTCTGTGAGCTAGTGCTGCGTTAAGGTATGAGGTAGGAAAAGTTATATAAGTACCTTAGGCTATCACAGAATAATTCATTATATTGTGCTTTCTTTTAAGTGGGGCTGATTGGTGTGATGAAGGCTGCCTGCCACTATCTGTACATCACATAAGGTCTCATAGCATGCGTACTAAGGGACAAAGGCTCTCTGTGTATTTATCTATCAAGGCAGATATTACCAGCCTCATGGTCTCCTGCGTCGTTGTAGCGACCACTCCATTTTTGAGCCGGCTCCTTTGCAGTTTCTCCTTGTGCCGGGTCAGTTCTAGTGTGTTGCCAAAGCCAGTGCACTCACGGAGGTGAAAGAGGGCTCCTCCAAGATGGCGCCTGCGAGTTTAGTTGTTTGCGCAGCATGGCGCAGTTTCAAATGCCTCCCGGGGCAAGGGCGATGTATCAGCCCTTCACGCTTTTCTCCTGGCCGGTTGGGGTTCTCTGGGCAGTCACCCAACAAGGCAATGGCATGGGAAGAGACAGCTGGCAGCATAAAAATAGCCTTTATACAGAGCTAGTTTACGGAGCTCTTTCCCTTTGCTGCCAGCCGCTAGCTCCACCCACCGGAAGTCAAAATGTATTTAATTTTACTTACGCCATACAGGGATTGTAAATGCTAATTTGTCTGCTCTCAGTAAATTTCAAAGTTACACCATAGCACATGTCTTTGCTGGCCAAGGTCTTCACTGCCCCACCCACATAGCATGGGGTCAATCCACAAGCTTGTGCTAATTATCAGTCCCTTTGGAAAATGTTAACATTTTCAACATCTCTCCAGATGGATTGGCACCCTCGTTGGCAGGAAGGGCATGTACTCTGATCTAGGTACCATGTGTATCTCTGTCTGAAAAAGATCTAATCTCATCAAGTGGTGAGGTGAGAGAAAAATAAATGTTTTAAAATTTGTATTTCCAGCTAGGGAGCAAATGCTTTAGTGTCAAAGTCTCTGGAGACATTCTGTCTGCAATTTAGTATTGAGATGTTTATTCAAATTGTGGGGGTTTTGTGAATCAAATCCTGACATCAGAATTTCAACCCTAGTTCAGTAATATCTGATAAAAATATGGTTTCATACATAAACACATTTCCCTGTCCTATTGACATATATATATATATATATATATATATATATATATATATATATATATATATATATGTCATTTACCTGTACCCTGACATATATATATATATATATATATATATATATATATATATATATATATATATATATATGTCATTTACCTGTACCCTGACATAATTCCTCCTTTCAAATTCAAATATATGTAGGACACATGTATTTGAATTGGGTCAAAGTCAATGGTACTCTGTGAGGATGTTGGCCGTATACATCATAGACAGTCCTTTAAGTAGAAAGTCTTTCATTTTTGAGCCTTCATGTTTATCAGCTAGGCATCTTTAAGCTACATTATGTCTTTAGTGCATTTGGGGATATGACACTTCATTCTCCCTCTATGACTTATAGTTGGGACCTAGGATGACATGCCCGCAATTGATTGATATGGACCCATTTATCTATGAAACTTTCATTTTTGGGGATCCGTATTTTATAGGCCACTGGAGATATTTTGTCAGTAATGAAAAAAGGACCTTTCCATGATGGAAGAAATTTCTTCTCCCTAGCCCGATATCTTCCAAAGTTATAAAGATAAACTTTATCATTTATTTCATATTCCTTTTTGGACGTTTTGAGATCATAATAGGTTTTAGTGGCAGTTGCGGCTCTTTCTAAATTCCTTTGAGCAAATGCAAAGGCATACTGCAGATGCTTTCTTAGGTTCTCCACATATTGATGTGTATTGGCAGCGTTTATCAAGTTTTGGTCTGATGTACGGTACAGCAAATGCTGAGGTAGAACCATTCTTCTACCAGTCATCAATTCAAAAGGTGACATCTTGGTAGCACTACTTGGAGTTGCTCTTAATGCCATTAGGACTAGAGGTAGTTTTACCCGTTTCACTCACAAACATTTTGAGGATTTTAACAATGGACTGGTTGTAATGCTCTACACCACCACTTGAGGCAGCACTATAAGCAATATGGAGCTTTCTTTTTACCCCTAGTATTTTCCACATTTTTGTCATCACTTCGCTAGTGAAGTGGGTTCCCCAATCTGATTCGATTCTTTGGGGTTTACCAAATCTGGAAAACACGTGGTTGATGAGCAATGCTGCGCATGTTTCAGCACTATTGTTAGGTGCACTGATGCACTCTACCCATTTAGTGAACAGGCATGTCACGGTTAACATGTATTTGTCACCTCTTGATGATCTAGTTACTGGACCAATAAAATCAATTTGTATATCTGACCATGGCATTACCATCCCCCTTTTCTGTAATGGCGCTCTATGTGTTGGCACAGTGGGTTGGAACTGTGGGCAGATTAGATAGCCTTGACAGTAGGTTTGAACATCTTTCAACATGTGTGGCCAAAAAGCATAATCATGCAATATTTGATACGTGAGTTTGGCACCACGATGACCAGATGTGGGAGCATCATGGGCATGTTGAAGCATTAGACCCCTGAACATGGTAGGTACTACCCATTGCTGAATTAACAAACCATCCTGTAACTTGAATTGTGTTCTGGATTTCATTAAGATTCTAAGATCTTCTTTGCCAATACAATCATCTTTTGATATGGGGTTGCTTTCAGGATCTTCTATGTGTTTATAGAAGATGCCTACAATGGGGTCTTCTTTTTGACTAGTGATCAGGTCCTCACTAGGAGAATCCTGACTCCATTGTACCAGGTTAGGCTCACTCTGTTGTTTTGCCTGGTTTCTGGTGATGGCTTCTACCTGAATTGCACCCATTAAGTGGTCAATATTAAGGAGTTCTCCAGTTATGGCTCCTTGTTTGGCTAATGAATCCGCAAGATCATCGCCTTCCTTATCTGGGCCTAGAACCATGGAATGACCCTTGGTCTTTTTCCAGTGTATGGTTAAATCATTGGATACCACCAGATTATCAATCTCACAGAACAACTTGCCCTGCTTGACTGGTGTGTTATTGCTTTTCTGCATGCCATTTCTTTTCCAAGTTGGCAGGTATTCAACAAAACTGTCACGCACATAATTTGAGTCAGTTATGATCACAAATTTGTGAATACCATGTTCAATAGCCATTTCAATGGTTTTTAGAACAGCAGTGAGTTCTGCAACTTGACTGGATCTTGTTCCAATGTTAAAACCTATAGATATATTTGAGAATCCATTTGCCCAGGTTATACCAATGCCAGCAACTAATCTGCGCTCATTATCAATAGTGGCATGGTAAAAACAACCATCAACATATACCCAAGGTAATGTTTGACAATGGTCCTCATCGTACATTTTATATGGGGAAAGCAATTGTTCCTCCAGGAAATCATCTTCTGATAATTCTTCCCCAGGATCTCTACCAGTACAGTCATGGAGCTCAGCAAGCCCCTGTGCGACTGGATTATTTTTATTCTGCTTGTAGCAAATTTCTAAGGGCCAGCCTTGTAAGGAAAGAGTCCACGCTGTTATGCGGCTATTAGACAAATTCCCATCTCTTATTCTCTTACTTTGCAAATATAGCAAAGGCTGGTGAGCCGTTTCTACGCTAATTTTCTCGCCCTGTATATAGCTGCGGAAATTTTGTAGAGCCCATACAGTAGATAAGAGGGCTTTTTTTCAATCGCTAAATTTTATTTCTACTGGGGATAGAGTTTTGCTCGCATAAGCTATGGCTTTGCTTAAATGATCATGCTTTTGGTATAAAACAGCACTCATGCTTACATCTGTGTAACCTGTCTCTAAGAAGAAAGGTTTACCACCTTCAGGGTATGCTAAGCAAGGTGCTTGAGTGAGTTTTCTTTTCCGCTCTTTTATGGCTGTCTCTTGAGACTCACTCCAGTGCCATTTCACATCCTTCTTTAGAAGAAGTAGTAGTGGTTTAGCTAATTCTGCATAATTATCAATGAATTTGCGAGAATAATTTGTCATACCCAGGAAGGATCTCAATTCCTTTAAGTTAGTTGGGTTTTTAGAATTTACTATAGCTTCCACCTTTTTCTTCTGAGGATTTAGTCCTTCAGAAGTAACTTCATGTCCCAAGAAGTTTACATGAGTGCGGCACCATTGAGCTTTTTGTAGGGATAATTTGACACCTGCCCTTTTAAGTTGGCTGAGGACGTGTTTAAGCTCTGCAATGTGTTTTTCAAAGTCTGTGCTTTTGATTAAAACATCATCAACATAAGATAAGGTCCCCCTTTCCAGTGCATCAGGCATAGCCTTATGCATGAATACAGCAAATTCATGTCCAGAATTTATGTATCCAAAAGGAAGTCTCTGAAATGCATACTGGACCTTTTGGAAGGAGAATGCCAGCTTATACTGGTCCTCCTCATGTACCTTTATGGTCCAATATCCCTGCGCAGAATCAATGGCAGTGAATATTTTTGATCCATGCATCTGTGCAAGGCACTGGTCAATGTTTGGTACAGGCCAGCCAGACATGTACACTCGTTTGTTTAGCTGTCTTAAGTCAGCACACAAACGCCATTGTCCATTGGGCTTAAGAACACTTAGAATAGGATTATTATAAAAGCTGTGCACCTGTCGTATGATACCCCTTTCTTCCAAGTTCCTTATGATTTCTGCTAGAGAATCATATGAGGCTAAAGGAAGTCTGTATTGTTTAACAAAGACAGGTGGTACATCGGGATCTGTTTGTATTCTTGTAATGTGCAAGTCTGTAGTACTACAGTCATAGGAATCCTTAGCAAAAATATCCTTGTACTCCATCAGGAGTTCTCGCAGCAGTTGGCGTTCATCATCGCTGGAACAGCCATTAGCTAAGGATATTTGCTCTTCGACTATTTGCTGAAATCCTGGAAAGTTTTCAGGCTGTCCTATTTCATAGGCTTCTTCCAATCTAGAGGTGAGATCCCCTTGATTATAATTTACATTGCCCCCCTGACTCTGGGTATTGGGGTAATCTTGCTGTTTGATCGGCTGATCAAATACTAGAGAGGCTTCTTCAATTTTACAGATGCCTTCCTCTGAGCTGAAGGGATAAATAGACTGAATGTTAAATAGACCCTCTGGCAAAGATGAAAAGGATTGTTCTATTAACTGTTCTTCAGTTAAGTATCATTCAGGTATTAGCCCAATTACATTATTCTGGAATCCAAAAGTGTAATAACTTGATTCCAGCGCATATCCTATGGTGGTTCCCTTAGATAAGGTTATATCCTGTGGGGTCATGTTATGCACAATAATATGTATTGGAAAAGTTCCAATAGTCACCAAAGGAGTGTGGGCCATAGTAACACCCAGATTTTGTATTCTATGGGAGAGGCAAATTAGTGTTTCAGAAGTTTTTTAATTTCTGACCTCTCTTTACCTGTAATGGTAAAATAAATTTATCAGCAGGAATTATAACATCTCTAGACACCTGCATATTCACAGGATATGGCAATTGCTGGCTTGATTTCAGGGCTGCACTTTTATCCTGAAATACTTCAGGGTCCCCCTTTAACCTGCTCCAGAGGCAAGAGTTAATCAAATCTATTTGTATGGCATATCTATGTAAGATATCATTGCCAATGTATATTTGATTATGGGGAATATTTAGAACTAAAAACAGGTGCTTCACTGACTTATTACCTATAGATATAGATAATAAGCACTTGGCTGTGATGTTATAGCTTTCAAACCTGTTATCCAGGTTGTGGACACAGTGGTCTTGGGGAGAAAGATATTTAATCACTTTAGGTTCAGCTATCTGTGCTAACAAACCTTCGCTTATATAGCTAGCTTCCTGTTTTAAGTTTAATTTAGCATACTTGGTTTTACCAAGGTCATGCACTTGTATAGGGATAAATAGATCCTCTTTAACTCTCTCAATCCCTGTGAGGTATTGAGCGTGGCCTCCCCCCTTAGGGATTTTATGAATCCCCTTGTGGAGAGATATGGTTAATACATCGCCATCTAAGGAAATATTTGCTATCTTTCCAGGCGAAATTTTAAAAGTGTTACCATCAGAGCCACTTAAAGGAGTCTGATCATCTATTTGTAAAATAGTGATTTCAGGTACAGAGTTATTCCTGAAATGAATCTCCACAGCATCTGGTATCTCTTCCACCACGTGACAGCTATGTCGGGTGCGAAATATACCGGATTGCTCATAATTTATTGGCCGTTTTACTTGTGACCAAATTACATTATTTATGCAATCAATTATGGTGCTTAATCGCTTCAGGAGATCACTACCAATAATTAAGCAATCAGTTTGCAGATCCACTATAATGACAGGGTGTCTTATGACCCTGTTCCCCAGTTTAAATTTTAGCCAGGCCGTACCGTAAACTTTTAGAGAGTCACCCCCAACTCCTATTAGAGAACCATCAAATTCTTTTATTTTAGGTTTGTGGGGTGTTAGCTCATTTAGTTCGTGTAGTACCTTTGGGATAAAATGGTTACCTGAGATCCAGTATCAATTAATCCCATGATAGGATTGGAGACTGAATCTTGCAGCTCAGCTAATACATAATATCTCCCTGCATTTTCTACCAGTTGCCACATAAAGTTTGCATTATTGTACATCTGTGGGCTTTGCCATGTGTTACCTAAATCCGCCATGTTTTCCCGTGCAGAAGGAATTTCATACCTACTGGTCTCCTTTATTACAGAGTTGGCTGGATTCTTGTGTACTGCATCTGTGGAAATAAGGTTAAGAGAACACTGCAAAGGGAAAGATTGGTTAATGCTTTCAGGCCGAGGTCGCTCGTCATCACAGCTAAATTGTCCGTTTCCGGTCAGTGGGGAGAGAACATGATTAGTATCATTGATATTTATTATTACATTTTGTATATCTCTCCCCTCCCTTTCAGGTGATACTGCAGTATTTATGACTGTGCATGTGGTCCACTGCTGACCACTGGCTGTACCCATAAAAAAGTATTGTTCGGTTGCTGAGCCGTAGAAGGTTGACTCATATTAGCGAATTGTTCGCTCAACCGATTTAACTGGGTAAAAAGCATATCTACTTGATTGTAGAAGTTACCTCTACCCCTGGGCCTATCTCTTGATGCCCCATAATAGTGATTCCTGGACCATTGGGTCCCCTCAGAATCAGGGTCGCTATTTCTATTTTGGTGTGGTTGCCCATGGGGTTCAGCTTGTTCAGTATTATTACTTTGGGAGCATTATATACTTGGGGTGTTTGGTTACCCTGAGAATATCTTCGCCATCTATTGTATCTACCTTTACGTGGGAACCAATTATTTGGTGAGTATTCTCTTTGTGAGTAATTATTCACCTGATTATGTCCCCCACTTTGGTTATAGCCTCAGCCTGTGTAGGGGAATGGGCAGAGTTAATCCTCTGTGGAGATGGTCTGTTTTGACTGGCCACCTTTGCGTAGGTTTTCTTTTTAGACTCCAAATTGAGGGGGCTAGGTGACACCCTAGTTTCTGCTACAATTTTGGGTTTTGATTTTTTTTTTTTTTTTAACCCCCTGCTCACTGGACTGCTGAATAGAGTATAACTTTCTACTCTCTTTGATCAGCCATTCCAATGAGCAGTCCTCATCAAAATCTCTAGCTAAATTAATTTTGATGGGTGTAGGCAGTGCTTCAAAAAATAAATTTACAAATTCTGAGCAATCAAATCTGGGATTATCTTCAGCCATACTGTACGCATTTTTCAATTCAGAAAGGAATTCGATGGGACTCTGATTCGCACTACATTTTAAACCATATACCGCTATTTTCGCTGCAGTTTTAGTGCGATGTTGCCCGAATTCTTTTCTGCATTGTCATTTTATTTCACACCAGGAATTAATATTCATATCCTTTAGTGAAGTAAAGAATTTGTGATGTTTACTGTCAAATACCCAGGGCAGAAATTCAATTTTTAATTTCTCACTTGTTACATTCATTATAGCTAATGCATTTTCAAAAGCCTCTAAGTGATCAATTACAGATTTTGTTCCTTTATTGGAGAATATAGGTACTGTAGCAAAGTAATTATTTTATGGGAGTCGTAGACCTTATTAGACTTACTTTGGGATTCTTTATTAGAGTTTCCCTCACCCTCACCGGCTGAGTTACAGCAGTTTCCTGGATTTACATCATGAGGTGACTGCCTATTTGGGAAATCTATTTCTGACCAATTAGGGGTCATTTGTCTATACTCTTCCATATATTTCTGTACCTCGTCCCTGACACGTTCTCTAAGGGAGTTAGCATTATCTGCATTATTCTCACTGTTAATATAGGGGTTTTCATTATGGCGAAATGACCTTTTTAAATCACTTAATTCTCTCTGGCTTTGCGCAAGCTGTTTATTTAATTCTTGTATCTGGGGGGGCGGAGCCAACTGCCAGAGGAGATGGACGCTGCACAGCAGAGCTCCTGAAGATTATCTGATAAAAACTTTGATATATGGAACCCTAGGACTCTATATCGTTTTCATATATTGCTCTTAAGATGGAGGACCTTTCTATATGCACTTATACTCTTCTGGCAGGCTTACTTGATAAAGCTGACACTCAATTCAGCAACTTAAAATCTCTCATTGCAGAGATGCGTGGCCAAGATGGCGCTTCTCACACACCTAACCCTGACATCCTCATGGCGGGTCTGACAGAAGACTCACTGATCACAACACCTAGCTTGGAACAGATGCAAGGAAGGCAGCCTACTGGGAAATCGATCTGCATTTTATTGGAGGCTACAGATGACAACTCAATGCAATCATACGTAGCTGACACTCTCTGCGTGGCGGGTGTTGCCCCGGGATCAGTGAGACTCCCTCAGTTCAAGTCTGCGCTGCGCCCGCTGCCCTCTTTGTTGTCTAGTCTAAGACTACAGACCTCCCTGAACCCTAGCAAGCTCAAGATACTAAACGCTGTGGGAGATCATGAAGGGCAACTGACGGAGCACTCGATTCAGCCGGTTGCGGCATTTGCCGCTCTGAGTACTACTGTAGCGGAGGTCCCGGTGACGGTCTTGGTGCGGAGGCCCACCGTTGGTAAGCGATCTCAGCGGAGGGGGGACATGAAGCAGACTCAGCATAAGGGATCCGGAGCTAAAAGGGCAGTGATACAGAGATCTACTCCAATGGCGAAACTTACCTTTTACAGATGGGACTTGCTTACTTGGGCTGCACAACGCCATGGCTCTTGGATGCGAGAATGCTCTGATACATTAGCCTGCTCTATTCCCAAAAGCCTATGCATGAGAGAGGGAATCGGCTGAGCTCCCTTACGTTATAGGCCAGATCTAAGGGCTAAATCAGATGGCCTTACACCTGGCCATAAACTGACCGTAAGGAGACGAGCTAATTTGAACATTACCAACATATGCTCCTTTAATTTTGAGACTTGTTGCTTGTCATTAGTTGGGATTCTGTTTAGGTTAACAAGTGGAATCCATGTTTATGATATTTTCTATGATGCACTAACGTAGATGTTTCATATTGTATTAATGTTAACATGACACTGTACCCAAGTTCAGCTCTGTAGTACAAGATGTTTCATATAGAGTCTTTGGATTAAAAGATGTTGTAATTTATTGCTAACACTGGTCCCATAATATTTCATAATTTGGAAGCATCTACTTGTAATGCTTCATAACTCCACTACTGTCGCTATCCAATATTCTCACCATAAGTATTAAATACCTAGGCCCCCAATATCTTTGATGGCAAAGGGAGAAATAATCAGAAACATAGATAGAACCCTTCTTTGCAGTATGGCTACTTTTGCACATATATTCACAATATCGGGATTACTAATATATATGCTTTAACAGTAATTTCTGATATCCTCTCTAGTTCCCTTAATGTTCTGTTGCAATATGGTTGATAATGTTCCTTGGTTTTTTAATGTTTGAGATTTACATGTTGGAAACTTTCCAAACCAATAGCTGGTTATAACTCAGGATGATTTACCAGTATGAATAACTCCACAGAGCTGTTTAACATAACTTTTGCTTTGGCCTCCTTGTGTTAGTAGATATAGCGTGGTTTATTACCTATGATTTAGTACTGATTGCTCCTTCCTAATACTCTAATGGGCATACCCCCCGCGCTAGCTTCACATACTTATGCTTCTAGACTACTGCAAACAAGCATTTAATCTATGCTCGGTATAATGGGAACTCTCTCCTATTACATTGTTGTGTTTGTACATACTATACCCTGAATCCTAGCCTACAACAACAGTGTTATATGTATTGAAACGGTTGTAATATACTTTTGTGTCTACTAGTCATGGGAGAAACCTACTTTAATGTGACTCAATAATATGTTTTTTGTTGCAACAAGTTTATAACTTTATTATATACGAGTCAGGATAATCACAATGTCTTTATATCCAATATATGCAATTCCTTCAAAGGCTAGGTTTAAGTCGTCCTTACACGCTTTTATTGTAACACAGCAATTGTTTTTTAGGCTATTTTTTCGAGTAATAGTTCACATCTCAGTAATTGGGACACTATCTTCTATATATATATATATATATATATATATATATATACCATAAGATGTAATTTTGTCCCCAATAAGATGAACAGCACTCTGATATTCCTGAATAGCTGCTATGGGTATAATTCCTACTATCCCATACATGCCCTCTCTTTCACCAGATGAATGCTCATGCTCCTTTAGGGTGTCCATGCTTATCTTTTTACAGCCTTTGGTATACACAAATCACCTCAAGCTTGAAATATGATACTTGTCTCAGCTCATAATATTATTTCTTTAGTGTGACTCAAAATTGTGATGCCTCAGCTGTTATACAGCAATAGAAATGCAACCGTATACTTACCTCTTCTAATTTATCCATGCTCTTGCTCATATTACTAGTACAAAATAGTTGTCTTAATTGAGCCTCTCTCCTCCCTTTCCCGCTGGTACTTATGCCTGCGGGTCATATCCCTTCTCCTTTTTCCCACATTGCCTATAGGTGGCACTCCCCCAGGAGAGATGCTCACCCTGAGGTCCCCTAGGCCCCCCAGTCCCCAACTACTCTAACGTCCCCCCCTCCGCTTGATCATAATATATTATATGTTTCCGGGCCCCCTCTATAGGATTACAAAAGCTTAGATGAGTCGGATTTTGTTTACCTCAAGTAATAATACTCTAGTCCCACCTAAATTTGTTTCTGGTGTGGACATACTAATTGGCTCCGACCCCCGCCTCCCCCACCCACCCCTCCTATTATATTTCGAGCGGCTCTCGCCCGCTGAATCCCTCTTCCCCATATAACTATAGAGTCACCTCCTCCCTAGTCTTTCACTTAATTGATTAGCCACCTTACTTCTCTTTGTATATAGCTAGGAGAGGACCATTTTTGCTTATATTACATCTGTTATACTCTAAAACAAAACTGAAGTCTCTTTATGTGATAGCCCACATTATATGGAAATGTTTGAGATACCAGATTACATTGTCTCCTAATTATGCTCTGTACACATTGTCTTGTGAATGTCTTGAGACATACCCTATTTTCTGTATACTCTGTATTGGTTTTTGACTTCAATAAAAAATTATTTAAAATAAATAAATAATTCTTGTATCTGGGAGAGTAAGTCTATGTTATGCTTATCTAAGGCGTTAAGGTTTTGGGCAAATTCATCCATTGTATTTTTGGCTATTTTTAAATCCTCTTCGCATCTGTGTGAGGAACGAATACTACTTTCTAGCTCCTGTATCTGCAATTGTTTGTCAATTGTTTGTCTGACAAAAAGCAACATTTCATCAATAATGCATATTATAAGGGGCCAAGATTTTAGATTTTAATCATTAATAATTCTTGGAAAAATTCATTGTTTTCATTCCACATATTATTATTATTAACGGTAATATTTTTAGCCCTAATTTCAAGCATATCCATAAAATCATTTAATTCACCCGCAATATTAAACTTCTCTTTAATGTGACTTATGATATCTTTCTTAAGGACCTGACCTCTAGTAATGGGTATTGTGATGGGACCATTTTCAATGCTATGTATAGAATTAAATGAGTCACTTCTGGCTACAGACATTATTATATTGGCTTAGTATTTAGTTAAATTAAAACGCTAATACAATTTTTACCAATAAAAAGAGAGAAGAAAAAAAAATCTATATTTTAAAAAAATAATAATATTAATTTTGAAATATGAAAAAAATAATATTTTTATGAATTTTGAAATATGAAAAAATTTATATTTTTATGAATTTTGAAATATGAAAAATTAATATTTTTGATGAATTTTGAAATATGAAAAATTAATATTTTTATCATTTTTTCAAAAATTAATCTTTAACAATATTTCAAAATATCAATATCAATCTCGAAATATGAACATCAATATTTCAATCTTCAAAAAAAAAATTATTTTCAAAATAGAAATTTCGAAATATGAAATTTTTCTCTCTGTTATAATAATTTCTATTTACTACAAATATATGATATCAATATGATAAATATTAATAAATCTCATGCAAGTGCCTCTATTCAATATGTCAGTTTATTCATAAGAATTTCTAGTAGTGCTCTCCAAATAATATATCAGCCTATGGCAGAGTTATAATACAATGTATTTAATAATTTTCCTTTAAAAATATCAACCCTCAATCAATATACATCTACTAGAAACCATTAACTTAATATAAATATCTGAATTATTTTTATTAGTTAATATCTATGAGCATATTGGAATATATTTGTAATATCAGAATATGACACAATATTATATGCATTTAAAAAGACTATTAAGATATGCTATACTTCTTACTAAACTCATAAAGTTTACCTTTAAAACCAGCCTTATTTACAAATAGCCTTTCATTCAATTAACACAAAGGGATTCTAAGTAAAATACTCAGCTATTTACCCACACTTCACTCTAACACAATTCTACTTTAAAATATCAAAATATTCACAGATAATTTACTTAGCATCAATGATATATGTTTAACAATACACAGGCTTATGCAATACTAACTTGAAATACAAACTACTTCTTTAAATCTGCTACATACAGCAATAATAAATGTTTACTTTAAATATTTGCATACAAACAGGCAAGCTAAGAGCTATTTAAGGCTATGCAATACAGTTTAAAACACAATTTGCTCTTTTCAATCTACCCACAATCTTTCAATACGTTACCAGGATAAACGCCAATCGATATCCAATATCTTTCAGCAGGTTTAATCTCACCTCAGAAATATTAATAAGTATATTTGCAATCAATGAGAAAAAGGTAGATCAGCTTTGCCAAAGTAAAAATTTTTATCTCACGCCCAGCACACCAGTTATATCAGCTCAGCACAATCTGTCTTTTTGTTTCTCTCTCTTGCATTACTTATATAAGCTTTCTATCATAGGTGAGAAATATGGGTGGCCCTCCCATATTTGAGAAATATGGGTTGCTTGTCCCTGCTGATTGGATATCTGGAATATCTTATTTTTAACAGCCTAAAAAGCCTTCTTGCTGTAGTTCTCGCATCATAACACCGGGGGGCAGCATTACCATCAGACACAGCAATACATGCAGCATGACAAACAAACACAGCAATACATTTACTACCCAACATTGAAAGAAAATATTTCTTTAAAATGTGTAATAAATGCCATAAGTTATATGTTTATATGCATTGGGCTAGGTCACAATATTTATTCTGATTATTTTAATATGAAACATCAAATTCTTTTTAATATTACTTTATATCAAAATAATTATGCTGCTAATTATTATTAGCTTAAAGTCCATTACAGTTTTTTATCAATATCTTGGCATTTATACATCTGTTATATGTATGTATCTACACAAATATAGCCTGTTCTACATCTCCAACAAGTATTGCCTGCATGAATTCCTCTATGGTCCATGTGAAAAATAGAAAAAATATGTTATATATATGCACACACATGTATTCATTTCTATGCTGTCTTTTAACAATGGGTTTATTGTAATTTCCATTTAATATAATATGTTCCAGTTTCATATATATATATATATATATATATATATATATATATATATGTTATTTGAATTATTTCAAACATACATAAACTATTGGCATTATTTATTTTTCAAAATGTATTTAAATTTACTTATGCCATACAGGGATTGTAAATGCTAATTTGTTTGCTCTCAGTAAATTTCAAAGTTTCAAAGTTACACCATAGCACATGTCTTTGCTGGCCAAGGTCTTAACTGCCCCACCCACATAGCATGGGGTCAATCGACAAGATTGTGCTAATTATCAGTTCCTTTGGAAAATGTTTGCATTTTCAACATCTCTCCAGACGGATCGGCACCCTCGTTGGCAGGAAGCCCATACATTGGCATGTACTCTGATCTAGGCACCATGTGTATCTCTGTCTGAAAAAGATCTAATCTCATCAAGTGGTGAGGTGAGAAAAAAAAATGTTTTAAAATTTGAATTTCTAGCTAGGGAGCAAATGCTTTAGTGTCAATGTCTCTGGAGACATTCTGTCTGCAATGTAGTATTGAGATGTGTATTCAAATTGTGGGGGTTTTGTGAATGAAATCCTGACATCAGAATTTCAACCCTATTTCAGTAATATCTGATAAAGATATGGTTTCATACATAAACACATTTCCCTGTCCTATTGACATATATATTTATATATATATATATGTCATTTACCTGTACCCTGACAACACTAAGGCATAGAAGGCTACCTTTAAATTGGGGAAATAGGCAGGAGGAACATTTTTGACTGTATAACTTGTGTAACACTTTTAGGATCACAGCTCTTTTTTGAAAGTTTTTTATATCTCTTGAAAAACACTGTCAAAACTGTTGAAACGCATTGCGATTAAGAATTGCACAAAGAGTTTTTAAATGGAATTAAAATAAAATAGTACATCTATGACAAACCATGGTGTTTGCATTGGAATTTTTCATAAATATATGAGGCTCTATAAGCGGCCTGTGAGTAGCTTTCTTTTAGAGCCTTAATTTAACCCTATGTAATGTACCATTGTGGACTGCTGTTTTCTCTTTAAGGGTTTTCCTTCTGGAGACACAAGAAAAGTAACAATTGATTAATCCCAAAGAGGGGTCCATTGCTACCCACATCTTGGTACTCAGCAAAGGATGGAGCTCAAGAAGGCTGGGTCCTCTCTTTAAAAAGAAGTGTTTTTGACATTTATATCTGTGTCAACTACTTTTTATTTTACAATTTGTATTTTTTTATCTCCTCAATAGAATAAACAGATTGTTTTATATTTTCAATTCTCATTCATATAGCGTGTTATTAACTGTATAAGTTTATATGGCTCCAACGATTACTACGGTTTGGAGGGAGTTTAGGAAACAAAAATATGCTAGTCACTTTATGAAAAACAATTTATTTATTTTTTTAAATCAAAGATTTTTATTGAGGTAATTCAACAAAACATATTCAACACGCATTAACCTGAACATAGGTTATGACATACAAATAGATATTGTTAAGAGTTGAATCTCATATGAGCATTACATGAGTATAGTGAGATAAGATGAGACATATTGATCACAAATATCCTTATATATTTTATTGTCTAGAAACCACCCATGCAATTCACATAGAATAATATAATATAAGCCATCATTTCTCCAAAGGCAATGGCTATCTCTGTGTGTGTAAGACATAATGATACCTCATTTTTTTTTTTTATATTTTAAAATTTTTATTGAGGTAAAGAAGTGGTTTTCACAATACAGTCATGACGGAAAAGAAACATTTTACATATGACAAGTAGGAATAAACAGAAACCGATTAACCCCTTAACGACCGAGGACGTGCAGGGTACGTCCTCAAAAAAAAGGCAGTTAATGCCTGAGAACGTACCCTGCACGTCCTCGGTGTGGAAAGCAGCTGGAAGCGATCCTGCTCGCTTCCAGCTGCTTTCCGCTTATTGCAGTGATGCCTCGATATTGAGGCATCCTGCAATAACCCCCCTTGGCCATCCGATGCAGAGAGAGCCACTCTGTGGCCCTCTCTGCACCGGACATCGGTGGCCGGTATCGTTGGTGGGTGGGAGCAAGTCTGGGAGGCGGGTGGGCGGCCATCGATGTGCCCAGTGGAGTGGAGGGGGGCGGGATCGGGGGCGGGAGGGGCGGGAGCGCGCGCGTGCACGGGGGCGGCGGGCGGGCGCGTGCACGGGGCGGGAGCGGGAGGGAACCGCTACACTACAGAAAAATCAAGTACTTGAATTAACTTTTTGAAAGCTGTAAATAACAGCTAAAAGATGTGGAAGGGGTGGGGGGTTGATCTTGGGGGGGGGGGAAGCTACACTGCAGAAAAGGGTTTTTATTTAAAAAAAAAAGGCACATTATTCACTAAACTGGGTACTGGCAGACAGCTGCCAGTACCCAAGATGGCGCCCATTAAGGCAGAGGGGGAGGGTTAGAGAGCTCTTTGGTGGGGGATCAGTAAGGCTGGGGGCTAAGGGGGGATCCTACACAGCAGCATATGTAAATATGCTAAAAAAAATTAAAAAAAAAACCCAAATATAGCTTTTATTTTAGTACTGGCAGAGTTTCTGCCAGTACTTAAGATGGCGGGGACAATTGGGGGGTGGGGGAGGGAAGAGAGCTGTTTGGGAGAGATCAGGGGGTCTCATGTTTCAGGTGGGAGGCTGAGCTCTACACTAAAGCTAAAATTAACCCTGCAAGCTCCCTACAAGCTACATAATTAACCCCTTCACTGCTAGCCATAATACACGTGTGAAATGCAGCGGCATTTGGCGGCCTTCTAATTACCAAAAAGCAACGCCAAAACCATATATGTCTGCTATTTCTGAACAAAGGGGATCCCAGAGAAGCATTTACAACCATTTGTGCCATAATTGCACAAGCTGTTTGTAAATGATTTCAGTGAGAAACCTAAAATTGTGAAAAATTTAATGTTTTTTTTAATTTGATCGCGTTTGGCGGTGAAATGGTGGCATGAAATATACCAAAATGGGCCTAGATCAATACTTGGGGTTGTCTACTACACTACACTAAATCTAAAATTAACCCTAGAAGCTCCCTACATGCTCCATAATTAACCCCTTCACTGCTGGGCATAATATACGTGTAGTGCGCAGTGGCATTTAGCAGCCTTCTAATTACTAAAAAGCAACGCCAAAGCCATATATGTCTGCTATTTCTGAACAAAGGGGATCCCAGAGAAGAATTTACAACCATTTAAGCCATAATTGCACAAGCTGTTTGTAAATAATTTCAGTGAGAAACCAAAAGTTTGTGAAAAAATTTGTAAAAAAGTGAACGATTTTTTGTATTTAATCGCATTTGGCGGTGAAATGGTGGCATGAAATATACCAAAATGGGCCTAGATCAATACTTTGGGATGTCTACTAAAAAAAATTATATACATGTCAATGGATATTCAGAGATTCCTGAAAGATATTAGTGTTCTAATGTAACTAGCGCTAATTTTGAAAAATAATGGTTTGGAAATAGCAAAGTGCAACTTGTATTTATGGCCCTATAACTTACAAAAAAAGCAAAGAAGATGTAAACATTGGGTATTTCTAAACTCAGGACAAAATTTAGAAACTATTTAGCATGGGTGTTTTTTGGTGGTTGTAGATGTGTAACAGATTTTGGGGGTCAAAGTTAGAAAAAGTGTGTTTTTTTCAATTTTTTCCTCATATTTTATAATTTTTTTTATAGTAAATTATAAGATATGATGAAAATAATGGTATCTTTAGAAAGTCCATTTAATGGCGAGAAAAACGGTATATAATATGTGTGGGTACAGTAAATGAGTAAGATGAAAATTACAGCTAAACACAAACACCGCAAAAATGTAAAAATAGCCTTGGTCCCAAACGGACAGAAAATGGAAAAGTGCTGTGGTCATTAAGGGGTTAAATACAGTAAATCATATGGGAACACCAACACATATCAAACCAACATGACATGATACTCTGGATACCTCATTTTATTTTTTTTCGTTGAATCTTAAGGTCCTCAAAGCAGACAGGCCCGCTTAAGGGACCAGAGACTTTGGTCAGCCACTGAGGACACAATAATAAAGTTAATATCAAGAAATTCAGTGCCAATGTATATAGAGTAACGGCAAGCTTCCGAATCTACAGACCAATTCAACCATAAAATTACAAGAGGGTACTCAAGCTGTGCTTAGATCATGTAATTTAGTATCATACACGAGAGACTAGTAAGAGTGTTATATTAAAACATCCCTCCGTTACATCTGCAAAACATAGTGAGACACTAACACTGAACGTTGGTGGCAACATACACAATAATAGAACTTTTAGTACAGGTAATCTTCCAGTAACCAGGAGATCACAAACACAGTAAATTTCTAATATTTAGGCCCAAAGAACCTATTTTAAGAATATAGGGGAAAACTTAGTCCTAGTTCTTCAGGTTGGGCAGAGGCTGCATAACTCTGCCAAAAGGGGTGCGGAAGAGGAGGTATCAAACCATTACCGCACAAGATTAGTGGGGGGCGGAGTTTATTATAATAATATTGTACTCCTTCATTTTTTTTTTTTTTTATTTTTTTTTTTATATTTAGCCCACATACCAGATTCTTAAAGAAACTCCATCAATAATGAGGGAATTAGTAAATAAATAGAACAAATAGGTCTATAAATCTAAGACAAGGCAGTATAGTGGGGGCAATGAGGTCTAGATGTGTCACTATAGGCATGGAAGGAGCACACTAATAATGTACGTCAGGTGTACAGCCATTGTCAGGAGAAGGGGTATATAATGTGGAGAACAACAACAGTAATAGTTTACATAACTGACCTCCTGCAAATTTACCGTTCAGTGCAGACAAGAGTGTTAATAGTGATGGTGAGGCATGTTTCAAACCCATATATTCATATATACTTAAGAATGGCCTCCCTCTTTATAAGACACTGGATCTATATTCCCCGGGCAGCTGAGTGCACAAACAAATAAGTAAGAGAGCTAAGAGTGCACCAGCATACATGGGAATAGTTATGAGGTCAGAAGGAAATGCACATAACACATCAAAATACTCTTAACATATAGAATTCAAAGCAAAACATTTTTATCCATATAAGTCTATGCAAATAATAAGTTTAAGGGAAAAATAAAATAAAACTTGGCAGATAGAAGAGGAATTGTATTATCCACAGTTAATGGTGGGAGCTAGATCTTTGTAGATAGAGCAGAAAAGGTGGTAGATGCGAAACCCACACAGCTTCAGGCATTAATTTTCGTGCATGCAGTGACCTTAGGTTAAACAGTGGAGATTCTCATGACGATATCTATGGTCTGTATTCATACGGGTACGCATACTAGGGTTAAAAGAGTATGTTGGGCCTGAGCTCTGAGCATTCCCCATCGCACCTGAAATAAACATGTAAAGTAAAGGTTTCCCAATAAACAAGTCTCACAGTGTCTCTCTGAATCAGCGTTCTGGAGCCCATGGATCAGCATAACTACCCCACACCAACCCTCTTGGGCATGATGGCCGTGATCGTGAGGCAGACACCAATATAGGTCATACTGCACTGAGTGTACACGGAGGCGACTGCTGCATATGAGGTATTGGTGATTAGAGAGGTGCGCTGCAGGCCTCTCGTCGCCTCCATACACACCCCAGGCAAGTCTAGGCAGCATTTCAGGGAACCCATCATAACCCATCAGACCGTCCAGGCATCTCTCCAGGCATTTTCTCCCCCAGAGCTAACTTGCCGCCAGACATCCCGCGGTCCAGAGGGACTCGCTGCCGGGCTACATCTCCGAAGGAACGGATCAGTGGGAGGTTGCGACTCGCACGGCTACTCTCGAGAGTTCATGAGCTCCCCTCTCCCCCCCTCATCTGTTGTCGGAACATGAGTGGGTGCGTGGGAAACAGGTCTTGTAGGGATCGTCTTTAGAGTCGGTGTTGCGCCTGCTACTTTTCTGCTCCTCAAGTCGTCTCTCACTTTATTCACCGTCTCAATCATGCGGTCTATTCTTTTGCAGAGTGTCTTCTCAAGTTCCTCCATGTAGGTCTGTAGCACAGTATAAATCTCTTCCATGATAAAAGATTTATCGTTATGTGCCGCTCAGAATCCACTTATCCTCCGCAGGGTATTTAGAGATGCGTGTTTCTTCTGTAATAGGCCGCAGCCGCGGTCTTTCCTACTATTTTATCAGTAGTGTTAGGAGGAGATTGCTGTGGGACACTTTACAATCTTGTGGGTGTTATTGCTAGTATCCTGGGACTCTCCCGGCAACTTAGAAATAATTTTCAAGCTTTCCTGTTTAGTTAAAATATCGTTTTTCTGTCTGTTTTTAGCAGAGCTCTGATTCTGTGCGACTGTCCTGAACTACAGTTGGCTCAGCCCCCCGATACCTCATTTTTTATAATTATTGAGCTGATATTTACTCCCTGGTGACTTAAATTGCCTTGTAGAGTGATACCTTACTAGTCTTGTGATACATAAGGAATGCCATTTGTATGTTAAATAGGGGATAGATAATAAGTTGTATCTAGTGGTACGTAATTTTGCAATATGAGTCATTAGTCAAAGATATTTAGTTATTCAACCTGATTACATTATACTTAAATGGGGTAAAAAACAGGAGAGGGGAGCTGTGTGTATTTCAATACATATATATGTGTGTAATCGTGACCTTTAGATGAGCTTCTCGTATTGGTTTTATGATTTTTTACGTAATATATATTGCGCTAAGAAATAGGTGAACAAATAGGTGAAAAATAATGGAGGTATGACTGCAAGAGGTTAAAAAACTAAATATTTAATTGTTGCAATAAAAAACAATATTTGACTAGATAATATGTTCTGACAGGATTGTAAGTGGTAAAGAGCTCTATTACCTTGGGGAAATAGTATAATAAAATTTCTTATTCAATAGTTAAAGTTAAAATGACATTACATTCATGCTATAGTGTTCAAAGCATTTGATAAAAACAAAAAATAAAGGTTAAAATAATTATCGTAGAAGGTGGAAATAAATGTTCATATGATGATTTGCATGTATCTTTTGATGTGACTTTTAGTTGGAAAAGTAATTACTCACAGTTTGCATGAAAAATTTCCAAGGTGTCTGATTGGTTGGAACAGACAAGCCTTTATGTGAATAAGATAATATATTCCGCTGTGATTTAAACTAAAATTCTTTAAAACTTGTAGATCTAGATTGTAGATGAAGATAGCAAATACTGGATGGTAAAGATGCTGAAACTGTTTACCTATACTGGGTTTGCAGGAGTTTCAGTTGTAGGTAAAACTTGGTTCTGTTTGCTGAAACTGTTTACCTAGACTTGGTTTGCAGGAGTTTCAGTTGTTGGTGTGACTTGGTTATAGAAACTGTTTACCTTATATTGGTTTGCTGGAGTTTCTATTTATCTAGTTGCGTGAGGTGTTCTTTGTATTGTTGTTTAGAACCGTTTGAACAATTCTCTTTGTAGGCGTCTGCTGTTGCTGAAACTATATACCCTCCCAGGGTTTGCTGGAGTTTCAGTGGCTGGTGGTTGATCTATAGTGAAACTGTTTACCTTAAAATGGTTTGCAGGAGTTTCAGATCAACGGGTGGTTACAAAGAAATTTTCTTAAGGGTTGCTGGAGCTGTTTACCTTTTTCAAGGTTTGCTGGAGCTTCAGGTATGGTGAGTGTCCGCTTTAAATCTTGTGGTGCTCGGTGTATAGCAGTCACCGGTGGCGGATTTTTTCGTATTCAGTCCTGGGTAGTCTTAGATGCAGACTTGAGTTGTTGGAGTGCACACTAGGGGCAAATCTACGCGTTTCTGCCTCGGCCTTTATCAAGATGCGCAAGGTGTGCTGGTCTTGAGTTTTTAAAGGTGTAGGCGTGATTTCATCGGAGCAATTTGAAATCTGGATCAGCCTATCAGCAAAGTGATTTGAAACTACATTGGTTTTTATCAATTAAGACCTAGATTAGATTCATACTGTTGATATAAGGTTTTGAAAAAGGACCTTAGTTTACCTTAAACTTTAGAATAATTGAAAATTATATGTGATACTAAAAAATGGGAAACAATAAATAAAAATATATTGATAATTGTAATAAACATTTTTGAAATGTATAAGTGCAATAATTTTTTTTTATTTTTTTTAAACAGAGTGGATATCAGAACAATTAGATATTTGTTGCCTCTTGTTTTTGGGAGTTAAAAAGTTTTTTTACAAAAATCGTTTTTAAAAAGGATTGTGCGTGTCTATTTTCATTGATACAATATTTTTATTGTTACATTCTTTTCTTTGATACATTATGTTGGACAGTTTGGTAAATGTATCATTGCTTTAATTTGGTAGTGATCTTATTTAGATTTTATAGACTTATATTGGTCTCCCTTTAAGTTTATATCTTTGAGTTCTAATGTTGAAAGTTCTTAAATTCTAGTATAGAAAGATCTTAATTAGAGATTTTGCTTATTCTATATGTGAGGATCAATTTATTTTACCTAAAATTTATAAGTGTATAATTTGTAATTTATAGTACAGATTGGTATTACGCTATGGGCTGGTTATGTTAAATAAGAAAGTTAAGATCCAATTCCATGTTTAGTCCGTGGGGGTGTAGAGTTTTAAAAGAGTGGATATATTCTGCTTCTTTTCTCAGAAGTAGATTTTCTATGTTTCCCCCTCTAGGATTTAAAATTATTTTTTGAACTCCCCAAAATTTCATATGTCTAGTATTGCCATTATGGCATTCTGTAAAGTGTTTGTATAGAATTGTGTTAGTGGCTTTATGATCAATGTGATGTAAATGTTCTCTAATGCGATCTCTTAGCATTTGACTCGTTTGGCCGAAGTATTGATGGCCACATAAGCATTGTATGCAATAAATTACATTTTTATCTGAGCAACGGATAATTTCTTTAATGTTAATATATTGTTTAGTGTTGTTTGATTGCAAAGATTTAGTTTTTGTACTGTGTTTGCATGATTTGCAAGTTGGGCAGGGGAAGAAGCCTTCCACTTTTTTGTTCAGGATGTTTTTGGTGCCTTGGATGTTTCTTTCTTTATTTTTAAATTCGCTGGGGGAAAGAATATTTTTAAGATTTTTAGCTTTTTTAAAGATGATATCTGGTCTGTTTTTTAATTTGTGTCCTATAATCTGGTCTTGTTTTATGTAGTGCCAGTGTTTATTTAAGATTTTTCTAATCTCTTGACGTTGGGAATTGTATTGTGTTATGAAGGGTATGAATTTAAAATAAACATCTAATAAAACATAAAAATCAATATTAATTATATTAGAAACTATAAGTTTGTTTTAAAATTTCTGTAGATATCATCATTTTTGCCGGTTTTGTAGTTCCCTTTCAGGTAGTTTTCTGTTTCAAGTTCTCTTTCAGGTCCGGTATGTCAGTGAAGATCACATGTTATAGGTTGTCCAATGAAATTCAGTTTCTGGTATAGTGATGTTTTGTAGTTCCCTTTCAGGTAGTTCTCTATTTTAAGATAATAAAAAAAACTATACAGATATGTTAGATGTTGACAACACAATGTACAGAATGACTAGAATAGAGCACAATACTCCCCTCTTAAGTGACCGCAGCCTTCTAACAGTCTCTCCCAACAGGACTGTGAGTAGAATATGGATCAAATATATAGAGGCGCTGGTCTTGAATCTCGTATATATTAGCGTGCACACTGAAGAAAGAAACTTGACTTGTGATTTGCAGGAGTTAACAACAAAATAATGTGCAGTATACTCACTCCGAAAATTTCAGAGTTCAGCTTCTTCATAAGGATCTCTATCCTGATTTTCCCATAATGTGCTTTAATATCTGTAGACAATGGAAATTGCACTGCAGGTAATTGTATCTTTAAATGGATATAAAGTGCAATATACTCACTCCGAGTAATTCGGAATCCGGCTCCTCAAAAGTAGTAGGTAACTTTAGAATACTTCCAAGAAAGGCAGCAAAATACTTGTTATAACAAACAAATATTTATTAAAAACATAATTAAAAGGCTCTTTTTAGCTTGGCTCTACGCGTTTCAACGACTGAATCGTCTTTTTCAAGAGCAGTAAAAAACAATTGGAAGTGCTGCCTTAGGAGTATTACAGGTGTATTTATACAGGTAATCATTGTTCCTGTTCCGGTGAAAAACACCGGAATAGGACTCACAAATAAAACATTTTATTTTTGTTTTTATCCCCATCCGATTGTGTTTTGAGAATAATGCATTTTTTGTATATGCTTAAGCTATTTCGCTCAAAATCTCAATAATTAGCCAAATCGCATCGGTATAAACAAGTTAAAAGTTATTTGACCAATCACAGTGAAGTAATATGGAAGTTCCCTTTCGAGTCCCGATTCTGTGTAGTTCCCTTTAAGGTCCGCCAAAAGATGCATCGTCATGTGTTCCGATCCGACCAATCGGGTGGCGAGCGTTGTTCCAGATACTTTATGTGTAAAAAACTGTTTCCAGGTTTATCCGGACAGTTCTGTACCACATGTCTCGAATTGCCCAATCTCTTTGTGAGCGATGTTTTCGCTATATTCCCATAATAGCCGATACTCTGAATTTTCTCTAAGGGGTATGTAATGGAAAGTGCAGGTCACTTTGGGTCATGTATATTTCAGATACAGAAACGATTGCAGTAAAATCACTTCTTTGACAAAAAATACCTTAGGATTAATTACCTAACATTTTTAAATAAATTAATTAAAACTAACAATTGATTCTAACTATATTAGATATTATATAAAAATAAATCAAGATAAACTAATTATAATATTGGAGAATTCAAGTCAATAAGATTGGTTTAGTCTCCTTCATACAAATGTAACAAGGACTCAGATATGGATTTAAACATTTTGACAATTTGAAACAATTCCATTCTACATCAAACAAAAATCTACATCCATGATTACAATAAAATATATTATATATACAAAATAATGATTAAATATAAATAAATACATAATATAAAATAAAAATAAATTAAAATGAAATTAAACATGCAGATATATAGTTTCTCTATATTGAATTAAATGAACGCTGCCACTCTAATATCTTTATTTAGACCATAGTGTCCATATGTTTTTAATGTGTGTATCCACCATAGTTCTCTTTTATTGAGTTCTTTTTCTCCCCCCCCCTCTCCAATGTAATGAAACTTTTTCTATGCCAATCCATGATAGATGTTTTTTGTCATATAGTGGGCAATTATTGTAGTGTAAGGGGACACCGTGATCTTCTTTCTCCTTTTCAATTTTGTTAAGGTGCTCTAGTATTCGTGTCTTTACAAATCTTGAAGTTTGACCTAAATACTGGATCTGGCAGTTACACTGAAGTAAATAAATTATATTTTTGGTTTTGCAACTGATAAAATCTTTTATTGTGTAGGATTTGCCTGTTACAGAGGAAGTAAATGTCTTGTATGTTTTCTTAGTGTAATTGCATGCTTTGCAATGTCCACATGTATAAAATCCTGTCAAATTTGCAATTTGAATGGGTTTAGGAGGCTTCATCCCTTTGATAAGGGAAGGTGCTAGTCTCTGTTTGAAATTTGTTCCCTTCCTGAAAGTTATTATTGGTTTATTAGGAATGATGTTATTCAAATATTCATCATTTTTGAGAACATTCCAGTGTTGATTTATGATATGTTTAATCTGTTTGTGTCCACTATTGTATGTGGTAATAAACCTTGGGAAATTTGGATTATTTATAACTTCCGTTTTGGTATTTGAAATTAAAGAATCTCGATTCCTATTTCCCACTTCAACCCTATCTTGCTTTTTGAACATAAAGGTTATGATAGTAACATCTTAGAGCAAGATAGGGTTGAAGTGGTAAATAGGAATCGAGATTCTTTAATTTCAAATACCAAAAAGGAAGTTATAAATAATCCAAATTTCCCAAGGTTTATTACCACATACAATTAAACATTAGTCTCCTAATGAAGGAGACTAAACCAATCTTATTGACTTGAATTCTCCAATATTATAATTAGTTTTTCTTGATTTATTTTTATATAATATCTAATATAGTTAGAATCAATTGTTAGTTTTAATTAATTTATTTAAAAATGTTAGGTAATTAATCCTAAGGTATTTTTTGTCAAAGAAGTGATTTTACTGCAATCGTTTCTGTATCTGAAATATACATGACCCAAAGTGACCTGCACTTTCCATTACATACCCCTTAGAGAAAATTCAGAGTATCGGCTATTATGGGAATATAGCGAAAACATCGCTCACAAAGAGATTGGGCAATTCGAGACATGTGGTACAGAACTGTCCGGATAAACCTGGAAACAGTTTTTTACACATAAAGTATCTGGAACAACGCTCGCCATCCGATTGGTCGGATCGGAACACATGACGACGCATCTTTTGGCGGACCTTAAAGGGAACTACACAGAATCGGGACTCGAAAGGGAACTTCCATATTACTTCACTGTGATTGGTCAAATAACTTTTAACTTGTTTATACCGATCCGATTTGGCTAATTATTGAGATTTTGAGCGAAATAGCTTAAGCATATACAAAAAATGCATTATTCTCAAAACACAATCGGATGGGGATAAAAACAAAAATAAAATTTTTTTTTTGTGAGTCCTATTCCGGTGTTTTTCACCGGAACAGGAACAATGATTACCTGTATAAATACACCTGTAATACTCCTAAGGCAGCACTTCCAATTGTTTTTTACTGCTCTTGAAAAAGACGATTCAGTCGTTGAAACGTGTAGAGCCAAACTAAAAAGAGCCTTTTAATTATGTTTTTAATAAATATTTGTTTGTTATAACAAGTATTTTGCTGCCTTTCTTGGAAGTATTCTAAAGTTACCTACTACTTTTGAGGAGCCGGATTCCGAATTACTCGGAGTGAGTATATTGCACTTTATATCCATTTAAAGATACAATTACCTGCAGTGCAATTTCCATTGTCTACAGATATTAAAGCACATTATGGGAAAATCAGGATAGAGATCCTTATGAAGAAGCTGAACTCTGAAATTTTCGGAGTGAGTATACTGCACATTATTTTGTTGTTAACTCCTGCAAATCACAAGTCAAGTTTCTTTCTTCAGTGTGCACGCTAATATATACGAGATTCAAGACCAGCGCCTCTATATATTTGATCCAAGTTCTCTATTTTAGATTCCCATTCAGGTCTGATATGTCAGTGGGTATCACATGTTATCCAATGTCCAATGAAAAACAGTTTCTGATTTTCTCAAAATAAAAAGACATAAGTGTTATTTACAGATACAAAGTTTCTTATATGAATTCTACTTATCCAAATATTTAGAGGAGGTAGAATAAATTGCCACTTAGAAGTTTGTTATAAGTTGGAATAGATACTTTTCATAATTAAACATTCATATTATAAATAGACTTCTATACTTATTGAATGTTAAATATTGACTCAGCGACTTGTGTGTTGCATATAATTTCTTGAAATTAAGTGTGAGAATTATATTCTTTTGTACAATATGTGTATATATAAACATTAAGTGTGATGATATAACATGAACTGTCTGTATAAATACATGTTTAAATACGTCCTATGTCTGAGGCTTCTTTTAGAAGTGTCTCCAATTTTTTAATTTGATTTTTTATGGGGTTTGATCTGAGTTTTTTATATGTCACTTTGTCTTCTAAGAGTCTATAGGACTCTTCTAAATAATAAGTCGTGTCCATAAGCACAATCCCACCACCCTTGTCATCCGGCTTAATGGTGATGTCAGGGTTATTTTTTAGGTCTTTAACAATTTTGAGTTCTTTTTGAGTCATGTTCCAATTTATGTATTTATTTTCAGCAATTTTATCAATGTCTTGTTTTACCATTTTTTCAAAGAGTTTAATGGGTTCACGTTTTTCATTTGTTGGATAAAAGGTGGAAGTAGCTTTTAGATTTGTATGTTTATATATAGATTAATTTTCTTTGAGGATTTTGTTTTCTACAGGATTCTTGATAAAATATCTTTTTAAAGTAAGTTTTCAAATGAATTGATTTATGTTTATTAGAGTATCAAATTTATTTAGTTTACATGAGAGTGCAAAGGATAGGCCTTTATTGAGTACTGATTCTTGTAGTTGATTTAGAGGGTATTTGCTAATGTTGAATACTCCAGTGTTAGTTATTTTTGTCTCTTTGGGGTGTTGTCTAGATGGTCTTCTATTCCTCCTGCCTCTAATCCTCTTTTGCTTCTTAGGATTCTTTGTGGGAGGATATGATGTGTATTGTTTTTTTTTTTTGTTTTTTTTTTATAGTAACTTTTTATTTGGTTTTACAAACATAAGTAACAATTGGGGACACGCAGGTCCCTTGCTCTAAAAGGTACAAACAAGGTATTTGGACACGCAGGTCCGAAATAGATGAGCACATATACTGAAAGGGTGCAATTAATAGGGCCTATGAGTACCCTGGAAAGGGAAAACATGAGATAAATGTTCCCTTAAGCACATATATGAATAGCATTATATGGAACCATAATTCCCCATCCAGGGAACACACAAGTTAGGTCTAGTCAATGAGGAAACTTATACTTCCGTGATATCAAAGGGTTTGCGGCAAAAATAGTTTGTCTAATTTGAGCCCTGGAGTGGGCTCTCTATGTAGGGGGGGGGGAGTGAACGTACACATAGTATCTACTGTAAGTAAACATAGAGGCGATTAGCCATTGCACAATATAATAAATAAAATGAAGTGTTGCATGGTCTGGGCTTAATATAAATCTCATAACTTTCTTTATGGTATAATATGATATAATATAACGGGCCCTAGACTCCTATGGGTTACATGAAACTAGTCATCTGCAGGATTGAAAACCCTCCTATCATGCTATGGGGTCTTGTTGCACATCCTCACCAGATTGAGTAGTTAAGGCTTGCATATATCCTGTGGGAGTAAGTTATCTCACAGACAATACATCAAAACAGGATACCTGTGTTAGTGAAATTCAATTCCCCTCATAACACTTCATCTCGCTATATAAGAAGAATTTATATCAATTGATCTTAGGTTGCCACCTTCAAGGTTTAAGCTTCCTTTATGTGTACTCCCTCAAGGCCTTGGCCACTGGTCCAGAAGGAGAAACACAAATTATGAAAGGATAGTCTTGAACAATAATGAGATAATAATGATACACATAAGCACAGTAGTAAATTGTAATTGCCCTTGTCAGGGGCCCCCCTCTAACCCCCAGACAGGACAGACACAAAAATGGCTTGTCATTATCATTAGATGCCTCATATCAGTGACCCAAGATCAATACAATTGTAAGGTAGCTGCTAGGACATCTGTTTCCCGGACACTTATGTAGATGTCTCTCCTGAGGCTCCCCACTAACCCACAGGTGAGGTATAAAGTCAAAATGTCCGCAGCACTATTATATTAACACTCAGCAAGCTATATGATAAAAGCAAACAGTAAGCTAAATTAACATTGAAGTCCCACAGCATAAATATCAAGAAGTGGCTCTATATCAGTCCCATTGGAGTTTCATTCAAGAGAGTAGTGAAATGGCCCATATGGCATAATGGGGGGCCTAATTCACCATATTTCGGGCATTTGGTATTAGAGAGGCCATATCGTGTAACATGTAAATATTGGCGTGTGTACTTTGTGGCACATTATAAGAGAACATGCACTATGGGTATGAGATATACTGATCTCTAGCAATGGCCCTAGAGTGCATGACAGAAGGAATTAGCCGTATAGGCCCCCCAATACCATAAAGGGGTCATAGCAGTAATTATAGATATATAAACGTTCACATCTCATGAGCTGGCAGAAAAACAACGGCAGGCGTCTGTCCCGTAAACAATATTTGTCCCGATCAACTTGAGATGTTGGAGTTACATAAGTCATTACTAAGGTTCATCCTATCCCAACCACTACATGAGGGACAACAGGGAAGGCCCCTTCCCAGACTCCAGAGAGACTCTGCAATTCAGGGGATCCTGCAATCAAAGGTGTGCTGAAAAAGGTAAACACCGCAAAGAGCAAAAGAGCAGGTCCATTTCGGGTGGGAGTTGTTTAAAAGCCATAGCCCTAATCCCCAGGGGGACATCATACCCAGCCGAGTGTAACATCACAGTCACCTCCGTTCCATCTGTGGATGTGTCAGAGCCTAGATCCGCCGTTATATTCAGATCTGGAAGAGCGAAAGTCGGCCATACTGCATCCTCTCCAAGGGCCGTAACAGCCTGTCCGTCACTCGCAGCCACCATCTCAGAGGCCGAAGAAGCAGGCCCATCCATTTCAGAGGTATTTTTCCTATGAGAGACATCCAGCTGTTCTGGTGTAGCGTCCGGTAAGTCTCCGCCACAATCAAGGGCAGCATGATCAGCAGTTCCAAAGCCTTGTGCAACCAAAAGATGTAACATCTGGAAATGGGCCTCCATTAAGGTAAGAATTTCTGCGTTCTTCAATGCCGGCTCCATGCTCCCCGCGTAGGTGGCTGTAATACTTATGTGTCGCGTATGCTAGGACTTGAGTCGGCGTTGCTCAGTGCTCTTCGGCTTAACTTTGATGACACCAAGTCGCTTTGAATAGTGGTTACAGTATATCAGCCATATTTTCTGACTGGGACCTTGTGGCGTCACCGGAGGCCATAAGGCTAGGGCCAAGTGGTGTAAGCGCTCCAAACTTTTATCAGAAGGTAGGTAGAGAGATTTCTTGGTATACTTCAAAATATAGTCTTCACTGGTAGGGAAGTTATACATGTTATCCCCAAAATTCTATGCTTGGAGCCGGAGCTCCTGTGGAATACGTCTTGTCACTTCGGAGTTCAGCTCCGCCCCCCATGTGTATTGTTTTTTAATGTACCTTCCCCCTGAGGGGCATTTTCTAAAAAAACTTCCTGTTGTGTGTGGTGGGGTGCAGGTGACCTATTGGTTTCATGTTCTAGAGCTTGAAATCTATTTCTAGTTGGTATTCTCCAATTGGATTGATAGTCAATTTGGTTATTGTGGTTGTTTCTGGAATAGCCTTGATATGGGCCTTTGTCTGTGTGGGAATTGTACTGTCTGTATTGGTGATTCCTTAAATAATTTGTTTTTGATCTTGGTCATATCTGTCTCTATAGGAGGAATAATTATTGGTTTGAGGGTAAGAATCATTGTAATGCCTCCTATGTGGATATTCTCTGTTTTGAGCATAGTCTCTATTATTGTGATATATGTAATTTGAGGAGTAGTTTCTTTGTGATCTCATTTCTTGTCTCTTATAGTTGAAAGAATGTTCATCTTGTGTTTTCGGGTCAGTATAATAATTGTTTTCTGGGTTTCTATTCCTGTATGTATGATTTTGCTGTTTATATGGTTGTTCGTCTTTGTGTCTGTATGATACATAGTTTGTTTGGTTTCTTTGTACTGTGTTATTGAATGTGGTGGCTATGGTGTGTTTGGTGTTTTGTTGATTATTTTTACCAAATATTAAAGATCTGTCCTTTTTATGAGTATGGGAAGGAGTCAGATTGTCATTGTTTTCTACTATAGGATTAGTTTCTATAGGAATATCTGTGATGTCATTGTCTGAATAATCTTCTAAATCTCTGTTGTATTCAGATAATTTATTTGCTAAAATGTTTTCTTTGAACAATGAAATATTTTTAAAAATTTCTTTTTGATAATTTATGAATTCGGTATTATTTTCAAATGTTTTCATAGTGATTTTATGTTTGTCTATTTCAGTTTTGGTTTCATTTAATGAAATATTTCTTGACTTCACTATAATTTTCATGAGTCCTAAAGAGGCTGTTTCGAGTACTTCGAACCATTCATTTGAAAGATCATTATTCAGGGCAAAGGTACAGTTTTTCTTTAATCGGAGTCCTCTAGGGACCATATTATTAGCGATATATTTTTCTGTGTATTTAATTTCAATGGTGTTCTTTAGTTCTTTTATTAGTAGGTTTTCTAAATTTTCACATAGATCTGTGAGATTTTTAGGGGTATTGTCAAAAGTGTTAAACTCTGTGCTATTATTATCAGAGAAGATTCCTTGAAGGATTTCCTCTCTTTGAGCAAAAATGTCCATATTTAGATAAGTTTATAATTAGATAAATATATATTAATAAATGTAGTGTATCAATGAGTGAATAAGTGATGGAAAATTTGGGAATTATAAAGGTGTGTCTCTAACTCTAAAGAAGGTTAAAGATTATTAGTGAAAAACAATTAAGAGTGAGTGCACCTAATGGATTGAGACAGCTCAACCCTAATAAACAGCTGTTCCTTCAAACAACTGTGAGGGATCGATGGGGTAAAAAACAGGTGAGGGGAGCTGTGTGTATTTCAATACATATATATGTGTGTAATCGTGACCTTTAGATGAGCTTCTCGTATTGGTTTTATGATTTTTTACGTAATATATATTGCGCTAAGAAATAGGTGAACAAATAGGTGAAAAATAATGGAGGTATGACTGCAAGAGGTTAAAAAACTAAATATTTAATTGTTGCAATAAAAAACAATATTTGACTAGATAATGTTCTGACAGGATTGTAAGTGGTAAAGAGCTCTATTACCTTGGGGAAATAGTATAATAAAATTTCTTATTCAATAGTTAAAGTTAAAATGACATTACATTCATGCTATAGTGTTCAAAGCATTTGATAAAAACAAAAAATAAAGGTTAAAATAATTATCGTAGAAGGTGGAAATAAATGTTCATATGATGATTTGCATGTATCTTTTGATGTGACTTTTAGTTGGAAAAGTAATTACTCACAGTTTGCATGAAAAATTTCCAAGGTGTCTGATTGGTTGGAACAGACAAGCCTTTATGTGAATAAGATAATATATTCCGCTGTGATTTAAACTAAAATTCTTTAAAACTTGTAGATCTAGATTGTAGATGAAGATAGCAAATACTGGATGGTAAAGATGCTGAAACTGTTTACCTATACTGGGTTTGCAGGAGTTTCAGTTGTAGGTAAAACTTGGTTCTGTTTGCTGAAACTGTTTACCTAGACTTGGTTTGCAGGAGTTTCAGTTGTTGGTGTGACTTGGTTATAGAAACTGTTTACCTTATATTGGTTTGCTGGAGTTTCTATTTATCTAGTTGCGTGAGGTGTTCTTTGTATTGTTGTTTAGAACCGTTTGAACAATTCTCTTTGTAGGCGTCTGCTGTTGCTGAAACTATTTACCCTCCCAGGGTTTGCTGGAGTTTCAGTGGCTGGTGGTTGATCTATAGTGAAACTGTTTACCTTAAAATGGTTTGCAGGAGTTTCAGATCAACGGGTGGTTACATAGAAATTTTCTTAAGGGTTGCTGGAGCTGTTTACCTTTTTCAAGGTTTGATGCAGACTTGAGTTGTTGGAGTGCACACTAGGGGCAAATCTACGCGTTTTGGCCTCGGCCTTTATCAAGATGCCCACGGTGTGCTGGTCTTGAGTTTTTAAAGGTGTAGGCGTGATTTCATTGGAATATTAATTGATAAAAACCAATGTAGTTTCAAATCACTTTGCTGATAGGCTGATCCAGATTTCAAATTGCTCCAATGAAATCACGCCTACACCTTTAAAAACTCAAGACCAGCACACCTTGGGCATCTTGATAAAGGCCGAGGCAGAAACGCGTAGATTTGCCCCTAGTGTGCACTCTAACAACTCAAGTCTGCAAACCTTGAAAAAAGTAAACAGCTCCAGCAACCCTTAAGAAAATTTCTTTGTAACCACCCGTTGATCTGAAACTCCTGCAAACCATTTTAAGGTAAACAGTTTCACTATAGATCAACCACCAGCCACTGAAACTCCAGCAAACCCTGGGAGGGTAAATAGTTTCAGCAACAGCAGACGCCTACAAAGAGAATTGTTCAAACGGTTCTAAACAACAATACAAAGAACACCTCACGCAACTAGATAAATAGAAACTCCAGCAAACCAATATAAGGTAAACAGTTTCTATAACCAAGTCACACCAACAACTGAAACTCCTGCAAACCAAGTCTAGGTAAACAGTTTCAGCAAACAGAACCAAGTTTTACCTACAACTGAAACTCCTGCAAAACCAGTATAGGTAAACAGTTTCAGCATCTTTACCATCCAGTATTTGCTATCTTCATCTACAATCTAGATCTACAAGTTTTAAAGAATTTTAGTTTAAATCACAGCGGAATATATTATCTTATTCACATAAAGGCTTGTCTGTTCCAACCAATCAGACACCTTGGAAATTTTTCGTGCAAACTGTGAGTAATTACTTTTCCAACTAAAAGTCACATCAAAAGATACATGCAAATCATCATATGAACATTTATTTCCACCTTCTACGATAATTATTTTAACCTTTATTTTTTGTTTTTATCAAATGCTTTGAACACTATAGCATGAATGTAATGTCATTTTAACTTTAACTATTGAATAAGAAATTTTATTATACTATTTCCCCAAGGTAATAGAGCTCTTTACCACTTACAATCCTGTCAGAACATATTATCTAGTCAAATATTGTTTTTTATTGCAACAATTAAATATTTAGTTTTTTAACCTCTTGCAGTCATACCTCCATTATTTTTCACCTATTTGTTCACCTATTTCTTAGCGCAATATATATTACGTAAAAAATCATAAAACCAATACGAGAAGCTCATCTAAAGGTCACGATTACACACATATATATGTATTGAAATACACACAGCTCCCCTCTCCTGTTTTTTACCCCATCGATCCCTCACAGTTGTTTGAAGGAACAGCTGTTTATTAGGGTTGAGCTGTCTCAATCCATTAGGTGCACTCACTCTTAATTGTTTTTTACATTATACTTAAAGTCATGGTAAATCTATTGTTATTCAAGGATCAACCTCTAGCAATATTTTTTATCTGTGCCTAGGAATGTTAGCGGACTCAAATATGAATGTCTTAATTGTGACAGCTTGTTTCAGTGACAACAAAAAAGCTGGTGAATACTGCTTCAATATTCACCAAATTGGGTGAATGTAAGATAATGTAGCATAGACAAATATCAATGAAAGCGGCTATTACACTGAACAAAAATATATAGAGATACACTAATAATAACAGTAATCAGTATAAAAGCCATAAGAATCTATACTGAAATGTTATGACAGCTATATATGTAGCATTCTAACTATAAACTAATACAAATAAAGAACAATGGGACTGTGGGGGCAGTATAAAAGTTATTTTGGCATATGCCTACGTATTTCTGACTAATCGGATAATCCTAGTAATGCAAGATAATAAGGCTCAGATTAATCATACTGAGGTACCTATGATATATTACATATTGAGTGTGTAAAACTAAATATGACTAGGGGAAGTCTAATAAGAAAAACCCAAGGAGTAGGTTTTTGCTCTTTTAAATCCCTCCAAGCACACTCTCTATAGATAATTATACCTGTATTATGAAGATTATACATACTTTATGAATATGCAGGTTGTAATTTGATTATAGAGCTAGAAGTGCCACCTAAACTCGGCTATTCAGCTGAGCTCTTGACACAATAGACCCCAGTGCCTAGGCCGCTGGCGAAAGGGTCCACAGGGACCAGATAGGTATTTATAAATGGCATATTGCACTTACATTGCTGCTAAGGGTAAGAGGAGAAACCCTGCTAATAGTATACAAGCATGTTAACTCATATTGACTCCTAGAAGGTGACTTAAGATACAACGCAAAAGTGTGGTGATGCATCATAATGAGAATCAGGCAGATAGTTCCTAGTGTCGCCTCCCATAATACATACTGCTTTAATTAACTAAGGGCCAGACCTCCTTTATATAAAAATATATAACCTAAAAGAATCAGAGAGTATAGTCATAATGTGAGCATATTATACTTAAAAATAATAACTAGCAAAGGGAACAGATTTGCAGAATAATTTGTCTCACTGCAAGCCTAATCAAACAAAGACTATTGTAAAAGTTTTAGCTCTAGCCCACACCAGATCTCAGTGCAAGTGAAATATTGTGGCTGAGAAAAATGACATACTGCAATTTTCTGAAATAGATCCAGCAAGGTAACTTCAGTAAGCTGTGCACCCCGGCTGAGCTTCGTGCTTGTATTGCGTGCCTCAGCAAAGTCCTAGTAATCTGGGGAATCAGTGGTTGTGATCTGCACAGGTAAACTCTTTTCAAAGTATCAGCTATGAGGCTGACTGACTCTTGTTTTACCTTAGTCAATAAGCCACTTGTGCAGACTAATTCTATTAGCTGGTTGCTCGAAAGAAATTCACCGTCAATGATCCCCAGTGTGCCCATTGTGAACTCTCCGGATCTATCATTTTCCACCAGTAAGCCATACTGAGAGTCACGAAGCTTAAATAAGACTTTGAGACTATGCATCTTGGGTTCGCATACAGCTGGTGACCCATGAGGCACTGGAAGCACTGGAGGTTCTTACTGATTAGGTAAGGGACTGGCAACTGCTCCCCCGGAATTCCTTCCTTCTGTGAGAACTTCATAATTTTAACGCAAGTGATCATCCAATGATGCCTCCATTTGCTTCAGGAGTAACATAGCTGCCGCTTCCATTTTAACTATGACTTTTATGTGGCGTAGTAATCAGTCGCTGAAAGAGAGTCTTCCGGGGGATCTCCTGTTGTTGGGTTACTAATATCTAACCTCCACAAGTCCCGCTATAGCGTTAGTAAGTGCTAGTGTAGCTAGAGTCAGCAGTTTATTTAATTTGCCTTACCCAGCAAACTGGGGGGGGGGGGGGATTAGGATGGATATCTCAAGGCTGCTGCCTCTTCTTACTAACCGTCTGGTTATAGCTCTTGATAGTGTAGTCACCTCAAAATGAAGTGCATCTGTGCAGATATGTTTCACTCTGAGGAATCTCTGTAAAAAGAACTTGGTTTGTTAATAGTTCCTTAGATAATCGGCGGGTTATTGTTTGAGTATTAGGAGCCTCTGTTTTGCGATCCGTCATGATCGCTTGCTGGACACGCCCCTCCGAAAAACAATTATTTTTAAACTACAAATAAATGGTGGGAGGTTACATTTTTAAATCAATATTTAAATGAAAATGTAAGTCCCTAGAGGTTTAAGAGTGACCGCTTTTGGTCTATTTGGCACAAATAGAATAGAGCTCTACATATATGTAGTTTGTTATATGAGCTTCAAGATGTGGTTTTAAAGAAGTTAGAAAAAGAAATAGCCACTTTACAAAAATATTTTAATGTACATTTGTCTAATAAATGCTGTCATGAGTAAAATGGCGGAAATAGATCAGATAGTTAATATAAAACATTTATAAGCGATAAGGAAGGTTTCCAAAATGGGAATCTGTATGTATATAAGAAAGAATTCAAAACTGACAGCATGTATAGGCAAAATTAACAGATAGATCACCTTCCAAAAAGTTTGTTAAAAAAAAGAGTCTCACAAAAAAAAAAAAAAGAATGCTATAATCAGAAATTAAATAGTAGACCTAATGTTTCTACTGGGAATGTAAGACAGAACACATAGGAAAAGGTTAACGATCTGTTAGAACCTAGAGAGTTATGTCCTTTGAGGACAAAATTAAGCCCCCTTTTCCTGGGAGAAGGACATTAGATTATTTCAAAACATACATCCACGAAGAGAAAGAAAAAAGGGAGTCCTTCTGGACTCAAAGGAACAGATTTTCACATCTGAGAACAAAATCTTAGATGGGAAAAGAGAGGTAACCCACAATTCTCAAAAAATAGAGAGAGATCCACATAAAGTACAGAAGAGGTAGAAAACCACAGGAAAAGGAGGAATTAGTTTGTACAGGTGAATATACAAAATATCAGAAAAAGATTTAACTAAGGAGGAATGTTTTATTTATTTATTTATTTTATTTATTTATAGCCAACAAACAAATACTTTTCAATTACTCTTAGATGTACATTAATATGTGACAAATGTAACACTTAAGAGGTTTTACACCCGCAAATATGTTGATAGTAACACTTTTTTTTTTAAACTGGGAATTCAATTGAGATATCTAAACCTAAATTTAGAAAACAAAACTCATCATTTTATCCGGGTAATAGTAAAGTGGCAAAATATAGAAGTTTTTGGTAATATGCTAATGAAATAATTTGAAAGGATTGAATTACAAGAAAACATAATACATCAGTTAAATAATTTTTCTAAACAAGAATGGGAAATTTATTAAAGTTTAAATTAGACAAAGGAGATAATAATTAAAGGGCCACTCAATGCAGTAGAATTACATTATTATTTTTTATTATTATCAGGTATTTGTAGAGCGCCAACAGATTCTGCAGCACTATAAACATAGGTGGTATACAAGGTAATATTTATAGGGGGTCCAATGGGTAGAGGTCCCTGCCGTTGTAATCGGTAGTAAATTGGAAAGTGTCTTAAAACTGCATGCTCTATCTGAATCATAAAAGTTTATTTTGACTTGAGTGTCCCTTTAAGGAATAAGATGGTGGGATTGTGGTTATGAGTAGGGAATGTTATATGGAAGATGCAAATAACATTTTATATCCTAAGCAACATTTTTTTCCCTTGAACTTAAAACTATATTAGAAGAGGCTTTTAAAAAAACAAAACCTCTTATTAATAAATCAAAATTGGAATTCCTTTAAAAACAAAGCAAGATATTTCTACTTTCTGCCAAAAAAAAATAAATCATAAAAACCCCATTAAACTAACATCTAATCAGAATTCATAGATTTAATTTGCCACCATATGCTAGTAAAGCCTGTTCCTATTACAGATATTGGGAAACATAAATTGGGAAAAACATTATACATGGGTAACAATGGATGTAACTTACTTATATTCGGCAGTTATTGCCTAAGTGGGAGGTACTTCCCCCTGGGGGCGGTAGGAATACTGAGGGGGCACTAATAGGCAAAAGAAATGCAAGGGGGCACTGGGTTTACCATAGGGGGCACTTGTAGGAAAGGAGTTGAAGAGGATGCTAGTGGGCCCCTCCTAGTATAATTACTTTAATTTGTTGTGCTTTATCCTAGATCGCAAAGCAAAACAACTTTTTGCTTTGTATTTAAAGTTTTCATTCTCTTTGCCAAGGCTTCTTCAAGGCTTTTTCTTCTGGAATAGTTGAGGTTTATCAGCAACATACACTTTCTCTCAGTATGATAAATTGCAGCCACTTTTACTGTAGGCTTGAATTCTTAGTTTTTCCAGCGCTGTACATTGGTATGGATTATTAACATTAACTGCACAGTTTAGAATCATTGTGTAGTAGCAGTAAACACAGCAAAGACTTGTTGTGCTTGTCTAAGTAGGTTTGTACAAAGTCAATTTAGGATTTTAATTCTCCTGTCATCAGAAATAATCTGGTGCTACACTACACATAACACTTTGGTAAGTAGAATACTTTTTATATAAAGTTGCTTTACTGGTGCAGCAATACAGCTATTTTCCAAGCAAAAAAATCAACTATAGATATCCACCTATGGCAATTTAAGATCCCTACTAAGTGACATGAAACCAGAGATTAGAAAACTGGTATCACTCCATCAAGCCCATCCATTGGCCTCTAGTTATTAAGGTCTGTTGGACCTGATCCGACAGTGCGGATCAGGTCCGACAGACCTCGCTGAATACGGCGAGCAATACGCTCGCCATATTCAGCATTGCACCAGCAGCTCACAAGAGCTGCTGGTGCAATGCCGCCCCCTGCAGACTCGCGGCCAATAACACAGAAACACAGGGCATCAAGCTCCATTTGGAGCTTGATAGATAGGCCCCATTGGATTAACAGTTTTTGAACAGTTTAGTAATTACTGAATGTGGTTTATAAGACTCTTGTACAGTTTAGGTAGAGTTCCAGTGGGAAGTCCCACACACACTACAGAGCCCATGCATGTTGGGACTCCAGTCCATAGGCCCTTGGCTAGATGCATTCAGTCCGGGAATAGACGCCGACTTTAGCCCACTTTACATGGTGGATTAGGCAAGAAAGCCTCCTGTCACTAGAGTAGCATCAATACTGGAGGCTGCCAAATGCCCCCCCCCCCCCCCGCCATCTTTTAGACCGTGCTTACAGGCAAGAAAAAGATTGCGGCTGCAGAGTTTGCAACTGCGTCATTCCTAGAGTTCTTCATCCTGACTGAGCCTGCATGTGATGGCAGAAACATATATAGTGGCAGTTGCAACTGCACTTTTTTTTTACTATTTAAACTACTGTCAACGCTCACCACCAGAACTTGTAATATAGCATCTCGGCTTGTTCATAGGATAGGCCCCTGAAAAGGACTGCCAATTTAACAGAAGTTAGTCTGAGTATAGGTATAGGTTATACTGGTAGTGTCTGGAGCTTATATTACTCTTTGACTAGAGTCTGTAAAGCTCTATAAATCTCTGTATGTATGGTTGTTAGTCTGGGAAAAGGCAACTTGGTATGTTTTCTAATATTGAATCAGGATATGACCCACTAATTAAAGGGACAGTCTAGTCAAAATTGAACTTTCATGATTCAGATAGGGCATGCAATTTTAAGCAACTTTGCTTTGTTCTTTTTGTATTCTTTGTTGAAAACTAAACAAAGGTAGGCTCATATGCTAATGTATAAGCCCTTGAAGGCCACTTCTTATCTCAGTACATTTTGACAGTTTTTCACAGCTAGACAGTGCTAGTTCATGTGGCCCATATAGATAACACCATGCTCACTTCCGTGGAGTTATTTATGAGTCTGCATTGATTGGCTAATATGTATGTCTGTCAAAAGAACTGAAATAAGGGGGCAGTCTGCAGAGGCTTAGATACAAGGTAATCACAGAGGTAAAAAGTATATTACCATAACAGTGTTGGTTATGCAAAACGGGGAATAGGTAATAAAGGGATTATCTATTGTTGCAGTTGCCCAGCAGACTGAAACTTCCAGTGTCTGCAACAGTGGAGTCACTCTAATGTCCGTATAAGAAAAGCAACATGAAGTCTCTGCTAATGTGCTGAACAGGGGCGTTCTTTGGGTGTAGCTGAAATTTCTCCTCCAGGTCTGGTATACTCTGTTAACACTTTCCCTGCAGATTTAGCCGTTTTTTCTCATTTTCTTACAGCGTAACATAGATTGGTGTACATGTAGCAATAGAGGTGGGTACAGCTAGAACATAATCTCAGAGATACCCCAACTAGGTATCTTTTAATGGCTTCAAATCCTCCACACTCCTTTTTACAAACTAACGGCTAGATTACGAGTTTTGCGTTATGGCTCATAATGCTGCTTTTTCACTACCGCTGGTATTACAGGTGTTGTAGGTATAGCTGTACCGCACACCTTTTTGGCCGTAATGCAACGTAACTACCGTACCTTTCAAAAAGTCCTTTTTCAATGGGACTTCCATAGCGCCGGTATTACGCGTTTTGCCTGTCCGGCCAAAAAGTTAGCAGTACAGCCTATAACTACAAGATCTGTACCGCCACCTGAAAGTCAGTAGTTATGGGTTTTATGCTACAAAGCTGTAGCATAAAGCTTGTTACAGAAGCATTAGTTATTTTGTTGTGAAGAGCTTATTTCCCAGCAGCAATGCCTGAACCAGCAAGCCAGCGCCTAAGAAGGGCTCCAAGAAAACTGTAACAAGTTTCATTTCATAAAGAGTTAACTTTTTTTTTTCAGCTTTTAGAAACTATTGTCTAATCACCTCTGGAGCCAGACTGCTAATTGATAAGATGAACTTGTAAACTTGTTATCTTAAGTACTGTAATCCTATTGTGGCCTGTCAAAGGACAGTGCTCTCTATCTAAATGTGTGATGGGGGATTTTGTGCTTCCCCCCCTCTCCCCCTGGGAGTGCCCTGTGTGCATGTAACCTTAATAAAAAGCAGGCTGGGCATCCCAGTCCGGAGTTCTTGTTTGACCCTCAATCGCAGCGTTGACTCGTTTTTGTGGGCAGAAGGGTATCCTAGCTGTACTGCAGCTAAGGGAGATTATTCTATATTTGCGAGACTCATATAGAATACTATGGAAAGCAGCTTCTCCCCTCTTTAGCAATAGGGATCCAGGCTACTAAGCGGTCCATCTCTCAGCGAGACTAAGGGTAACCGTAACATTTGGCGGCAGCGGCGGGATTTTCCTGGATTTCCTAGGAGAGGTACAGAACGGATGGAGAGCGCTTACGAAAAATTGAAGCGTACAACCCTAAAGGATTTACTTGAAAGCAGAGGGGGGTACGCCAGCAACCGGCCGAGGAGAGAGCTGATCGCAGAATTGACCGAACTGGATCAGAGCTTCACAATGGCGGAAACACCGACCACGATTAGTGACGAAAAAACCAGGATTGTTCGGGAAAGGCTCTCATTATACGGGCCGAACCCCTCCATGGAATTGGTACAGCAGTTGATGGCGGAGGCGGACGAGGATATACGAGAGACTCGAGCCCACGAACTCAACCTAGCGAACGCACACCGCAATGCTGAAGCCCCGCAGGTAATCATCCCTGTCGAAAATGCTGGGAGGCCCAAGATACCCTATGCGGCATTTCGACCCTTCCTAGAGAGCGAGACAGGGATTGATGAATATTTGGCGGACTTCGAAAGGCAATGTGCCCTGCACCAGATTCCCAACAGAGAGTGGCCCACGATATTGTCTGGGAAACTATCCGGGCGAGCCCTGGAAGCCTTTCGTACTCTGGGTGCTGAGGAAGTGACACAGTATGAGCTAGTTAAGGAGACACTGTTGCGACGGTACGCTGTAACTCCGGACACGTATCGCCGACAGTTTCGGGGCACGGAAAAGAAGCCTAACGATACCCATATGGAATGGGCGCACCGAATGCGGAGAGCGGCAAATCACTGGCTGAGCGGAAGTAAAGCGGTGACTGGGGAGGAAATTTTACAATTGTTTCTCTTAGAACATTTTTATAATGGCATGGAACAGCAAGGGAAGGAATGGCTGCGAGACAGGCGGCCTTCTACCTTAGAAGAAGCAGCCAAATTGGCCGATGAACATTATGACTCCCGTCTTCACGAACCCATGAACTACCGAGCTCCAGCACGGGTCGAACCCAGAGAGGTTTACCGTGCACCCCCTCGTGCTGAATTCCGAGCCCCGGTGCCCACAGGGCCCGTCCGACACTCAGGACCACCCAATAACAGCTCTGAGCGTCCCAGACCGACTTGCCACCGATGCAAGCAACCAGGGCATTTCATGGCTAGCTGCCCCCTTAATACGCACCAGACACCCAGGAATTACAATTACCCCTCTGGGTCCTATCGTCCGGCCCGGGCCCTCTGTGTTAACCAAGAGGCCCCTATGGAGGGATATGTGGGGCCGCTTCACGAGGCAGACCCTGTATATGCTGCCTCAGATAACCGCCAGCACCATCGGCAGAGGGTATGGCTCGAGGGGCGATCTACCGAGGGATTGCGAGACACAGGGGCTACTATCACGCTGGTACAGAGTCATTTGGTGCCAGAGCACAAGCGATCCGGACAGACTGTGGCCGTTAGAGTGGCGGGGGGGGATGTGTACAAAATTCCAACAGCTAAAGTGCATCTTGATTGGGGAGCGGGAAAGGGGGCTGTGAACGTGGGCCTAATGGATAATTTACCTGCCGAAGTACTACTGGGCAACGATTTGGGCCCCATGACTTCTGCCTATGCTCCAGTATGCAACAACGAGGCGGACCCAGTGACTACACGGGCCCAAGCCCGGACGGAGCGAGAGCTCTCACCAGTGCGGGAGACACAGGTAAGACCTACCCCGACCTTGCCTGACAGGTTAGGCCCCATACCCTGGGACACCCCAGATGCCTTCGAGGCAGAGTCTAAGACTGACCCGACCTTACAAAAGTACCGGGAACGAGCAGAGACCGGAGGGGGCGGGGCAGATAACGAAACATTCTTATGGGAAAAAGGGAAACTATACCGCTGGACAGAGAAAAGGGGACAGCGTAGGCGACAGCTGGTAGTGCCCCACAAATACCGTCAAGAAATCCTCAAAATAGGCCACGACATCCCCTTAGCAGGCCACCTAGCCGTTACCCGTACCCTACACCGCATTACTCACACGTTCTTTTGGCCAGGGGTGCACGCTGACGTTAGAACTTACTGTAACACCTGCGATGTGTGTCAACGAGTAGGAAGGCGAGGCGATCACCCTAAAGCCCAGCTAGTAAATATGCCCATTGTAGAGGAACCCTTCAGCCGGGTTGCTATTGACCTAGTGGGACCACTGGCTACCCCTAGTCCCTCCGGTAAGCGATACATTCTTACCGTAGTGGACTACGCTACCAGGTACCCAGAGGCTGTCGCCCTATCCAACATACAAGCGGATACGGTAGCGAATGCACTAGTACAGGTGTTCTCCCGGGTAGGATTTCCAAAAGAAATCCTATCCGACCGAGGCACCCAATTTACGGCTGAATTGACCCAACAACTCTGGCAGGTTTGCAAAATTAAGTCCCTCCTAAGCTCCCCATACCACCCCCAGACGAACGGGCTGTGTGAGAGGTTCAATGGGACCCTCAAGCAAATGCTCAAGACGTTCACTCAGGAATACCGAGACTGGGAACGCTTCCTGCCGCACCTCCTATTTGCTTATCGGGAGGTGCCCCAGGAAACGACAGGGTTCTCTCCCTTCGAGTTGCTCTACGGAAGAAAGGTACGGGGACCCCTAAACCTGATCCGGGAGCACTGGGAGGGAGAGATGGAGGCTGACGGTGTCCCAATTGTGCCATACGTGCTGGAACTCAGGGACCGAATGGAGCAATTAGCCAAATCCATGCGGGCTAATCTCCAGTTGGCCCAGAGAAGACAGAAAGTATGGTACGATCGGGGGGCCCGAAAGAGAATCTTCACCATAGGACAAAAGGTGTTAGTACTTAAGCCGGTGAAGACAGACAAATTGCAGGCGTCCTGGCAGGGTCCCTACCAGATCGTAGAGAAAAGGGGAGACACCACTTATGTGATAGCTAGCTGCCACGACAACAATCTTAGAAAGACATTCCATGTAAACATGCTCAAGGAATATTTTGAGCGACCAGAGAACGTGACGGCCGTATGTTGTTCCCCTCAGGAAGACCCCGACAGTTTACCCATTCCAGACCTATTAGAAAAGAGCCTCCCCACAGGTATAGTGGCGCAGGTTCAGATAGGGGACCGACTTAGCCCCACTGAAAGGGAGCAGCTCAACCAACTCCTCCAGTCCAAACACCTCACCTTCTCCCCGAAGCCAGGGTACACTACTTTAACCACCCACCAGGTAGATACTCCGGGACAAGCTCCCTTGCGCCAGGCTCCGTACCGAATCCCCGAAGCAGTTAGGACAGGAATGAAGAAGGAGATCGATGAGATGCTCCAGCTCAGGGTAATTGAGCCCTCCGATAGTCCCTGGGCCTCCCCAGTTGTCTTGGTGCCCAAGAAAGATGGGACCACCCGGTTCTGCGTAGACTATCGGAGGCTCAATGAAAATACCGTGACGGACGCTTACCCTATGCCCAGGGTAGACGAGCTACTCGATCGTATAGCCAGGGGAAATTACCTGACCACTATTGACCTCTGCAAAGGTTACTGGCAGATTCCCCTGGCCCCGGAGGCTATCCCCAAGTCGGCATTCGTCACCCCATTCGGCTTATATCAGTTTAGGGTAATGCCGTTTGGGATGAAGAATGCCCCAGCTACATTCCAGCGCTTGGTGGATAGGCTCCTGGATGGCTTCCAGAGTTTTGCTTGCGCCTACCTGGACGACATAGCGATCCACAGTGAGTCCTGGGAGGACCACTTAGCTCATGTGGGAATGGTTCTGGATCAGATCCGGGCTGCTGGCCTGACTCTGAAGCCAGAAAAATGCCACTTTGGGATGGCCGAGGTACAGTACCTGGGTCACCGGGTGGGGTGTGGAAAGCAGCGACCAGAGCCGGCCAAAATAGAAGCTGTCGCCAATTGGCCCACCCCCATCACTAAGACTCAGGTCCTAGCCTTCCTGGGCACGGCAGGGTACTATAGACGGTTCGTACCAGACTACAGCACACTTGCCAAACCCCTGACTGACTTGACCAAGAAGAACTTACCTCGACAGGTCCTGTGGTCTCCCCACTGTGAAACGGCTTTCCAGGCTCTCAAAAATGCTCTAATTAACGCTCCTGTCTTGGCGGCCCCAGCCCTTAACAAACGTTTTATCGTCCATACAGATGCTTCCATGTTCGGGCTGGGAGCCGTCCTCAGCCAAGTAGGCGAAGATGGAGGGGAGCATCCAGTTGCCTACATCAGCCGGAAGCTCCTGCCCCGCGAAGTCAGCTATGCAGCGGTCGAAAAGGAGTGTTTGGCTTTGGTGTGGGCATTAAAGAAATTGACTCCCTATTTATATGGTCAGGAGTTCACTCTGGTCACCGACCATAACCCGTTGGTGTGGCTGAACCGGGTCTCTGGAGATAACGGCAGGCTATTACGTTGGAGCTTATCGTTGCAAACCTTCAATTTCACCATTACTTACAGACCTGGGAAACAGAATGGCAACGCCGACGGGTTGTCCAGACAAACCGACCTCAGCCCCGCATAACCAGCGGTCTGGACAGCCTTAGTCTGCCCCGAAAAGGGGTCAGACCGTGTCTGCCAGAGTGTTCCACAGAAAGGGAGCAATGTTACAGAAGCATTAGTTATTTTGTTGTGAAGAGCTTATTTCCCAGCAGCAATGCCTGAACCAGCAAGCCAGCGCCTAAGAAGGGCTCCAAGAAAACTGTAACAAGTTTCATTTCATAAAGAGTTAACTCTTTTTTTTCAGCTTTTAGAAACTATTGTCTAATCACCTCTGGAGCCAGACTGCTAATTGATAAGATGAACTTGTAAACTTGTTATCTTAAGTACTGTAATCCTATTGTGGCCTGTCAAAGGACAGTGCTCTCTATCTAAATGTGTGATGGGGGATTTTGTGCTTCCCCCCCTCTCCCCCTGGGAGTGCCCTGTGTGCATGTAACCTTAATAAAAAGCAGGCTGGGCATCCCAGTCCGGAGTTCTTGTTTGACCCTCAATCGCAGCATTGACTCGTTTTTGTGGGCAGAAGGGTATCCTAGCTGTACTGCAGCTAAGGGAGATTATTCTATATTTGCGAGACTCATATAGAATACTATGGAAAGCAGCTTCTCCCCTCTTTAGCAATAGGGATCCAGGCTACTAAGCGGTCCATCTCTCAGCGAGACTAAGGGTAACCGTAACAAAGCTCATAACTAAAGTGTTACAAAGTGCACTAACACCCATAAACTAACTATTAACCCCTAAACCGAGGCCCTCCCGCATCGCAAACACTAAAATAAAATTATTAACCCCATATCTGCCGCTCGGACATCGCCATCACTATAATAAACATATTAACCCCTAAACCGCCACATCATCCCGCATTGCAAACACTAGTTAAATATTATTAACCCCTAATCTGCTGTCCCCAATGTCGCCGCCGCTATACTAAAGTTATTAACCCCTAACGTAACCCTAACACCCACTAACTTTAACCTAATTAAAATAATTCAAAATAAAAATTACAATTAATACCTAAATTATTCCTATTTAAAACTAAATAAATACTTAACTGTAAAATAAAACCTAAGCTAGCTACAATATAACTAATGGTTGTGGCTAGCTTATCTTTTATTTTTATTTCACAGGTAAATTTGTATTTATTTTAACTAGGTTGATTAGTAGATTAGATTATTAACTATTTACTAACTACCTAGTAAAAATAAATACAAATTTACCTGGAAAATAAAACCTAACCTGAGTTACACTAACATTTAACATTACAATAAAATTAAATAAATTAAATTTAAAAAATACATTTATCTAAATTACAAAAAATAATAAACGCTAAATTACACAAAATAAAAAAAGAAATTATCAAAAATAAAAACAAATTACTCCTAATCTAGTAGCCCTATCAAAATAAAAAAGCCCCCCCCCCCCCCCAAAATAAAAAAAACCTAGCCTACACTAAACTGCCAATAGCCATTAAAAGGGCCTTTTGCGGGGCATTGCCCCAAAGAAATTAGCTCTTTTACCTGTAACAAAAAATACAAACAACCCCCTAACAGTAAAACCCACCACCCACACAACCAAACCCCCCAAATAAAATCATATCTAAATAAACCTAAGCTCCCCATTGCCCTGAAAAGGGCATTTGGATGGGCATTGCCCTTAAAAAGACATTTAGCTCTTTTACAGTGCCCAAAGTCCCTAATCTAAAAATAAAACCCACCCAATAAACCCTTAATAAAACCTAACACTAACCCCCGAAGATCCACTTACAGTTTTTGAAGACCGGACATCCATCCTCATCCAGCCGGGAGAAGTCTTCATCCAAGTGGGCAGAAGTCCTCAACGAAGCCGGGAGAAGTCTTCATCCAAGTGGCAAGAAGTCGTCCTCCAGGTGGGCAGAAGTATTCTTCCAGATGGCATCGTCTATCTTCATCCTTCCGATGCGGAGCGGCTCCATCTTCAAGACATCCGGCGCGGAGCATCCTTTTCATACGGTCCCAGCCGTATACTGAAGGTTCCCTTTAAGGGACGTCATCCAAGATGGTGTCCCTTGAATTCCGATTGGCTGATAGAATTCTATTAGCCAATCGGAATTAAAGGGTAAAAAATTTATTGAAATGGATTGAGCTTTAATCCTATTGGCTGATCCAATCAGTAAATAGAATTGAGCTAACATTCTATTGGCTGATTGGAACAGCCAATAAAATGCGAGCTCAATCCTATTGGCTGATAGTATCAGCCAATAGGATTGAAGCTCAATCCTATTCACTGATTGCATCATCCAATAGGATTTTTTACCCTTTAAAAATGCAGGTTAATAACTATTTACTAACTAGTCTACCTATTTAAAATAAATACAAACTTACCTGTGAAATAAAAATAAAACCTAAGATAGCTACAATGTAACTATTAGTTATATTGTAGCTATCTTAGGGTTTATTTTATAGGTAAGTATTTAGTTTTAAATAGGAATTATTTAGGTAATGATAGTAAGTTTTATTTAGATTTATTTTAATTATATTAAAGTTAGGGGTGTTAGGGTTAGACTTAGGGTTAGGTTTAGGGGTTAATATATTTATTTAGTGTTAGTGATGTGGGAGGCCAGAGGTTTAGGGGTTAATAATTTTAGTATAGTGGTGGCGGCGACGTTGGGGGCGGCAGATTAGGTGTTAATAAATTTATGTAGATGGTGGCGACATTGGGGGCGGCAGATTAGGGGTTAATAAGTGTAGGTAGGTGTCGGCGATATTGGGGGTGGCAGATTAGGGGTTAATAAATGTAATGTAGGTGTCGGCGATGTCGGGGGCGGCAGATTAGGGGTGTTTAGACTCAGGGTTTATGTTAGGGTGTTAGGTGTAAACATACATTTTGTTTCCCCATAGACATCAATGGGGCTGCGTTACGGAGCTTTACGCTCCGTTATTGCATTTATTAGGCTTTTTTTTTAGCCGGCTCTCCCCATTGATGTCTATGGGGAAATCGTGCACGAGCACGTAAAACCAGCTCAAAGCAGCACTGGTATTTGTGTGGTATGGAGCTCAATGCAGCCATATCACCTGGTTTTTGCAAACCTGTAATAGCAGCGCTATTAAGTGAGCGGCGACAATAACTTGCAAGTTATTACAGAGCCACTCATAACGCAAAGCTCGTAATCTAGCTGTAAGATCCCAACCATATCAGAGACCTACAAAATCTGGTCGACTGTCCTTAAAGATCATTCCAGGGTGTTTTCCTCACATTACCTACTATCGCCACTTTTATGTTACCCCGACTTAATCCCAAGTAATAACTATACATTGCAGGATTCTAGAAATTTACATACTATGATCCCAATCATTGTACTTCTAGATGGAACCAAATCAAAGATAGAAGCTCCATAGATGCCCTAAAGACAACTTTTCCTCGTCATTGTTTAGATATGCACAGATGAGCCATTTGTCAATCCACATACACACAAAAAAATGCTGAAAAGAGATTTGTTGCCCTTTGAGAAACTTTGCTGTACTTCTCCTGCACTAAGAGACACTCCTACAGTCTTCAGTTCCTTATACATCCACTTATGTTGTCATTGAAAAAATAGCTACCTCAAACTTTTAACAAAAAAAACACACCTAGATTACAAGTTTTGCGCTATAGAGGGTGCGAAACGAATGCAACAAAAGTTGCGTTATTTCACCCTCCATATTGCTGCCATTACGAGTTTTGAAAAAGCCGCCTTGTGCGTGCGATATGGTTGCGATGAGCTCCATACCACACAAAATACAAGTGCTGCTTTAACGTGCTCGTGCACCTTTTTCCCCATAGACATAAATGGGGAGAAGGTGTTAGAAAAAACCTAACACCTGCGATCGCGTAATGAAAAGCTCCATAAAGCAACCCCATTGATGTCTATGGGGGGAAAAAAGTTATGTTTAAACCTAACACCCTAACATAAACCCCAAGTCTAAACACCCCTAATCTGCCATCCCCGACATCGCCGCCACCGAAATTAATCTATTAACCCCTAATCTGCCGCTCCCGATATCGCTGCCACTATATCATTAGCTCTCATCCTATTGGCTGGTTTGAACAGCCAATAGGATTTCAGTAGCTCTCATCCTAATGGCTGAGTTGAATTTCCAAAATCAATAGGAATGCAAGGGACGTCATTTTGAAAAGGCTCCCTTGCATTGAAGATTCAGTATACGGCGGCGACCGTATGAAGAGGATGCTCCGCGCCGGATGTCTTCAGGATGGATCCGCTCCGCGCTGCCGGGATGAAGATAGAAGATGCCGTCTGGATAAAGATAGAAGGCGCCGCCTGGATGGATGACCTCGCCGCCTGGATGAAGACTTTGCCGCCTGGATGAGTTTTGTGTAACAGTTTTGTAACGTAAAACTCATAACTACTGGTCTCAGATTGTGGAACGGATCGGTATAGGGTGTAACGCAAGCTTTTTAGCCTCACCGCAAAGCTTGTAATGGCAGCGCTATGGAAATCCCATGCAAAAACGTCATCTTTTCAAGTGCGGGACTGACGTTGCGTTACAGGCTAAAAGGATTGCGGTACAGCTATACCTACAAGACTCGTAATGGCTGCGTTATTGTTTTAACGCTGAAATTGCCATTTTTTCCGCGTTAAAACACGAACGCAAAACTTGTAATCTAGGTGAATGGAAACAAATCTTTCACCAGCTCGTCTAATATTCTTGAAACCAATTACAAAATATTAATGAAGTGGTATATGACCCCACAACGTCTAAAGCACCTATTCCATGGGGCTACAGACCTCTGCTGGTGGGGATGTGGAGAGAAGGGCACCTTATTTCATATCTGGTGGACATGCCATATTATTACTAAATTCTGGAAAGAATTGGTCGATCAAATAAATATAATTTTAAATAATCACATCTCATATGACTTTTCTTATTTTATTACAAACTTTTCCCACCAAAACTCCCTTGCAAACTAAAAGGTAAATTATTTAGGATTTTATCAAATAGTGGCAAACAATTGATATCTTGACACTGAAACCCCCCCCCCCCCCCCCATTGACTAATTGGAAAACACAGGTCAACCATACGCTACTACTAGAGAGATACAATTACTTATCTCTGATTACTTAGATGTCTATGAGATAATTTTAGAAATCAGGAAACCAGCTGATCTCTCTCATATTTGACTTACAAGAGCAAAATTTTAGGCAGATGTAAGTAACCTTTCCACTTAGCTGATTTTGATTGTGGGATACAACTTACACTACTTAAAGGAATAGTCTAGTCCTAATTAAACTTTCATGAATCAGATAGAGCATGCAATTTTAAGCAACTTTCTAATTTACTCCTATTATCAAATTTTCTTCATTCTATTGGTATCTTTATTTGAATGTAAGCTTAGGAGCTGGACCATTTCTCCTACATAGGTGTGTCCGGTCCACGGCTTCATCCTTACTTGTGGGAATATTCTCTTCCCTAACAGGAAATGGCAAAGAGGCACACAGAAAAAGCTGTCCATATAGCCCCTCCTCTGGCCCCGCCCCCAGTCATTCTCTTTGCCGCTCTGAACAAGTAGCATCTCCACGGGGATGGTAAAGAGTTTGTGGTGTTTAGTTGTAGTTTTTATTTCTTCTATCAAGAGTTTATTTTAAAATAGTGCCGGTTTGTACTATTTACTCTACAACAGAAAGTGATAAAGATTTCTGTTAAAGAGAAATATGATTTTAGCACAAGTAACTAGAATCCATTGCTGTTACCACGCAGGACTGTTGAGCCAGAGAACTTCAGTTGGGGGTAACAGTTTGCAGACTCATCTGCTCCAGGTATGACCAGTCTATTTTCTAACAACACATGATAATGCTAGAAGACTGTGTCAGTTTTTCCCTCAGGGGACCGGTAAGCCATTTTCTTAGACTGAGTAACAGATTACAGGCTTATTTTTTTGGGCTTTTGTACTGGTAGACACTGATGTGGGCCAAATCGATTCACTTATATCACATTTTTATGGCATTTCAAATGTTTTGTGAACATAAATACACTTTGGGGAACGTTTTAATTATTCCTGGCATTGGTTTAGACGCCTAATCTAGTCAGGAAGGCCCCTTCACTGTAGTATGCAGAGGGAGGAGGCCTCATTTTCGCGCCTCAGTTGCGCAGTTAATTTCAAAGGCAGTGCATGCAGCTTCATGTGAGAGGGTCCTGTGGATAAGAAACAGACTCCGGAAGGCTTATTTCTGTGGATTGCTTAAAAAGATTTTTGTTCAGCAAGGGCTCCTTCTTCAACCAATTACGTGCATTATTACTGTCACCTCAGCTGCGTCTTTTTGATTCGAGGAATTAGAAAGCTCGCTCCAGAAGGAGACTTCCTATGATGAAGTCATGGACAGAATTCACGCACTTAAGTTAGCTAATTCCTTTATTTTGGATGCCGCTTTTCAAATAACGAAATTAGCGGCGAAAAACTCAGGTTTTGCTATAGTGCCGCGCAGGGCGCTTTGGTTAAAATCCTGGTCGGCAGATGTGTCGTCCAAGACTAAATTACTTAATATTCCTTTCAAAAGTAAGACCCTTTTTGGGCCGGAATTGAAGGAGATTATTTCAGACATCACTGGGGGAAAGAGCCATGCCCTCCCACAAGATAGGACCTTCAAGGCTAAGAACAAGTCTAATTTTCGTTGCTTTCGCAATTTCAGGAACGGACGGGCTTCTAACTCTGCAGCCTCTAGACAAGAGGGCAATGCTGCCCAACCCAAACCTGCATGGAAACCTGTGCAAGGCTGGAACAAGGGTAAACAGGCCAAGAAGCCTGCTGCTGCTACCAAGACAGCATGAAGGGGTAGCCCCCGATCCGGGACCGGATCTAGTAGGGGGCAGATTATCTCTCTTTGCTCAGGCTTGGGCAAGAGATGTTCCAGATCCCTGGGCACTAGAAATAGTCTCCCAGGGATATCTTCTAGAGTTCAAGGAACTTCCTCCAAGGGGAAGGTTCCACATGTCTCGCTTATCTTCAGACCAGATAAAGAAACAGGCATTCTTACATTGCGTAGGAGACCTGTTAAAGATGGGAGTGATAAACCCAGTTCCAACAGCGGAACGAGGTCTAGGTTTTTACTCGAACCTGTTTGTAGTTCCCAAAAAAGAGGGAACTTTCAGGCCAATTCTGGATTTAAAAATTCTAAACAAATTCCTCAGAGTTCCATCATTCAAAATGGAAACCATTTGGACAATATTACCAACAATCCAGGAGGGTCAATATATGACTACCGTGGACTTAAAGGATGCGTACCTGCATATTCCGATCCACAAAGATCACCATCAGTTCCTAAGGTTTGCCTTTCTGGACAAACATTACCAGTTCGTGGCTCTTCCATTCGGTTTAGCCACTGCTACCAGAATTTTCACAAAGGTACTAGGGTCCCTTCTAGCGGTTCTAAGGCCGAGGGGCATTTCTGTAGCACCTTACCTAGACGACATCCTAATCCAAGCGTCGTCCCTTTCAAAGGCAAAGGCTCATACAGACATGGTTTTAGCCTTTCTCAGGTCTCACGGGTGGAAGGTGAACATAGAAAAGAGTTCCCTGTCCCTGTCCACAAGGGTTCCTTTTCTAGGAACAATATTAGATTCCGTAGAAATGAAGATTTTTCTGACAGAGGTCAGAAAGTTAAAGCTTCTAAACGCTTGTCAAGTTCTTCAATCTATTCCTCAGCCTTCCATAGCTCAGTGCATGGAAGTAATCGGACTAATGGTTGCAGCAATGGACGTGGTTCCTTTTGCTCGAATTCATTTAAGACCTTTGCAACTGTGCATGCTCAAACAGTGGAATGGGGATTATGCGGATTTGTCTCCCCAAATTCAAGTAGACCAGGTAACCAGGGATTCGCTCCTCTGGTGCTTAACTCAGGATCACCTGTCTCAGGGAATGAGTTTCCGCAGACCGGAGTGGGTCATTGTTACGACCGACGCCAGCCTCTTGGGCTGGGGCGCGCTCTGGGACTCTCTGAAAGCTCAGGGTCTATGGTCTCGGGAAGAGTCTCTTCTCCCGATAAACATTTTGGAACTGAGAGCGATATTCAATGCGCTCCTGGCTTGGCCTCAACTAGCGAAGGCCAGGTTCATAAGATTTCAGTTGGACAACATGACAACTGTAGCGTACATCAATCATCAGGGGGGAACAAAGAGTTCCTTAGCGATGAGAGAGGTCTCCAAGATCATCGAATGGGCGGAGGATCACTCCTGCCACCTATCTGCAATTCACATCCCAGGAGTAGACAACTGGGAAGCGGATTATCTGAGTCGTCAGACTTTCCATCCCGGGGAGTGGGATCTTCACCCGGAGGTCTTTGCCCAGTTAACCCAACTATGGGGCATTCCGGAAATGGATCTGATGGCGTCTCGTCAGAACTTCAAGGTTCCTCTCTACGGGTCCAGATCCAGAGATCCCAAGGCGACACTGGTGGATGCATTAGTGGTGCCCTGGTCGTTCAATCTGGCTTATGTGTTTCCACCGTTTCCTCTCCTTCCCAGGCTTGTAGCCAGGATCAAACAGGAGAAGGCCTCGGTGATTCTTATAGCTCCTGCGTGGCCACGCAGGACTTGGTATGCAGACCTCGTGAATATGTCATCGGTTCCACCATGGAAGCTACCTTTGAGGCAGGATCTTCTAATACAAGGTCCATTCAAACATCCAAACCTAGTCTCTCTGCAACCTATCTAAGCGAGGGTTTTCAGATTCAGTCATAGATACTCTGGTCCAAGCCAGAAAACCGGTGACTAGGAAAATTTACCATAAAATATGGCTAAAGTATATCCGTTGGTGCAATTCCAAAGGATTTTCTTGGAGTAAAATCAAAATTCCTAGAATACTTTCTCCAACATTGGTGTGTCCGGTCCACGGCGTCATCCATTACTTGTGGGAAATATTCTCCCCCACAGGGAAAGGCAAGGAGAGCACACAGCAAGAGCTGTCCATATAGCTCCCCCTCTGGCTCCGCCCCCCAGTCATTCTCCTTGCCGCTCTGAACAAGTAGCATCTACCACGGGGATGGCGAGGAGTTTGTGGTGTTAGTTGTAGTTTTTTATTCTTCTATCAAGAGTTTGTTATTTTAAAATAGTGCTGGCTTGTACTATTTACTCTATAACAGAAAAGTGATGAAGATTTCTGTTTAAGAGGGCTATGATTTTAGCAGACAGTAACTAAAATCCATTACTGTTATCACGCAGGACTGTTGAAACAAGAGAACTTCAGTTGGGGGTAACAGTTTGCAGACTCATCTGCTTCAGGTATGACTGGTCTCCTTCTAACAACACAGGCTAATGCTAGATGACAGTCATATTTCCCCTCAGGGGAAAAGGTAAGCCATTTTTCTTTCACCTCAGCAAAAAAGATAACAGGCTTCCCCTTTTTGTTTTTTATGCTGGTAAACACTGTTAGGGGCAAAATCGATTGGTTTTTATTACAATATGATACCATTTGAAATATTTTATAAGCTCACATACACTGGGGAACGTTTTTTATTGATCTGGCTTGTTTTAGACACCTAAATCTAGTCAGGAAGGCCCCTTCACTCTAGTGTGTTGAGGGAGGAAGCCTCATTTTGGTGCTTCAGCTGCACAGTTGATTTACAAGGCAGTGCATGCAGATAGGGTCCTGTGGCTCAGAAAGTGACTCCAAAAGGCTTTTTTCTGTGAATGGTGACCCCTAAGGAAGGTAAAAAGCTGCAACAAGGCTGTAGCAGGGATTGTAGTGTATAAAATCAGTTAAATCCAACAATTAGCTCCGGTTTGCTTGTTTTAAGAGCTAGAGTCTCCATATTTGCTGTGCAATACTTTCTAAGCATTAAGACACTGGGGTCCAAATTTCAGAAAAATCGGATATTGCCTTCATAGTTTTTTGAACATTCAGAAATAAATGTGTCATTTTATTATTTAAAGAGACAGTAACGTTTTTGTTTAAAATCGTTTTTATTGCATTGTTTGCCTACCTAAATCTGTTTAACATGTCTGTTCCATCAGATAACCTATGTTCTGTGTGTATAGAGACAAATGTGGTTCCCCCTTCGAGTGTTTGTGATAATTGCACCATAGCGTCCAAACAAAATCAGGACAGCTCTGTTATTTTTCATAATGTTGCCCAAGATGATTTATCTAATGAAGGTAGTGGGGATAGCTCTACATCCTCTCCTTCTGTGTCTACACCAGCTTTGCCCGCGCAGGGGACACCTAGCGCGCCAGTGCTTATTTCTATGCAACAATTATCAGTAGTAGTGGATAATTCTATAGCAAATCTTTTATCCAAACTGCCAGCTTTTCAGAGAAAGCGTGATTGTTCAGTTTTAAATACAGATAAAAAGGATGAACAATCAGACGCTGACGATGCCTTATCTATTTTACCCTCGCATCAATCGGAATTGGCTGTAAGGGAAGGGCTGTCTGAGGGTGAAATTTCAGATTCAGCAAAAATTTCTCAACAGGCAGAACCTGATCTAGTGGCATTTAAGTTTAAACTAGAACATCTCCGCGCTTTGCTTAAGGAGGTATTAGCTATTCTGGATGACTGTGATTCCATGGTAGTACCAGAGAAGTTGTGCAAATTGGACAAATTTTTAGAGGTCCCAGTGCACAACGACGCTTTTCCAATACCTAAGAGGGTAGCGAACATAGTGGAAAAGGAGTGGGAGAAGCCAGGTGTACCCTTTGCCCCACCTCCTATATTTAAGAAAATGTTTCCCATAGTAGACCCTAGAAGGGACGCATGGCAAACGGTCCCGAAGGTTGAGGGAGCTGTTTCAACACTAGCGAAGCGCACAACTATTCCTATAGAGGACAGCTGCGCTTTCAAAGATCCTATGGATAAAAAATTGGAAGGATTGCTTAAAAAGATTTTTGTTCAGCAAGGGTTCATCCTTCAACCAGCTACGTGTGTTATTACTGTCACTTCAGCGGCGTCCTTTTGGTTCGAAGAACTAGAAAGGTCGCTCCAGAAAGAGACTTCCTATGAAGAAGTCATGGACAGAATTCACGCATTAAAGTTAACTAATTCCTTTATATTGGATGCCGCCTTTCAAATAACGAAATTGGCGGCGAAAAACTCAGGTTTTGCTATAGTAGCGCGGAGGGCGCTTTGGCTAAAATCCTGGTCGGCAGATGTGTCGTCCAAGACTAAGTTACTGAATATTCCTTTCAAGGGTAAGACCCTTTTTGGGCCGGAATTGAAGGAAATTATTTCAGACATCACTGGGGGTAAGGGCCATGCCCTCCCACAGGATAGGCCTTTTAAGGCTAAGAACAAGTCTAATTTTCGTTCCTTTCGCAATTTCAGGAACGGACCGGCTAATAACTCCACTGCCGCTAGACAAGAAGGTAACGCGGCCCAGCCCAAACCCGCTTGGAAGCCCATGCAAGGCTGGAACAAGGGTAAACAAACCAAGAAACCTGCTGCTGCTACCAAGACAGCATGAAGGGGTAGCCCCCGATCCGGGACCGGATCTGGTAGGGGGCAGACTATCTCTCTTCGCTCAGGCTTGGGCAAGAGATGTTCTGGATCCCTGGGCACTAGAGATAGTTTCCAAGGGATACCTGTTAGAATTCAAGGGACTTCCTCCAAAGGGAAGGTTCCACCTGTCTCGCTTATCTTCAGACCAGATAAAGAAACAGGCATTCTTACATTGTGTAAGAGACCTATCAAAGATGGGAGTGATAAACCCAGTCCCCTCCGGGGAACAAGGTCTAGGTTTTTACTCAAACCTGTTTGTGGTTCCCAAAAAAGAGGGAACTTTCAGGCCAATTCTGGATTTAAAGATATTAAACAAGTTCCTCAGAGTTCCATCCTTCAAGATGGAAACCATTCGGACAATCTTACCGACAATCCAACAGGGTCAATTTTTGACTACCGTGGATCTAAAGGATGCGTATCTGCATATCCCAATCCACAAATCTCATCATCAGTTCCTGAGGTTTGCCTTTCTGGACAAACATTACCAGTTTGTGGCTCTTCCATTCGGTTTAGCCACCGCTCCCAGAATTTTCACAAAGGTGCTAGGGTCCCTTCTAGCGGTCCTAAGGCCGAGGGGCATCGCTGTAGCACCTTATCTAGACGACATCCTAATCCAAGCGTCGTCCCTTTCCAAAGCGAGGGCTCATACAGACATTGTGTTGGCCTTTCTCAGATCTCACAGGTGGAAGGTGAACATAGAAAAAAGTTCACTGTCACCGTCCACAAGGGTTCCTTTTCTGGGAACAATAATAGATTCTGTGGAAATGAAGATCTTTCTCACAGAAGTCAGAAAGGCAAAGCTTCTAAAAGCTTGTCGAGTTCTTCATTCTATTCCTCAACCCTCCATAGCTCAATGCATGGAAGTAATAGGACTAATGGTCGCAGCAATGGATGTGGTTCCTTTTGCTCGAATTCATCTAAGACCATTACAGCTATGCATGCTCAATCAGTGGAATGGGGACTATACAGACTTGTCTCCCCAAATTCAAGTAGATCAGGTAACCAGGGACTCACTTCTCTGGTGGTTGACCCAGGATCACCTGTCTCAGGGAATGAGTTTCCGCAGACCGGAGTGGGTCATCGTCACGACCGACGCCAGCCTCTTGGGGTGGGGCGCGGTCTGGGACACCCTGAAAGCTCAGGGCCTATGGTCGCGGGAAGAGTCGCTTCTCCCGATAAACATTTTGGAACTAAGAGCTATATTCAATGCGCTCCTGGCTTGGCCTCAGCTAGCGGAAGCCAGGTTCATAAGATTTCAGTCGGACAACATAACGACTGTTGCGTACATCAATCATCAGGGGGGAACAAAGAGTTCCCTAGCGATGAAGGAAGTAACCAAGATAATCCAATGGGCAGAGAATCACTCCTGCCATCTATCTGCTATTCACATCCCAGGAGTAGACAACTGGGAGGCGGACTATTTGAGTCGTCAGACTTTCCATCCGGGGGAGTGGGAACTCCATCCGGAGGTCTTTGCTCAGTTAACCCAATTATGGGGCATTCCAGACATGGATCTAATGGCGTCCCGTCAGAACTTCAAGATACCTTGCTACGGGTCCAGATCCAGGGATCCCAAGGTGACTCTAGTGGATGCATTAGTGGCGCCTTGGTCGTTCAACCTAGCATATGTGTTTCCACCGTTTCCTCTCCTTCCCAGGCTCATAGCCAGGATCAAACAGGAGAAGGCCTTGGTGATTCTGATAGCTCCTGCGTGGCCACGCAGGACTTGGTATGCAGACCTGGTGAATATGTCATCGGCTCCACCATGGAAGCTACCTTTGAGACAGGATCTTCTAGTACAAGGTCCATTCGAACATCCAAATCTAGTTTCTCTGCAGCTGACTGCTTGGAAATTGAACGCTTGATTTTATCCAAGCGTGGGTTTTCAAATTCTGTGATAGATACTCTGGTCCAAGCCAGAAAACCTGTGACTAGAAAGATTTACCATAAAATATGGAAAAGATATATCTGTTGGTGTGAATCCAAAGGATTATCCTGGAGTAAGATTAAAATACCAAAGATTCTCTCCTTTCTCCAAGAAGGTTTGGATAAAGGGTTGTCAGCTAGTTCTCTAAAAGGACAGATTTCTGCATTATCCGTCTTGTTGCACAAACGACTGGCAGCTTTGCCAGATGTACAAGCTTTTGTTCAGGCTTTGGTTAGAATCAAGCCTGTTTACAGACCCATGACTCCTCCTTGGAGTCTAAATTTAGTTCTTTCAGTTCTTCAAGGGGTTCCGTTTGAACCTTTACATTATATAGATATTAAGTTATTATCTTGGAAAGTTCTGTTTTTGGTTGCTATTTCTTCTGCTAGAAGAGTTTCTGAATTATCTGCTTTGCAGTGTAATCCACCATATCTGTTTTTTCATTCAGATAAGGTTGTTTTGCATACTAAGCCTGGTTTTCTTCCAAAAGTTGTTTCCAACAAGAACATCAACCAGGAAATAGTTGTTCCTTCTTTGTGTCCGAATCCAGTTTCAAAGAAGGAACGTTTATTACACAATTTAGATGTTGTTCGTGCTTTAAAGTTCTATTTAGAAGCAACAAAAGATTTTAGACAAACCTCATCTTTGTTTGTCGTTTACTCTGGTAAGAGGAGAGGTCAAAAAGCTACTGCTACCTCTCTCTCTTTCTGGCTGAAAAGCATTATCCGCTTGGCTTATGAGACTGCCGGACGGCAGCCTCCTGACCGTATCACAGCTCACTCTACTAGGGCTATGGCTTCCACATGGGCCTACAAGAACGAGGCTTCTGTTGACCAGATATGTAAGGCAGCGACTTGGTCTTCTCTGCACACTTTTGCCAAATTCTACAAATTTGATACTTTTGCTTCTTCGGAGGCTATTTTTGGGAGAAAGGTTTTGCAAGCCGTGGTGCCTTCCGTTTAGGTAACCTGATTTGCTCCCTCCCTTCATCCGTGTCCTAAAGCTTTGGTATTGGTTCCCACAAGTAATGGATGACGCCGTGGACCGGACACACCAATGTTGGAGAAAACAGAATTTATGCTTACCTGATAAATTACTTTCTCCAACGGTGTGTCCGGTCCACGGCCCGCCCTGGTTTTTTAATCAGGTTGAAAAAAATTTCTTTATACACTACAGTCACCACGGCACCCTATAGTTTCTCCTTTTTCTCCTAACCGTCGGTCGAATGACTGGGGGGCGGAGCCAGAGGGGGAGCTATATGGACAGCTCTTGCTGTGTGCTCTCCTTGCCTTTCCCTGTGGGGGAGAATATTTCCCACAAGTAATGGATGACGCCGTGGACCGGACACACCGTTGGAGAAAGTAATTTATCAGGTAAGCATAAATTCTGTTTTCCTTTCTACAAGAGGGTTTGGATAAAGGTTTGTCAGCTAGTTCTTTAAAAGGACAGATATCTGCTCTGTCTGTTTTGTTACACAAACGACTGGTAGCCGTGCCAGATATACAGGTGTTTGTACAGGCGTTAGTTAGAATCAAGCCTGTCTACAGACCTATGACTCCTCCATGGAGTCTAAACTTAGTTCTTTCAGTTCTTCAAGGGGTTCCGTTTGAACCCTTACATTCCATAGATATTAAGTTACTATCTTGGAAAGTTTTGTTTTTGGTTGCTATTTCTTCTGCTAGAAGAGTTTCTGAATTATCTGCTTTGCAGTGTTCTTCTCCCTATCTGGTGTTCCATACAGATATGGTAGTTTTACGTACCAAGCCTGGTTTTCTTCCAAAAGTGGTTTCCAACAGGAATATTAACCAGGAGATAGTTGTTCCTTCCCTGTGTCCGAATCCAGTTTCAAAGAAGGAACGTTTGTTACATAACCTAGATGTGGTCCGTGCTTTAAAATTCTACTTAGACGCAACTAAGGATTTCAGACAGACTTCATCCTTGTTTGTCGTTTATTCTGGTAAGAGGAGAGGGCAGAAAGCTACTGCTACCTCTCTTTCCTTTTGGCTGAAAAGCATCATCCGATTGGCTTATGAGACTGCCGGACGGCAGCCTCCTGAACGAATTACAGCTCACTCTACTAGGGCTGTGGCTTCCACATGGGCCTTCAAGAACGAGGCTTCTGTTGACCAGATCTGTAAGGCAGCGACTTGGTCTTCACTGCACACTTTTACAAAATTTTACAAATTCGATACTTTTGCTTCTTCGGAGGCTGTTTTTGGGAGAAAGGTTTTGCAAGCCGTGGTGCCTTCCGTTTAGGTTGCCTGACTTGTTCCCTCCCTTCATCCGTGTCCTAAAGCTTTGGTATTGGTTCCCACAAGTAAGGATGAAGCCGTGGACCGGACACACCTATGTAGGAGAAAACAGAATTTATATCTTACCTGATAAATTCCTTTCTCCTACGGTGTGTCCGGTCCACGGCCCGCCCTGGCTTTTTTGTCAGGCTTAAATTTTTTTATCTCTATACACTACAGTCACCACGGCACCCTATAGTTTCTCCTTTTTCTCCTAACCGTCGGTCGAATGACTGGGGGGCGGGGCCAGAGGAGGGGCTATATGGACAGCTTTTGCTGTGTGCCTCTTTGCCATTTCCTGTTAGGGAAGAGAATATTCCCACAAGTAAGGATGAAGCCGTGGACCGGACACACCGTAGGAGAAAGGAATTTATCAGGTAAGATATAAATTCTGTTTTTTGGTTCAGCACCTGGGTAGCGCTTGCCGATTGTTGGCTACATTTAGGCACAATCAGAAAGCCAAATGAGCAGGCTCCTATGCTTACATTCCTGCTTTCTTAAAAAAAACATGAATCATGAAAGTTTAATTTTGACTAGACTATTCCTTTAAAACACAAATGTAATTTTTCCAGTATAGGTGAATAATAGCTGTTACTATTAGATTTGTTCAGAAACTATAACCTTTGGTTTACGTTTCTTTAATATTGAAAATGTGTTAGAGATTATTGTTACGCACTGCATCTGGACTTGATGCGGAAGAACTCTTTACCCTCACAGTGATTAGTGACACGATTTAGAACTTGCTTTCATTTGGACTATATCCTTATGTTCAATGACAGATTATAAACTTGTATACTTGAACCTGTTCACCCTGTGATGTACGTATTGAGCTTACTGTCTTCTTTTTTGGTCATTAAATGTATGTTCAAACTAATAAACATTTTAAAAAAAAAAAGTTATGAGTCCCAAAACCAACATCACTTTCAATCCAATAACTGGCTTCTATACATAAAATGTAAAGCCTGTATTTATACAAAAATGTATATAATTAATTTAAATACTCTGTGACAGCAAAATAATATGTAATAAAATCCTTTATAAGTTGTAAATCTAAAAATCAGAATAGCTTTATTGCCAAGTGTGGATGCACACTTACAATATCACAGCAAATACATAAGTAAAAAGGGATACAATGTACAATATAAAACAAAATTACTAAGACAGAATTACATTTTCTGTGGGTTAGTACACTTATATGCACATAATGCAATATATACAAGAGACTATTACCAGAGAGGATTTCACTAACAGTAAAGATTGCACAAGCATTGGTAGTGTTCCACTGAGAAGAGCCATAGAGGTAGAATAATTATTCATAAGGTAAATGGCCTGTGGAAAAAAAGCTGTTCCTGTGCCTAGATGTTCTAGTTAGTACTCAGTGCTTTCAGACGCGTTCCAGAAAGTAGCAATTCAAAGATGTTGTGGCCAAGGTGAGAGGAGTCACTAATGATTTCACTAGTCCTCTTTTTCATTCTGGAAGAGTATAGATCCTGACGGGAGGGCAGGGGAACACCAATAACTCTCAGCAGCCCAAACTGTTTGTTGTAATCTTTTAATATCAGATTTGGCAGCTGATCCAAACCAGACAATTAGTGAAGTGCACAGGATAGATTCAATTACAGCTGTTCTTCTTCAATTAGTGAAGAAAATACAGCTTCTGTTTAGCTTTTTTCAGGACAGAATCAATGTGAGGCTTCCACTTTAGGTATTGTAAGATGGTAGAGCCCAAGAACCTGCAGGACTCTACAGCGGCTACAGTACTATTCAGGATGGTGAGGAGAGGAAGTGCTGTTGTGTTCCTCCTGAAGATGAGATCATAGCTAATTGTAGGTTCCCTTCAGATTAAGGAGATTATGTCTTGTAATTGGTGATATCTTTCCAAGCTGATGCAGGATCATTGGATGAAAACTGAGTTTTCAGCTTTTCTTAGTAATTTCTTTGTAAAATTCAATATTTAGGCCAGACCTCAAGATTTTTAAAAACTAGGATATTAGAACATTTAAACAAAATAAAATAAGAAAGGATGATCATAGGGTTCCAATACATTACACTAATAGAAGTAATTTCCTAGTTCCCCAGAAGCAATGGATGGGAATTAAAAAGGTTAATATACATTAAAGAGGGGGGGGATTAGGAATCACAACCATTAAAAAAAAAGATTTGGTGGATTTGTAATTTAATAATGGAGATTTATGAAAAATTGAGTTTATGGGGTAGATTTAATAAGCAGCGGATGCTGCTATCTACTCCCGTAGTTTCCAGCTCGCCCGAAACTGAAGTTAAAAAGTGTCACGCCGCCCCATTCTGCTCCGTTCCTTGTGGCAATTGCCACGGACGCAGGTGGCTATTTCCGGTTGCCATGGATGCAGCGGTGCTCTGGGCGCAGTTGCCGTGACGTCATCTGCTCTGAGCCTCCTGGAACTGTTCCTTGGCGCGAATCTGGGGCTATGTAAGTACCTCTGTTCCTTACTTACATTACCCAAGTATAGGTGTTACTGTGTGTGCTCCTAAGTGCTTATTTTCTGATTAACCCCTGAACTGCTGATTGCCTTATTGTTGCTGAACTCTGCCTGTCTCAAGACTACCCTACTGATTAACCCCTGAACTGCTGGTTGCCTTATTGTTGCTGAACTCTGCTTGTCTCAAGACTACTGTACTGATTAACCCCTGAACTACTGACTGCCTTATTGTTGCTAAACTCTGCCTGTCTCAAGACCACTCTACTGATAAACCCCTGAACTACTGACTGCCTTATTGTTGCTGAACTCTGCCTGTCCCAGACCTCTCTACTATTTAACCCCTGTACTGCTGGTATTCTAGATTGCCTTATTGTTGCCGAACTCTGTTTGCCTGACTACTCTCCAGTTATCCAGTGAAGGATTGCCCTCTCTACTATGAGTATTGCTTACCTCATTTACTTACCTGTTCTCTTGTTCTGGGATATTTCCTTATCCTTCCACTCTGACGTTTGGTCTGATAGGGAAATATCCCACAAGCATTACAAGAAGCAGCGGTCGTAAGATATGATCGGGATGATTGACACCCCCTGCTAGTGGACGATTGGCCGCAAATGTGTAGGGGGCAGCGTTGCGCAAGCATTTCACAAGAAATGCTTGTGCAATGTTAAATGTAGTGATGCCGGGTGGACATGATTCGCTACAATGAATCATGTTCACCCGGCACTTGATAAATTGGCCCCTATGTCTTAAAGGGATAAGAAACCCAAACATTTTCTTTTGTGATTCAGACAGAGCATACCATTTTAAAAAAAAGTTTCCTGTTTACTCCTTTTATCAAATTTGCTTTGTTCCCATTGTATTCTGTGTTGAAGAGACACCTAGGTAGGCATCTGGAGCACTACATGGCAAGAAATAGGGCTGCCATTTAGTGCTCTTGCAAATGAATAACATTCTTGCAAAACTGCTGCTATATAGTGCTGCAGAAAAGGGTCGGCTTCTAAGCATATGTTCCTGCTTTTTAACAAAAGATATCTAGAGAATAAAGAAAAATTGATAATAGAAGTAAATTAGAAAGTTGTTTAAAATTGCATGCTCAGTTTAGGCTATAAGGAGCGCTTAGGACGACCCTCAGGTGGGTTCCTAGCTTAAGGTAGAGTCAACGAGAAATTTAAAGAAATGTGGTTTGCTAAAAATTAGAAATTAGAACATTCCATTTATTTGACCTTACAAACATATAATATGTACTAAAATCTAAACATAAAATCTAAACATAGGATACATGCATGTGTCTTAAAATCCTTAAAACAGCTCCAAAAGAATTTTCAAAAAATTCTCAGAAAATTCCCAATAATAGAATATGAGGTTGTATTCTAGGTCGCTATCAAGTATCTATACAGATTACTATCTAAACAAATAGGAGACGAATTCTGCACTAACTGCTGTTAAAAAACAATCTTTGTATAGTCTGGTTCTACTGTGCAAAAGAAACCTAAGTGTGATACTCGAGGTTGCTAAGCAACATAAAATAGCAACTTAAATGTGAAATAAACAGATATACATATGCAGAATATATTCACATATATAAATATATAGTGTGTTATACAATGTCCCAATAAAGTCCTGGTGCATGTCCAATAAAAAAGTCCAAAATTCAAAAAATGTTCAAAGTCCAAATAAATCCAAATGCGTGTAAGTGATCCAAAAAACTAATTGTGTATCACAAAAAAAATGTGTAAAAAATAGCATAAAAAGTAAAAAAATGTGCAAATAACAAGGTGTACACCTAAAAAATATGTGAGCGTGTCTCACAAAAATGTGTTAATTGAGCATATCTCACAAAAGTGGGTTATTTGAAATAAGTGAAAAATACTAATAAAATTATCCAATATAATAGCCTAGATAATTATATTAATGGAGTTTTCTTCAAATAATGACATGTGAACTTCTCCTTATATACGGTGCATGGTAGTAGTTCCTCTATATAAATCTCTAATCCAAGTGTAGTATTTTCATAGCGTATACAATCTTCAATATCCTATGCAAGAAAAGTAAAAAAACATGCAATAATGCTACTACGATAGTGCATAAATAGGTAATGAACTCACCAAATGTGAACCTGAGCCGTTAAACCAGCAATCTACGCGTTTCGATCCAGAAGGATCGAAACGCATAGATTGCAAAGAAATCAATTAGACTGGTCTGACATGATCTTCCAGCAGTGAAACCATGCTGTCCTTTGTCTTCTAAGTTGTTTGTCTGAGGGAAAAACACATGTCTTTCCTTTAAAAGAGTTTCCATTAATTTCCCTGCAGTTGAGGTCAAACTGACTGGCCTATAGTTAGCAAAATCTTCCATACTACCCTTTTTATGAAGAGGGACTACATTGGCAGTTTTCCAGTCTTTTGGAACAACTCCTTTTAGAAGTGACTGATTAAATAAATCATCTAATGGAGTAGCTATCACAGATCAAAGTTCTCTTAGAACCCTTGGATGAATATTATCTGGACCCACAGACTTATTTACTTTTATTTTTGATAAAGCCGTTTAAACCTCTTCCTGTGTAAAAAGAAAAGTACTACTCCCATTATCATTTACAGTAACATCCCTTAATAGAATCTCACTATCTTTACCATCTGTTGTAAAGACTGAACAAAAGTAATCATTTAAACAGTTTGCTATTTGTTTATCTTCTTCCACTACTCTATCATCATTCTTGAGTCTTACTATACCTCTGTTAGTTTTTCTCTTTTCACTGATATATCTAAAGAAGGTTTTGTCATCGTTTTTTACAGATTGTGCTATTTTCTCTTCTGCATCAGTTTGAGCCTTTCTGATTAACTGCTTTGTCATATTTTGATGGGTTCTCCATTTTTCCTTATCCTCTTCTGAGCCAGTGAGTTTGAATTTTTTATAGACTGTCTTTTTTGTCTTAACTGCATGTGCTACTTCTCTTGAAAACCATATTGGTTTTCTTTTTCTTTTACTTTCTTTACTTCTAAAATGGCTAATTTCATTCCTTTTGAGTAGGTTCTAACTGCTAGCATAACTGATTTCAGACTTCATGGGTTACCAGGCAGTACAATTTTCATCTCAGTTCTGGAAGCAACTTTGTCAGGTTTTAAACATCTCAAGATCATCATCAACCTATTGGTCAGACTGAAAGGAATAATCAAATATTGGAGCAGTAACTGATGTATTATTTTACATCTCTGCAAGATGATTGGCTGATGTTATTACCTAAAGCTGAATTCACTTTTAATAATAGTTGAAAACCTGCTATTAAGATTGCTATCATTCTTTGTTAATCATGGTGCCTCTTTCCAGCCTATTTTCTACTAACCAGTGCCTTCTCTTAAGCTTACAAGCCAATTTTGTCCTAATTCGTAATATCTTACAGGTATTTAACAGAGTGAGAATTTCTAAGCAGAGAAAAACCTCTTTAATAACACCATACATGCTCACACAAATTAAGACACATAAAAGAAAAAATAATTATTCTTAGTAACTTATTGTCAGTGGTTGAGCTCCCTCTTGCTCATGCTCGCTAGGTCAGTCCTCTCACACTTTCTGTCTCCCTGGCACAGCCCCTCTCACAGCATATGCCCCTCCATTATCTACAAAATAACAAAATTGTCTAGCCTAGCATTAAGTAAAAATGCCAGTCAAAAAGTAACATTTTAGACAAGGTTAAATGATCTGGCTGATCATTGTAACAGAAATATCTGGAGGACTGGTTCCAGTTTGATAAGCCGCCAGCTCTCCAGTATTAACATTCTGAACCTGTAAATAGAAAGTTTCTATATACAGGCTTGGAATGCTAACACTGGAAAGCTGGCAGCAATTAAGGTTATTATACTGGAACAAGTCATCCAGCCAATGCTGTGCCAATGATCAGCCAGATCAAACCTGAATGAGCTGTTGACCAGAGCATCAGTCAGCTGGAGACTGAGAATACCAGCCTGCATTTATGCACCAGTTTTGGGGTGCCATATAAAAGTGTGAGTCCTTTACTTTTTGATTCTTCTATCAATATTGTTTACGAGATTACGCTATGTTGCACCCCTTTTTTGTGCTTTGTTTTCTAGAACTTGTGTATCGTTACCCACATGATTTGAAGTGGAGCTGCCTGAGCCAGACATTTTTAAGAAAAGTTGTGCCTGGCGTCCCCTAGGAGCCTAAAAGCAGTATTTCTCAACCACGGTCCTCAAGTACCTCCGACAGGCCAGATTTTCATTATAGCTGAACTAGAGCACAGGTTAAATAATGAGGTGATGGGTGAGAGCAGGTTAGTAACCATGGTTACTCAGCTGATTATTTCACCTGTGCTCTAGTTCAGCTATAATAAAAACATGGCCTGTTGGGGGTACTTGAGGACCGCGGTTGAGAAACACTGCTTTAGAGTACTAGTTTTCAAACCTGTCCTCAGGTCTCCCTAACAGGCCACATTTTGAGGATATCTGAACTAGAGCACAGGTGAAATAATCAGATGATTTGTAAACATGGTTATTTTACCTGCTCTCATCCAAGGTAATCCTGAAAACCTGTCCTGTTGGGAAGGCCTGAGGACAGGTTTGAAAACCAGTGATTAAGAGGTTACCTCTTTTAACAAAATTATTTTTTTAGTGCAGATATTTTGCAATGAAGTGCTTAATTGCTGATATTTTCTATGAGCATATAAAATAAATTTACTTTAAAATTAACATGTTATTGATTATCTCTCCTACTTTCCACTGGGAGTAAAATTTCTTCTGCTGACTATATTTACACAGCTTTCTATAGCCAATGCTTAAAGGGACAGTAAACCTACAAACCTACAAAAAAAAAAAAAAACAGAGCGGGAGCAAGCTACATTCAGTTTAATTCATGATCGGGGGTGCTGTGACTAGACAGTGTGCCCGCGATGCGCTTAGGAAAAAACAGACCCACTCAGTAGAGCCAGGAGCGGCGTTCTGTAAAATTCATTTTCGTAGTAAAATATCTCTGCTGTCCTTTGCTTTAAAAAGCTGGCGCTAAGTTAATGTTATATAATTCTGCACTATGTGCAGAATTATATAACATTATTTGGTAGGTTTACTGTCCCTTTAAGTATTAACATTTACAGCATAGGTGGGGATACCACAGGCAAAAGCAGATATTTCAAATACCAAAATAAAGGTTGCTTAATAATAAAGTAGCTATTTCAAATGCCAAAATAAAGTTAGCTATATAATAAAGGAGCAATTTCTAAACAATTTAAAAGGACAGTTCACTCAAAAATGTTCTCCCATTTAAATTGTTTCCAATGATCCATTTTACCTGCTGGAGTGTATTAAATTGTTTACATATAGGCTCCTTTACCCCTATTTTGGCCTTTGAAATAGCTGATTTAGCCTGTGGTATCCCCACCTATACTGAAAGCTTTGATACTGGAGTCTCAGCTATTGAATAGCCTAAGTAAACACAGCCAGCAGAAGAAATTACACTCCCAGTGGGGTGCAGGATATTTAAGTAATAAAATGATAATTTTCCATTGTTCTCTCTATGTACTGAGCTTTAGTTTTCCAGACAAATATAAGACGCCTCTGTATACATAAAGTGATAACATAACAAGATATGATATTACCTAAAGCTTAACCCATTGTCATAGGCTGTGGTTTAAAAGCACAAAACCAGCTACTTCATATACACAAATAAACCTGAAAATGCAATTTCTCATACATTTTATACTCTGCAGCTTGTATAACAAGTCATTGACAATACATTAATATAAAAACAATTTTACAGTGTACTGTTCCTTTAATACACTCCAGGTAAAATGGATATTTAAGACAAAATAAAGGGGAGCACATTTTACAGCACTCTTTAAACTCTAAAACTATATCATGCATATAAAAGAGCATTATTTAAACACATTAAAATGTTTTAATTTGGAGGCGGAGCTAGCCAGCCATAGAGGCAGCAGTGTTTGTGTGGAGCTCCAGACCTAAAAAGCTTAAAAACTGGCATAAAAGTTATCTTAAAAGTCCAACAAAGACATCCTTAGGCACTGGGTAGTGCCCTCAGCTGGGACAACTATATTTTGCTTGTTTTTTACAAAATTTCAGGAGGCGGAAATCGATCCGGACTTGAGTTCCAGGAAAAAACTAGGAAAGTCCCAGACTGCGGCCTATCCAGGGCCGGAAAGTTGCAGTGAAGACAGTTAATTATCCCTGAGGTCACAATACCGGCCATGACTAGGTATTCAAGCAAGCAAACAACTTAATCGGAGCAACAAGACCTGCTTAATCCACAATAAAGGGCCAAAGGAAAAAAAACGGAATTTGGCGCGAACCGCCATTTTACAGGTACAATTTTACTAATTTGGCACCCTGCAACTCATACACTATTTGGACAGGTGTACTATAACTATAAAATATAATCTGGTGATGTGAGAGACATTATATATAATTGAAAATAAATAGGGAGTGTGACCCTGAAGCGCTGTATTAATTTGCAAAACATCAACACCATATCTGTATGTACACCTTCAAGAACAGTTTCAGGGCTGGATACATAATCTGGGTTCAGACTTAAGTTACAATCTCTCTTGGGGAAAAGACATTAAAAAGCTACTCTGAAAAACCGGAACAGTTTAAAACAGCTTATTTCAGCCATAACCAACAGGCGTCTGCTGTTATTTTTTCTGCAGTAAAAATTGGCACTCTCTCCTCACCCCTTTCCTGCCAGCCAACCTACTGGTAGGTCATATCCAAAGTTCCTTGCCCGTGATGGTCCTGTGAGGACAAACTGCCCTGGGGAGTTGAGTGTTAATTGAAAGCATACTAGAACCCAGAACATAGAGACTTTTCATGTTTTCTCCTATGTGATTTACTTCTGATTAATGGACTTCTGGGGGGATGACCCAATATATAAAAGGGCTATTTCCACTCGCTGACCTCTTATCCTACTGTCTAACGTAGTGTGGCCAGCGGGGGATACAGAAGAGGTACTATTGCAGGCCCTGATTCACCTCACCTTCTCAGAATTGTTCTACGTATGGTAAACCCCTTTTATTTTCAAACACACAGTGAAAGCTTAAATGACCTAATTGAGGAATTTTTTGGGCATGTCTGAATAAACTAGAGAAGAAGGGTGGCTCTCTGACAGATTAAGGCCTCCAGGGCGGCTACGCGACCACTAGGGCGATAAGATTTTGAAGCACAAAAGCTAAAAAGCTAAATAACTATTCATTGATTTTTAATTTGTGAAGAGTATAAGACTCTTTTCTCTACCCTGCATCACCTCCCACAGTCAGAAGATGAAAAGTCGCACGCAATCAGTTAAAGAGTGCTTATCCAAATCACAACAGAAAAAGAAACAGGCCCTGCTGGACCTATCACAAAAAATGGAACAAGATGAAGATACAGGGGATATCCCCACTCTCTCTCAAAAGTCAACCTCCTCAAATGAGGCTCTACTAAAGCAGATAAAACAAATGTTCCATGAAGAAATGAGAACGGCTCTTTCAGAGCTGAAACAAGATATTGCTGATATAGGTGAGAGAACTTCAGCAATTGAAGATAAAGTTGATGAAATAGTGGAAGAAATACCAGAACTACAAGCTACAGTGAGCTCACAACAAGCTCAAATACAAAAATTAGAAGATCATCTGGAAGATCTGGAAAATAGATCTCGTAGATCTAACATTCGCATACGCAACCTACCCGAAAAGTATAATAATCTTCAAGACATCATCACACAGATTTTTCAACAACTACTACCAGAGGAAGATGCATCATTCCTTCTTATGGACAGAGTTCATCGAGCATTGGTGAAACCTCCAACCCCTGAAGCCCACATAGATGTGATAACAAAACTCCATTACTACCATATCAAAGACAGAATTATGCAAGTGGTGAGGGGAGTTCCAGAGATCACTTTTGAGGGTCACTAAATCCAGATATTTGCAGATCTATCCCTGATTACTCTGAAAAAAAGAAGGGAATTCAAGCCAATAGTAGCAGCCCTTGCCAATGCTCAGATCAAATATAGGTGGGGATTCCCCTTTAAGTTATCTTTTACAGTGGACAAAACATCATACTCCTGTGTCACAGTTGAAGAGGGACAATCGATCTTAAACAGGCTTCATATTGATAAATCATCCGATACACCTTCTCAATCTCCTAAACAGCAGAGAAAAGCCCTAACACGAACCTGGACACCAGTGCTAAAGAATGGGAAGACCAAGAAGCGAAACCAAGAGCCGGAGAGTCCAACTTGACCTATAGAATCAGAGCCTATGTCTTAGCTGTATCCTCACATGCTCCTTAAGTGGAGATATGTGCATCAAAGGGGGCTTGGTTTTTATTTTTTGTTTTTTGAGAGCAAGCCCGAATTATGATATGTCTTCAGAACTGGACTTCATTTGAGTATGTTATTAAATAATTAAGGTTATTAATTTAAGTCCAGAGTCAGGAGATCCACCCTCGATTCTAGTTAAAATACCATGATGATAGGTATTTAATATGCTAATTTTGTATGCCCGAAGTTTCTTTTGTTATATTGGTTCCATATGTTTGTTATTTCTGTTATTTTATTTGTTATTGCTAAGTTATATTGCATCTCAGGATCCTGGATCCTAGCTCAGACCGAACAAGGTCAACTGTTATTTGAGTTTTTATTGCTCAGGCTAACTGTTAACTGTTCTTCCACCTCAGCATCTTGTACATCTCATAAAGGTATGTTTCAACATATTTGTGCCCTATGGGGCTGGTTTGACAGCTCCGTACCCACACAAGGAGGGGGACCTGGCCGAACAACACTTGGTGAGTGTTCCAGTTTAGGTTTCCAAAGTTGTTGTTTGTCTCTTTCTCTTTTTCTACCTATAGGTAAGAAATGTCTATCAATATAGTCTCACATAATGTTAGGGGGCTACACTCTAATATCAAGAGGCGTAAAGCACTGGACACGTATAAATTCTTGAAGGCCCATATAATCCTTATGCAGGAAACCCATTTCACAAAAGTAAAAACTCCAAAATATTGGGATAAAAGCTACCCCACTCAATTTCATGCCACTTGCCAATCTAAGAAATGCGGGGTATCCATTTTGGTCCATTCAGATCTAAATTTTAAAGAAGACGAGGTAATTATCGATAAGGCAGGTAGATATATTATCGTTAAGGGTAGAATACACGACACACATGTTATACTAGGGAACATTTATGCACCTAATGAATCTCAGGCTTCATTTTTGTCCAAGATAGGAAAATTATTAATCACTTGGAAGAAATCTCATCTAATCATAGGGGGAGATTTTAATTTAGTAGCTAACGCTGATTTAGATAAGTAAGCGATTCCATCCACGATGTCCTCTCAAAGTCCCAAAAAGCTCCTGTATGATTTTTTCCTTGACCATAATTTAGTGGATAGTTGGAGATATATAAATCCAAGAGTAAGAGACTATTCATTCTTTTCCACACCACACAATGTATATTCAAGGATAGATTATATTTTAGTTAGCCAAATCATGTCCCCCCAAATACTAGCTTCTGACATCATACCGGCAACGTGGTCGGACCACAACGTCGTATTAACAAAGCTTACCGGCTTAATTGACCCTTATAGGGGCAGAAGCTGGACCATAAACCCAACATTGTTTAGAGATAAGCTGTTTACGCAGATTTTACAAACGGAAATTTGTCAATTTTTGACACTTAACCATGATTCAGTATCTAACCCTTTACATATCTGGGGAGCCCTAAAAGCTTTCACCAGAGGGATTCTGATAAAAGAATCCAGTAAACAGAATAAAGCCTATCTATAAAGCCAACTAGAACATCTTAGAAATGAGATCAAACATCTGCAATCACAACACCAGATATTACATGACAACAACACATTAAAATTATTGGGGGAGAAAAAATATGCTCTGGATCAATTATTGACAAAGGAGGCTACCAGGTCCCTAAAACTTGTTGATGCCCAGTACTTTATACAAGCCAATAAACCTGATAAACTACTAGCGCTTAAATTAAAAGAAATAACTAGGACGTCCTCGGTACCACAAATACGAAAGACTGATGGGCAGATTTCGAACCACCCACAGGTCATTGCTGACACTTTTGCCGAGTATTATCAGAAACTTTATGCCCTGCCCCCATTCAAAAGTCCTATCACATTGGATAAGGAAACAAATGAATTTTTACAGGAATGTAACTTGCCTAAGATAGCGATAGAAGATTTAGATAAACTAAATTCGCCAATAACCATTCATGAGGTTAAGCTAGCAATACGAAATTTGAAGATTAACAAGGCACCTGGCCCTGACGGATACTCAGGTATCTTTTATAAAACATTTGTACAGGATCTTAGCCCCATTTTGGTTAAAATATTTAATCATATGTTAAAAGGGGGAGTTGTTCCCAAAGAACTATTAGAAGCTCGTATATCAGTTATTCCTAAGCCTGGAAAATGTAAACAACACTGTAAAAACTATAGGCCTATCTCACTGATTAATTTAGATATTAAATTATTTACTAAAATTTTAGCAACCAGATTAAACGATATTCTCCCAAAACTTATCCATCAAGATCAAGTGGGATTTATTCGCAATAGGGAGGCCCCAGATAACATTAGGAAAATTATAAATCTCGTGGACTTTGCCTCAAAACAAAATGTGCCTTCTCTTTTTCTTTCATTAGATGCAGAGAAGGCATTTGATCGGGTAAACTGGAAGTATTTGGCTGCGGTGTTAAAAAAATATGGGTTTCACGGGGAATTTTTGTACGGCAGTTTCGGCAATCTACTCTAACCCCTCTGCCTTCATAAAAATAGCGGGTTATAAGTCCTCTTCCATACAGATTCTTAATGGAACCAGACAAGGGTGCCCCTTGTCACCATTATTGTTCGCCCTATGCATTGAACCGTTGGCAACTAGTATTAGGCAAAATGTAGATATTAGTGGGATTAAGATAGGTGAAAGAGAGCACAAGATCAGCCTATTCGCAGACGATGTCATTTTGTCTATTACCAAACCTATGATCTCCCTTCCCCTAGTATATTCAACCATTAGCAGATTTGCAGGCATTTCGGGATACAAGATCAATAATGATAAATGTGAAGCGATCAGCACACATCTCCCAGAACATACCAAAAAACTATTAACCTTGAATTTTGACTTTAATTGGGCTGATAAGGGTATAAGGTACTTGGGTATCATAATTCCAAATAATTTAGACCTTCTCTACAAATTAAATTACGCTCCCATGTTTGTTCATATCAAAAATTTGTTATTAAGGTGGAACAAGCTTAATATTTCCTTGTATGGTAGGCTGACGTCGATCAAAATGACAGTTTTACCTAAAATTTTGTACCTCTTCCGCTCATTACCTATAAATATACCTATCTCCATATTACGGAAAACACAGAAAGATCTGGTAGCGTTTGTTTGGAAGTATGGTAGATCCAGAGTCAATAAACAAACACTTCTTAGACATAAAATAGGAGGAGGGATGGGAATGCCAGATCTGGCAGCGTACTATTACACGGCTAGGTTGGCGCAATCTGCACTATGGCATAACCAGTTAGACAAGATTCAATGGGTTCAAATAGAATCGGATATGATGAGGATACACCCTATATATAAATTGTTATGGACTGCTAAAAAGGATAGGCCCCCTAATTGGAGAAGCTTTATCACCATATCACATACGTTAACCCTATGGGAAACACTGACATCCAAATACTCTCTGATACCGAAGGGGTCGAAAGCGACCCCCTTGGTGACACTATCCACCAACTACGACCAGGCCACACAAGAGAAATAAGGGCTTGTATCGGATTTCAGATGCTCTTGTGGGTACGAAGCTAATAAACTTTCAACAATATACTGAATTAGATGGACAGGAAAGAGTGAGCTGGCTTCACTACCTCCAATTAAGAGCAAGAGTAAATTAAATTCTTGGACACAATAAATTAGCCGTTAGCTCCTATTTGGAGAGACTCTGCTTAGCCGCGGAAAGGGTGAGGGGGGCGATTTCTAACTTATACATACAGTTTAACATCTCACCCAAGCTGAGCAAATTACCATTTATGATCAAATGGGAAGCGGAATTTAATTTTACTTGGACCGCTGAAAGGTGGTGTGATATTTTAAAATCTGGCACTTCTTTCTCTATTTGTGCACACTTGAAGGAAAATTTTATCAAGGTAGCTTATAGATGGCACTTCCATCCTTCAAGATTGCATTCAGCACGGGCAAACACATGTTGTCTGCGGGGCTGCACTGAAAGTGGAACATATGCACATATGTGGTGGTACTGTTGCCATGTATCACACATATGGTCCCAAACATCAGCACTCCTTAGTGAAGTCATGGAGAAGCAGATTAATTTAACCTCAACCCAGGCATTATTACACGAACCTCTTCCAGGTTTGTCTCCAAGAGCAAATATGTTAGTGGCATTGATTTGCACTATAACTAAGATAACCATTGCAAGGTATTGGAAGACCATGATTCCCTCTTTTCTGATAATTAGGAATAAAATTGATTACTATTATCAAATGAGCAGTGCCTCTGCAGATATATTAGATAATAAAGAACAGTTTTTGCAGATGTGGGAGCCCTGGATAATGTACAGTGAGGCCAGAAATAAATAAAGGGGATGGGGGAAGATGGGATGGGGGCATTAGAAACGGTCCCTGCCCTCTCCTCTTCTGCTCAGTTAGTTTGGGTGGGTAACAGCACATTTCCCCACTCTTTTTCAGAAAGTCGAATCCAATCTCCCCTTGGGTAGGGGCTGGAATTTCAGATAAATTGTTCAGGGAACACACTAGTATCTTCATTGGCTGGGTCCTCCTCCAAATGGGTTAAGTACCTTTGATCATCTCAGATGGTGGTATGAAGATTTGTAAAATATTTGAAAATGTAATGCGGTTGGTCTGATTGGCTACTTGTAATTTGTAAACTGTTGAAAAATCAATAAAAAAAACTTTAAAAAAAAAAAAAATATATGTTTTAATTTTAAAAAATCACTTAGGCGCCTATTTAACAAAGGTCTGTCGGACCTGATCCGATAGTGCAGATCAGGTCCGACAGACCTTGCTGAACACGGAGAGCAATACGCTCTCCGTATTCAGCATTGCGCCAGCAGCTCTTGTGAGCTGCTGGTGCAACGCTGCCCCCTGCAGATTCGCAGCCAATCGGCCGCCAGCAGGGGGGTGTCAATCAACCCGATCGTACTCGATAGGGTTGAATTGCGGCAATGTCTGTCCGCCTGCTCAGAGCAGGCGGACAGGTTATGGAGCAGCGGCCTGAAGGCTCGCCAGAAACACGGGGCTTCAAGCTCCGTACGGAGCTTGATAGATATGCCCCTTAAAGCTGTTAAATTTAGAAGCGTATGTCTGTACAACTGGACCTCACTGGCTGATAAACAAATATCCCACTACTTTATTGGTGGACAATGACATCTCACAAGAATAAGAACAAACAAAAATCAGTACAGAAACACATTTTACAAACAAAAAACAAAACAAAAAAACCCTGTAAAACATTTTAAAAAGGTCTTCTCTTAAGATGGAACAAAAAAAATCAAAGGTTTAATGCAAATGTTTGTAGTCAAATTTGAGAGTATTACTGTGCATTTCAAATTTTACTTTTTTTCCCCTTTCTCTCTTTTCAGGGACATGAACCCAAAAATGTACTTTCATGATTCATACAGAGCATATGATTTTAAAAAACTTTATAATTTACACCTATTATCTAATTTGCTTTGTTTTCTTAGTATCCTATTTTGAAAAGCATACCTAGGTAGGCTCAGGACCTCGGAGCTATCTGCTGATTGGTGGCTGACCTTATAAACCTCTTTTCTCCAACATTGGTGTGTCCGGTCCACGGCGTCATCCTTACTTGTGGGATATTCTCTTCCCCAACAGGAAATGGCAAAGAGTCCCAGCAAAGCTGGCCATATAGTCCCTCCTAGGCTCCGCCCACCCCAGTCATTCTCTTTGCCGTTGCACAGGCAACATCTCCACAAAAAAAAAAAAAAAGGAGATGGTTAAGAGTTTTTTGGTGTTTAAATGTAGTTTTTATTCTTCTATCAAGTGTTTGTTATTTTAAAATAGTGCTGGTATGTACTATTTACTCTGAAACAGAAAAGGATGAAGATTTCTGTTTGTGAGAGGAAGATGATTTTAGCAGACAGTAACTAAAATCGATTGCTGTTTCCACATAGGACTGTTGAGATGAAGTAACTTCAGTTGGGGGAAACAGTTAGCAGACTTTTCTGCTTAAGGTATGACTAGCCATATTTCTAACAAGACCATGTAATGCTGGAAGGCTGTCATTTCCCCTCATGGGGACCGGTAAGCCATTTTCTTAGTCAAAGAAACAGAATAAAGGGCTTATTATGGGCTTAAAAACTGGTAGACATTTTTATGGGCTAAATCGATTGCTTTATTTGGGCATTTTATTCATATTTAGGCTGACAATTTGCATTTATAAACTTGGGGAACGTTTATTAACCCTTTAAGGACACAGCTTTCAGTTTGCTCAATTGTTTTATGACGGAATAATTCCGTCATATGTCCTTAAGAGGTTAAACGGCAGGCACTGTGTTAGACACCTTTTCCAGTCAGGGGGCCTTCCTAGTTATAGACTGAGCCTCATTTTCGCGCCATTACTGCGCAGTTGTTTTTTGAGAGCAGGGCATGCAGATGCATGTGTGAGGATCTAAAAATTGCTGGAAAAGCTTCTAGAAGGCGTCAATTGGTATCGTATTCCCCTCTGGGCTTGGTTGGGTCTCAGCAAAGACTATAGCTGGGACTGTATAGGGGTTACATTTATAAACGGCTCAGGTTCCGTTATTTTAAGGGTTAAAGCTCTGAAATTTGGTGTGCAATACTATTAATGCTTTAAGACACTGTGGTGAAATTTTGGTAATTTTTGAACAATTCCTTCATACTTTTTCACATATTCAGTAATAAAGTGTTTTCTGTTTAAAATTTAAAGAGACAGTAACGGTTTTGTTTTAAAACGTTTTTTGTGCTTTGTTGACAAGTTTAAGCCTGTTTAACATGTCTGTACCTTCAGATAAGTTATGTTCTATATGTATGAAAGCCAATGTGTCTCCCCATTTAAATTTATGTGATAATTGTGCCATAGCGTCCAAACAAAGTAAGGACAGTACTGCCACAGATAATGAAATTGCCCAAGATGATTCCTCAGATGAGGGGAGTAAACATGATACTACATCATCTCCTACTGTGTCTACACCAGTTTTGCCCACGCAGGAGGCCCCTAGTACATCTAGTGCGCCAATGCTTATTACCATGCAACAATTAACGGCTGTAATGGATAACTCCATAGCAAATATTTTATCCAAAATGCCTACTTATCAGAGAAAGCGCGATTGCTCTGTTTTAAACACTGAAGAGCAGGAGGGCGCTGATGATAATTGTTCTGTCATACCCTCACACCAATCTGAAGGGGCCATGAGGGAGGTTTTGTCAGATGGAGAAATCTCAGATTCAGGAAAAATTTCTCATCAAGCTGAACCTGATGTTGTGACATTTAAATTTAAATTAGAACATCTTATTGCTTAAGGAGGTGTTATCTACTCTGGATGATTGTGACAACTTGGTCATTCCAGAGAAATTATGCAAGATGGACAAGTTCCTAGAGGTTCCGGTGCACCCCGACGCTTTTCCTATACCCAAGCGGGTGGCGGACATAGTAAATAAGGAGTGGGAAAAGCCCGGCATACCTTTTGTTCCCCCCCCTATATTTAAGAAATTATTTCCTATGATTGACCCCAGAAAGGACTTATGGCAGACAGTCCCTAAGGTCGAGGGGGCAGTTTCTACTCTAAACAAACGCACTACTATTCCTATCGAAGATAGTTGTGCTTTCAAAGATCCTATGGATAAAAAATTGGAAGGTTTGCTTAAAAAGATTTTTGTACAGCAAGGTTACCTTCTACAACCAATTTCGTGCATTGTTCCTGTCACTACAGCAGCGTGGTTCTGGTTCGAGGAACTAGAAAAGTCGCTCAGTAGAGAGACTCCATATGAGGAGGTTATGGACAGAGTTCACGCACTTAAATTGGCTAACTCTTATATTTTAGATGCCGCTTTGCAATTAGCTAGATTAGCGGCGAAAAATTCAGGGTTTGCTATCGTGGCGCGCAGAGCGCTTTGGCTAAAGTCTTGGTCAGCAGATGTGTCATCCAAGACAAAATTGCTTAACATCCCTTTCAAAGGTAAAACTCTATTTGGACCAGAATTGAAAGAGATTATTTCAGACATCACTGGGGGAAAGGGCCACGCCCTTCCACAAGATAGGTCTTTTAAGGCTAAAAATAAGTCTAATTTTCGTCCCTTTCGCAATTTCAGGAACGGACCGGCCTCTAATTCTGCATCCTCTAAGCAAGAGGGTAATGCCTCACAACCCAAACCAGCCTGGAAACCGATGCAAGGCTGGAACAAGGGTAAGCAGGCCAAGAAGCCTGCCGCTGCTAACAAAACAGCATGAAGGAGTAGCCCCCGATCCGGGACCGGATCTAGTGGGGGGCAGACTCTCTCTCTTTGCTCAGGCTTGGGCAAGAGATGTTCAGGATCCCTGGGCGCTAGAAATAGTTTGTCAAGGTTATCTCCTGGAATTCAAGGAACTACCCCCAAGGGGAAGGTTCCACATGTCTCACTTATCCTCAAACCAAATAAAGAGTCAGGCATTCTTACATTGTGTAGAAGACCTGTTAAAGATGGGAGTGATACACCCAGTTCCAATAAAGGAACAAGGAATGGGATTTTATTCCAATCTGTTCGTAGTTCCCAAAAAAGAGGGAACTTTCAGACCAATTTTGGATTTGAAGATCCTAAACAAATTTCTCAGGGTACCATCGTTCAAGATGGAAACCATTCGAACGATTCTACCCACTATCCAGGAAAGTCAATTTATGACTACCGTGGATCTAAAGGTTGCGTACCTACATATTCCTATCCACAAAGAACATCATCAGTTCCTAAGGTTCGCTTTTCTGGACAAGCATTATCAGTTTGTGGCCCTCCCATTCGGGTTAGCCACTGCTCCAAGGATTTTCACAAAGGTGCTAGGGTCCCTTCTAGCGGTTCTAAGACCGAGGGGCATTGCAGTAGTACCTTACTTGGACGACATTCTAATACAAGCGTCGTCCCTGTCAAAAGCAAAGGCTCATACAGACATCGTTCTAGCCTTTCTCAGATCACACGGATGGAAGGTGAACATAGAAAAAAGTTCTCTGTCTCCGTCGACGAGAGTTCCCTTCTTGGGAACAATAATAGATTCCTTAGAAATGAGGATTTTTCTGACAGAGGTCAGAAAATCAAAACTTCTAAGCTCTTGTCAAGTGCTTCATTCTGTTCCTCGTCCTTCCATAGCGCAGTGCATGGAAGTAGTAGGGTTGATGGTTGCAACAATGGACATAGTTCCTTTTGCACGAATTCATCTAAGACCATTACAACTGTGCATGCTCAAACAGTGGAATGGGGATTATACAGACTTGTCTCCAATGATTCAAGTAGATCAAAGGACCAGAGATTCACTCCGTTGGTGGCTGACCCTGGACCATCTGTCCCAGGGAATGAGCTTCCGCAGACCAGAGTGGGTCATTGTCACGACCGACGCCAGTCTAGTGGGCTGGGGCGCGGTCTGGGAATCCCTAAAAGCTCAGGGTCTATGGTCTCGGGAAGAGTCTCTTCTCCCGATAAACATTCTGGAACTGAGATCGATATTTAATGCTCTCAGGGCTTGGCCTCAGCTAGCAAAGGCCAGATTCATAAGGTTCCAATCAGACAACATGACGACCGTTGCGTATATCAATCATCAGGGGGGAACAAGGAGTTCCCTGGCGATGAAAGAAGTGACCAAAATAATTCAATGGGCGGAGGATCACTCCTGCCACCTGTCTGCGATCCACATCCCAGGTGTGGAAAACTGGGAGGCGGATTTTCTGAGTCGTCAGACATTCCATCCGGGGGAGTGGGAACTCCATCCGGAGATCTTTGCCCAAATAACTCAATTATGGGGCATTCCAGACATGGATCTGATGGCGTCTCGTCAGAACTTCAAGGTTCCTTGCTACGGGTCCAGATCCAGGGATCCCAAGGCGACTCTAGTAGATGCACTAGTAGCACCTTGGACCTTCAACCTAGCTTATGTATTTCTACCGTTTCCTCTCATTCCCAGGCTGGTAGCCAGGATCAATCAGGAGAGGGCCTCTGTGATCTTGATAGCTCCTGCGTGGCCACGCAGGACTTGGTATGCAGACCTGGTGAATATGTCATCGGCTCCACCATGGAAGCTACCTTTGAGACAGGACCTTCTTGTTCAGGGTCCATTCGAACATCCAAATCTGGTCTCCCTCCAGGTGACGGCTTGGAGATTGAACGCTTGATTCTATCGAAGCGTGGGTTTTCAGATTCTGTGATAGATACTCTGGTTCAGGCCAGAAAACCGGTAACTAGAAAGATTTACCATAAAATATGGAAAAAATATATCTGTTGGTGTGAATCCAAAGAATTCCCATGGAATAAGATAAAAATTCCTAAGATTCTCTCCTTTCTACAAGAAGGTTTGGAGAAAGGATTATCTGCAAGTTCTCTAAAGGGACAGATCTCTGCTTTATCTGTCTTACTACACAAAAGACTGGCAGCTGTGCCAGATGTTCAAGCATTTGTTCAGGCTCTGGTTAGGATCAAGCCTGTTTACAGACCTTTGACTCCTCCCTGGAGTCTAAATCTAGTTCTTTCAGTTCTTCAAGGGGTTCCGTTTGAACCTTTACATTCCATAGATATTAAGTTACTATCTTGGAAAGTTTTGTTTTTGGTTGCAATTTCTTCTGCTAGAAGAGTTTCAGAGTTATCTGCTCTGCAGTGTTCTCCGCCCTATCTGGTGTTCCATGCAGATAAGGTGGTTTTGCGTACTAAGCCTGGTTTTCTTCCTAAGGTTGTTTCTAACAAAAATATTAACCAGGAGATAGTTGTACCTTCTTTGTGTCCGAATCCAGTTTCAAAGAAGGAACGTTTGTTACACAATTTGGACGTAGTCCGTGCTCTAAAATTCTATTTAGAGGCTACAAAAGATTTCAGACAAACATCTTCCTTGTTTTTTGTTCATTCTGGTAAAAGGAGAGGTCAAAAAGCGACTTCTTCCTCTCTTTCCTTTTGGCTTAAAAGCATCATCCGATTGGCTTATGAGACTGCCGGACGGCAGCCTCCTGAAAGAATCACAGCTCACTCCACTAGGGCTGTGGCTTCCACATGGGCCTTCAAGAACGAGGCTTCTGTTGACCAGATATGTAAGGCAGCGACTTGGTCTTCACTGAACACTTTTGCCAAATTTTACAAATTTGATACTTTTGCTTCTTCGGAGGCTATTTTTGGGAGAAAGGTTTTGCAAGCTGTGGTGCCTTCCGTTTAGGTAACCTGATTTGCTCCCTCCCTTCATCCGTGTCCTAAAGCTTTGGTATTGGTTCCCACAAGTAAGGATGACGCCGTGGACCGGACACACCAATGTTGGAGAAAACAGAATTTATGCTTACCTGATAAATTACTTTCTCCAACGGTGTGTCCGGTCCACGGCCCGCCCTGGTTTTTTAATCAGGTCTGATGAATTATTTTCTCTAACTACAGTCACCACGGTACCATATGGTTTCTCCTATATATATTTCCTCCTGTCCGTCGGTCGAATGACTGGGGTGGGCGGAGCCTAGGAGGGACTATATGGCCAGCTTTGCTGGGACTCTGCCATTTCCTGTTGGGGAAGAGAATATCCCACAAGTAAGGATGACGCCGTGGACCGGACACACCGTTGGAGAAAGTAATTTATCAGGTAAGCATAAATTCTGTTATCATTGGCTTACAAATTTGTTCAGCTACATACCAAGAGAATGAGGCAATATTTATAATATAAGTAAATTGGAAAGGTGTTTAAAATTATATGCTCTATTTAAATCATGAAAGAGAAATTTTAGGTTTGTGTCCCTATAAATGTTCTGCCTTTCTCTACATTTTGTATGTTTGTTTATACTGTGTAAATCTTACATCACAGAGCCTTAAAGACTATGGGGCCGATTTATCAAAGGCCGGGCGGACATGATTCGCTGAAGCGAATCATATCCGCACGGCATCGCTAAATGCTGACAGCATATGATGTTGGCATTTAACATTTGCCAAGCATTTCTAGTGAAATGCTTGTGCAATACTGACCCCTGCACATTTGTGGCCAATCGGCTGCTAGTAGGGGGTGTCAATCATCCCGATCGGATCGGGATGATTGCAGTCCGCCACCTCAGAGGTGGTGGACGAGTTAAGGAGCAGCGGTCTTATGGCCACTGCTTCTTAACTTATGTTTCTGGCGAGCCGGAATAACATCAGGGGTAGATTGCAGCATCCACTGCTTGGTAAATCTACCCCTATGTCACCTTCTCCTAGTGCATCATGTATTATTTCTACCATGTAATACAATCCTAATAATCTTGTTAATTGTATGAAGGATATGTCTATACTGAGAAAATGTTACATCATAGAATCTTCACCATGTTATTTTGTATTCACCTTTCATGTTGTGTTTGCAAAAGTTTTGGAAGCTGTAGGTATGAAAAATAAGTCATGGCTAGTAATATTAATACAATGTAACCTCTCAGTAGAGAGTGAAGGCTGAAAATTAGCAGGTAATGTGCAAAAGCTTGTTGTAAATGGCTAGTTGGACTTGATATGAATACAGACTGTGAGGCCGAATTATCAAATGTCTGTCGGACCTGATCCAACAGTGCGGATCAGGTCCAACAGACATCGCTGAATGCGGAGAGCAGTACGCTTTCCATACTCAGCATTGCACCAGCAGCTCACAAGAGCTGCTGGCGCAACGCCGCCCCCTGCAGACTTGCGGCCAATGGGCTGCCAGCAGGGGGGTGTCAATCAACCCGATCGTACTCGATCGGGTTGAATTGTGGCGATTCCTGTCCGTCTGCTCAGAGCAGACGGACAGGGTTATGGAGCAGCGGACTTTAGACCGCTGCTTCATAACTGCTGTTTCTGGCGAGTCTGAAGACTTGACAGAAACACGGGCCCACAAGCTCCGTTCGGAGCTTGATAAATGGGCCTCTATGTCACCTTCTCACAGATCCTCACATATTATTAGCATCATGTAATTCTTCCTTAATAATCACATTACTTGTATGAAGGTTTTTTCTTTATTTAACATTTCAGCTTAAATGTCAGGTTAAGCATGACGATTCTGATAAATATCTGGTAACTCTCTCATCAATGACATAATTATAGAAATAATACAACCTGACATGCATCTGAAAGGTCAGCTTTGATGTGTGATGGTTTAAGGATTCTGTCTGCTTTTGTATGAGAGATTTAGTTGTTTCTTATATTGCTGTTAGAAATGTTAACAATGCTAATAAATGTTCTTGCCAAGAAAATTACTGTATTGCTCTTAGGCTTAAATTATTTCTGTGCAGTTAAGCGCCTAAATCCATGATTTTAATCTCCCGTCTCTTAATGTTTCTCTCCATGGTATAAGAATATTACAGGAAATTTTCTTTCTTGTTTTTTTTTATAAATCAAGAGTTATTTCATCCATTATTTATTGCTTTCAATTCAGGAAACTTACAGTAAGATCAGCATGTACTACAATTGCCAAAACTTTTAATAAACTGTAAACCTTTATATACATTTAAACGTTTTAGTAAAAGTAGTCATGGTTAATTCTATTTGCTCTGTTTCAGGTTAGTTTTTTTTAATCAAATCTAGTTTCCATGTAGGTCTCCACACTCTGATAGCTGAAGAGGGTTGATATTTTGTTAAAGTTTTGTTATAATGATACTTTCTATTGTTTTTTTGTATGTTTCATTTAGATTGGATTAGAGACTTGGTCAGAGTAAAGTTTTAGTAATTGTGTTTAAATATATATTTTATTAGAGAGAAACCTCAAGTACAATAAACTATGACCCATTTAATTCAAGATCAAAGTATTAAAACGGTTCAAATTCCTGCAAGTAGGACTGTGCTTAATCATAATGTAATACAGTGCTTCCCCTTATGTAAAATAGCACAGAACAAGGGGTATATGTTGAACATTTAGCAGCAGATTATAAGTGGAGCAGTATTTTGCACTCCTGCTCGCGCACTAAGGGCTCCATGTACTAACAGGCGGGCGGACAGCTTCTCAACTTGCGAAGCTGTCCGTACGCCTTCGCTACACATGGGCAGCAAATCTGTTGACCCGTACGTATCATTACAAAGCTTTCACTGCTTCGTACATGGAGCCCTTACTCTGCTAGAAGTAAGCTTTTTGCATGCAAACAGCTGAACTTAAAACATTGCATGTGCGTTAACATATTACCCCATAGATGTCAGTGTAGCAAAAAAAGTGAAAAAACCCTAACACCTTACTCGCACGCTAACCTGATCGAATATTCTCATATGTGCTAACCTGACATGAAAATATGAATATTTCACATTCCAAATGTTCTTCACATTGCAGAATATGTTCTATGTATTCATAAATAAATATGAAAATAGCTTAACCAATGCCGCAACCAGAAATCTATCTCCTACTGATGAGTTCCAAAAAGAACAAAACAGGCTGTCTAGTGAGTGATTTCTGGTTTGCTGTAATAATCCTGTTAAAAGGATAGCTGTGTTAAAACAGTATTATTTTGAAGCAAAAAAATGAGAATTTGCATATCTAATTTGCATAACCTACCCAGAATTCTCTTGTGCATTGGTAACATTGTATATGAATTATTTCTGGGGAAAAGCAAGTGGGGATACTTGCCTAGATGTGCTAATTTCCTATGCAAATATTTACATTGATTTAATTTTGAGACATGGAGGATTTTAATTTCAGATTTTTTTATCCCCCCCCCCCCCCCGATAATTTTAATGAATTTTGGTTTAATAATTGATTTAATAATTAATTTGTCGGTTATAGCAGTTTCAAAAGTGTACATAACTTACCCAGAGTTCTCTTGTGCATTGGTAATATTGTATATGAGTTATTTCTGGGGAAAAGCAAGCGGGGATACTTGCCTAGATGTGCTAATTTCCTATGCAAATATTTACATTTATTTAATTTTGAGACATGAAGGATTTTAAATTCAGTTTATCTCCTCCCATAATTTTAATGAATTTTGGTTTAACCTTGAAAATAGCTTCACCAATGCAGCAACCAGAAATCTATCTCCTACTGATGAGTTCCAAAAAGAACGAAACAGGCTGTCTAGTGAGTGATTTCTGGTTTGCTGTAATAATCCTGTTTAAAGGATAGCTGTGTTAAAACAGTATTATTTTGAAGCAAAAAACTGAGAATTTGCATATCTAATTTGCATAACATACCCAGAATTCTCTTGTGCATTGGTAACATTGTATATGAGTTATTTCTGGGGAAAAGCAAGCGGGGATACTTGCCTAGATGTGCTAATTTCCTATGCAAATATTTACATTGATTTAATTTTGAAACATGGAGGATTTTAATTTCAGTTTTTTATCTCCCCTCATAATTTTAATGAATTTTGGTTTAACGTTGAAAATAGCTTCACCAATGCAGCAACCAGAAATCTATCTACTACTGATGAGTTCCAAAAAGAACGAAACAGGCTGTCTAGTGAGTGATTTCTGGTTTGCTGTAATAATCATGTTAAAAGGATAGCTGTGTTAAAACAGTATTATTTTGAAGCAAAAAAAAATGAGAATTTGCATATCTAATTTGCATAACTTACCCAGAATTCTCTTGTGCATTGGTAACATTGTATATGAGTTATTTATGGGGAACAGCACGCGGGGATACTTGCCTAGATATGCTAATTTCCTATGCAAATATTTACATTGATTTAATTTTGAGACATGGAGGATTTTAATTTCATTTTTTTATCTCCCTCTATAATTTTAATGAATTTTAAATATATATATAAATATATATATATGTATATATATATATATATATAATGGTATTTTGTTACAATATATATCTATACCTACATATCTATACGATTATATTTAGGTATAGATATATACAGATATATATAGGAATATGTATTTACAAATAAATAACATATTCTGCTATGTGCAGAACACTGGAATGCGAATATTTATTTATTATGTATATTGCATAAATGTTTTTTCATGTTTTTGTGCAATATTTTTATTTTTTTATTTTTATTAGTTTGTGTTATTATAAGTATAACTGTACTTTTACATGCACTTTTGATGTGTTTGGTGCAACTTTTGATTAGAGTATAACAGTTAACCAAAGCTCTAAGGTTGTGCTAACCTGACGTGTGTTAATTGTAATTCATTGCTTGATTGTTTGAAATGACAGTTTGGTCACAGGTTTTATTTGTATCTGTGTAAATAAAACAATTGGCCGCCTATGAGTATGTAGATGTTTAATACATTACAGACAGACGTCTGCCAGTTGGACCTCAAGTGGGGTATCTGTCAATTCTGCAAGACCACCATAAGCTAGGTCAAATGTTCCATATGCCATGTAGCAGACAAGGTTTCATTTATTGGCTTATGATTTTTATTTTTTTTTATCAAATTAACAATAAAAATGTATCCACAGATTGTGTCATAAAGTTCTGTATAGGGCTTATTTAAAGGCAAACATAATCCTGCAGAAAAGAAGACAATAATAACATAGCAAAACAGAGAAATAATTTTAATAAGTCTGAAAACCCAATTAACCAATTGAATACAATCATCTGCAATTTTTTTTGCTCATGTGTGTTATCATTTGATCTCTTCTACTGAATTTGTTATTAAAAATCATACTACAACTATAGATAAAGGCTACATTATTTAGAAAAAAGACTGAGTAGTCAATATGTAGTGTGTGATATTATTTTAACGTTTTTTTCAAAGTGGAATATTGTGCAATAACATTAGCATCATGGTATATCATGGTATGTGGGTACAATTGTTAACAACAGTGGTAGACAAATAGACATAACATTTGGGGAGTTCATTGGTTTTTTTTTTTTTTTGGTTTTTTTTTTTTTTATTGAGACAGCTTATTGAACAGTGACATTGCCTGCAGAAACAGAATTGTAGGCACATAAATATGTCAATATAATATACAACAGAACATGTGAAATTAAACACTTTTATGTTGGAATGCGTAATGAAAAATGGAAGTAAGAGTGAGAGCAGGTCTATTTATTAAATTAGTCTCTTTTCTGAAAGCAAAGTGTTATATGCGTGGGTTTTGGTATTGATATAGAGTGTGTTTTAAGAAGAGGGTGGTACTCAATTCCGTTCAAATATGGGGTACTGAGATTCATAAAAGGCGGACATAAAAGGAAGAGGAGAGAAAGAAGAGAGGAGAAAGAGAGAGGAAAAAAAAGGGGGGGGAAGGGGAGTGGGAAGAGGGAGTGTATAATGAATGGTGGTTCTATGGTGGGGTCTGAGAGCTTGAGGACCAATCAGGGAATTTTGTAATCCATGGCAGCCAGATTTCGTGAAAAGCATTAGTGTTGTCAAGCACTCTATACGAGTATTGTTCCATTTGGCCTATGTAGTGCGTACATGCGATTACCTGGGAAAGAGTCGGTGGCTTCTCCTCTCTCCAAGCCCTTGCCAGGGTCAACTTAGTGGCCATGAGGACATATATCGTGAGTGCTTCTCCAGAGGGGGTGAGGCTGGGCATCTGCATGTGTAAGAGGGTGACTTCAGGGGTGAATGGGGGGGCAAGACAAAGTGTCCGGAGAAGTGCATATACTTTTCTCCACATGGGTTGAATTACTGGGCATGTCCACCATATGTGGAGCTGGGTACCAAGCATCTTACAGCCTCTCCAACACTCCGGTGATTGTGAGGGGTAGAATAGTTGGCACTAGGTGACAGCGAACCAAGATCTTATAGTATAGTTCCCACAATGTGGCACAATGGAGAATCTTTTTGGTTATTTTGATTCTGGCGTGCCAATCCTCTAGATCAAAAGTGAGACCGATTTCTTTCTCCCAAGCCTGGTGTTGCGAGATTTTATGTGAGGGAGTCGGATTAATAAGTATATAAGTATGAGCTCCCCGCCACGCTCTCTCCCAGACGGCTGGTGGGCGTAGTGCTTGTTTGGGATAACCCCAAGTGCGCAAACGTGCTCAGGCGGAATCCCTCGAAATGCAACTTGGGTGGGAGATGGAATTTGGCGCACATTACTGAGTGCTGGAGCCACTTGTCCTCTTCATAGAGGTCAGAAGTTTGTAATGTGTGCGCCTGCGGCCACAAATCAAGGTGAGAGTCTGGGAGACAAAAAAGAACAGCAGGAATCGTCATGGCGGGGGAGGGGTGAGGGGAAATGTCGGGGTGGTGTCTGATCTGGTCCCAGAATCTGAGTGTATGTCTAAAAATATGGAGCAATTTGTCAACATCTCGTCTATGATGGGGGGGAATCCAAATTGTGTCAGGTAGGGTTATACCTGGAGGCAACAGGGAGGCCTCTAGAGAATACCAACTAAGATGTCTCTCAGGATCATTCCAATGGAGAATGTGTGAGAGTCTTGCAGCATTGTAATATGAGATCATATTTGGGAGAGCAAGGCCTCCCTGCAAAAGAGGTCTTTCGAGAGTGCGGCCCGATGTTCTGGGTCGGCGATCTCTCCACACATAAGAGGTGAGTAGACTTTGGAATCTATTAAGGAGTGCTCTCGGGATGTTGTAAGGATAGATCTAAAAAGATAGGTAATCTTGGGGAGGAAGGACATCTTTATCGCGGCTATGCGGCCAGTCCAAGAAATCTCCCAAAACTCCCACGAATCAAGAAGCTTCCTGAATTCCGGAAGTCTATCTGTATAATTCTGCTATATAGTGGTCATAGGGTCTGGGCTAAGGTGAACTCCTAGGATCTTGAGCGAGGAAGATTTCCATTGAAAATGATAAGTGGACTGCAGAATAGAGAGCGTTTGTGAAGGGATGTTAATGGGGAGGGCCTCAGTTTTGGTTACATTAAGTTTATAGAAACAAAGTAGTCCAAATTTCTCCAGGATAACGAAAACTGCAGGGAGAGAAGTGTGGGGTGAAGTGAGAAAGAGGGTAATGTCATCTGCATAAAGGGAAATTTTATGAACATGTGGTCCTATGGTCAATCCCATAGTCTGGGGGTCTATTCTGATCGCTTGAGCAAGGGGCTCAATGGTGAGGGCAAATAGTAGTGGGGAGAGGGGACACCCCTGTCTGGTACCATTAGCAATGGTAAATTTAGGAGATTGGAACCCTACTCCACAAACAGTAGCCGTTGGGTGATCATAGAGGAATCGAACTGCCCCCACGAAAGCGGCAGGAAAGCCAAAGATGGACATGGCTTCCCACAGGAACTCCCATCTGACCCTGTCAAATGCTTTTTCTGCGTCTAATGACAGGGCCAGAAAGGGGACCCCCCGACAATCTGCCAAATGGAGGACATCTAGTATCCGCCTGGTTGCATCAACGCCTTCCCTATTCGGGATAAATCCGACCTGATCAGTCGCTATGAGGGAGGGGATCGCTTTGGAGACCCTACTTGCAAGGAGTTTGGCATATATTTTTGTGTCGGTGTTGATCAGTGAAATCGGCCGATAGCTGCTGCAGAGGTCAGGAGGTTTACCAGGCTTTAAGATGGTCACTATAACAGCTTCTAAAAATTCAGCTGCAAGAGGGGTTCCTGAAAACACTTCTTGAAAGAACTTACAGAGGAGAGGAGCAATCTGAGGCAAGAAAGTTTTGTAAAACCTAGCTGTGAAGCCATCTGGGCCTGGTGCTTTTCCTAATTTTAGGTTGCGAATAATTTTAGAGATTTCTTGAGTGGTGAACGGGGACAGCAGAGAGGAGGAATCCTCGGGAGATAGTGAGGGGAGGGCAAGGGATCTAAGAAACTCAGAAATATGCTGAACTGAACAGGCCAGGGATTCAAGATTGGACTCAATATTGTAGAGGTCAGAGTAGTATTGCCTAAAGACGTTACCAATCTCGCGGGGGGCAGTAACCTGTGTCCCTAGGGGGGTCCGCATGGACATTATTCTGGCTTGAGCTGTACGATTTTTAAGTTTGTTGGCTAAAAGCGTAGAAGCTTTGTTGCCAAAGTGGTAATAAATTCTTTTATATTTCTCTAACATGGATTGAGTTTTCTTGAGTTCAAGAGTTTGGATTTGTTTCGTTATCTCAAGAATTTTGTCATTGGTAGAGGAGGAATATGTGTGAGAGATGTCTGCTTTAAGTTGGCGAAGCTGAATATTCAAAGAGGACAAGGTGGCTCTACTGTTTGTGCGTGCCTCCCGTTCAAATTGGATCAGATGGCCTCTCACCACTGCCTTCAAGGCAGCCCACACCGGTTTTGGGCTGAGGTCTGGTCGTTATCTGTGATTATTTTCTGTAAAGCAGTCTTGAGGTGTGGGTCTGTAAGAGTCCAGTCCTGTAGGCGCCATGTGAAAGGAGGTGGACGAGTATAGGAGCCTATGTGTATGTGAAGTGAATCATGGTCGGACCACGAGATAGAGGAGATGGTCGCAGAGTGAATATCGTCAAGGAATTTAGCATGTGCAAAAAAGTAATCTATGCGGGTGTGTGATCTATGTGGAAATGAGTAGAAGGTGAATTCCTTATCCTGTGGGTGCAGAGCACGCCAGATATCATATAAGTCATGTAGCGCTATTAGTGATTGGAAGGCTGAGGAAAGGGAGTGAGTTGCCCTATCTTTTCTAGAGAGTGGAGGTCCCTGTCTGTCCATGTGGACATTCCATATGAGATTAAAGTCACCTCCCAATATGAGATCTCCCTGCTGTATAGAGGCTATAGACTTAAGTAGAGTTCTGAGGAAGTTAACTTGCTTGCTGTTCGGTGCGTAAATGTTAAGGAGAGTCACTAGGTGGGTGTTTATTCTACAAACCGCAATAATGTAGCGTGCTTGAGGATCTGATTCGATATGAATCTGATCATAATGGACGTTTTTGCCTATATAAATAGCAACCCCTCTAGATTTCGATTGAAATGTGGCGTCAATAAGTTTTGGGTAATGTTTGGAAGTGTATCGTTTGCTATGCTCGGAAATCCAATGTGTCTCTTGAATGAAGGCAATGTCTGCACTGTTTTTGCGTAAAATAGTTAAATAGAAGGCTGCGCTTGGTGGGTGAGTTTAATCCCTGCACATTGAGGGTTAAAAGATGTAGGTCTTTCATGATATAATAAGATTATGTTGTGTGAGTGGTGATGAAGGGTAAAAAGGAGGGGGGGGGGGAAAAAAAAGAGTACAGTCCAAAGGGTTTAGATGAGTACCAATTATGGGGAAAGGGAGCTGGAGTTGACTTCACTTACTGAGAAATATTTTCCGGGGAAAGGAGGACAGCGGGCCAAAGCCGCTTTGTTTAAAGTAAGGAAAGGGGTGTGGATGGGATGGGAATATGGAGATATATTAAAAGGTCGTGAATTGAGTAAATTGTAAAATGAAGGGAAAGAGGAGAAGGACTGAGGGAGGGAGTTGGGGGGAGGAGTGGGCGGAGCCTAGAGTGTATATTCAGTGGTGGATATATGTGAAAATGAACGGAGGAATAATGTAAGAAAGAAATGCAAACTCATATAGGAGAGTAGGGACAACGACGGAGTGTAAGTAAAGAGTAGGAGGGGGGCGTGGAAAGCCAGGGAGGTGGCGGGGCCCCCCAGTTCTATATGGGTAGGTGGATGAAGTGGTTCAGGAGGGGACAGTAAAATGCTACATACTGAGGGCTGGATAGGTAGATATTTGTATAGAGGCTAACCTGGGATGAGAGGTAGAAGTCAATACAGATAATGAGAGATTGGAAGATAAAAGGAGCAAGAAGAGTAGCAAGGAACTAGGAGGGGTATGAATATGAAGGTTGATGGAGGTATCGGGAAAGGCGGGTGCATGGAGATAAAAGTTTGAGGGTGGTATTGATACCGTATAAAAGGGTGAAATGATCCCAGTGGTCTGGGTATCTAGTCCAGAGCATAAGTTCTGACAAAGTTTCTTAGTTAATAAAAGTATATTGGTGAGAGGGAACAGCAAAGAGCAAATAGCGTTAGAAGAGAGAAGAACTAGGCCCTTCGTGGATAATAGTTGTGGTTAAGATGAAGAGAGTGTAATAAAGGACATAATATTACATAAACAATGCCTGTATCAGACCTGTATATATTGAACCTGTGATTTCCTTTAGTACAAAGCAGAGACTAAATGTAGTAGCTTAATAATAAAAACCAACAGAGTAAATAAACATTTTGGATACTCAACAGCATACGGTTAAGCTAGTAATCTATAAACTTGTCATAATAAACCTTTATCTAAATAATGTAGGAAAATAGGAAGCCAAGAGCCAAGAATAGAGTAAGGTTTGTACCCGTATGCGGACTCTAAGCTGGTCTGTACGTTTGATGTTCAAATCAAAGGTCCTACTGGGAGGATCTAGGGAGAGGGAGTGAGAGGAGAGTAAGATGTGTACCCGTATGTGCTCTCCCCTTCCCAAGGTATCCTCTAAGGAATGGGATAAAGGGGTTTCTGGAAGAAATATTCTAGAAAATAGTTTGAGAATGGTATTGCTAACATGTAACAGAAAGTAAATATAATCTCAGTGGCCTGAACATCTGGTTTAGAGCATATGCTCTAACAGGGCTTCCTAGATGATATAAATATACTGGTGAAAGAGGGTAATAAAGAGCAGATATCATTAGGGGAAGGATGAACTAGGCCCTCTGTGGAGAGAAGTTGTGGATAAGATAAAGAGGGCGCAATAAGGCACATAATATTACATAAAAAATGTCTGTATCAGGCCTGTATACATTGAACCTAGAATTTTCTTTAGCACAAAACAGAGGCTAAATGCAGTAACTTAATAACAGAAACCAATAAAGAGTAAATAACATTTCTGATATTCAACAACATATAAATAAACTTGTGGTCTATATATTTGTCACAATAAACCTCTCAATTATGTAGACAAATAGGAAGGCGTGAGCCGAAAATAGAGTAAGGTATGTACCCGTATGTGGGCTGTAGGCTTACCTGTCCATCGAATATCCAGAGCAAGGGTCCTGCTAAGCGGATCAAGGATGGGGGAGTGAGAGAAGAGTAAGATGTGTACCCGTATGTGCACTCCCCCCTCTGGGATATCCTTTGAAGAGTAGGCTAGAAGGATTTCTGGAGGAAATGTTCTCTCAAAGAGCCAGGCGAAAGGCAATCAGTGTAGAGGATAACTCTGAAGAGAATCTCAGGAGAGGCCTAAGACTTAGGGTGGCGGAGTGGGAACCCTGGAATGCCATTCTGAAGCTGAGGGGTTCAGATCACCTGTTTTTCCCTTTTTCCTGGGAGGTAGACCAGGAGAACCAGTGAGTTCCCAAGTGGTGAGGAGCTTCATACCTTGTTCAATAGAAGAGACTGTATGGGAGGAGTCTTGATACTGCACGTGTAGATTGACAGGAAATCCCCATCTGTATTTAATCTTGTTTTGTCTGAGGGCTAGGGTGAACTGATGGAAAGTCCTCCTCTTGTTCAAAGTGTATGGGGACAAATCTGGGAAGATCTGCAATTTGTTGTATGGGTCCTTGAGGGGTCTGTTGGTGAAGGAGGCTCTCATGATTCTCTCCTTAGTGGTGTAATAATGTAGACGTACAATGACGTCTCTGGGAGTGTCAAATACTGAATTACGGGGGCGTGTGGATCTGTGTGCTCTGTCCATCAGGAGGTCCTGATCTGTGGAAGAGTCCAGAATAACCTTAAACAAAGTAGTCAAATATTGTTGGAAGTCTGATGTAGGGACATCTTCCGGGATGCCACGGATCCTGAGATTGTTGCGACGGGATCTATCTTCGTTGTCTGCTAGTTTAGATTCGAGATCAGACATTTGCTCTGCCAATGACTGAGAGTAAGCCAAAAGGTTTGCGTGGTCAGTTGCGAGATCCTCATGCTTTCTCTCAAGGATTTCAGTTCTCTCACCAAGGGAAGAGATCTCTCTTTTCAGTTCGCCAACAGATTGGCGGAGTTCTTGCCTTAAGGATGAGTAGTGAGTATCCATCTTATCGGTTAAGATTCTAATAGATTCTAAGAAGGTTAACTGAGATAGTGTTGTTTTATCTTTGCGGGATACCTCAGACCTAGTATTATCCGTGACTGGAGTCGCAGAGTCTCTAGAGTCGTCCCCTGAGAGGTCAGGGTCTGAGAAGTTTTTACTGTGGAAATGATCAGTGAGAGTCCTCTTAGGTTTTCCTGGTGTTTTGGTTTTCTTTTGATAAGTAAGATGTATATGTCCCCAGCAGACTAGGCTAGGCTGCGATTACTTACAAGGGGATGGTCAGCGGTGAGCTAAGGGTATCCGGTCACTGAGTTGTGAGCCTAGCCACGTCTGAAACGGGTTCTTGAAGTGGTGTGAGAGCGGGTGAGAATCCTCCGGGGTAAGTGCTATAATCTGTGTCCACTGCCGGGATGTGAAGAGCAGATCAGGCGGTCGAGCTGTGAGATGACTCTGCAATACTTAGGTGCGGGGGAATTCTATGCACCCCCGGCGCTGCTGTGTTCTCTCTTTGTCCCGTGTATGTTACCTAACAATGCTCCGGGTGTTGTGTTGTGGGGAAAACAGAGAATGGTCCTATGTTAGGCGGCCAAGACTGTCCTCCTATGGCTCAAGGCAGGTGCTGTATGCGGCGTCCGTGTCTCTGTGTCTTTTCTCCTGAGCTGCGCTGATCCTTCCCATTCACTTTCAGTCTATCTACAGCCTGTCAGGGCTTCAAAATGGCGGCAGCATAGTAGGCCCCAAAGTAGGAACGAGGTTTACCGGCCACATCTAGAGTGCAGTCGTTGTGACTAAGCGGTACATGCTTCTCTGGAGGGTTTGACCTCAATCCATTTCTAGATGGTCAGTGGAATAGCCCTAATATGAAGGTTTTTAGGAAGGTGAATAACAGAGCTCCTCTATAGTGCGGCCATTCCTCACGGGTGTCCGGGGAGTTCATTGTTTAATAAGAGTCTTCATAAAGGTATCAGTCCAGACAACATTTGAATGTACATTGGTGTATTTCCATTTTGAATAGAAGCATTACTTCTAGTAAAAGTTATAGCAGTTTCAAAAGTGTACTTAAGTATGCACTGTGCAACAGCATTTTAAACACTGCACTTGCTCAAAGAACCTAGGGTGCTTGTGTCACCTGGTAATGACTCAATTTGCAAAAAACAGACACCGAGATTACGAGTTTTGCGTTAACAGGGGTGCGTTGCTAACAAGCCTTTTTTTTCTTACCGCTCACTTAAGACAACAATGGTATTACAGGTGTTTTTAACCCGGCGTTAGCCGCAAAAAGGTGAGCGTAGAGCAAAATTTAGCTCCACATCTCACCTCAATACCAGCGTTGCTTACGGTAGTGATGAGCTGGCTAAACGTGCTCGTGCACGATTTCTCCATAGGAAACAATGGGGCAGATTCAGCTGAAAAAAAACCTAACACCTGCAAAAAAGCAGAGTTCAGCTTCTAACGCAGCCCCATTAATTCCAATAGGGAAATAAAATTTATGTCTACACCTAACACCCTAACATGAACCCAGAGTCTAAACACCCCTAATCTTACACTTATTAACCCCTAATCTGCCGTCCCCGACATCACTGACACCTGCATTATATTTTTAACCCCTAATCTGCCGCTCTGGACAGCGCCGCCACCTACATTGTACTTATGAACCCCTAATCTGCTGCCCCCAACATTGCCGACACCTACTTTTTATTTATTAACTCCTAATCTCCTGCCCTCAATGTCGCCGCAACCTACCTACAATTATTAACCCCTAATCTGCCGCCCCCATCGTCGCCGCTACTATATTAAATTTATTAACCCCTAAACCTAAGCCTAAACCTAAGTCTAACACCCCCCTAACTTAAATATAATTTAAATAAAACTAAATAAAATGACTACAATTAAATAAATTAATCCTATTTAAAACTAAATACTTACCTATAAAATAAACCATAAGATAGCTACAATATAACTAATAGTTACATTGTAGTTAGCTTAGGGTTTATATTTCTTTTACAGGCAACTTTGTATTTATTTTAACTAGGTACAATAGTTATTAACTATTTAATAACTACCTAGTTAAAATAAAGACAAATATACCTGTAAAATAAATCCTAACCTAAATAACAATTATACCTAACACTACACTATCATTAAATTCATTACCTAAACTAACTACAATTAAATACAATTAAATTAAATAAACTAAAGTACAAAAAAAAAACACTAAATACAGAAAATAAAAAAATAATTACAAGAATTTTAAACTAATTACACCTAATCTAATCCCCCTAATAAAATAAAAAATCCCCCCAAAATAATAAAAATCCCTACCCTATACTAAATTACAAATAGCCCTTAAAAGGGCTTTTTGCGGGGCATTGCCCCAAAGTAATCAGCTCTTTTACCTGTAAAAAAAAATACAATACCCCCCCAACATTAAAACCCACCACCCACACACCCAACCCTACTCTAAAACCCGCCCTATCCCCCTTAATAAAACCTAACACTAACCCCTTGAAGATCACCCTACCTTGAGCCGTCTTCACCCAGCCGGGCACAAGTGGTCCTCCATAGGGGCAGAAGTCTTCATCCGATCCGGGCAGAAGAGGTCCTCCAAACGGGCAGAAGTCTTCATCCAGGCGGCATCTTCTATCTTCATCCATCCGGAGCGGAGCGGGTCCATCTTGAAGCCAGCCGACGCGTAGCATCCTCTTCTTCCGACGACTCCCGATGAATGAAGATTCCTTTAAATGATGTCATCCAAGATGGCGTCCCTTGAATTCTGATTGGCTGATAGGATTCTATCAGCCAATCGGAATTAAGGTAGGAAAAATCCTATTTGCTGATGCAATCAGCCAATAGAATTGAGCTCACATTCTATTGGCTGATTGGAACAGCCAATAGAATGCGAGCTCAATCCTATTGGCTGATTGGATCAGCCAATAGGATTGAAGTTCAATCCTATTGGCTGATCCAATCAGCCAATAGGATTTTTCCTACCTTAATTCCGATTGGCTGATAGAATCCTATCAGCCAATCGGAATTCAAGGGACGCCATCTTGGATGACGTCATTTAAAGGAACCTTCATTCGTCGGGAGTCGTCGGAAGAAGAGGATGCTCCACGTCGGCTGGTCTCAAGATGGACCGGCTCCGCTCCAGATGGATGAAGATAGAAGGAGGACCACTTGTGCCTGGGCTGGGTGAAGACGGCTCAAGGTAGGGTGATCTTCAAGGGGTTAGTGTTAGGTTTTATTAAGGGGGGATTGGGTGGGTTTTAGAGTAGGGTTGGGTGTGTGGGTGGTGGGTTTTAATTAATTAATTTACAGAATTAAGGTAGGAAAAATCCTATTGGCTGATTGGATCAGCCAATAGGATTGAACTTCAATCCTATTGGCTGATCCAATCAGCCAATAGGATTGAGCTCGCATTCTATTGGCTGTTCCAATCAGCCAATAGAATGTGAGCTCAATTCTATTGGCTGATTGCATCAGCCAATAGGATTTTTCCTACCTTAATTCCAATTGGCTGATAGAATCCTATCAGAATTCAAGGGACGCCATCTTGGATGACATTTAAAGGAACCTTCATTCGTCGGTAGTCGTCGGAAGAAGAGGATGCTCTGCGTCGGCTGGTCTCAAGATGGACCGGCTCCGCTCCGGATGGATGAAGATAGGAGGACCACTTGTGCCCGGCTGGGTGAAGACGGCTCAAGGTAGGGTGATCTTCAAGGGGTTAGTGTTAGGTTTTATTAAGGGGGGATTGGGGGGGGTTTAGAGTAGGGTTGGGTGTGTGGGTGGTGGGTTTTAATGTTGGTGGGGGGTATTGTATTTTTTTTTTTACAGGTAAAAGAGCTGATTACTTTGGGGCAATGCCCTGCAAAAAGCCCTTTTAAGGGCTATTTGTAATTTAGTATAGGGTAGGGATTTTTATTATTTTGGGGGGATTTTTTATTTTATTAGGGGGATTAATTAGTTTAAAATTCTTGTAATTATTTTTTATTTTCTGTAATTTAGTGTGTTTTTTGTACTTTAGTTTATTTAATTTAATTGTATTTAATTGTAGTTAGTTTAAGTAATATATTTAATGATAGTGTAGTGTTAGGTGTAATTGTAATTTAGGTTAGGATTTATTTTACAGGTATATTTGTCTTTATTTTAACTAGGTAGTTATTAAATAGTTAATAACTATTTAATAACTATTGTACCTAGTTAAAATAAATACAAAGTTGCCTGTAAAATAAATATAAACCCTAAGATAGATACAAATGTAACTATTAGTTATATTGTAGCTAGCTTAGGGTTTATTTTACAGGTAAGTATTTAGTTTTAAATAGGATTAATTTATTTAATTGTAGTAATTTTATTTAGTTTAATTTAAATTATATTTAAGTTAGGGGGGTGTCAGAGTTAGGTTTAGGGGTTAATACATTTAATATAGTAGCGGCGACTTTGGGGTCGGCAGATTAGGGGTTAATAAAATTTAACTAGTGTTTGCGAGGCGGGAGTGCGGCGGTTTAGGGGTTAATATATTTATTAAAGTGGCGGCGATGTCCGGTCGGCAGATTAGGGGTTAAAAACTTTATTCAAAGGGACAGTCTACACCAGAATTTTTATTGTTTTAAAAGATAGATAATCCCTTTATTACCCATTCCCTAGCTTTGCATAACCAACACAGTTATAATAATATACTTTTAACCTCTGTGCTTATCTTGTATCTTAGCCTCTGCAGACTGCCCCTTTATTTCAGTTCTTTTGACAGACTTGCAGTTTAGCCAATCAGTGCCTGCTCCCAGATAACTTCATGTGCACGAGCACAGTGTTATCTATATGAAATGCGTGAACTAACACCCTCTAATGGTGAAAAACTGTTAAAATGCATTCTGAAAGAGGTTGCCTTCAAGGCCTAAGAAATTAGCATATGAAGCTCCTAGGTTAACCTTTCAACTAAGAATACCAAGAGAACAAAGCAAAATTGGTGATAAAAGTAAATTGGAAAATTGTTTAAAATTACATGCCCTATCTGAATCATGAAAGTTTATTTTGGCCTAGACTGTCCCTTTAAGTGTTTCCGATGTGGGGGGGGGGCTCGGTTTAGGGGTTAATAGGTAGTTTATGGGTGTTTGTGTACTTTTTAGCACTTTAGTTAAGAGTTTTATGTTACGGCGTTAGCCCATAAAACTCTTAACTACTGACTTTTAAATGCGGTAGGAGTCTTGACAGGAGAGGGTCTACCGTTCACTTCTTCCAAGACTCGTAATACCGGCGTTAGGAAAATCCCATTAAAAAGATAGGATACGCAATTGACGTAAGGGGATTTGCGGTAAGCTCGAGTCACGGAAGAAAAGTGAGCAGTACACCTGTACCTGCCAGACTCATAATACCAGCGGGCGTTAAAAAGCAGCGTTGGGACCTCTATACGCTGCTTTTTAAGGATAACGCAAGACTCGTAATCTAGCCGAGACTAAATTAGAATTGTTTGAATATGATGCTTAAAGGGACATTCCAGATAAAATTGGAATTGACACCGGTGCATTTCACTTTTAAGTATAAACATGTTTGCATTATACATGTATTAGCAAAAATGCATCTAGTGAAAGCTATAGCTGTTTCAAAAGAGTATTTTAGTATGCTTGTATCATCTGGTAACAACTTAATGTGTTAATTGCTGACATGATACAAGCCCCACTGGCTATCTGAGTAGCTGCAGTATTTAAATTGCTGATGCACTGAGGATATCGAGCTATGCTTCACATGTATGTGCAGAGAAAAAAATTCTAACATTAACAAAATTATAACTTTTGCTAGAAGTATTTTTTCCCATTAATTTATATTGCAAATATGTTTCTATTCAAATATGTAATTCATTTATCTGCATTTAAATTTTGTTTGGAATGTCCCAACTACCACTGTGTTTTCAATTCTTAATTAATGAACTTACGCAAAACAAAATTTGAAGGGACATTCTACCCATTTACCAAATCATTTGAAAGTGATGCAACATGTTAAATGACTGAAAAATATCACATAAACATCTCTCTATAAAAAAGGAAATGGATATTTTACCTTAACATGTCTTCAGCTCACCAGAGTGTTTTATGAGGTGAGGAGTTATATTCAAACTTTCTCCAGCCTGTAGAGAAATTGCAGAACTCACTGAATATTCAAAAGAAAAAGGGTGGAGCTCTCCAGCACTGCAAGATCTCTTTCATTTCTATATATGAAGGAGAGACAAGCCCAGTATAATACAGCACTGTATGATATGAGAGTTTTGTTACACTTACACTTTTTGCTTTGTATTTTAGATTACTTTACAATTCAGATTGGGTCCTTTAAGTATTATTGCATTTAAGTTTTGCACTTCCTCATTTAGATTTAATGTATTTAGATTTAGCTCTAGCAGTTGTTTTACATATTCTGATCATATTTTGAAAGTTTCTGTGTTACTTTAACAAATTAGGATCATACTTTTTATATTTCTGTTAATATATTCATATTACCTTGCACCTTGAATCTACTGCATTGCAAACTAAAACTGACACTCAAAAAGTGGGAAGGAAAGGACAGTTCCCTAGGCTGTATAGGAGAGTTCCCAGGGTATATCTGAAGCTCTATCACCAGTCTTGTGAAATTTTCTAAGTATTTTAAATAATCTGTTCTAACTGATTTGTCTCACCAGCTGATATGCAGGGGAAGTTTGCTCAAAATTCACAATACAGTTATTGCAACTAACAGAAAAGTAATATATACTAAAGTATAGACAAAAGCAAATTAAATTGTAATGAAAACATTCCAGCTTAATTTGTCAGTAATGCAAGCTCCCTCAAAGAATATTAGAAACACAAATTTTATCTTGAGAAACATTTATCACCATGCAGGGCTCTGGATGTGAAGGAGAGACTACTATATATATATATATATATATATATATATATATATATATATATATATATATATATATATATATATATATATAAATTCCAATAATTTTGCATAATTTCTCTCCATGTTAACGAGTTTTTGATCTTCAGGCCCTTGGTGAGGAGTATGCCTTGAGTTACACTTGTCTATATCTTCCTTAACGTCTTAACGGAATTGCCTGGTATTTCGGCGCTGTGAAAAGCATTACTGGGCTAAAAGAAGCTGCACCCAGGTGGTAAATCGCCATAGAACAGGCTAACAATAGTATTGAGCCAGTTGTTTGTTCCTGTGAGTGCACTTCTCTCTGTATGTATTTAGTCTCCCTATGGGAAAAAGGGGAAACCAGATGTGGACTCATTGCTCAGTGTGCTTAGAGGAATATGGCTGCACCTCACTGACGAGGCCCACAGAAGGCTGAAACGATCAGCTGAGGTTGCTTCTCGGGCCTTTGGCTTGGATCAAGTGCAGTTTTCTGTGCTTGGTCTTGGTTGAAAGATTTGCTGCCTGGAGACCTGCTCCTTCGGCCTGGGGTCCTTTCCCTTTGGGGTTTGGGCTCCTGCTGCTATTGGGGGGGTGGCTACTCCTTAGGCGTAGAGCAACTGGGTAGTAGGGCCGTCCCCTTGGCCTTGTGGCATTGTCCCTGGACTTCAGCCACATGCTGCTTTTGGGGGGGGCGCTCTGAAATCCAGCCTAAAGAGGCAATAGGGCAAATATGGCTACCAATGTGCCAAATGTTCCCCATACACTTCGGGTGTTGATTTCTCAGGACTTTCGAGAGAAGATTGGTTTGGCTCATGTCCAGCAGGTGGTTTTGGAGGGTGTTTTGAAGATGCCAAGAGCAAGTTTGCATTGTGTTCAGTCATTCCCTTCAAGAGGGATTTTTGATGTGGCTTTCATCAATGAGCATTATTTACAGACCTGCTATTAACGGACTATTGATATGGGTGCTGCTCCAGAGTTGGTTGGCATGAAATTTGTTGCCTGTGTGCAGAGGGAGAGAAGAATCCCGGTGACAGTACATATGTACAACCCTTGGGTCACTGATGTGGAAATTCGTCTGTTTCTTTGTCGCTACTTTGATGATGTTCAAGGAAGTAGCAAGCTGAAGAATCAGTTTGGGACTTTCAATGGAAAGCGCAGGTTCTGGGTGCGGTTTGTGCCAGATGAATTAGGTATTGGTGGAAAGAAACACCCTCCACAGACTTTCACCATTGGTGGAAATAGAGGTTTCCTATACTATGATGACATGCCTCTTTTTTGCCGTAGTTGCAACCTGTTTGGTCACATTGCTGAAAATTGCCCAGGTGCCAGATGTCGAAATTGCGGTGAGGAGGATCATCTTGTCGCCCACTGTAGTAAACGCTGGACCTGTGACCTGTGTGGTTCTTCAAGTCATCTGTGCAGGATGTGTCCTTTGATGATGTTTCAGGGGCTTGATAGAGTGAAGCCTTCCTATGCTGATGTTGCAAAAAAAAACATCTTCAGTTGCAGTTGAGCCATCTGTGAATGAGGAGGAGGTCTCTGATGAGGCATTGAACTCTATATTACCTCTTTTGTGTAAGAAATCTGCAGTTGGGGTCCCTGTCGGAGAGGTGTCTGATGCTTCTGTGGTGGTTCCTGTGGCTGAGAAGGTAGAGGAAGCCCAATCTCATCTTCAGGAGGTGGATCTTGCTACATCTAATATGATAGCTGCTTCAGATGTTCTTGAAGCCCTGTTGCCCAATTCTGTGGATGATACTGTTGCTGTTCCTGGGATAGAGAATTTTTCTTTCACTGAGTCATCTTGTGATGCTGCTCCTGATGCTGTTCTTGGTGAAGGGGAGAACATTGATTGGTCTGCTGTTGTGTCCTCTAGTTCTGAGGAGGATATGGACACTGAAGGGAAAAAATCTGCCTCCAAGTGAAAAATAGATGTGGATTCTGATGGATGGGAGAGTCCTGATTTGAATCTTCCAGTAGTTAAGGGTGCAGATCCGGATACTACAAGTGATGCTGACTCTTTAATTTCAGAGTTTCCTTCTGTCTCTACTAAAGACGTTCCTTCTGACTCAAGCCAGTGTATAGGTGACTTTTCTGATGCCTCTTCTGTTGGTTATCTAGATAAAAGAGATGTGAACCAACGTGCTGAAGTTACTGGTTATGAGGCTGGCAAGGGGGAGCCTAGGAGGTCGGAACGTCACAGAGGCAGATTTAAAGGATCTCCTTTGAGTCCTAAGAAAAAGAAAGGAAAGAATAAGTCCTGATGTTATTTCTTTTTTTGTTTTTCTTTAATTTATTTTTGTGATGTTTCTGACCATTTCTTCCCTTAATGTCAAGTGTATGACAACTATAGCAAGGAGAGCTGCAATTTTTAAATTATTATCTGTATGTTCTGCTAATATTTTTTGTTTGCAGGAATGTGGTCTCTCTGAACATCCTAAATGTGCTGACTGGGAATATGGTCCTAAAGTATGGTCTTGTTCTTCTGATAGGAATGGGGGGGGGTGGGAGTTTTGTTTAAGGGGTTTAGTTTTTCTATGCTTAATGTAGTTCATATTGTCCCAGGTCGGGTACTTTTGGTTAGTTTTAGTTTTTGTGGGACTGTTTTTCGTTTGTTTAATGTATATGCTTCTCCAAATAGGGTAGAACGTTTGCTTAATTTTGAAACTTTAAAGTTTTTTCTGCCAGGTCGAGAGCCAATTTTTTTGGTTGGGGATTTTAATTGTATTATTAAGAATGGGGACAGAGAGGGTGGGAGTGATTGTAGGGTGGATAGCTCAGGGAAGTTTTTACTTGATTTGCTTAAATCTTTCGGTTTGAAGGATGCCTTCGGGTCTGTTTCTTTTTCAGGGGAGGGTTTTACTTTCTTTAGTGATAGTGGTGGGATAAAATCTCGAATTGATTTTTGTTTTTTATCTAAATTTTTATGTGTTGATCATTTTTCTTTAAAGCGGATGCCCTTTACAGATCATGCCCTTTTGATGTGTAAGGTGAATTGTGATTTGAAGATCAAGTATGGTAAGGGTGTTTGGAAACTGAATGTGGATTTGTTAGAAGATGAGAAGTTTAAGCATCAGTTTGTTTGGATGTATGAAAGGTGGCGTGAAAGAAAATGTGATTTTAGTAATGTGCTTATGTGGTGGGAATGGTTGAAGGTGGAAATAAAGAGGTTTTTTATTAAGAAAGGCTGTGAGAAAGCTAGAATGGAAAGGGAGTTGTATGATAAATGGTATCTGAGGTTGTTGTATTTGTATGAATTGAGAAATTGTGGTATTGTTGTGCATGAGGAAATTGCTGAAGCAAGAAAGATAATTAAAAAGTGTATGCATGAAAAAGGAAAGAAAATTGTTTTTATGGTGAGATTGGAGAAAATGGAAAAGGATGATTCTTGTAGTAAATATTTTTTTAAGAAAGCTTTTGAAGGAAAGACTGGTTTTGTTAGTGTTTTTGATAAGGTTGAGTGTGAAGTTAATGGTACGGATGGTGTTTTGCGTGAAGTTCATGAGTTTTACAGTGAGCTGTATAAAGAAAAAACAAGAGATGTTTTATTGGAAAATGAGTTGTTGGAAAACATTGAGATTAAGTTGGAAAAATATGATAATGATTTGTTAGAAAGGGATCTAAGTTCGGATGAGATTGCAGAGGTTGTTAGGAGTTTTAAGAATGGGAAGGTACCTGGTTGTGATGGTTTGCCTGTTGAATTTTATACTTGTTTTTGGAATTTGATTGGGGTTGATATGTTGGATGTTTGTAAGTTTGTTTTTAGAATGAATGTTTTGCCTGTTTCAATGAGGAAAGGTTTGATTGTTTTGTTATTTAAAAAGGATGATAAGAGAGATTTGAGGAATTGGAGGCCGATTACGTTGTTGAATGTTGACTATAAGGTTATTGCAAAGGTGTTGGCAAATAGAATGCGTGGAGTGATTGGTAAGGTTGTGGGTGAAGAGCAAGTGTGTGTTGTTCCTGGGCGTCAGATTTCTGAAAGTTTGTTGTTACTACGTGATGTACTGTGGTATGTGAGGGAGAGGATGAGGTCTGTTGCTGTTGCTATTGTGGATTTTGAAAAAGCGTATGATAGGGTAGTGCATGATTTTATGTTTCATGTTTTAGAACGTTTAGGTTTTTCTGGTAAGATTATTGGATGGTTTAAATGTTTGTATAGTGATATTGTGAGTCAAGTCCAGGTTAATGGTTTTTTGACTGAGGAATTTTGTGTAAAATCTGGAGTGCGTCAAGGATGTCCTTTGTCTCCTGTGTTATTTGTACGTGTCATTGAGCCATTATTAACTAGTTTGAGGAAGGATAAATTAGTTAGAGGTGTGAGTGTTCCTGGTAGTAATGGAAGGTGTTTAAAAGTGATTGGGTATATGGATGATGTGAGTATGGTATGTGAGACTCAGGCTGGTTTGAGGAGGGTGAAAACTTCAGTTGAATGTTTTTGTATGGCAAGTGGTTTCAGAGTTAATTGGAATAAGTGTAAAGTTAAAGTTTTTGGTAATGATAGGGATATTGATTCCTGTGGATGGCCTGTGACTGAAGGTGCAATTGAGGTGTTGGGTGTGAAATTTGATGTGGATTTGAAAGGCTTGGAAAGTTGGGAGAATGTTTTTGATAAAGTGAGTAGAAAACTTCAGTTTTGGTCTTTAAGGACTTTATCTTTGGAAGGAAAAATGTTAGTTATTAAATCAGTTTTGATCCCTATTATGTTATATTTGGCGTTAGTTTTTCCGCCACCTGAGAGGATTTTTCGGAGAATTTTGAGAGTGTTGTTTTCTTTTTTCTGGAAGAGTAAGAATGTTGGTGGTAAGGGTTTTCCAAATGTGGAGAGATTTTTAGCTGTGAAATATGTTAGTAGGTGTGTGGTTCTGAGTGGTAAGAATAGCATGGCTGGTTGTATGGTAAAGTATGCTTGTGGAAATGTTTTAAGACAATATGGTTTATTTGAGATTGATAGAAAGAAACCGGTATGTTTTGCTGTTCCGTGGTTTTATGTAAGGGTGGAATGTTGGATTAAAAAATATGGTTTGGAGAATGTTAGTAGGGAGATGTGGTATGCAAACAGAATGGTGTTGAAAATGTTGGAGAAGAAGGAAGGTCTTGAGTTGATTGGGGGTTTGAATGAAAATGAATGTGTGTTGGTATGGAAAAATGTGTGTAATAAGTATTTGATGAATAGGCAGAAAGATATTAGTTGGATGAGTGTGCATAAGTGTTTGCCAACAAGGGATTTTCAGAGAATGCGTCGTTTAGTGGCTTCAGAAGTGTGTCCTAGAGATGGTTGTTTTCAAAGCGAGAGTGTTATTCATTTGTTTTGGAATTGTGAGTATGCTAGGGATGTTTGGAGAAGTTTGAAAAGGATGATTAAGGGTTTGACTGGAGTGCAGTTTTTTACTTTTAATATGATGATGTATGGTTTGTGTGGAAGTGGTGTGGAAAAGGAGAAAGCAAGATTGATATCGTTGTTGGTATGTTGTGTGAAGGAGGTGTTGTGGGATGTGCGTAATATTTTGATTTTTAAGAAAGAGGTAGTTACTGTAGGTAATTGTGTGGTTATGATCCGTGGGAAGTTGTTTTTGTATTTTTCTTTTGATAGGAGGCGATATGGGGAATTAGATTCTGAAGGCATATGGAAGACAAAGAAGTGGAAGGATTGGATTATTTAGGTGTTTTTTTATTTATTTTTTTATTTTATTTTTATTTTTTTCCTCCAGTTTGTTTTTGTCTGTATTTGAAATATGTTTAATTTTATTTTGTGTGATTATTTAAGTTTAATGTTTGCATTTTGATTTTTTTCTGATGACAAAAATTTGGGTCAATATTTCAGTTTTGTAACAAGAGATATTTTGTTTGCATTTGTTATTATTATTTTATTTTGTATATATGCATATATGATTATTTTTCTAATAAAAGAATTACGAAACGATCGTCTGGGGTTGCTGTGTTCCTTGTTCAGAGAGGAATTGCCTGGTATTTCGGCGCTGGACTGACCGTAATAGGCGGGATCAGACTGATGTACTACAGGAAAGTTCTTCTCTGTGAAAATCATTACTGGGCTAAAAGAAGCTGCACCCAGGTGGTAAATCACCATAGAACAGGCTAACAATAGTATTGAGCCAGTCGTTCGTTCCTGTGAGTGTGCTTCTCTCTGTGTGTATTTAGTCTTCCTTAACGTCTGCCTGTTCAATAAGAATTTGAAAGTAGATGGGGTTTACTAGTTGTTTGAATGGTGGAATATGAGTTACTACACCATGAGTATTATTATCAGGAAAAAGTAAGGCTAGCATGGTTTAAATTTTCTTTTGTTAAGAAAAGGGTATGCTGTGCAGTCATGGCCACGTTTTCCTTTCAGATCACAGAGAGCCAGTACATAAGTTTCCCCCAGAACTGTTTTAACTTAGGGCAGTCCCAGAAGAGGTGGATCCAATTTGGGGCGGTCTATTGAACATTTAATACAAACAATTTTTGCACCTAAAACCAATTTAGTCTTCATTCCTGGATTGATATATGCGCTGTAGACAAATTTAGTGTGTGTTTTATGAATATCCGCAGACAGTATAACTTTCCAAATATACTTTTAAACTGCTCTGTAGTTGTCCAATGTGCTGGTTTCCCAGTTTTTCACTGGCATATTGTAAATGGGTAATATGGAACCTGCCTAACAAACTACATGTATCTACACTGGTAACTACTGAGAAGTTAAGCTCCTCAGATATAAGCTTTTTAATAAGATTAATCATATTACCTTATAACTGAAAAGATATATAACCGAAAGAATATTTGCTACAGTGCAACTTTAATTATCTTATCTACCTCTTATGTTTTTGTAAATATTTATATTCTTATTTTGATCTGCAAGATCTGCAAGATTTGAAGCTGGCACTTCATAGGATTTTGTAATATTAGGCAGTGTAACCTTTAATATGTGCAATTTGTGGAATCATGATTATTATTTAATTATGAAGAGTCATATTTTTAGCACTGTGTGCATTAACACCTGAGTACAGAATACAACACAAATTGATACAGGACTTAAAGGTAGGAGATAATTCTCAATTAGGATATAGGTAGGTCATTGATAGACCAAATATGACAGTTTGGGGACTATTATAAGATGACTGTGGAGATATATTTGGAAGTTAGAATATTAAGAACTTTGTAGTTTATGGTCAATATTTTGATTTAGGAACTGGCAAAAAGGTACATCTGATGTTTATCAATAGGAGAGATTAATATGGCTCCAGATGTCTTCAGACTAATTGATGATATATCCTATGGTTCTCTCTACAATACATTAATCATAATTAGGTAAGTGTGTAAATGTTTTTCTTCTTAGATATATATAGATATAGCCGAGGACTACATTCATGTTTTGGTATGGATGTTGCCATGTTTGCTTTCATCATTGTTTAGCTCAGTTGATGCTAGACATGTGCATTAGTTAAATAAATAATTTTGTTTTGGCAAATTAGTTTAGATATGTTTAAAAAAAAAATTGTTTCGGCAAATTAGTTATTTTAAGTTAAATCGTTTTTCGGATCCGTTCATTTTTTCGGATCCATTCTATATTCATATGCATTATTCTATTCTGAAGCTTAGAATAGACGGATGCATATGAATAAAGAATGGATCAGAAAAAACTAAAGGATCCGAAAAAACGATTTTAACTTAACATAATTAATATGCTGGCTATTGCTAAAACAAAATTATCTAAAACTGCTGCCACCCACATCTCCGGCACTAAATTAAGCTATTAACCCCTAAATCGCCGTCCCCCCACATCGCCAACACTAACAAAACTTATTAACCCCTAAACTGTCGTTCCCAAACATTGCTAACACTAACTAAAACATTAACACCTAGATTTAGAGTTTTGCGGCCAAAGAGGTGCGTTAGCTACGCGTGTTTTTTTCCGCCCGCACCTTTTAAATAATGCTGGTATTTAGAGTTCTCTGAAGGGCTGCGTTAGGCTCCAAAAAGGTAGCGTTGCTTACGGTAGCGGCTAACTTGAAAAACGTGCTCGTGCACGATATCCCCATAGGAAACAATGGGGCAGTTTGAGCTGAAAAAAACTAACACCTGCAAAAAAGCAGCTGATCGGAACAGCCAATAGAATGCGAGCTCAATCTGATTGGCTGATCCAATCAGCCAATCGGATTGAACTTGAATCTGATTGGCTGATTCAATCAGCCAATCAGATTTTTCCTACCTTAATTCCGATTGGCTGATAGAATCCTATCAGCCAATCGGAATTCGAGGGACGCCATCTTGGATGACGTCATTTAAAGGAACCTTCATTCGTCGTTAGTCCGTCAGTGAGGAAGGATGGCTCCGCATCGGCTGCTTCAAGATGGACCCGCTCCGGATGGAAGAAGATAGAAGATGCCGCCTGGATGAAGACTTTGGACCCTCTGGAGGACCTCTTCTTGCCGGATAGGATGAAGACTTCGGACCCTCTGGAGGACCTCTTCTTGCCGGATAGGATGAAGACTTCGGACCCTCTTCTGGACGGACCGGTGATACCTGGCTGGGTGAAGACAAGGTAGGAAGATCTTCAGGGGCTTAGTGTTAGGTTTTTTAAGGGGGGTTTGGGTGGGTTAGATTAGGGGTATGTGGGTGGTGGGTTGTAATGTTGAGTGGGTATTGTATGTTTTTTTTTACAGGCAAAAGAGCTGATTTCTTTGGGGCATGCCCCGCAAAAAGCCCTTTTAAGGGCTGGTAAGGTAATAGAGCTGTTAACGTTTTATTTTAGAATAGGGTAGGGCATTTTTTTATTTTGGGGGGCTTTGTTATTTTTTTAGGGGGCTTAGAGTAGGTGTAATTACTTTTAAATTCTTGAAATTATTTTAATTTTTCTAATTTAGTGTTTGTTTTTGTAAATTAGTTTAGTTGATTTAATTGTAGGTAATTGTAGGTACTTGTAGTTAAGTGATTTAATTTATTTATTGATCGTGTAGTGTTAGGTTTAATTGTAACTTAGGTTAGGATTTTTTTTACAGGTTATTTTGTAATTATTTTAACTAGGTAGCTATTAAATAGTAAATAACTATTTAATAGCTATTGTACATGGTTAAAATAAATACAAAGTTGCCTGTAAAATAAATATAAATGCTAAAATAGCTACAATATAATTATTCGTTATATTGTAGCTATATTAGGGTTTATTTTACAGGTAAGTATTTAGCTTTAAATAGGATTAATTTATTTAATAAGAAATAATTTATTTCGTTAGATTTAAATTATATTTAATTTAGGGGGGTGTTAGGGTTAGGGTTAGACTTAGCTTTAGGGGTTAATACATTTATTAGAGTAGTGGCGAGGTCCGGTCGGCAGATTAGGGGTTAATACTTGAAGTTAGGTGACGGCGATGTTAGGGAGGGCAGATTAGGGGTTAATACTATTTATTATAGGGTTTGCGAGGCGGGAGTGCCGAGGTTTAGGGGTTAATACATTTATAATAGTGGCGGCGAGGTCCGGTCGGCAGATTAGGGGTTAATAAGTGTAGGTAAGGTAGCAGCGACGTTGGGGGGGCAGATTAGGGGTTAATAAATATTATGTAGGTGTTGGCGGTGTTAGTGGCAGCAGATTAGGGGTTCATAGGGATAACGTAGGTGGCGGCGGTGTGCGGTCGGCAGATTAGGGGTTCAAAAATGTTATTATAGTGACGGCGATGTGGAGGGACCTCGGTTTAGGGGTACATAGGTAGTTTATGGGTGTTAGTGTACTTTAGAGCACAGTAGTTAAGAGCTTTATAAACCTGCGTTAGTTAGCCCATAAAGCTCTTAACTCCTGACTTTTTTCTGCGGCTGGAGTTTTGTCGTTAAAGTTCTACCGCTCACTTCAGCCGAAATAGAATAAGTTACAGGTGCATTTTAAAACATATATAACATTCTTGTGTGTGCATCTAATTATTTCTTTTATAGTGATATCTTCACCTATTTCATTAATACTCCATCTTTTTATTTTAGAACTATGTGTGCATGACTTGCACGTATAGCAAGGAAAAAAGCCCACTACAGTCTTTCCCTCCATATCTATTTGCTTTTTATTCACTTTCTTTTGTTTTAGTTCACTAGGGGCCAATGTTGTTTTTAAATTCCTTGCTCTTTTAAAAATAAATGTAGGTTTGTCTGCCAACGTATCCCCTATAATATTATCCTCCTTCAATAAGTGCCAATGTCTATTAATATTTTTTTAAATCAGGTAATGGTCTGCATTGTAGTCAGTTATGAAGGGAACTTTAATTCTGTCTTCTTCAATGGTTTCTTTTACCTTACATTTTAAAAGGTTGTCCCTATCTGTTAATTTTTATTTTTCAATTGCTTGTGTAATATTTGCTTCATTGTAGCCTCTATTATTAAATTTTTCTGCTAGGGTTACTACCTGATGTTCAATATCTGCAATCCTGGAACAATTTTTCCTGATGCGTAAGCTTTGACTATATGGAATATTCTCTTTCCATAATTTGAGATGGCAGCTTTCCGCATGTACCAGGTTATTGCAGTCTACATCTTTAAAATGTGTTTGTGTTTCTAATTTTTCATCAATTATCATAATCTCTAGATCAAGAAACACAACTTTTTCTCTACTATGGTGGCACACAAACTTGAGACCATTCTCATTCTTGTTCATTTCCTCAAAATTTTATTAACTCCTGCTTGGGACCCTTCCATACTAGTAGCAGATCATCAATATAGCGCTTATAGAGCACGAGGTTTGCACCGAGGTTGTTTCTGTTGAAGAAATTTTCTTCCCAAACTTCCATAAAAAGATTTGCATAACTCGGTGCAAACCTCGTGCCCATAGCGGTTCCTTCTATTTGGAGGAAAAATTGGTTATCAAAGGAGAAATAGTTATGCTCTAATATGTATTTTATATTATTTAGAATAAATCTTCTTTGTTCTTCCTTCATATTGGGATCCCTTTCTAAAAAATGTTTTACGGCATCTATTCCTTGTTCGTGTTTGATTATAGTGTATAATGACAACACATCACATGTCGCCAATATCATATCATTACTCCATTCGATAGAATTTAGGGCATTCAAAACTTGAGTAGAGTCTTTAAGGTGTGAGCTTAACCTGGATAAAAAATGGTTGCAGAAATGTATCTATGTATTGGGACAAGTTGGCTGAGATTGAATTAATCCCAGAGACTATCGGCCTCCCAGGGGGATTTATTAGGCACTTGTGCACCTTTGGCAAAAAATAAAAGATAGGGATCCTTGGATAGTCAGTTGTTAAATACATAAATTCCTTCTCATTTAAAATTCCTTGTTCTTTACCTTTAATCAAAATTTTATCCAAAAATTGTTTTGTATCTTTTTGTCGGATCATTGGTTAGTGTTTTATATGTTTTCTCGTCATTTAGGAGTCTAGAAGCTTCTTTCATATAATTTACTGTGTCCATCACCACTATCCCCCCACCCTTGTCCGCAGGCTTTATAGTTATCTGGCAGTTAGTTTGTAATTCACTCAGAATTTCCCTTTCTTTTTTATTTGATTAAAGGTAAAGAACAAGGAATTTTAAATGAGAAGGAATTTATGTATTTAACAACTGACTATCCAAGGATCCCTATCTTTTATTTTTTGCCAAAGGTGCACAATTGCCTAATAAATCCCCCTGGGAGGCCGATAGTCTCTGGGATTAATTCAATCTCAGCCAACTTGTCCCAATACATAGATACATTTCTGCAACCATATGTATCCAGGTTAAGCTCACATCTTAAAGACTCTACTCAAGTTTTGAATGCCCTAAATTCTATCGAATGGAGTAATGATATGATATTGGCGACATGTGATGTGTTGTCATTATACACTATAATCAAACACGAACAAGGAATAGATGCCGTAAAACATTTTTTAGAAAGGGATCCCAATATGAAGGAAGAACAAAGAAGATTTATTCTAAATAATATTAAATACAAATTAGAGCATAAATATTTCTCCTTTGATAACAAATTTTTCCTCCAAATAGAAGGAACCGCTATGGGCACAAGGTTTGCACCGAGTTATGCAAATCTTTTTATGGGAGTTTGGGAAGATAATTTCTTCAACAGAAACAACCTCGGTGCAAACCTCGTGCTCTATAAGCACTATATTGATGATCTGCTACTAGTATGGAAGGGTCCCAAGCAGGAGTTAATAAAACTTTTTGAGGAAATGAACAAGAATGAGAATGGTCTCAAGTTTGTGTGCCACCATAGTAGAGAAGAAGTTGTGTTTCTTGATCTAGAGATTATGATAATTGATGAAAAATTAGAAACACAAACACATTTTAAAGATGTAGACTGCAATAACCTGGTACATGCGGAAAGCTGCCATCTCAAACTATGGAAAGAGAATATTTCATATAGTCAAAGCTTACGCATCAGGAAAAATTGTTCCAGGATTGCAGATTTTGAACATCAGGTAGTAACCTTAGCAGAAAAATTTAATAATAGAGGCTACAATGAAGCAAATATTACACAAGCAATTGAAAAAGCAAAATTAACAGATAGGGACAACCTTTTAAAATATAAGGTAAAAGAAACCATTGAAGAAGATAGAATTAAAGTTCCCTTCATAACTGACTACAATGCAGACCATTACCTGATTAAAAAAATTATTAATAGACATTGGCACTTATTGAAGGAGGATAATATTATAGGGGATACGTTGGCAAACAAACCTACATTTATTTTTAAAAGAGCAAGGAATTTTAAAACAACATTGGCCCCTAGTGAACTAAAACAAAAGAAAGTGAATAAAAAGCAAATAGATATGGAGGGAAAGAATGTTTTGGGCTTTTTTCCTTGCTATACGTGCAAGTCATGCACACATAGTTCTAAAATAAAAAGATGGAGTATTAATGAAATAGGTGAAGATATCACTATAAAAGAAATAATTAGATGCACACACAAGAATGTTATATATGTTTTAAAATGCACCTGTAACTTATTCTATTTCGGCGAGACTAAAAGATGTCTCAGGGATAGAATAAGAGAACACTTATTATATATAGAGAAAGAAAAAGAAGACACCCATTTATATAAACATTTTAAAGAAATTCACCGGAGCAACACAAGGGATTTGAAATATTGGGGTATTCACAAAATTAGAGGGCATTGGAGAGGGGGTAACATTGAAAAGAATCTCCTTATAAAAGAAGCAGAATTCATATATAAGTTTGACACCTTATATCCCAAAGGTCTGAATTCGGAATTGGACCTCTCCCCTTTTTTATTTGAATAAAAATAACTCACACACTGGTTTGAAAATAAATTTTAATTCACTATGCACTTTATTTTATACCACTTTCTAATCCTATTTAACTGCTGCTTTTAGTATGATCAATATATTTACCTACATATTTTAATATACTGATAATTTGGATGACCATTAGGTAAAGAATACAACTTTATATGTTGTTAAAGTGATTATATATTTAATGTATATTATGCTAAAACAGACAATTATCTTATACTTCCAATATGCACTTTTGAACCTATCTCTCTATAAGGATTGAAACCAAGGGAGAAGGATGCATTTATAGGTACCTCCTTAAAAAACTTTTAAAGACAAGAGAACATAATACCACCTTAAGAAAAAACACCAATTAAGATTTCCACCAATCGAAATGAAGGTTACCCCTTTAAATAAGGGGCTTTTACATCTGCCACCACTATCTTGAAAAAGCCCATAGAAGGGCGAAACGCGTCACTGTGTTGGCAGTGTTACATTTGAGACACTAAGCTTATTTCATCATTGTTTTAAAATATAACCCGGGTTATTGAAAAATCTTGAACTTTTTATTGGATGACAAGTGCAATAAATCTCTGGAGTCTGTGGTTGGAGGAAAATAAAGTATACCCACTACAGTTTGTTTTATCTCCTGCGTGCATAGCACTAAGTGCAGGATTTATCATAAGGATTTCTATAAACACAATTAGATACGGCGGACGAATTTGCCTGTTTCCCACTACCGGAACTTCTTAGGTGACGTCAGAGGCTGGAAAATCTCCGTTTAAACACGCTCGAGGAAACATACCGAGCCAAGAGCAGACCTCACCTCAAGAAGAAGAAGAAGGGTAACGTACCTAATATCTGTAAGGAGTGCATCATTGCTAAAATTAATAGAGAGAAAAATATGTGCTAATAAGCAACTTAACATACGTCTGTTTCGACATTTAGAGTATAAGAGTTATATGAAAAAACCCAATATATCTTGACTGGTTGTCTGTTGTTTGAATTCATCACTTTCTTTAACTTCATCACGAATAAGGAACTTGGTCATCTTGAATATTCTAGATTTAAGTAACACTTAAGAGAAAAAAAATTCTCCTGCAGAAATTAAGTAACAAGGTTTTTAGGAACTTTTTAGCATTTCAATCAATATATTTTTTATGCATAAATTATCTCTTTAACAATGTTTTAGAACAGGAATATAGTGACATTGTATATTTTTTGTATTTGAACTGTATGCACATTGCTTTTATTGTATTTTATCTATTGAATAACAGCAAGACGTCCCTTAAATATATTTGTTATTTTTAATATTTGGGCTAATAAATACATATTTTATGCCTCACTTTTAGTGGTGATATCTTTGGCTTTTTTAGCGCCCTCCTTTAACCTCCTCTTTTCTCCATTGCTATAATCAGACAATTATTTGGGATATTGTCTATAAAGGAGGTGTTTGATATCAGTTGTCCTAGCGCGTCTTAAATTCCTCTTATTAAAGGGACAGTCTAGGCCAAAATAAACTTTCATGATTCAGATAGAGCATGCAATTTTAAACAATTTTGCAATTTACTTTTATCACCAATTTTGCTTTGTTCTCTTGGTATTCTTAGTTGAAAGCTTAACCTAGGAGGTTCATATGCTAATTTCTTAGACCTTGAAGCCCACCTCTTTCAGATTGCATTTTAACAGTTTTTCGCCACTAGAGGGTGTTAGTTCACATATTTCATATAGATAACACTGTGCTCGTGCACGTGAAGTAATCTGGGAGCAGGCACTGATTGGCTAGACTGCAAGTCTGTCAAAAGAACTGAAAAAAGGGGCAGTTTGCAGAGGCTTAGATACAAGATAATCACAGAGGTTAAAAGTATATTATTATAATTGTGTTGGTTATGCAAAACTGGGAAATGGGTAATAAAGGGATTATCTATCTTTTAAAACAATAAAAATTCTGGTGTAGACTGTCCCTTTAACACTGAAAGTAGCTACACTGCTGTAAAGATTTTTTGAAACAATACACGTTGCTAAGTGACCAGTGTGTATTGACGTGATCTCGCTACATTTCTGCATGTTTGTGCAACTATGTCTGAGCTACTATGTGTCAGATGTAAAGTGTTACGGGAATATTATTACCACTTGACAAAACTGTGAATAGGGAAATGTATCAGTTATACCCAATAAGCAACAGTGTGTCCCAATTATCTACATTTTAAATATCTCACTCAAAAATAGTGTAAAGAAAAAAGGGAGAACAAATAAATGGGGTGTATCCTATCGCCCAAATGAATGTATAAATATAGATCTAAAGCCTACTATAAACTAGCGTGACACTTCACAAAAGTAGGGGATGGAATAGTGCATAAAATAATTTAGTGAGTGTCATTTATACTAAATATGTGTAATTAGAATGTGAATGTATTTAGAAATATACTAGTGAATCGGCACATCAATATATGATGAGTGAGTACAATGGATATATCAAACCATTTCCCTAAATTACATTGATGTTGATGACATAATAATCAACAACAAAGTGTTTGTTAAAACAACTACATAATAGAATATATATATATATATATATATATATATATATATATATATATATATATATATATATATATATATATATATATATATATGTGGGCAAAAATACCTTTGATCATATTAAAGGTGAAAAACTCATTCTACCCCATGTCACATAACTAGAATTGAACTCAACATGAGATGTTGAGGTGCAATCAATTTAAACTATTGAAGAATATAAAGGATACCACGTGATTAAACCAATGTGTGACACTACCCACATAGGAGGGCTAACAGGTATTAAAAACATATTAACACTGAGAATTAAAATAAATAAAAACAAGCATTTGAAAGTAATTGGGGAATCCTTTTTATATACAGCTGCTTTGTGTAACTTTCTCAGCGCTGAGGTTTCTATTGTATTACATGTATGAATAAATAGAACATATTCTGTTATGTGCAGAACATTGGAATGTGAAATATTCATATTTTCATGTCAGTTTAGTGCAAAGAAGACTATGGGTTTGCGCAAGACTGGGGTGTTAGTTTTTCCCCCAACTTTTTTGTCTCCATTGATTTGGGGGACTATGGGGGAATACGTGAGCATGCACGCAATATTGTAACAACCCGATGAGTGCAAAAAGCTTACTTTTAGCTCAAAATGCTCAAGCAGAAGTGTAAAAAGAAAATGTTGGAGTTCCCTGTCCCTTTAATAAAACTTTTGCTTTTAGGGATAAACTAATTAAACTGAATTTGCAGTTTTTTTGGCTATGCGGAGAAGATTCGCAAGAGCGAGCCTGCAACCACATTGTAGCAGCAGAAACTGCTCCTTTTTCCTCTCTGCCAGGTCAGAGGTCGTGAGATCAGTTGCCTCAACACTCGCTCGTTCAGGGTGATTGACATGCCGTGCTCTTGTGCAATTTGTTGCACAGGAGCGGGGGGACAGCATTGCACAAGAAACCTCTTGTGCAATATTTAATTTTGCCATGCGATACAACTTTGCAGGTGACAATTGCCAGAGAACCTGTCTGCCTGCAATGATGATACATTTTGTCCTTAATGTCCTTTTATCTTATTTCTCCTGTTAAGTGTGGTCAGTCCACGGGTCATCATTACTTCTGGGATATTATCTCCTCCCCTACAGGAAGTGCAAGAGGATTCACCCAGCAGAGCTGCTATATAGCTCCTCCCCTCTACGTCACCTCCAGTCATTCTCTTGCACCCAACGAATAGATAGGATGTGTGAGAGGACTGTGGTGATTTTAATTAGTTTATTACCTTCAATCAAAAGTTTGTTATTTTATAATAGCACCGGAGTGTGTTATTCATTCTCTGGTAGAATTTGAAGAAGAATCTACCTGAGTTTTTTCTATGATTTTAGCCGGAGTAGTTAAGATCATATTGCTGTTTCTCGGCCATCTGAGGAGAGGTAAACTTCAGATCAGGGGACAGCGGGCAGATTAATCTGCAAAGAGGTATGTAGCAGTTTATTATTTTCTGACATGGAATTGATGAGAAAATCCTGCCATACCGTTATAATGTAAACTCAGCCTTAAATACAGTAGATGTATCTGGTATCAGGCTGTCATGTATGTATATTTTACACTTCAGTATTCTGGGGAATGGTACTTCACTGGATTTATACTGTATGCATAGACTTAACCTAATTTGCAGGGACTTGCAATAGGTTTTTAAATAACAATTAATTTATTGAGGTTAAACGTTTTTTTGCTGGCATGTAAAATCGTTTATTTCTCTGAGGTACTGGGTGAAAAAATGTTTTGGGCACTGTTTTTTCCACTTGGCAATAGTTTTGTTTAAATTTAAACAGTTTACTGATCTCTCTCACTGTTATGTGTGAGGGGGAGGGGCCATTTTTGGCGCTTTTACTACGCATCAAAAAACTCAGTCAGAGGTTCATTTTCTTCCTGCATGATCCGGTTCATCTCTACAGAACTCAGGGATCTTCAAAGCTTGTTTTGAGGGAGGTAATCATTCACAGCAGAGCTGTGAAGATTGTAGTTGACTGTGATAAAAAACGTTTATTTGTGTATTTTTTCTGCTGTCAGGGTTAGTTATCCTTTGCTAATGGGAACAATCCTTTGCTAAAATTGTATATTTCTTACAAAGATTTGATGCTATAATTTATTTATTTCAACTGTCATAATTTTTTCTGTGCTTCTTATAGGCACAGTTCGTTTTCATATTATTGTAAATTACTTGAAAAGCATTTCCAAGTTGCTAGTTAATTGCTAGTGTGTTAAACATGTCTGATTCAGAGGAAGATACATGTGCTATATGTGCTAATGCCAAAGTGGAGCCCAATAGAAATTTATGTACTAACTGTATTGATGCTACTTTAAATAAAAGTCAATCTGTACAAATTGAACATATTTCACCAAACAACGAGGGGAGAGTTATGCCGACTAACTCGCCTCACGTGTCAGTACCTGCATCTCCCGCTCGGGAGGTGCGTGATATTGTAGCGCCGAGTACATCTGGGCGGCCATTACAAATCACATTACAGGATATGGCTACTGTTATGACTGAAGTTTTGGCTAAATTACCAGAACTGAGAGGTAAGCGTGATCACTCTGGGGTGAGAACAGAGTGCGCTGATAATATTAGGGCCATGTCAGACACTGCGTCACAGGTGGCAGAACATGAGGACGGAGAACTTCATTCTGTGGGTGACGGTTCTGATCCAAACAGACTGGATTCAGATATTTCAAATTTTAAATTTAAGCTGGAAAACCTCCGTGTATTACTAGGGGAGGTATTAGCGGCTCTGAATGATTGTAACACAGTTGCAATACCAGAGAAAATGTGTAGGTTGGACAGATATTTTGCGGTACCGGCGAGTACTGATGTTTTTCCTATACCTAAGAGATTTACTGAAATTGTTACTAAGGAGTGGGATAGACCCGGTGTGCCGTTCTCACCCCCTCCGATATTTAGAAAAATGTTTCCAATAGACGCCACCACACGGGACTTATGGCAAACGGTCCCTAAGGTGGAGGGAGCAGTTTCTACTTTAGCTAAGCGTACCACTATCCCGGTGGAGGATAGCTGTGCTTTTTCAGATCCAATGGATAAAAAATTAGAGGCTTACCTTAAGAAAATGTTTGTTCAACAAGGTTTTATATTGCAACCTCTTGCATGTATTGCGCCTGTCACGGCTGCAGCAGCATTTTGGTTTGAGTCTCTGGAAGAGACACTTGAATCATCTACACTAGATGAGATTACACACAAACTTAAAGCCCTTAAGTTAGCTAACTCATTTATTTCAGAGGCCGTAGTACATTTAACTAAACTTACGGCTAAGAATTCCGGATTCGCCATTCAGGCACGCAGAGCACTGTGGCTAAAATCCTGGTCAGCTGATGTTACTTCTAAATCTAAATTGCTTAATATACCTTTCAAAGGGCAGACCTTATTCGGGCCCGGGTTGAAAGAGATTATCGCTGACATTACAGGAGGTAAAGGCCATGCCCTGCCTCAGGACAAAGCCAAAGCTAAGGCTAGACAGTCTAATTTTCGTTCCTTTCGTAATTTCAAAGCAGGAACAGCATCAACTTCCTCTGCACCAAAACAGGAAGGAGCTGTTGCTCGCTACAGACAAGGCTGGAAACCTAACCAGTCCTGGAACAAGGGCAAGCAGACCAGGAAACCTGCTGCTGCCCCTAAGACAGCATGAATCGAGGGCCCCCGATCCGGGACCGGATCTAGTGGGGGGCAGACTTTGTCTCTTCGCACAGGCTTGGGCAAGAGATGTTCAGGATCCCTGGGCGTTAGAGATCATATCTCAGGGATACCTTCTGGACTTCAAATCCTCTCCCCCAAGAGGGAGATTTCATCTGTCAAGGTTGTCAACAAACCAAACAAAGAAGGAAGCGTTTCTACACTGCGTACAAGATCTTTTATTAATGGGAGTGATCCATCCAGTTCCGCGGTCGGAACAAGGACAAGGGTTTTACTCAAATCTGTTTGTAGTTCCCAAGAAAGAGGGAACTTTCAGGCCAATCTTGGATTTAAAGATCCTAAACAAATTCCTAAGAGTTCCATCGTTCAAGATGGAAACTATTCGAACAATTTTGCCCATGATCCAGGAGGGTCAGTACATGACCACAGTGGATTTAAAGGATGCTTACCTTCACATACCGATTCACAGAAATCATTACCGGTATCTAAGGTTTGCCTTTCTAGACAGGCATTACCAGTTTGTAGCTCTTCCATTCGGATTGGCTACGGCTCCAAGAATCTTCACAAAGGTTCTGGGTACTCTTCTGGCGGTACTAAGACCGCGAGGAATTTCGGTAGCTCCGTACCTAGACGACATTCTGATACAAGCTTCAAGCTTTCAAACTGCCAAGTCTCATACAGAGTTAGTACTGGCATTTCTAAGGTCGCATGGATGGAAGGTGAACGAAAAGAAGAGTTCTCTCTTTCCACTCACAAGAGTTCCCTTCTTGGGGACTCTGATAGATTCTGTAGAAATGAAGATTTACCTGACAGAAGACAGGTTAACAAAGCTTCAAAATGCATGCCGTGTCCTTCATTCCATTCAACACCCGTCAGTAGCTCAATGCATGGAGGTGATCGGATTAATGGTAGCGGCAATGGACATAGTCCCCTTTGCACGCCTACATCTCAGACCGCTGCAATTGTGCATGCTAAGTCAGTGGAATGGGAATTACTCAGATTTGTCCCCCACTCTGAATCTGAATCAAGAGACCAGAAATTCTCTTCTATGGTGGCTTTCTCGGCCACATCTGTCCAGGGGGATGCCATTCAGCAGGCCAGACTGGACAATTGTAACAACAGACGCCAGCCTACTAGGTTGGGGCGCTGTCTGGAATTCTCTGAAGGCTCAGGGACTATGGAATCAGGAGGAGAGTCTCCTTCCAATAAACATTCTGGAATTGAGAGCAGTTCTCAATGCCCTTCTGGCTTGGCCCCAGTTAACAACTCGGGGGTTCATCAGATTTCAGTCGGACAACATCACGACTGTAGCTTACATCAACCATCAGGGAGGGACAAGAAGCTCCCTAGCAATGATGGAAGTATCAAAGATAATTCGCTGGGCAGAGTCTCACTCTTGCCACCTGTCTGCAATCCACATCCCGGGAGTGGAGAACTGGGAGGCGGATTTCTTAAGTCGTCAGACTTTTCATCCGGGGGAGTGGGAACTTCATCCGGAGGTCTTTGCCCAAATACTTCGACGTTGGGGCAAACCAGAGATAGATCTCATGGCGTCTCGTCAGAACGCCAAGCTTCCTCGCTACGGGTCCAGATCCAGGGATCCGGGAGCGGTTCTGATAGATGCTCTGACAGCACCTTGGACCTTCAAGATGGCTTATGTGTTTCCACCCTTCCCGATGCTTCCTCGATTGATTGCCAGAATCAAACAGGAGAGAGCATCAGTGATTCTAATAGCACCTGCATGGCCACGCAGGACTTGGTATGCAGATCTAGTGGACATGTCATCCTGTCCGCCTTGGTCTCTACCTCTGAAACAGGACCTTCTGATCCAGGGTCCATTCAAACATCAAAATCTAACTTCTCTGAAGCTGACTGCTTGGAAATTGAACGCTTGATTTTATCAAAACGTGGGTTTTCTGAGCCAGTTATTGATACCTTAATACAGGCTAGGAAGCCTGTTACCAGAAGGATTTACCATAAAATATGGCGTAAATACTTATATTGGTGCGAATCCAAGAGTTACTCATGGAGTAAGGTTAGGATTCCAAGGATATTGTCTTTTCTACAAGAAGGTTTGGAAAAGGGTTTATCCGCTAGTTCCTTAAAGGGACAGATTTCAGCTCTGTCCATTCTTTTACACAAACGTCTGTCAGAAGTTCCGGAAGTTCAAGCTTTTTGTCAGGCTTTAGCTAGGATCAAGCCTGTGTTTAAAACTGTTGCTCCGCCATGGAGTTTGAACTTAGTTCTTAATGTTTTACAGGGGGTTCCGTTTGAACCCCTTCATTCCATTGATATCAAGTTGTTATCTTGGAAAGTTCTGTTTTTAATGGCTATTTCCTCGGCTCGAAGAGTCTCTGAGTTATCTGCCTTACATTGTGATTCTCCTTATCTGATTTTTCATTCAGACAAGGTAGTTCTGCGTACTAAACCTGGGTTCCTACCTAAGGTGGTCACTAACAGGAATATCAATCAAGAGATTGTTGTTCCATCTTTGTGTCCTAATCCTTCCTCGAAGAAGGAACGTCTGCTACACAATCTAGATGTAGTCCGTGCCTTGAAATTTTATCTACAGGCAACTAAGGATTTTCGTCAAACGTCTTCCCTGTTTGTCGTTTATTCTGGCCAGAGGAGAGGTCAAAAAGCTTCGGCTACCTCTCTCTCTTTTTGGCTTCGTAGCATGATACGATTAGTCTATGAGACTGCTGGACAGCAGCCTCCTGAAAGAATTACAGCTCATTCTACTAGAGCTGTGGCTTCCACTTGGGCCTTTAAGAATGAGGCTTCTGTTGAACAGATTTGCAAGGCTGCAACTTGGTCTTCTCTTCATACTTTTTCCAAATTTTACAAATTTGACACTTTTGCTTCTTCGGAGGCTGTTTTTGGGAGAAAGGTTCTTCAGGCAGTGGTTCCCTCCGTATAAAGAGCCTGCCTGTCCCTCCCGTCATCCGTGTACTTTTGCTTTGGTATTGGTATCCCAGAAGTAATGATGACCCGTGGACTGACCACACTTAACAGGAGAAAACAAAATTTATGCTTACCTGATAAATTCATTTCTCCTGTAGTGTGGTCAGTCCACGGCCCGCCCTGTTTTTTTATGGCAGGCTAAAAAATTTTGGGATTATACTCCAGTCACCACTACACCCTTGGGCTTCTCCTTTCTCTTTGGTCCTTTGGTCGAATGACTGGAGGTGACGTAGAGGGGAGGAGCTATATAGCAGCTCTGCTGGGTGAATCCTCTTGCACTTCCTGTAGGGGAGGAGATAATATCCCAGAAGTAATGATGACCCGTGGACTGACCACACTACAGGAGAAATGAATTTATCAGGTAAGCATAAATTTTGTTTACATGCACATGATATGTTTCAAAACTGAACAATAAGAAAGTTACAAGTATTAACATGAAACACTGTATTTGCCAGATACTAACACCAGCCTCATGTGTATTCTAAGATGAAAAGAACTTGTAGTAGATAATAGCTTTCAGTGAGACAATGAACCTAAATTATAGTTACTGACATTTAGTTATAGCTGATTAGATATAAATGTTTAATAGAATAATGTTTGGTTCAGCTAATCAAAGAAGACTCTGTGGTACCAATGTCTAACATAGATAAATGTATATTTATTCAACACATTAATGGCTTTTTCCACTGTGACACTAGCAGTTAGACAATCTATAAAGTAGAGTTCACCCCTGCCTAGCAACCACTAGGTAAAACAGTGATCAATTTAATAGAAACAAAATGTTCAACCCCTTGAAACCAAAGCATTATTACATTGCATCATCACCTCAGAACAAACCCTCCATGTAAATAATCTCTAACAATGTATGCAATAATTCTATCAATATGTGTATCAATAATGATGGCATGTAACTGTTATGTCTTATTTTAGTACATAGTTTTAGTTGATCATTTCTAGATTGGTCAGCAGTGTAAACCCCAGTGCAACAAAGGGCATGCAAAATGGTAACAAAGTGGCACCCCGAAGTGGAGCCAGGTAATCTGTGTCTGATTTTACGCCCTATCAGATGCCAGTTATGTTAAAACTCTCTGTATCATTAATTCCTAGGTATGCATGGTCATGAAATATCAAAATAAAACTAAAGGATTACATGTTACACCTGTTAGCCTTCACAAAATGTAGGTAAATGAGTAGAGCGGCAGTATTATGTTCTATTATACTATATAGTATACTTAATCACATAAACACATATTTGTGTATTGCTATAAAAAAACTCAAAACACACAAATTATCCCTCACCAACCACACAAAATCTTTGGAGCATTCTTTAGATTTTAGGTTTCCCCCTTCACATCCAGTGCCCTGCATAGCAAGATAAAGAGCTAGTAAGCTAAACTTTTTATAAAATTCTTTGATATTCTTTGCTGACACGACTTCTTAGATAATCTCAGCACAGCAGAAAGTTTAAGATCATAGGGCCCTTGGGGGCCTGATTCTCTTAAAGGGACAGGAAATTTCAAAAAATTTCTTTCATGATTTAAAACCTGCTAAACCAATCGTAATTCCGCCCTTGTAGGACAACCTATCCCTTCCAGGCAGCAATATTATAAATACTAGATTTTACTAAGGACATAAATTATCTGTGTATCTCACTGCTAAAGAAGCCCCCTCCTTTTCACTAAAATACCTCTCTGACTCCAGACATATTTTTTATGATCTAGGAATATTGGATTTTAATCTCCACAGTGTTTTGATGGCAGGAGCATGTTGGTGAAGCTGGTAGAGAGACAGTTATATAATTATATATTTCCGTGTTGCTTTTGTTCTTCTGTAGTTGTTCATCATTTCTATTAAGGATCTTTGTATCTCTATGTATTTATTTAGATGTTATATTTTATTTCTTCAGCAGTTCAGCAGGAGGAAGATGATTTAGCATAACATTAATTTAGCCTTTTTTAAAAGACTTATTAAAACAGTTGTACCTCTATTTGCCAAACCAGTTTGTCAACCTGCATTTCAAATTGTTAGCCTGCATTTTTACATTTGACTCATTGGCATTAGATACACAAAAGTGAAAACTCTGTTTTGTGAAAAAATTCCTTAGCTGTGTACTTGTAAAACAAGAGATAAAATCAGATATGTCAAATGCAACCAAGGCACTTTGGGGCCGATTTATCAAAGCTTCAACTGATAATACGATGGAAATCGCTTGAATCTCACATCAAATTTGATGCAAATTGAATCTGCCGTAATTAACAAAGCATCAACATCGTCAAATGTTTAAATGTGTGATGTAATATACGGTCCCGCAATCTCAATCCGACGCAGATCGATGCTTGCGTCATTCCAGATGTTTTAAATTCACATTCGACTCTATTTGACCCTCTTCTCAATTTATCAAACATTCAACAGGTATGCTCACGTTTTTCCCACCGCAGCGTACTTATCGTTAGAACCACCACCCTTGAGGCCGTGAATGCCATATAATATTTATGTAAATTAGAAAGTTGATTACAATTGTATACTCTTTCTAAATCACACAGACAACAAATATGCATGTTCAGTATTAAAATAATATGTTAAATAATAATATTATAATCACATGTAATTTCAAGGGACAGATTCATTTCAAAAGTAGTTTTAATGACAGGTAATGTCTGTCTGGCAGCAGAACTAGTAGATATAGGGATACAAATGAAAAAAAAAATTAAATACTATAGCTAACTTCCTTTTTTTTATCAATCTAATTTCACCATGTTTAACGCATGTAATATAAATCCCACTGCATTTCACACAAAATTTAACGCAATACTTCTGTCAGGGTGCCAGGAATCAGACTGAGACGAGAAGTGCAAAAATAATCACACCTTTATTAATAGCAAAAAATAATAAAAAGTCCACAAGTCAAATAACAAGCCAGGAGTCAAAACCAGAGTTGGTAGTCAGACGAGCCAAGTCAGGAGCCAAAGCGAATAGTCAGACGAGCCGGAATCGGGAACAAGGAAAACAGCAGAGTCTGGAACAAGCCAGGGATCAGGAACCAGGAAGGATGTCAGGCAGCCAAGTAATATACAGGAACTCTCACAAACAGGTCTGAGACAACGCAAAGGCAAAGCATACTGAACAGAGGCCCTTTAAATAATAAGTGATGACATCACAATTCTGAGACTGCATCCTGTCTCACATGGATGATGCACACCAGTCTGGCCATAAAAGGAAGTGCAGGAAATGAGCAGCATCCCCCACAATGCACCATAGTCAGGAAGAGAGGTGAGTAAAATGGCTGCCAGCAGCACATGACAAAAACAACAGGGAAAAAACCCTGACAGGACCCTCCCCTCAACGACCCCTCCCCCGCGGGAGGACAAAAGGCTTATTTAGGAAACAGGCATGGAAGGCACAGAGGAGGGCGGGAGCATGAACATCAGAGGAGGGAACCCAAGAACGCTCTTCTGGACTGTAGCCCCTCCAGTGAACCAAATACTGTACACGGCCCCTGAACATACGAGAGTCAATAATGCTGCTGACCTCATACTCCTCATGGTTGTCAACAAAGATAGGACGGGGACGAGGCAACACAGTGGTAAACCAATTACAAACCAATGGTTTCAAGAGGGAGACATGAAAAATATTGCAGATGCGCATAGCAGGAGGAAGGTCAAGAGCGTATGCCACAGGATTAACCTGCCGGAGAATTCGAAAAGGACCAATTTATTGGAAGGCACATGAAGGTTCAAGTTGCGGGAGGACAGCCAAACTCTCTAACCAACCTGGTAGGAAGGTGCGGGCAGACGCCTACGATCAGCCTGGAACTTTTGGCGCTGCATAGAACGATGAAGGCAATCTTGAATCTGCACCCACGTGGAACGGAGTTGCCGGAGATGCTCCTCCAAAGCCGGAATACCCATAATTCGCCATGAACGGGGATAACTTGGAGGAAGCATTAATAGCACTATTACTAGCAAACTCTGCCCAAGGTAACAGTTCAGACCAATTGTTGTGGTGATCTGAGACATAGCAACGGAGGAACGGTTCCAGAGCTTGATTAGACCATTCCGCAGCCCCATTGGATTGAGGGTCATATGCCGAGGAGAAGGAAAGCTGGATCCCCATTTGAGCACAAAAGGAATGCCAAAATCTGCAGACAAACTGGCTACCCCGGTCCGACACTATCTCCTTGGGTAACCCATGTAAACGGAAGACATCCCGGGCAAAAATTGAAGCAAGCTCCTGAGCGGTAGGCAACTACTTCAAGGGAATGCATTTTAGAAAAACGGTCAACCACCATAAGGATAACAGTATTGCCATTGGAAACAGGGAGCTCGACAATGAAGTCCATGGAAAGATGTGTCCAAGGACGCTCACCATTAGCAATAGGTTGAAGAAGACCCACAGGAAGACGTCGAGGAGTCTTATTCTGTGCACAAACCCAGCAGAAGGCAACATACGCAGCAACATCAGAGCGAAGACCTGGCCACCAGAATTGTTGAGTGACAGACCAAATCATTTGGTTCTTGCCTGGGTGACCTGCGGCTTTAGGATAGTGGTAAGTGTGCAAAAGTTTAGTTTGAAGATTCTCAGAAACAAAACACTTACCACTAGGTTTCTCAGGAGGTGCATTGATTTGTGCAGCCAGGATCTCCTCCCCCAAGGGAGAAGTCAAATTAGTACGTATGGTAGCCAAAATATGGTGAGGCGGTATAACAGGAGTAGGTACAGACTCCTCCTTGGACAGAGGTGAAAATTGTCGATAGATAAGTTAAATTCTTTTGGTCAGTAAGAATGAGCACTGGCACGCTAGTACCCTTGAGAAGATGCCTCCATTCCTTAAGTGCCAAAATTATGGCCAGTAATTGCCTGTCGCGAATTTCATAATTGCACTCCGCTGGAGACAATTTCTTAGAGAAGAAACCACACGGATGCAAGGAACCGTCAGGCTTAGGATGTTGAGACAAGAGGGCACCTACTGCAGTCTCAGATGCATCAACCTCAAAAACGAAAGGCAGGACAGGGTTAGGATGAGCCAGAACTGGAGCGGCAGCAAAGGCAGTCTTAAGACTATCAAAGGCCTTAATGGCAGTAGGTGACCAACGGAGTGGATCATTCTCTTTACGGGTCATGTCTGTGATAGGTTTGACCAAGGAAGAAAAGTTTTTAATAAACTTTCTATAGTAATTGGCGAACCCCAAAAAAGTTGAATAGACCGAAGACCAATTGGGCGAGGCCACTGCAGAACTGCAGATAACTTGTCAGGATCCATGGAGAACCTTGCAACGGAGATAACATAACCTAGGAAGGTTACTTGAGTCTGATGGAACTCACATTTCTCGAGTTTACAAAACAGGCCATTCTCACGTAGCCTCTGAAGAACCCGTGTAACATCAGAACGATGAGCCTCAAGTGTGGGTGAGTGTATTAGGATGTTGTCTAAGTACACCACAACACACTGTTGCAACATATCACATAGGACATCATTAATAAATTCCTGAAAAACAGCAGGAGCATTACATAGGCCAAAGGGCATTACAAGATACTCATAATGCCCGCTCCTGGTGTTAAATGCTGTTTTCCATTTGTGGTCCTCCTTAATCCTAACGAGATTGTACGCTCCTCTCAAATCAAGTTTAATAAAGACCGTAGCTCCCTTGAGGCAGTCAAAGAGTTCCGTAATAAGCGGAATAGGGTAAGTATTCTTAATGGTAAGACGATTAAGACCCCTATAATCGATACATGGTCTTAACTCGCAAAACACTTTTTCTTCACAAAGAAGAAGCCAGCCCCTGCAGGAGAGCAGGATTTGGGGATGATCCCCCGCGACAAAGCATTGGCAACATACTCCTCCATAGCACAATTCTCCACAACAGACAGAGGATACACCCGGCCCGAGGAGGAATGGCTCCGGGTTGCAGGTCTATGGCACAATCGTAAGACCGGTGAGGAGGTAACCTTGTCAAACACGTCTAGGAACTCTCGGTACTCCTCTGGCAATTGAGATACAGAAGAAGTGCACAAGACTTTAACTGGTTTCTGAAGACAAGTGGAAATACATTGCGGGGACCACGACAAAATTTCAGACCTGCACCAGTTGAGACTGGGATTGTGCTTTTGGAGCCAGGGATAACCCAGAACAACCGGAAAATGCGGAGAGTTTATCACCTGGAACTGGAGGGTTTCAAAATGAAGAGCCCCAACAGCCATGGACAACGGAGCAGTTTTGTGAGCAACGAGTGCGGGCTGAAGGGGCCTGCCATCAATGGCCTCAATAGCAAGCGGAGTGGACTGAGGCAAAACAGGAATGGAGTGCTTTGATACAAAAGCACTGTCAATGAAATAGCCCACAGCACCGGCGTCAATAAGAGCCTGAGTGACTATGGAGGAGTCAACCCAGGAAATGACAACCGTGACCAAAGGCTTCTCCTTAAGCGGTTCCGGGGATGAGGATAAACCACCCAAGGTCTGCCCCCGACAGGACCTTAGGTGTGAGCATTTCCCGGCCATGTAGGACAAGACTTCAAAAGGTGACCCTGTAACCCACAATAGAGGCAGAGCCCCTCCCTCCTCCTAAAGGCCCTCTCCGCCGCGGAGAGTTGCGTGAATCCCAACTGCAATGGCTCAGCAGTACCTGGTGATTCGGGACCAGGAGGCATGGGAGGAGAGGGAGGCATGGATGGGAATGAACACGTAGGAGACAATGGAACAGGAGGCTTCCACAAGCGCCTCTCTCTGAGTCTGATGTCAATTAGGATAAAAAAAAGACACCAATGCCTCGAGATCCTCTGGGAAATCTCTGGCAGCAACTTCGTCTTTAATCGCATCAGAGAGCCCATGAAAGAAGGCAGCAACAAGGGCTTCATTGTTCCAACCTACCTCTGTGGCAAGTGTATGGAACTCAATAGCATACTGAGCAACAGATCTTGTACCTTGCTGAATGGACATGAGTCGTTTAGCAGCAGAGGAGGAGCGAGCTGGAACATCAAATACCCTTCGAAAGGAGGCCACAAATTCAGGGTAATTTGAAATCACAGGTTTATTAGTCTCCCACAAGGGATTAGCCCAGGCAAGAGCTGTGTCAGAGAGTAACAAGATGAGAAATCCCACCTTAGCTCTGTCAGAGGGAAACGCCTGAGGTAACATCTCAAAGCAAATGCTCACCTGGTTCAAAAACCCTCTGCACTGAATAGGATCGCCTCCATATCGCTGAGGTAGAGGTGCAGAACCGGACATGCTCCTGGTAGGCATAGGTGCAGCAGCGGAAACAGGAGCAGCCATAACTTGCGGGACACTGTGGTCCAAATGTGCAGTGCGAGTCAGCAGGGTTTGCAGGGCTAGTGCAAATTGATTCAAGCGGTGATCCTGTTCATCCATCCTGGAAATGATGGCAGGTAAAGGTGGATTATTAGCACCATCAGGAATCATGGCATTTGCATAATGTCAGGGTGCCAGGAATCAAACTGAGACGAGAAGTGCAAAAATAATCACACCTTTATCAATAGCAAAAAATAATAAAAAGACCACAAGTCAAATAACAAGCCAGGAGTCAAAACCAGAGCTGGTAGTCAGAAGAGCCGAGTCAGGAGCCAAAGCAAATAGTCAGATGAGCCGGAATCAGGAACAAGGAAAACAGCAGAGTCAGGAACAAGCCAGGGATCAGGGACCAGGAAGGACGTCAGGCAGCCAGGTAATACACTGGAACTTTTACAAACAGGTCTGAGACAACGCAAAGGCAAAGCATACTGAACAAAGGCCCTTTAAATAATAAGTGATGACATCACAATTCTGAGACTGCATCCTGTCTCACATGGATGATGCACACCAGTGTGGCCATAAAAGGAAGTGCAGGAAATGAGCAGCATCCCCCACAATGCACCATAGTCAGGAAGAGAGGTGAGTAAAATGGCTGCCAGCAGCACATGGCAAACACAACAGGGAAAAAATCCTGACAACATTGCACCAAATTGGAAGCAATATTCGAACTCCTAAACAACCCACAAACTAGTGAACATTTTCACCACTTTTGTTTGGGAAATACAAAGTTGAAAGGTTATTTTTTTTAGACGATTTCATGATTGCCATGTCTGCAATTAAACAGTTCTAGCCACTTGAAAAAATTAAATATGGTACACAAAGCACACATTTGTAGAAAGTACACCCTTAGGCATATCAAATGAGGGGCTACATATATCTCTAGCACATAATTGAGGTGCGCAAAAATTAATGGAATATGGTGCTTTGCATAAAAAATATATTTTCTTTAAGATACAAATTGGAGGGGTCTCTGTATATTCGAGACATTTTATTTCATCTGATTTGATGCTGCTTTTAAGATGTGCACTAAACGTGTTCCAAACATTATCAAGCCAGAATTTCACTCTTTGTCCATCCATCATTTTGGTTGAACTCTAACGATGAGAGATGGGAATTTTGCATTTTTGCGGCAGAGTTTTTCACTTAAAAATAACCAGTGTTTTCAGTTTTGTGTCATCAGTCATGCAGGACAGAATGACTGTGAAGTGAGTTTTCTTATGACCGGTTTCCTGCTGACGCTACAAAATTCAAATTAACACCAACCTCACCAGACTTCTTGAGTTGCAATGTTTGGAGACATATAGCATATATAATATAAAGTTTATTCCAGTTTTGGATATTACATTACAGAGATCAGATTACCGTTCTGTACACAGACTGCTGAAATTTTCTTTAATTACAGTAAACTGTTAAAAATGAATTTGAAGGGGGGCGGAGCCAGCACTGAAACTGAGCGGTCGCAAGCTTGCATAGCTCCGGCTATTTCTTACTTATAAATACACATTTGACCGCTTAGTTCAGTTCAAATTACATGAAACACAAGGCATTTCCAGATAGCGAGATTTTACATAATGGCGGCAAGTAATCTAGCGGAACAAGATTGGCCCAAAATGGAACTTCTGAGCCTTACCTTTTTAGAGGCATTGCACAACCTATTGTATGATCATTTTTCTAGTCTCGAGAGGAGCATAATGACGGTGCAGGAAGGTACTGTGAGTACTGATATGCAACATAATATACAGCGTACTTTGCCGATAGTGCTTGAAACCGCTCCAGACCTGAAGCCTAAGGAAGGACCGATTGATTGGGTAATAGCTGAATCGGCTCAACCCGAACCTGTGCAGGTTGTGACTGGAGCTACATTGTGGGGAATCGCTTTTAACTTGAATTTGCAGCGACAGCCGACTACGGCCGACAAAACTATATATGTCAGGCAACAGGGGCATAGAGGAGACAGCATGGTGTCCACCACGAGGTCTTATGTTCCGGTACACCTGAAAGCGACGAGTCCCAATATACAGATTGAGCATGTCTGGAAGGCCTTACATCTGGAAGGAAAGCCGCGATTTTGTGAATGTATACGGGTAGATGCCTTAGCTTTCATACTTGTTGATAAGGGGCGAAGTGGGCCGCAAGTAACGTTGCTATCTTCCCCTTTTGGAGTACTTGCTCCCCTGTTCCTCCCAAAGAGTCGCAGATCTACAGACTATTTTGGAGTAATTCTTTGCCGAACTGCCAACATCCAGAGGATACATACATTTGCTTCACAAACATGGAAAAAGGTGAGGGTTAGAACTCTGGGCATCTACGTGACTGAAGTGGGTCAAATATGGCATTAGATTGTAACTCACGCAGTCCATAAGTTAACTCTGCTACTACACCTCCAGTTAGATTCGTCTTACCTTTTCTACTACACTCCTTTGTGAGGAGATTACTACAAGGATCGCTATTTACCTACAACTCTGACTCTCGAAAAACACAGTATTGTCCCTGTAATTTCTATGAGGTTTTAATGGGGGAGGCAGTCATTCCCATTTTAGTGATGTTATCTTTGTCATTTTATTTATATAAGTTATGCATCAACCTAGTTAAATGTTTTATAAAAGTATAAGGATGACTGGGAGCCCATACATAAGTAATATGCTTCTGGTTTCGAGTGGGGCTATTAGTTCTTATTTCAGGCAGTTGCTATGCATGTCATGTTCTTGTTAAATGAGCCAGTTACAGCAATTTTGACCATGCTAGTCTGCATTAACATAGTTTTAGCTACTCCGCTCAGTTTTGTTGTCCTATGAATCTTGCAATCACAACCTGATTAAAAAATGTAGTCTTCTGGTTTTACCTATAATCAGAATTATAACTAGCAGTTTAGTACTACACATTTGTTAATACATAGAATGTAAGGGGATTCTATTAATGTATCTAGATGACTGTACTGTTTGTTGGGTTTATGGGCACATCCTTAACTTACTAGACTTTATTTAACCAGTATACCTCCAGTCTTAATCACTATATTACAATGCATATGCAATATGTTGGGTCTTTGGAAGATTCCCCCTATATATGCTAGTGTGAGTTGCCGTGCTGCTATCGGCCGAAGCAGCATGGCTTTAAAAGATTTAGTACAAGGGCGTATCTCTCTGGCTTAGTTAAATCTGGAACACTCCTTTCCCTTACTCTCTCATATGGCCAGTAAATGCGCCTTTCTCGGACTGTAGGTGTGGAGGAGTATGGTAATTGTTATTTAATGTTAAGACAATGCTAGTGTTTGTCTATAGTTAGCGTGATTCTTGAAGACTGCAGCCCTACACGCCCATGTATATAGTTTGTTGGTAACTTATCTACATTTCAAAATGTTATAAACTCACAATTTGGCAAGACATTATTTGCGGTTTGCTCCCATCTCACCTGAAGTTATTTGTCTAGAATTTATATATATATTAATTTTACCTACCCGTAGACAGTTACAAGTGCCTCTTCCTCTACACTGTTTATTGACTTTGATCTAGGAAATATTATTGTGTTGAACCCCTCATGTACAACGTCATTACCAGATGGATCATTTTTATCTTATTAAGGCCTAGATTTGGAGTTCGGCGGTAGCCGTCAAAACCAGCGTTAGAGGCTCCTAACGCTGGTTTTAGGCTACCGCCGGTATTTGGAGTCAGTGATTAAAGGGTCTAACGCTCACTTTTCAGCCGCGACTTTTCCATACCGCAGATCCCCCTACGCCATTTGCGTATCCTATCTTTTCAATGGGATCTTTCTAACGCTGGTATTTAGAGTCGTTTCTGAAGTGAGCGTTAGAGCTCTAACGACAAAATTCCAGCCGCCTGAAAATAGCAGGAGTTAAGAGCTTTCTGGCTAACGCCGGTTCATAAAGCTCTTAACTACTGTACCCTAAAGTACACTAACACCCATAAACTACCTATGTACCCCTAAACCGAGCTCCCCCCACATCGCCGCCACTCGATTAAAATTTTTAACCCCTAATCTGCCGACCGCCACCTACGTTATACTTATGTACCCCTAATCTGCTGCCCCTAACCCCGCCGACCCCTGTATTACATTTATTAACCCCTAACCTGCCCCCCACAACGTCGCCGCCAGCTACTTAAAATAATTAACCCCTAATCTTCCGACCGCAAAGCGCCGCCACCTACGTTATCCCTATGTACCCCTAATCTGCTACCCCTAACACCGCCGACCCCTATATTATATTTATTAACCCCTAATCTGCCCCCCTCAACGTCGCCGACACCTGCCTACACTTATTAACCCCTAATCTGCCGAGCGGACCTGAGCGCTACTATAATAAAGTTATTAACCCCTAACCCGCCTCACTAACCCTATCATAAATAGTATTAACCCCTAATCTGCCCTCCCTAACATCGCCGACACCTACCTTCAATTATTAACCCCTAATCTGACGACCGGAGCTCACCGCTATTCTAATAAATTGATTAACCCCTAAAGCTAAGTCTAACCCTAACACTAACACCCCCCTAACTTAAATATAATTTACATCTAACGAAATAAATTAACTCTTATTAAATAACTTATTCCTATTTAAAGCTAAATACTTACCTGTAAAATAAATCCTAATATAGCTACAATATAAATTATAATTATATTATAGCTATTTTAGGATTAATATTTATTTTACAGGCAACTTTTTAATTATTTTAACTAGGTACAATAGCTATTAAATAGTTAAGAACTATTTAATAACTACCTAGTTAAAATAATAACAAATTTACCTGTAAAATAAATCCTAACCTAAGATATAATTAAACCTAACACTACCCTATCAATAAATTAATTAAATAAACTACCTACAATTACCTACAATTAACCTAACACTACACTATCAATAAATTAATTAAATACAATTGCTACAAATAAATACAATTAAATAAACTAGCTAAAGTACAAAAAATAAAAAAGAACTAAGTTACAAAAAATAAAAAAATATTTACAAACATAAGAAAAATATTACAACAATTTTAAACTAATTACACCTACTCTAAGCCCCCTAATAAAATAACAAAGCCCCCCAAAATAAAAAATTCCCTACCCTATTCTAAATTAAAAAAGTTACAAGCTCTTTTACCTTACCAGCCCTGAACAGGGCCCTTTGCGGGGCATGCCCCAAGAATTTCAGCTCTTTTGCCTGTAAAAGAATAAATACAATACCCCCCCCCCCCCAACATTACAACCCACCACCCACATACCCCTAATCTAACCCAAACCCCCCTTAAATAAACCTAACACTAAGCCCCTGAAGATCTTCCTACCTTGTCTTCACCATACCAGGTTCACCGATCCGTCCTGGCTCCAACATCTTCATCCAACCCAAGCGGGGGTTGGCGATCCATCATCCGGTGCTGAAGAGGTCCAGAAGAGGCTCCAAAGTCTTCCTCCTATCCGGCAAGAAGAGGACATCCGGACCGGCAAACATCTTCTCCAAGCGGCATCTTCAATCTTCTTCCATCCGGTGCGGAGCGGGTCCATCTTGAAGCAGGCGACGCGGATCCATCCTCTTCTTCCGTTGTCTCCCGACGAATGACGGTTCCTTTAAGGGACGTCATCCAAGATGGCGTCCCTCGAATTCCGATTGGCTGATAGGATTCTATCAGCCAATCGGAATTAAGGTAGGAATTTTCTGATTGGCTGATGGAATCAGCCAATCAGAATCAAGTTCAATCCGATTGGCTGATCCAATCAGCCAATCAGATTGAGCTCGCATTCTATTGGCTGATCGGAACAGCCAATAGAATGCGAGCTCAATCTGATTGGCTGATTGGAGCGGCAGATTAGGGGTTAAAAAAAATATGCAGGTGTCAGCGATAGCGGGGGCGGCAGATTAGGGGTTAATAAGTGTAAGGTTAGGGGTGTTTAGACTCGGGGTACATGTTAGTGTTAGGTGCAGACGTAGGAAGTGTTTCCCCATAGGAAACAATGGGGCTGCGTTAGGAGCTGAACGCTGCTTTTCACGTTTTTGAGGCCGGCCGCGTCCGTAAGCAACTCTGGTATCGAGAGTTGCATTTGCGGTAAAAATGCTCTACGCTCCTTTTTTGGAGCCTAACGCAGCATTTGTTTAAACTCTCGATACCAGAGTTAAATTTATGGTGCGGCCAGAAAAAAGCCCGCGGAGCGTTAACAGCCCTTTTACCGCCAAACTCCAAATCTAGGCCTAAGTGTTTTGAAGGGGTTTACTATGCAGGCATAATCCTAGCATTTAATTGATGTTCCCATAGCGACCATTGGATTTTTGGCTGCCAACACATGGTATATGCTTGATATCCCTTACTTCACATATATTAGCTCTACACAAATAGTTCTTTAACTAATATAACATATTTATATTGTGCAGGTTTACCATACCTGTCTATAGTCGGTACCTTACTTTTAAAAATTCAACTTACCACCCCCCCCCCCATAATATACCTCCTAATTTAGGAGGGCTAACTACGCAGCTCATCTTGCCTATGCCGCAACCTAATTACTGTTTTTTATTAATAATCCTTGCGGTTCTGTATGATGCTGACCTTGTTTATCATATTTAGTGTAGCAGGATTGATCAGGTTTCTAGCATGATTCTACCTATATATTTTATCATACTATTTACATAGCAGAAAGCTATTTCTGCTTTAGCTATCATTCAATATACCAACTGCTAAACTACTTTAAGCTTACAAACCCAAATGTGACCATTCAAACTGCTAGTTCTAGTCTATGTAAAATAGAGAAAAAGAGGTTCCAGTTTTTTCCATTAGATTCATTCATGTTGGGAATTCTATCCTTCTGTGTATATGGAAGTCGGCATTTTGAAATGTAATATGTATGTTTGCTTTCATGATATGTCGTTTCTTATAAGTTGTATTGTTTTCGCACAACCTCAATAAAAAATATATAAAAATAAATAAATAAATAATAGAAAACAACAGACATAACAGAAAAAATAGATAAAAATTACGAATGTCACCTTCATTACAAATAAAGAATTGAATATTTAAAAAAAAAAAAAAAATGAATTTGAAAAGACAACAATCTTCATATGATGATTCATTTAAGCTAAATGTTATCAAAGTAGGCCGAATCAAGCTACTGTGCGTCAGTTTGTTATAGCAGAGAGTACAGTTTGTGACTGGCATAAAAAGAAAACAGAACTAGAAATTATGCCGCAGACTAAGAAGGCCTGCAGAGGGTTATCATCTGCATATCCAAAACTGGAATCAACTTTATATGATTGGGTCATGAAGCACAGAAATAATGGCTATGCCATTTCACAAACAGCTATACATCTCCAAGCATTGAAACTCAAGAAGTCTGCTGAGGTTGGTGTTAATATGAATTTTGTAGCTTTAGCAGGATGGTGTACATGCTTTATGGAATGGCATATTTTAACGTTACGCCAAAGAACAAAGCTATCTCAGAAACTGCCAAACGATCTTGAGGCAAAAGTTGACAGCTTTCACAGCTTTTTTCTTAAACTTCGTCTGCAACACAACTATGAGCTTGGTCAGATTGGCAACATGAATGAAACACCCATGACATTTGATTTGCTTGTAAATCTGTTCATACCAAAGGAGAGAAGACTGTTCTCATGAAAACAACCAGTCACAAAAAAACTCTCTTCACAGTTGTTCTATCCTGCATGGCTGATGGCACAAAACTGAAACCACTGATTATTATTATTATTATTTTTTTTTTAATTTTCTTTTATTGAGATAACACATGCGATACAGAAAAAAGGAAAAAGCCAATTCCATGTAGCATTATATTATACATTGAGTGATTTGGATATAGTCTTAGTAGGTGTAAAGCCAGACAGACATCCGCTCCCTGAGCATAAAGGGGATGAGTTCCAATATTTCCGCCCCGACAACAGAGTTACCTCAGTCCTTTTCTGTTAGATAGTCCCAAATACAAGAGTTTGTATATTATAGCACTATAGACAAGGGGGCGCGGATCTCTGGGATCCACAAGCATTCAATATCTTAAGTTAGTATATAGTAAAGCAGTACAATAATACAATACAACATAACACTGGTGAAGGCATAACTTAGAGGGGGTGAAACCACTCTGTTTCTTCCCCAAGACAGGATCTTATTAATGTGTTCATACGGTATAGTTCAATGTTCAATCTGACCTGTCATTGGCAACATCCTTATCGACACTGTCGGGTGTGGGCGGACATAGGAAAAGACAGGGGAAAGTGGGTATAATAGGGTGGGCATCAGACAACAGGTAGGGAGGTGCAAGTCTTAGTGATTGAGTATACTGCTCAATCAGGTCTGTCAACCTGCCTATTTGGTAATGGCGGCGTTCCATCTCATTAACATTAGTTCATGTGTTGCTATTTTTCCTGACTTAAAGTAGTGGTATCTCTCTAAGGCTAATAGCATGTTCACTTGGTCTATCCATATTTTCAGAGTGGGGATGTTTTGTGTTTTCCATCTTTGAGGGATCAAAATTTTTGCACCGCTTATCATTATGTACATCAGGGACATTTTGGCTTCGTCTTTAAGGTTTGGCAGATCAAGTAAGAGGAGTGTGCGCGGATCCCGTGGTATTTGAGTAGAAAGTGTCTTGTTAATGTGTGTAATGATTTGGGTCCAGAAGGCATCTAACCTGGGACAAGCCCACCAGATATGTAGGATATCAGCACTCTCCCCGCAATTCCGCCAACATTTATTACTAGCATGTTTAAAATTTTTATGTATCCTTTGTGGAGTGAGGTACCATCTGGATAAGAACTTATAGTTCATCTCCAGAATTTTTGCCGAAACCGAGGACCTTTTGTGATGTTTGAATGCCTTTCTCCATTTTTTACCATCAATTTCTACCCCCAAATCTCTGTGCCATTTATGGCAATATGCAGGAAGGTCATCTGGGCCCGTATTTGATAGGATTCTATATATGGTGGAAATTGTGTGACGGGGCGCGAAGGGAAGTGTGCACAAAGATTCAAACTCCACTAGGGGCCTGAAGAGATAGTTTTTTTGTTTATGAGAGCTGAAATAGTGGGTTAATTGTGCATAGGGGTACCATGAGGAGGGGAACCAGGGTTCTCTTTCCCTTAGTTCTTGTCTTGAGCTAAGTTTTCCGTCTCTAAAAACATTTTTCCATGTGTGTATTGAGATTTTAGGGGCATAATGTTGTGTGTATTGGATGGAACCCCTGATTATTTCTAGGCGAAAACCTCTGCCGAAAAATGCGAAATTCCCATCTGGTGTCAGTGTTGGAGCGCAACCAAAAGGCTGGATGGACGAAGATGAATTGAAATTCTGGCTTGATGATGTTTGGTGCTGTCTGCACTGCAAAAGAGCATTACTGGTGTGGGACATGTTTAGCGCACATCTTAATGACAGCAGCAAATCAACTGTCAGCAATAAGTGCACTGACATTGCCGTTATTCCAGGTGGATTGACATCACAGCTTTAATGCCATTTTAACTTTTAAAGCCATTTAAAGACAGACTTCGCCAGATGTGGGCCAATTGGATATGCTCTGATGCGGTAACAACAACCAAGTCTGGCCTGCCTCAGAGACCAGATACCACTGTTGTTTGTCGTTGGGTTAAAGACGCCTGGGAATCAATGCCGCCAGAAATAATCCAAAAATCCTTCCATAAATGTGGCATAAGTAATGCCATGGATGGGGCCGAAGATGATGCCATCTAGGAAGATGTTGAAAATTTGAAGGATGAGACAGATGATACTGTTGATCCTTATCTGGTTACTGCAGAATCTCAAGATGACATAATTGCACTGTTTCCAGAAGAGGATTCAGACACTGACTTTGAAGGATTTTAATATTCAGAACCGGTAGGCCTACCAGTACTCTGTAGTTTACTATACTCTTTTGTTACTGTTTACCATATGTTACAATTATGGTATGTACTGTAAAATTGTGTTTTCATTCTTTGATATTAAAATTTATATTTTTTTGCAAGGTAAAATTATGTTTTCCATTCTTTGATTTATACTTTTTTTTGCTGCTCGCGTTATACTTGCCTCTTGAACTTTTCTCCCATTTCCAGATTATAGCTATCCCCTCGCGCTATACACGAGTGGCGTTATACTCGAGTATCTACAGTATATTTTTTTTAAAAGATTTCAAGATTTCCATGTCTGCAACTAAACAGTTCTAACCACTTGAGAAGTTAAAATTTGCTACAAAAAGTACACATTTGTAAAAAGCACACCCCTTGGCGCATCAAATGAGAGACTACATGTATTAACACAGCAAGTAAAGGAATATGGTACTTAGCTTACAAAATATTGTTTTCTAAACAAAGCAACATGTTTAGTTATTTGCTGTGCATTGTTATTTTATGCTAGAAATACATGTGGCCCCTCATTTGATGCGGCTTGGTGTGTACTTTCTAGAAATATTTAGTTTATATACCATATGCATCATCAGTGAAGGAATTAGAGTCTGAGTTCATAGAGAACTCAGCTGCTTCCTCAGCACTGAGACGCTTAGCCATAATTTTCTTTACAAAATAAATAGATATTTTTAAAGGAATTATGTCGCTAAAAAATATATAATTTTTATTGCAAAAAATAAGCTTTTTTGCAGTAAAAATACAGAAGTATTGAAAGATGGAAAGAGCTGCGTAATGGGGGTGTTTTACTCATCTTTCACGCACGCTAAAAGACTGATTCTAAAAATATTCAGCTAGATTACGAGTCTTGCGTTAGCCTTAAAAAGCAGCGTTGAGGGGTCCCAACGCTGCTTTTTAACGCCCGCTGGTATTACGAGTCAGGCAGGAAAGGGTCTACCGCTCACTTTTTTTCCGCGATTTTAGCATACCACAAATCCCCTTACGTCAATTGCATATCCTATCTTTTTAATCGGATTTGCCTAACGCCGGTTTTACGATCGCCTGAAAAAGTGAGCGGTGGACCCTCTCCTGTCAAGACTCCTACCGCATTTAAAAGTCAGTAGTTAAGAGTTATAATGTTGGGGGGGTATTGTATTTTTTTTTACAGGTGAAAGAGCTGATTACTTTGGGGCAATGCCCCGCAAAAGGCCCTTTTAAGGGCTATTTGTAATTTAGTATAGGGTAGGGAATTTTATTATTTTGGGGTTTTTTTTTATTTTATTAGGGGGATTAGATTAGGTGTAATTAGTTTAAAATTCTTGTAATTCTTTTTTTATTTTCTGTAATTTAGTGTTTATTTTTTTTCGTAATTTAGTTTATTTAATTTAATTGTAATTAATTGTAGGTAGTTTAGGTAATTAGTTTAATTATAGTGTAGTGTTAGGTGTAATTGTAATTTAGGTTAGGATTTATTTTACAGGTAAATTTGTACTTATTTTAACTAGGAAGTTATTAAATAGTTAAGAACTATTTAATAACTATTGTACCTAGTTAAAAAAAATACAAAGTTGCCTGTAAAATAAAAATAAACCATAAGATAGCTACAATGTAACTATTAGTTATATTGTAGCTAGCTTAGGGTTTATTTTATAGGTAAGTATTTAGTTTTAAATAGAAGATTCACTTGTGTGGCGCTTACCGTTCCTGCGGGGTTTTTTTGGTCCGTTCTCTGAGCAGCGTCGCTTCAGCGTGTCTGTGTATGGCGTCCGTTCCGCTCCTCCATGCAGCCTGGAATGTTGAATCCGGAAGTAGGGAGCCAATTGAGTCAGGGGCGCAATTGAGATCAAAGAATACAAAGATTTGTAGCGGCTACAGGGCTTCAAACCTACTTATTCCCAAATACCAAAATAGGGGACAGTACAAAAAAGGTAAAAGTGAAAAGGCTTTATTCTGTGCACTTAAAACCAAAAAGAGCTGTAGCTCTAAACAAAGGCATACACTGACAAAAAGGGGTAACAGTGCAGCACAGCAGACATGTTTCGTGTGTCTCCAGCACACTTGTTCACTCAATAAATCCTAAGATAGATACAATGTAACTATTAGTTATATTGTAGCTAGCTTAGGGTTTATTTTATAGGTAAGTATTTAGTTTTAAATAGGAATTATTTAGTTAATTGTAGTAAATTTATTTAGATTTATTTAAATTATATTTAAGTTAGGGAGTGTTAGGGTTAGAATTAGGTTTAGGGGTTAATAAATTTATTATAGTGGCGGCCATGATGGCGGCGGCAGATTAGGGGTTAATAAATTCAATATAGTTGCAGCGACGTTGGGGGGGCAGATTAGGGGTTAATAAGTATAATGTAGGGTTCGGCGATGTTGGGGGCGGCAGATTAGGGGTTAATACATATAATGTAAGTGGCGGCGGTGTCCGGAGCGGCAGATTAGGGGTTAATAATAGAATGCAGGTATTGGCGATGTCGGGGGCGGCAGATTAGGGGTTAATAAGTGTGTTAGGGTGTTAGGTGCAGACATAAAATGTATTTCCCCATAGGAAACAATGGGGCTGCGTTAGGAGCTGAACGCTGCTTTTTTGCAGGTGTTAGTTTTTTTTTCAGCCGGCTCAGCCCCATTGTTTCCTATGGGGAAATCGTGCACGAGCACGTCTTGCCAGTTTACCGCTACCGTAAGTAACGCTGGTATTGAGGTGAGATGTGGAGCTAAATTTTGCTCACTTTTGTGAGGCTAATGCCGGCTTGCAGAAAACTCGTAATACTAGCGTTGTCTTAAGTGAGCGGTAAGAAAAAAAGGAGTGTTAGCAACGCACCCCTGTTGCCGCAAAACCCGTAATCTCGCAGATTATTTTGTTTTTGTCTTTAAATAGCATTCTGCTACCATTTATTAATTTGTAACCACATTATCCAGGTAATCATGGGATTACAAATACAATATCGGTACGTATTGTAAAAGGGAATGCGACATATCTCTGCTAGGTGATCACTGCAGTAACGCTGGTTACCACTGTGATCATTAAGCTATAATATTTAAACCAATATTTATTTTTCAAACAAACTAGTTTATTTTTAGAAAATGTATTTTGGGGATCTCTAGGCAATGTTGATGTTTATTTATGTGCCTTTAGAGACCCCCAAATCCTTTTTTTATTTACTTTTTTAAATATTTTTTTTTACTTTTTTTTTAAAACATTTTTTTTATTGAAGTTTCAAGGTAAAATGATATACAGAATTCGCCCATTGACAGCAGTTATATCAGAGCATGATATATATTACTATTACATGAAGGATAACCCAATAAGATAGGACACACGTTGCAACTTCACATATGAAATCTTTGTTCTATTATTAGAAAATACATAGATACTAATAAAAGTATTTAATTATAAAGAAATAAGAGCTGTCCCCTAGGGGTTGAAAACAACGTATCTTAGTATGCAAGTAGAGGATTACACATCATGTCTTGATGGATAGAAAAACAAGGGGCGCCAACATAGTGTGAATCAGTTTGGAAAACTGGAAAACAGTAGTTATAATAAAATCTACTCACAAGTGGAGTGGCACCTAGAACCAACTGGGTGCATACAGGCAGGCTGACATTCAGGACCAGCAGTCAGTACGCTGGGGGTCTCACCCGGGAGACCTGTGGGTGGGTCAGATGAGGTAGATGGAGTCGGCTGTGTGTCGTCTGGTGAGCCGGATCGCCACTGTGGAAGTCCAAAGGGCTGTGTTGTTTATCCCAAAAGGGTAGCTGCTCACACGATCAGCCTTGTTTCCAAACGAGTTTCCAATATCAGTGTATGGAACAAAGGGATAAAAACCAAACTGGGTATAACCATTGCAAACTGTGGTAATATTAAAAAGGCACAGAAAACCGGGTCTGTCTAAAAACAAGTATTTAATTGCTACGCGTTTCTCAGTCCGTAAAGGACCGTTTCCTCAGGCATATACAAAGGTGTTCAACAGGCTACCATTTATACCTGACAGTGACCCGGAATCAAAATGTGGAGGTCATCTCCAAAGAATTGACAATAAAATGTTAAAAAACAAAAATACAATAAAAAATGGAACATGTATCAAAATTGTGTTTGAGCAGCAATCAGATAATATATTCATATCATGAAAAAACAAAAAGAACAAACATAAAAACAGCATGTATTTGCATTGATGAGTAACACCTGTGATAGTGTTTCTGAAAAAAAAAAGAAAAAAAAAAAGAAAGCTAAACCTGTGTATGTATCCTATCCTATAGATAAACATGTTGTCACCTCAAAAGACTATTGGGTTATATGAAAATAAGATCCCAATGGTGACATCATATTTAGATCTCATATACATATCCAGTTTACATCAATAGATTCTCTACAACATTTTCTAATATATTTATTAATCAAGACATCACCATCAGAGATACACACAAACACTAAGAATCAATGAGTTGAATCACTCCTATTAGTGTACAGCATTTTTAATGTTATATCGATTAATTTAGAGTCAACAACACTAAGATTCCTATATACTTTGCTATTTCCAGATAGCTCATCGGACTAAACATAGGGTCCTTACATATATAGACACGGATTCGTATCCCACCCAAAATGTTTGAAACAATTTATTATCAATATGAGTTTAGAAAAAGAATATCATGAGCAGTATCACTAGAACCTTCACAGCTAGCATTTAGTAAAAATATATGCTTTAAACTAAGGTTCTTTATATATATATATATATATATATATATGTGTGTATATATATATATATATATATATATATATATATATATATATATATATATATATATATATATATATATATATATACACTTTTTAGCAGTATATCATTAGATTTTTTAATATATACAATTTTCTAATATTTCTCAATAGGTTTTTTCCATGAACCATTTTTTACCATTTTTACATCACTTTTTTACCAGTATTACAACAGCTAGCATATAGCGTATTTATATCTCTCCAAACAAGGATTGCTATATTCTTGCATTTAATCTTCATCCAACACCTTCAACATTTACATAGACGTTTAATTTATATTTGGGACCGCTAGTTTGAGATAGCGTTCCTTAAATCATTATCTAGATACATAAAAGACCATTTTTCTTGTTCTATCTAGAATCGACCATAACCATCTTATTTTTGTTTCTAGAATATAAGATATGAGGGCTCTTTACAAGAACAATGTTTTCTGCAAACTCATATTTCTAATACATCCATATTATCTACTATTGTTTGGTATATTAGGAGTGATATCAATGTCATTTGTTGTCATATCTGAATAGCTCTTTTAGATCAGTAAAAGCCTAGCATACACAAGGTCAAGGGTTCGAGCCCAACCCAGAGGAAAACATATATATATTTTTTCTAGTTTATATATATTCTTTATTGATTATATACAGATTTGTTTTGCACACTAAACAATAGTCACCATTGGGATCTTATTTTCATATAACCCAATAGTCTTTTGAGGTGACAACATGTTTATCTATAGGATAGGATACATACACAGGTTTAGCTTTCTTTTTTTTTTTTTTTTTTTTTTTTTTTTTCAGAAACACTATCACAGGTGTTACTCATCAATGCAAATACATGCTGTTTTTATGTTTGTTCTTTTTGTTTTTTGTTTTTTCATGATATGAATATATTATCTGATTGCTGCTCAAACACAATTTTGATACATGTTCCATTTTTTATTGTATTTTTGTTTTTTAACATTTTATTGTCAATTCTTTGGAGATGACCTCCACATTTTGATTCCGGGTCACTGTCAGATATAAATGGTAGCCTGTTGAACACCTTTGTATATGCCTGAGGAAACGGTCCTTTACGGACTGAGAAACGCGTAGCAATTAAATACTTGTTTTTAGACAGACCCGGTTTTCTGTGCCTTTTTAATATTACCACAGTTTGCAGTGGTTATACCCAGTTTGGTTTTTATCCCTTTGTTCCATACACTGATATTGGAAACTCGTTTGGAAACAAGGCTGATCGTGTGAGCAGCTACCCTTTTGGGATAAACAACACAGCCCTTTGGACTTCCACAGTGGCGATCCGGCTCACCAGACGACACACAGCCGACTCCATCTACCTCATCTGACCCACCCACAGGTCTCCCGGGTGAGACCCCCAGCGTACTGACTGCTGGTCCTGAATGTCAGCCTGCCTGTATGCACCCAGTTGGTTCTAGGTGCCACTCCACTTGTGAGTAGATTTTATTATAACTACTGTTTTCCAGTTTTCCAAACTGATTCACACTATGTTGGCGCCCCTTGTTTTTCTATCCTCCTAGATTTCCTGATTCATCACACCTCGGATTCAAGCGGAGCAAGCCATTTGTTTTGATCCTTTGAACTTTTGTTCTTTATATATCCTTTACATTGAATTTGGACTTTTTATCTCTGAACACTTATCACATATTGGACTTTTCAGTTTTTTGAGTTTAATCAAATTCAACTGTTCACATATTTTGTTGCAAGTCTTTAGTTCTTTGCAATATTCCTACTGATTTTTTGTTTAGGTATCACAATTGTTTCATGATTTTTTTGCTTATGTATCACAATTGTTTCAAGTCTTATGGTTTGTAACAAGTCACACATTCTCCTTTGATTAACAAGATTTCACCCAATCATATACACATATACACCTCTACTCTCACATACTTATCTGTCACGGTTCAACTCACACGATACCAGAGGAATTTCATTCACATCAACACAATTTCTATCAACACTACAGCGCGTCCCCTTAGTTTTTTCTTATAGAAAATACTTCTATACTATATCATGTCTTGATGAGGTGAGAGAAAAAGGTTAAATGAGAGATAATCCCCACATCTATAGGAAGGGTACTCAGTGACTTTCTATTCCAGTAATGACAAGATGTGGAGAGTTGGCTTTTGCGAGGGCCACATTTGGGCCAGAGTGTGTGGGGGAGGGAAAGAAAATCAGCGGGTAAGAGCCGCTCGAAATATTGGGGAAGTTGGGGGGGGGGAGGGCAGAGCTGACCCAAACAGCAGAGCAGACTAACCAGGGGAGAGGGAGGTGGGTAAATAGTATGCATAGAGGGGTGGTTATTTAGAATGGTAGATATCTGCAGCCAGGAAGAAAGACTATTTATTGTTTAGCCTAGGGCTGTTCAATGTATTACCTAATCTAGAGGTCTAATCAGGGCAATAACTAATGTAAGTTAATAAGGGAAGTACATCACTTGAGATGGATACTTAAGTATAATGCACAGTCATAACAATGGTAATAAAATACTACAACAAAGCTTGACTGTCTCCAAATACTTGAAGGGTATGTAGACCAAACATAATAAATGTCCATAATCCTGCGTATAGAGATTCGGCCCTCTCGGGTCTAGCCCTATAATAAAAGCTGATTATAAGTAGTTAGAACTTCTAGGTAGATCCTAGTATGTGATTTTGAGATATAGATAGTACTTTAAGATATGTCTTGGATATTGCATGTAACAGTGTTATATAAGTATATAAAGGTTTAGCTAATGCTGTGTGAGCAGTTGTACCCTAAACTATGGGATGTAGTTGTCCCCAAAGAGCTATAGAAGTCAGTAGTGAAGTAATAGAGGGAAGATTCCCTTGGAATTGGGGAATATGACATTTGGGACCCTATTATGTCGGCTGTATTAAGACATCAATGTGTCGCTAAGAGAGTCGTTTAGCTAGGTGAATTTAAATATGCATAGGAATGGGTGTTAGCTACACTAACTAAGCCTGTTGACTTAGATAAGGAAAGCTGCAAGCTAAAAGTAAACATACTCAGGTGACTAGTAACATTAAATTAAAGCTAGGTGTAATAGGTATGACATGAGAGGATCTAAGAGGCTCATGAGACAGGGTATGGTTCCTAGTTTAGTAAACATTGCCATAGTAATAGAGGTGGACTCTCTAGTTCATAAATGGGCAATTTGAAGAGCAGGTGCTGTAGGTCTTAGTATAAGTAATCAATAGAAGTATATATCATCGCCATAATTCAGGTAAGTAGTACATTGAGATGTACGCAACAGAGAGTATAGACATACATCAGTAAGCGATACCAACCCCCATAGTCACCCATATGTTGTAAAGAAAACATCCATAATAATAAGTGTAGAGAGCCTTGGTTAAAGAGGGTTTTAAATTAAGGATGCTCCATGGGATAGAGTAGTTAAATAAAAATTCTAGCTAGGATAATAAGCCAGGCCTAAACTTCTCAAATCTCAAACTGTGTTAAATATGCCTGAATGAATTAGTTATGGGCCCTGGTATATTGTTGCTGGTTTAGGTAGGGGGGAGCATAGAAGGTTGGGAGGCCAGAGTATTATGTTTTCACAGTCGGATGCCCATCAAGGATTGCTGGGTCCTTCTCATATAAGAGCACAGGAATGGGCAGCGGGGCAGTTGCTATATATATGTATATCCTGGATTCATGTTAACTGTATAGCGGGCATTAAATGTGGGAGCTTAAACATTTATTGTGCACATCATTCTATATTAAAAGCAGAAACTCTGATGAGGATGACATATATAACCAAGTTAAACACAATTTTTCAAAAACTATTATAACATACAGTTCACTTAGAAATACAATACCAGAAAACCGTAAACAAGAGGTTCGAAATAACTCATCCATGTTTATGGAGGGATTAGTCCAATGACCCAGCATTGTTAAAAGCTGCTCATGAAAGTGAATACCAAAGTCACACAGATTTAAGATAAGGGTCTGTGAAACATTAACCCACGCCTCTGAGTTGAGGCAGCATGACGCCCGCTATATAGTCCAGCATATAAGCTAAATCAACACACCTGATACGGAGCTCCTGACTTGGCAAGCTGAAGCCAGCAACCATTAGCTTTATGTTATCTGAGGATCTGTTGGAGCGGCACTCTCTTTCCAAGTCCCAAGCTGCACTTGTGTCTCCGATGGTATATTTGAGGTGACTGTGGTAAAAAGAACCATGGTCTGTAGAAGCTCTCAAGTGCTGGTCCGACCCCGTCTTCGCCGAGGAATTAGTAGCACAGTGATCACTCAACTCAGTACCCCCGGTATTTCTGGCTGCTCGTACACTAATGCTATCGATCTCCCGCCTAGTGTCAGTCACACTCTCCGTGGCTAGAGCTGAAGCGAAGGGTATGAGATTCATTGGTGTGCTCCTCCTGGTATGTGCAGGCTCATCTTCTCCCATAGATGTGCTTGCACCTGTTTGTGCTCCCCCCCCCCCCCCCCGCTGCTCCTTGGCCATAGTATGCTTCTGTAATGTAGAGATGGCCGCTTCCACGTGTGCGCCCTTCACTATAAGCCTGAGGTCTTCGAATCCTGCAGACATCTTTTGATCTAGCTCTGATAATAGTTTGAGAATGGCGATGTTTGCTTCCTCCATTGTCAAAGGTGTAAAACGTGTCAGTAGTGTACAGGTTGTTGCTGCTACTCAGGAAGCAAACATGTAAAATCTTTCTTGCGCTCCAAATTTGGGTAAGCTTTGACTCCTATGATATTCCCCCTGTGAATATCGTGTGGTTTTGAAAAGAGAAAATTGTTTAGGAGTTTAAAGCACAAACAGATTAAAAAACCTGATGCTTAAACCTTTAAGGGACACAATATTAGGATCTAATTTAAATCCGTAAATTTGAATTAGTTTCTTAAGAGATTGTGTCTGTGTCAGACCAATCAGTAGGTAAACAGGTGTATTAACCTATTAGCGAAACAATTAATAAATAATTAGAAAATAATTAATCAGTAGTGTATAATAGTGTCAGACATGTGTTGTTGGAAAATTCATCAAAATGCTTAAAGTATAAATATAAATTGGTTTATTAATATACAGTTTAAATAAAAACTATAAAGCAGTATAAAACAGTCGGCCGACTCATTAAAAAAGTGTATATATCGAAATTATTCAGTGCACTCTTGAAATCAAATAATAACGTACATAACTCATAACTTTCAAATTATTATATAACAAAGGACTGGGCTATAAGGCACTAAAAAACATTGCAACAAATTCGGGGATCACTGGGATCACCGTAGAGCATCTGTATTACCAAAGACTTGATACTTTGTTGCCAGTATAATAACTGACCTATGAGTTATGTACGTTATTATTTGATTTTAAGAGTGCACTGAATAATTTTGATATATACACTTTTTTAATGTCGGCCGACTTTTATACTGCTTTATAGTTTTTATTTAATCTGTATATTAATAAACCAATTTATATTTATACTTTAAGCATTTTGATGAATTTTCCAACAACACATGTCTGACACTATTATACACTACTGATTAATTATTTTCTAATTATTTATTAATTGTTTCACTAATAGGTTAATACACCTGTTTACCTACTGATTAGTCTGACACAGACACAGTCTCTTAAGAAACTAATTCAATTTTACGGATTTAAATTAGATCCTAATATTGTGTCCCTTAAAGGTTTAAGCATCAGGTTTTTTTTTTGCACTTTAAACTCCTAAACAATTTCTCTGTTGCTGCTACTCAGGAATCTTATTTGCTGGTCCGGTACTGTTTAGCTGCGCCCTGAGGCCTCCAATGCTCCGAGTCTGGATCCTTCTGCGCCATTAATCAGGCACTGAGTCTGGCCATAACCATCAAAACTATCACCTACAGATAGTTAGAAGCTTAACTGGCAGAAAGGTGCACTTAGATAATGGTTGTAATGCTTTATTTTTGTTGATATTTATTCACGGAGCAGCAGAGCAAAGCAAAAACACATCTGTCCCCGCTGCTGGCCGACTCCGCACCCCCATTTTTTTTTAACTTTATTATTTTTTATTCTACATGCCATTGTAAAGGGTAGATGATTACGTTTATAATGGTCAGTCTTTGTGGGTCTGTATCTGCTTAGATGCCTGAGATACACGCATCTAAGCAGCATGCCCCCATCTCCCTATAACTGACAATGGTCACTTTTAAATAAAGTTGCACAATGACGTTATCGCGTCATTGCGCGTGACATCACCGTGCAAAAAGTGATGCCCTGGCTATGGCTGTCACTATACAGGCAAGATCGCTGGGGTGGGAGTGGATGGAGGTCCCCAGAACTCTATTAAGGTGGGTGAGTGCTAGTGACGGCTCAGAGCTGTCATTAGCTCCTGATTGGGAAAGTTTGTGACAGCTCAGAGCCATTGTTATCACTCAAAGGGTTAAGGGGACATTAAAGTTTAAAAAGGAAATTTGTTAGTGCATCTCTTGCATATAACTGTGCATTTATCCCCTGCGTTGTGGTTAAACACATACTTAAAGTTAGTCCAGAACAGCAATTTCTGGACCTAGTTGGTAAAGATGTGCATTCTGATCTTTCATGAGGATCCGAATACGTAAGTAGGTAGCTGCTCGTGCTGTTCGGATGTTTTCATACCCGGATTGATTCTAGTGAAAGATCACCACACTAAGACCTGTGCAAATCCAGATCTTAGTGAGGGGATCTTTCACTAGAATCAATCCGGCTACGAAAAGATCCGAAGAGCACGAGCAACCACCTACTTCCTCATTCAGATCCTCTCAAAGGATCTAAATGCAAATTCCTACTAGCTGGTATTATCTAGTGAGCCAATGACAAGAGAAATGTAGCCACCAATCACCAGCTTGATCCCAGGACATTGCTGCTCTTGAGCCTACTTTTCAACAAAGGACACCAAGTGAATGAAATAAATTTAAAAAGGAAGTAAATTGTCTTTTTTAAAATGTACCCTCTTTATGTCCCAATAAAGTTTAATTTTAACTTTCATGTCAGTTTCATTTTAACAACACTGCATTTACAACTGTGGCTCCTGAGTACCTCCAATCTAGACGCTGGTTATGAAGTTAAGGGACATTAAACCCAAATTTTTCTTTCATGATTTAGAAAGAACATGCAATTTTAAACAACTTTCTAACCTACTTCTATTATCTAATTTGCTTTATTCTCTTGATATCCTGTACTGAGAAGCATATCTAGATAGGCTCAGTAGCTGCTGATTGGTTTCTGCACATAGATATCTTGTGTGATTGGCTCACCCATCTGCTTTGCTATTTCTTTAACAAAGGATATCGGAAGAATTAAGCAAATTAGACAATAGAAGTAAATTGGAGTGTTGTTTAAAATTGTATTCTCTATCTGAATCATGAAAGAATAAATTTGGGTTTAATGTCCCTTTAGCTTTGACCGTAATAAAAAGAGTCACCAAATAAGTCAATCAAATTTTCAAGGTGTCACTATATAATGTGTGAAAGTTTGTGAATATTTGCATGTCCCTAACACACAACAAGACAATGCTTCACCGCTGTTAACCTAACCAATTAGGAGGAACCGACTCTTGGGACACGTGTTAATGAAGAAAGCATAAATAGGTTTGTTTGTGTGCGGGACTCCCCTATAATGTATTTTATATTTGATTAGTTCTTGTCATTTTACACTTTTTTATGACACTACACACTTGTTTTTAGCTTATAGGCCACAGTTATTTTGCAACAACAACTATTTGTTTTATGATAATTAAAGGGACAGTCTACACCAGAATTTTTATTGTTTAAAAAGATAGATAATCCCTTTATTACCCATTCTAAAGTTTTGCAAAGCCAACACAGTTATATTAATAAATTTTTTGCCTCAGTGATTACCTTGTATCTTATCCTCTGCAGACTGCCCCCTTATTTCAGTCCTTTTGACAGACTTGCATTTTATCCAATCGGTGCTGACTCCACCAAGTCCACTGGAGTGAGCGCAATGTTTATATATATATATATATATATATATATATATATAAGCATTTTCTATAAGAAAAAACTAAGGGGACGCGCTGTAGTGTTGATAGAAATTGTGTTGATGTGAATGAAATTCCTCTGGTATCGTGTGAGTTGAACCGTGACAGATAAGTATGTGAGAGTAGAGGTGTATGTGTGTATATGATTGAGTGAAATCTTGTTAATCAAAGGAGAATGTGTGACTTGTTACAAACCGTAAGACTTGAAACAATTGTGATACATAAGCAAAAAAATCATGAAACAATTGTGATACCTAAACAAAAAATCAGTTGGAATATTGCAAAGAACTAAAGACTTGCAACAAAATATGTGAACAGTTGAATTTGATTAAACTCAAAAAACTGAAAAGTCCAATATGTGATAAGTGTTCAGAGATAAAAAGTCCAAATTCAATGTAAAGGATATATAAAGAACAAAAGTTCAAAGGATCAAAACAAATGGCTTGCTCCACTTGAATCCGAGGTGTGATGAATCAGGAAATCTAGGAGGATAGAAAAACAAGGGGCGCCAACATAGTGTGAATCAATTTGGAAAACTGGAAAACAGTAGTTATAATAAAATCTACTCACAAGTGGAGTGGCACCTAGAACCAACTGGGTGCATACAGGCAGGCTGACATTCAGGACCAGCAGTCAGTACGCTGGGGGTCTCACCCGGGAGACCTGTGGGTGGGTCAGATGAGGTAGATGGAGTCGGCTGTGTGTCGTCTGGTGAGCCGGATCGCCACTGTGGAAGTCCAAAGGGCTGTGTTGTTTATCCCAAAAGGGTAGCTGCTCACACGATCAGCCTTGTTTCCAAACGAGTTTCCAATATCAGTGTATGGAACAAAGGGATAAAAACCAAACTGGGTATAACCACTGCAAACTGTGGTAATATTAAAAAGGCACAGAAAACCGGGTCTGTCTAAAAACAAGTATTTAATTGCTACGCGTTTCTCAGTCCGTAAAGGACCGTTTCCTCAGGCATATACAAAGGTGTTCAACAGGCTACCATTTATACCTGACAGTGACCCGGAATCAAAATGTGGAGGTCATCTCCAAAGAATTGACAATAAAATGTTAAAAAACAAAAATACAATAAAAAATGGAACATGTATCAAAATTGTGTTTGAGCAGCAATCAGATAATATATTCATATCATGAAAAAACAAAAAACAAAAAGAACAAACATAAAAACAGCATGTATTTGCATTGATGAGTAACACCTGTGATAGTGTTTCTGAAAAAAAAAAAGCTAAACCTGTGTATGTATCCTATCCTATAGATAAACATGTTGTCACCTCAAAAGACTATTGGGTTATATGAAAATAAGATCCCAATGGTGACTATTGTTTAGTGTGCAAAACAAATCTGTATATAATCAATAAAGAATATATATAAACTAGAAAAAATATATATATGTTTTCCTCTGGGTTGGGCTCGAACCCTTGACCTTGTGTATGCTAGGCTTTTACTGATCTAAAAGAGCTATTCAGATATGACAACAAATGACATTGATATCACTCCTAATATACCAAACAATAGTAGATAATATGGATGTATTAGAAATATGAGTTTGCAGAAAACATTGTTCTTGTAAAGAGCCCTCATATCTTATATTCTAGAAAACAAAAATAAGATGGTTATGGTCGATAGATTCTAGATAGAACAAGAAAAATGGTCTTTTATGCATCTAGATAATGATTTAAGGAACGCTATCTCAAACTAGCGGTCCCAAATATAAATTAAATATCTATGTAAATGTTGAAGGTGTTGGATGATGATTAAATGAAAGAATATAGCAATCCTTGTTTGGAGAGATATAATTACGCTATATGCTAGCTGTTGTAATACTGGTAAAAAAGTGATGTAAAAATGGTAAAAAATGGTTCATGGAAAAAACCTATTGAGAAATATTAGAAAATTGTATATATTAAAAAAACTAATGATATACTGCTAAAAAGTGTGTATATATAAAAAGAACCTTCGTTTAAAGCATATATTTTTACTAAATGCTAGCTGTGAAGGTTCTAGTGATACTGCTCATGATATTCTTTTTCTAAACTCATATTGATAATAAATTGTTTCAAATATTTTGGGTGGGATACGAACCCATGTCTATATATGTAAGGACCCTATGTTTAGTCCGATGAGCTATCTGGAAATAGCAAAGTATATAGGAATCTTAGTGTGGTTGACTCTAAACTAATCGATATAACATTAAAAATGCTGTACACTAATAGGAGTGATTCAACTCATTGATTCTTAGTGTTTGTGTGTATCTCTCTCTTGATTAATAAATGTATTAGAAAATGTTGTAGAGAATCTATTGATGTAAACTGGATATGTATATGAGATCTAAATATGATGTATGTATCTGAGAAAATGTCGTAATAATGAATGTATGAAAAATATCGTTGGAAATCTGTTGTTGTAAACTGAATGTAGTATGTAATGTGATCTCTGCAAAGGACGGACTTATATGAAAGCAGCCAAATCAGCATTGGCATTCAAACCCAGTGGATACAAAGTTTTGAGTTTATGTATCCAGTAAGTTTCTAATTGTCTAAGTTTAATTAGACGATCATAATCAGTGGATGGAGGTACATGGTCTATCGGAATTATTTTAAAGATATCTGCTCTACCATCATGTATTGTTTCACAGTGATTTGAAACACTGTGATTAATCTTACTTTTTTTACAGTTTTTACAATTCCGATAGTGTTCACCCCAACGGGTGCGTACGTTCCTAATGGTACGCCCAATGTATTGGACCCCACAAACACAATTTAAAAGATATATAATATACTTAGATTCGCAATTGAGGCGATGTGATATCTGATAAGACAAACCAGTAGTGTTAGATTTAAATGTTTTTTGAGAACATATAAATTTACACATATTACATCCTCTTTTGCCACATTTATATGAACCATATAATCTCAAAAAACTCTGTGTTTTTTTCAAATTACTTATAGATGATTGGCTGTGTTTTACCCTTTTGCTAGGTGCTAGTTTGTTCCTAAGGGTTGGTGCCCGTCTGTAAACAATTGTAGGTCTCTCCTTAACTATATTTTTTAAAAAAGGATTCTTTTGAATAATGTTCCAATGTTTGTTGAGTATATTGCAAATTTTTTTATGATTGCTGTTGTATTGTGTTATAAAGAGAGGTTCACTATTGGCATCCCTATTAATTGTTTTGTTTGAATTGGTTGTGTTATTTTCAAACTTTTCAAAAAAGAGATCTCTATCCAAGTCTCATGCTTTTTTTAAACATCGATCAAGTAAATCAGCTGGGTAACCTTTGTCCAAAAAACATTGATACAAAATCATGCTTTGTGAGTCAAAGGTATCTAACTCTGAACAATTCCGACGAATTCTTTGGAATTGACTAAAAGGGATATTTCTTTTCCACCCAATGTGGTGGTTACTGGAATAATCAAGGTAACTGTTGCTATCCACCTTTTTGAAAAAGGTTTTGGAGACAACATTCCCTGTACTACCCCAGCTCAACAATAAATCCAAGTATTCTATTGAGGAATTTTGGATATTAGCTGTGAAAGTAAGACCCATATGGTTGTTATTTAAATGTTCTACTATTGAATTGGCTAGAGCAATATACCCTTTTAAAATAAAAATGAGATCGTCAATGTAACGGCCATAGAATACCAGGTTCGCCCAAAAGTTTGCAGAGTAAATGTATTGATCTTCAAAAATTCCCATAAAGAGATTGGCAAAACTTGGGGCGAACCTGGTACCCATGGCTGTACCCTTGACTTGCAGAAAAAATTTGTCCTGAAAGATAAAATAATTATGTTTGAGTATATACTCTATCCCTTCCAAAATGAATTCCTTTTGAAGATCTGGCATGTATAGATCTTTCTCTAGGAAAACTGAAATCGCATTAATTCCCATGTTGTGACAAATATTGGAATAGAGGGAACCAACATCACAAGTGATCCATATTAAGTTATTGTTATTGCAATTGCAAACATATCTGAGTTGGTATAAAAGGTGAGTACTGTCTTTGATATAAGAAGGTAAATTGACCACGTATTTTTGTAGAAATTGGTCTATATAAAAAGATAGGTTATAGGTGAGATTGCCTATACCTGCTATAATAGGGCGCCCAGGTGGATTAGCTTGGTTTTTATGTATTTTGGGCAGGTGATAATATATATATATACTGTATATATATGACACACATGAACTAGTACTGTCTAGCTGTGTAAAACTGTCAAAATGCACCAAGATAAGAGGCAGCCTTCTAAGGCTTAGAAATTAGAATATGAGCCTACCAAAGTTTAGCTTTCAGCATAGAATACCATAAGAACAAAGCAAATTTGATGATAAAAGTAAATTTGAAAGTTGTTTAAAATTGCATACCCTATCTAAATCATGAAAGTTTCAATTTGACTTGACACCCTTTAATAAAGATTAAAAGGACATGATACTCAAATATTTTCTCTTTTCCATGTAAAAGAGTATTTTGAGGGGGGCGGAGCTAAGATGGCCGCATAAGTCCTCAGCTCTGTGTTAGTGGAAGACAGAAAGGGGCAAAAATGCACATAAATCCCCACTACAGAAGGAGATTTGAGTACCAGTAAGCACCGGAATCCCTGATGATCAGAACGACGGTAGTTGTGAATCCAGAGGCGCTCACTACACTCAATAGTGCTACTTAGACACGGATGCCATTACCTTCCATGATACCGACATCATGCAACATAATGGAGCATTTCCAGCACAGCAGTCACACTAAGCAGCATACTAACTTAGGGGGAATCCTGAGAGTGCCAAGAAGGGACTTAGATCACTGAGAGATTGTCTGCTCCTATCCTAACGATCTGCCACGTGGAAGACTCTGCTACAAGTATGGCGCATTAGCATAATCACACAATGAAGCCAACACCACTATATGCTATAATTGAAACATATGCTGAGCATCCATAAGACACTCAACCTATGACCTAATCACCTCCAGAAATATCGATCTTTATTGCATTTCTTTATCGATCTTTAAAAGTACTCAGTTTATGATTCTTGGGCTATAGACTCTATCACAGACCACATTGAGTTTGGCCTCGGCCTCACTAAAAACCATACCTAGACCACACTGGTAGTTGAAGGCCTACCTCTGAAACACTGTTGTGTACCTAACAAAGACTATACAGTATACTTAATCAAGTTTGTTTTTTGCTTTGGGTTCATGTGACACTAGCATATGACCTCGATACTTTAACAGCTATCACTGCATTTACCATACTGTAGTACAGCACACAGCACACCGATCCCTTGAATATACCCTAGATTACACTGTGCATGAGTTGAAAATTAATATAAAGTGGCCTGACAAGGAAGGGAACCTGTACATTCTGATTGCATGTGAAAGTTATTTTCAACTCAAACATGGCTTAAAAAAAAGTTTAAAACAGGATAAAATGTCCAAGAATTCTTTATCCAAATGTCAAACAGTAAAATCTTTTTTAATACCACAGAAGAGTCATCTGCACCTTTACACCAGGTCTCTTCACCTCGACTGTCACCTTCTATGACTCTCCAAATACCTACTGAAACACAGGAGCAGGAGCTCATTCAAGTTCCAGCTGCGGTGCTGTCCGTCCTACCATTCAAGCAGGATATAGCTGATATAGTTCAAGCATGTATCCATGAGGAACTAATTGACTTAAAGCAAGATATAAATACACTAGGTTTCCACGTCGAGGCCTTGGAGGATGGGTCAGACAATATGCGGGAAGATTTCAAGAAATTACAATCACAAGTTGACTTATCACTCAGCCATGGATTTTTGGAGTACCTGAGTCGGTCTTACCAAAAGATCTACCTACATACTTACCTGCTTTGTTCAACCACCTTAAAGGAGTCAACTCAAAGGAGGAAATACCATGGAACAGGGCACATAGAGCTCTCCGCCTTAAGCCGGCTGACTCTGCACCACCCAGAGACATAATAATGAAGTTAAAAAATTATAGGGACAAAGGAGAACTTGTAAACCTCTCTAGAAGGAAACAACCTGTTATATTTTGTGGCACCATTATTCAGTTTTATGCTGACCTATCACAGAGAACTTTACAAACAAGGAAGAATACTCACCGCCCACCCAACTCCTACGCAACAAGCGTTTTTCTATACCGGTGGGGCTTCCCAAATCACATCATGGTGATTCACGAGGACAGGTGTCTGATATGTAAAGATGCATCGGACGTCCAAAAATTTTGCAAGGTTTATACATGTAATGCCTTGTTGTGGTTGTGTGGATCGCAACTGGTGATATAACAAAAAATAGTGTATGTTTCACAACTGTTTAGATTGACACTATGAGGAAGTATCAAATATAACAGATTGTGCAGATTTGCTTTAGTTTAAATAAGATTTTTCTTATAGCTGGTATAAGGATTACCTTGATATAGTGGAATTCAGGTAGGATGAAAGATAACAAAGGGTTAACCTGAATTCAGCAACTGCTGCTGTCAGGAAGTTGGAAATGACTCCCAGTTACACAGTGGAATAGAGATTTGGTTAAATAAGCCGTGACTTATATGCTTGTCAGATGGAATAAACAATTAACAAGTGACAGTCTGAAACTTGTATAAAGTAGCGAAATAGTCTTTTATAACTTGAAGTACCTTTTGTAATCATTGAGCTCTTGTATTACTCACAGCCGTAAGACGGTATCGGTTACCACAACTCAGAGCGGAGATGCGTATAGGGGCGTCACTTGCCGAGCCGTAAGTTTGACTGACAGCCGAGTGGTTCTGACGTCAAGCGGTCTTGATCACCGAGGCAATATTTCCGACTGTAGGATCTGTGAGTAAAAAAAAATAGAGAGTTCCAAACTTGGATACAATGTTGCAAAGTGTACCTGATGAGGAATCTGGGGTGATGATCCGTAGCAGAAGATATAGAAGTGTTGCGCTGACAGAAACTCTTCCAGGGAAGGTGAAACACTCTGTAGAATTTGCGGGAAAAATAAAGGTTTCAGGTTAAAGTACAAATTTACCTTATGAGGAATTCCTGGGAGAGATCTGTTAGTTGCAGAGCATAGGAAGTACAGGTAGAAGTAGTTGTAGTCCGTTCCTTATTACTTCGTGTGGTAGAAGTATAACAGAGCTGTTAACCAGTGAGTGGAAATTAAGCAGCCTTTGTCTTTCAGAAGTCAGAGGATGAGAGATTTGTCTGCTGTAATGGAGAATAACAATTTAGGTTTCAAAATCACACAGAGCTTAGGTAAGCGGCTTGCTGCAGGTAAGCAGGAAACAAAATACTAAGCACTGAACTTAGTAGGCGGGAAGCTTTTAAAGGGAAAGTTGGTGAGAACAAATTAGTCTCTTAAAGCTATACTCCTCAACAACTTAAGATCCTGACAATACGTTGGCGCAATCACCAAAAAATCCTATATATAAGACACTCAAAAATGCTTATCTCCTTCCTCGATAAGTGAAAAATGTGCAAACTTTGTGTGAAAATAAAGAGGGCACTACAAAAGCAATAAGATCAACTACAAAGCATTCAATGATTATCTCAATAGAATTTGGACATATATATGTATACTCCGAAACGTTACCACAATAAAAGTATTTATATCCAAAATCCAGCGAGTGCAGTCCTTTACTGGAATTGACTGTGAATACTATTGACTTGGCACCCTGGTTGATGACTGAAAGATATTGTGAGTGCAGGTACACATGGAGGATATATATATATATATATATATGTATGTATATATAATATCTCTCAATATGTATGTGTTCACTTAATTAAATGTATACACTTCCAAATGTAAGTATTCACTTATTTATCTGTATCCACTTGTAAATGTAATAATCACCTTCACAAAACATATTTGCTATATTTAGCTTACATAAAAGTTTGGCAATTGAGGGATGTGTATCACAAGCCGCTTCAATTCTATCATATAGGTTTATTACTTTCTTTTAAGGAATTTTTAGGGTTCTTTCATTCAAGTCCCTGATATCTAACTTAATCTTAACCCTTAATGATATCCCTTGCTTTAGTTATCAATAGATATAATTGTCCATAACTTAAATTAAATAAGCCCACATTTAGTTAATTCCGAAAGAATCAGTTTGAACATTGATTTATCAAAGAGCTAAAAAGTGTTGAAAAGTAGAAATCAACTGTTTGTTTCTCGCATATAAACTTTCTAGTCAAAAGTAGCAGATAGATGAATCATATAATAGAGTCGTAATAAAAACTTGTCGTTATCACATCAAATTACTTAAATTGTGAATATATTAGAAAATAAAATGTATTTATTACAGACTACATAGAAACTAACATATAATCTAACATAGAAATACAGTTAAATACAGTTAATAATCCATGAGAAGTGATGTCAATATTAAAAGATCATTTGGATCTGTTGTAAAAAATCATCAATAAGATGACTTAATGTCCGTTATTCACAGAGTAAAAAAATCTTTTGTATACTTCAGTATTTTTAAAATGTTCTCGATTAAAAAGATCACTTATGAGCTGCAAATGTTCATCTCTATAATCATCTTAGTGGTTAGCTAACTCCAAAAATGTAAGCCACTACAACACCTTATGTTTGCCAAATGCCACTGTAGAATCAGATGATCCATAATATACAGGTAAATCTTACCATACCTTCTTTCTTGGTTTATCAAGATCTTGATAAAGCCCGGACTAGAGGGTGAAACGCGTAGAAGCTGTTGAGCAAAGAGATACCTAATTCATATGTACCCAGAGGATCCGTGTCTGCAGCTAATACAGGTTTTAGTAAGTCTGCATACAATTGTACTAAAGTGCAGAATTACAAACCATTTTTAAGGGCAGACAGCGGTGAGGGTGTTTGTTTTCACAAAACCACTGAAACTTCAGGAGAAAGATTCTAACAATGGAACATTGTGATGTATGGTGACGTCACACGAGGTGAAAGGAATAAACCATTACCCAATTTGGATGGTCTGTAAACGGTGAAAGCCAGACAAAGCTGGGCTCTTACACAAGGAATCACGAAAGTGAAACTTTCAAGCAGAATAAAGTACACGAAAACGGGATCCCCCACATAAGGACCTAAACCAAGAAAGAAGGTATGGTAAGATTTACCTGTATATTACGAATCATCTGATTCAACAGTGGCTGTGATTTGTAGTGGCTTACATTTTTGGAGTTAGCTAATCACTAAGACAATTATAGAGGTGAACATTTGCACCTCATAAGTGATCTTTTAAATCGAGAACATTTTAAAAATAATGCAGTATACAAAAGATTTTTTTAGTCTGTGAATAACGGACATTGGCCCATAGTTAACAAGGTCTGTCTGACCTGATCCGACAGTGCAGATCAGGTCCGACAGACCTCGCTGAATACGGCGAGCAGTACGCTCGCCGTATTCAGCATTGCACCAGCAGCTCACAAGAGCTGCTGGTGCAACGCGGCCCCCTGCAGACTCGCGGCCAATAGGCCGCCAGCAGGGGGGTGTCAATCAACCCGATCGTACTCCGCCGATGTCTGTCCGCCTGCTCAGAGCAGGTAGACAGGTTATGGAGCAGCGGGCTTTGTGACTGCTGCTTCATAACTGCTGTTTCTGGCGAGCCTGCAGGCTCGCCAGAAACACGGGGCAACAAGTTCCATTCGGAGCTTGATAAATATGCTCCAATAAGTCATCTTATTGAGGATTTTTTACAAGGGATCCAAATGATCTTTTAATATTGACATCACTATTTATATGCGAGAAACAAACAGTTGATTTCTACTTTTCAACACTTTTTAGCTCTTTGATAAATCAATGTTCAAACTGATTCTTTTTGAATTAACTAAATGTGGGCTTATTTAATTTAAGTCATGGACAACTATATCTATTGATAACTATAGCAAGGGATATCATTAAGGGTTAAGATTAAGTTAGATATCAGGGACCTGAATGAAAGAACCCCGAAAATTCCTTAAAAGAAATTAATAAACCTATATGATAGAATTGAAGCGGCTTTGTGATACATATCCCTCAATTGCCAAACTTTTATGTAAGCTAAATATAGTAAATATCTTTTGTGAAGGTGATTGTTACATTTACAAGTGGATACAGATAAATAAGTGAATACTTACATTTGGAAGTATATACATTTAATTAACCCTTTGAGTGCTAAGCACTTTCCCACCTGGGTGCTAATATTTTCTAAGGTTTTTTTTATTTTTGAATAGAAAATTTAACTTTTTTTTGTTTTTTTACAAACCCCCAAGACTTACACTGTTGGAAAGATTAGGTGATTACCTTTCCAACAATGGGTATTGGCTGCCTGAGGTACAGGCTTCTAAGCAGCATGCCCCCTCCTCCTATACTTAACATTGTTAAGTATAAATAAAGTTGCGCGGTGTCGTCATCACGTCATTGTGCGTGACGTCACTGCACATCGCGTGCAGCCCTGGTGATGCCTGTCACTCTACAGGCATTATCGCCGGGGTAGGAGCGGTTAGGAGCCCCAGATCTCCCTCAAGGTGGGAGAGTGCTCATGACGACTCTGAGCCGTCATTAGCACCAGAGTGAGAAACTCTGTGATGGCTCAGAGCCGTCATTAGCACTCAAAGGGTTAAGTGAACACATGCATATTGAGAGATATAATATATATATATATATATATATATATATACATGTATATGTCCAAATTCTATTGAGATAATCATTGAATGCTTTGTAGGTGATCCTATTGCTTTTGTAGCGCCTTCTTTATTTTCACACAAATTTTGTCCAAACATTTTGCGACACATTGGGTTTGGACCTTCCAGACTTACCTTCACTGTCAGCACCCAACTCATCTCAACAGGAAACTTCTCGTACCTGGTCCAACGTTCCAGTTAAACAATCCAGGAATACCTCACTCACCACAGAAATGGAACCAAAGGCCCCAAGATTGTCACAAACTAATCTACCTCGCCCTAGATCCTAAGCTGAACAAGAGATTATTGGACCCTATCTTCCCTTGGCAATAGACATCATTCTCCAAGACAACCCCTCAAACCATGAGTATGTTACTCTCAACAAATGGCTAAGACCCCACTTCTCATCTGTTCTAAACAGCTCTTTCCCATTGTCTGAGAGGTTATTAATATAATCAACACATACTTGAGAAACTTACCACATTTGGATGATTACCCCAAGGTCCGTTTTCTGAGACCCAATTGTTAGTCGTCTCCTTTTTGTTAATCTTTTATATGCATAACTTATGATGTGCAGTTTACCCCCCTTAACTTAAACATCTTAATGATTATTAAGTGTTTTACAATCCACTCTCACCTTCCCCTCCCTTTTTTGTTCAGGAAAGGCGATGTGCCAGGTGGCAATCCTTAAGGATAGTATGACCCATCTGACTATTCTCCTCTGGCACAAATTGCCAGGCTCTGAGTATTAATGTTACTTTGTTCTTTATTTTTCTTTTCATGTTCATTCATGTTGTAAAGTTACGATATGTTTAAATTCTGTATCGCTAGCCCTACTACAGAGACTAGTTGCATTGTTATTTAACTGGTGACCTAGGGTGAAGTGGAGTGTGTGGAAACTATAGGGGGGAGTGATAGAGCTCCATAGATTTGGATATTCACTGATTGACTGCCCTCCCAAATTTACTTATATTTATTGGGACTTTGACTAACCCTAGTACTGATCTTGTATGTATACTTGTAGAAATCAAGGGTTAAAAAGACTGAGCACTTTCATTTTGTGTATTATTATTCTCTTATTCCCAGTGTTTTGGTCATTATCAGCTCAAAAGTAATTTGATTGTTAAATATTTATTATCATTATAATTTACTTTAGTGCTTTTTCCATTTCTAATTTCATTATGGCAACTACTTGCAATCCCACAGGGGTAAGAGATTAAAGCAAAAGAAAACAGATTATGGAAACCGCACTTAAGGGTCACAGCCAGGTTTCAGAATCTGTAAGGGAAGATAATCTAGACACTGTTTTTTTAAATCTGGAAAACTCAGATACAGGGAGACAAATCTATGGTGGGACATATAATTTTTAGATCTGTATATTACTGAAAATAAAGTCCCTAGGGGATTACGGATGAAACAATACCCTTCCTTCGCTTTAGATAATCCAGTGTTCATGGAGGAGTGGTACACAACTCTCACTAACTGCTCAATTATATGTATGAAGCAGCTCCTTAAACACAAAAAGGAAGAGAGGGATAATATTATGTTGGATATTAATAAAACCTTTGAACTGTTGAAACCTTTTGAAACCACACAGAAATACACAGATTATAAACTACAACTTGATAGCACCATAGATAAACTAGACACAACATTATCAGATAGAAAAGTCCAAAAATATAATAGAGACAAAAAGGACTAGGATCTAGACATTCCTGGCAAAAATGCAGGCCAGCAGGCAAGAAAGGGTTCAACAAGAAAAATCATAATAAAAGTGGCAAAGGAAAACAACATAATAACAAAAATTATACCCCCAGAAAAGTAACTTTTTCAAGTATAGACACTGATAACCAAGAAGGAGAGACATCAGAGACAACTAATGAGGAGACTAAGGCAGTAGCAACTACATCTGGTGTTAACATTAGCCATAACCCATCCACTACACAAAATGTCAAATCTTTGGTTAAATCACTGCAGCAGACCAGTACTCCCAAGAAGGGAGAACACATCTTTAGGTACCCCAGCAGGGTGAGAAAAAAACACACAAAGAAATAGCAATAGTTAATCTCTCTGACTTCACTTTATCCCGTTTTCACAATAACCTATTAAATAAAGGTTTGTCATTTGCACCTGCCACGAATTTTGATTTATTTGAAACACTTTTAGACACCAATAGATTTGTGAGAAAGATAGTTCTTAGGAAACATTTTTTGATACTGAAGAACATCCTCCCACATTCCCCACTTCAGATATATCTACAGAAACTATAGGTCTGTTATTTTCTGACCTATTAGATCTCACTACCCTCACCTCACTGCAACAACACACCACTCGATCTTCTAATATATTGAAAAACTCTTGCACTACATTTTTATTTAAAGACAAATCACATTTCTACCCAGTCAATGCTCGTGATCACCTAATAGATATCTTTCAGAGATCTGTTGAAAAAGAAGTAACAGATCTCAGTAAAACACTGGACACTCCTACCAAGAGAATAGTTAGAGACAATTTAACTTACAATGAGAGAAAAACACTCAAAGAATTACAAAGAACCCTGATATAATCATCACTAAGGCAGACAAAGGTGGTGCCATAGTTCTGCTAAATACCTCAGATTACTTAGAAGAAATACAAACCCAATTAATGGATACAGAACAATACACCAAATTAACTTTTAATCCTACTATATCCTTTAAAACAAGATTAAACAGCCATTTAGACACAGCAAGAGATAGAGGATATATGTCCAAAGAACTTACATATTTTCTTCTTATAGATGCCCCTACAACACCAAGTTTGTAGGGGCATCTATAAGTTTCAGGTACAAACTTTACCTGGTTATATAAAAGATAGTGCACATTTGATTCAACAACTTAACAATGTCAAATGGGACTACAGATACACATGGCTCACCATAGATGTAGCTGCTTTATACTCCAGTATACCACATACACTGAGATTAAAAGCTCTCAATGAAATGCTACTGAGACACACAGACTTTGACGCAGACTTTGTTGCCTTCATAGTAGAAACAGCAGAGTTCTTGCTCAAACATAATTATTTTGTACATGATGGTGAGTATTACTTACAGAAATGCGGCACAGCGATGGGCGCTAATTTCGCCCCGGCATATGCTAACATCTACATGGGCTGGATGGAGCTGTGCCGCATTTTCTCTGATGGATTCCCATTTATGAACAACATCAGATTATATGGTCGCTTTATTGACGACCTGATAATCATTTGGGATGAAACAGAACACAATAACACAATTGAACAATTCATGACATATATGAAGGAGAACGAATTAAATCTAGCTTTTACAAGCAATAGCAATACACATACTATTGACTATTTAGATCTGAAATTAACAGCAGATCTATCTAATTACAATATAATTACATCCACATATAGGAAACCTACTTCTAAAAATACCATTTTAAGAGCAGATTCATGTCATGTCTCACACCTTAAAAAAGGCATACCTAAGGGCCAGTACTTGAGACTTTGAAGAAATTGCTCCAACCTAGAAACCTATATATTGGAAGCGAATGAACTGACAGATAGACTCATTCAAAGAGGATACAATAAATTTCAATTGACTAAAATCAGCAAAGAAGTAGAACTTGTTCAAAGAAGAACATTGTTTCAAGTTAGACACAAACCTCTAATGGACAAAAACATAGTTTTCACTACAAAATTCAGTAGACAATACCATAAGATTTGTGGTGTCATTAAGAACAATCTGACCATACTGAAAAGTGACAATACACTTAAACACATCATCACCGAAGGGGTTAAATATGTTGCAAAAAAAGCCCCTTCAATAGGTGACTTGACTAACAAATATTTCTCTGATAAACGACAAACTCCCACTAATTGGTTGAGTCTGAATTCAGGCTCTTATAGATGCGGACACAGACCTTGTAAAAGCTGTGAATTTACAGACAAAGCTTTAACCTTTACTTCAACTAATACTAAGGAGACTTTTACCCTCAAACAAAGAATTGACTGTACTTCTCAATACGTAATTTATCTTATCACATGCCAAAGTTGCCATCAACAATACACAGGTATTACCACTCGCTTATTAAAAGACAGAATTAGAGAGCATCTCTTATCATTGGTAGAAAAAGAACCCAAAACACCTGTTGCCAAACACTTTCGCCAACATGGCATAGGAACCAAATACATTTGCTTCATAGGAATTGAGAGAATACTAAAAAATGCCAGAGGAGGGGACAGGGCAGCAAGATTACTCAGAAGGGAAGTCTTTTGGATAGTTAAACTCAATACTAGATACCCTAATGGCATAAATAGACGCCTGGATGTAGATTTATATGTATAGGCATTATATAAAAAGTCTGGTGTCTAACCTTTTATAATCCTCACTAGACAGGTATATATATAATTAATATTTATCATCATTATATATATCACTATATTCCATCATACACTATCATATATACTGTACATGTCATGTCTCCCTGTACCCTCTAGACTATTATCTCTTCCGTACCATACCTTATGACTCTTTTGACCTCATAACTATTTAGCTATGACCTGCATTTATAGTGTCAATACATTATTAATTATACATTATCACTTTATGATTGGGTCAGTTAGGTTCCGTTCCTCCCTTATCATAATAGCATCATGTTTCACTTTACTATTATATTTATTCACCTGTTTTCAGGTCATCTACTGAATCCTTTTCAGTTTACCTAGTGGATTCCCTACTTAAACGTGAGCTATACTATAATGGTCCTTTTTTATTTATTTATTTGCTCATTAATCTTTTATTTTTATTTATCATTATTTTTTTGCATACACATTTTTTCTAATTTACATACATTTTTTCATGCACTTCGTTAGATTGTTTTACTATGTGAGCTCCTATTTATTATTTTTTTATGCTGCTATTACTCAGTTGATGATGTACATTAACTATTTTAATTTATTTTGTCCATCACTTATCATCATCATCTTGATCTCATTGTGATTATTTGTTTGGAGCTGAGAGTTTACAGATTGATTTGTTTTTATTTACCTTTTATACATATATTTTTTATGATTTTAACATTCATCAGTTTTTTCTTATGCATTTATTTTCTTTTTATGTATTTACTATTTTGTGTATGTATATATATTTCTCTGTGTAGATTTCAGTATATTTATTATAGTATGACTCCCTTATGTATAGCCTGTTGAAATATAATTTTCAGTATGATTATTATTGTTTACATGGGATCATTTTTTGATTCCAAGTTTCATGAGCCCATATAACGGAGTCACACTGATTGGACCTATTTTACTTACTGTGGATTGGTTCGTCTTGTGTATATATGTCAGTAATGTCAGATTCCCATCAGCCTCCAAATAAGCGCATGTACGCATGCGCGAAAAGCGTCAGGCCTCTCTGACTGTGACCCATACCAGTACCTGTATACTTTTGGATTTACTTAATAAACTTTGTTTATTCAGTGACTTTTTTGCCTCAGCGTATCCTACTTCTCTTCGTTTGTTTTGTTAGTACCTTTGATACGATACACAGACGTGACACAGCAATTCCTATCACACTATTAATCAAAATATTATGCCGATAAACCCTAAATACCATTCTATTTCCATTGTAACTCAAAACACTAAAGGACTGAACTCCCCTTGTAAACAATCTAAGGCCATATCAGATTTATTCAAGAGATGGGCTGACATTCTACTTCAGGAGACTCCCAAATACCTAGATACTTCAGCAAACATTACACTCAACATTTTCATAGTACGGCTTCCACTAAATGCTGTGGAGTCAGTATCCTAAAAGGAAAATATCCGTCTAGGATATTTTCCTTTTAGTGCTTGATAATAATAAAGAAGCTGTATTTTTAAGCAAGAAGTGGCGTCTTGTTCTATCACCCAGTCCTACCTCATTGACTGAGTGCGAGGATTTGCTTAATTTAGTTCTATGTTTTTTTGGGGATAAGGTGAAGTTCCCCGTGTGTCCTAAGTACCTGACCAACCGGAACCAAGTAATGCATCATAGCTCCCGTGGGGAGCGCTGAGGAGGAGACACTGTGGCAGTGTTGCAAAGAAATAAACAAATCAGCGTGAAATACAGGAGAAGAAGGACCGTGAGTATTACTGAGCGCTTACCAAGGATTTGTTTTAAATTGAATAATACTGAATATAAAACCTCCCTATATGCGGATGATATATTCTTAACTCTTACAGATCCTCTATCCTTCTTAAAAGGTCTCAACAATGAATTCAACTTATATAGTACATACTCCAATTTTAAAATAAATGCGTCAAAGTCAGAATTTATGAGCATCGCAGTCTCTAAAGCCACAACTGATCAGATTACAACAGACTACTCTTACTCACTTCGTGAAACTTCACTGAAATATCTAGGAATACAAATTACCAAAGACCCACAAAATCTTTTTATAGCAAATTATCAACCTCTATTGAAAAACATACAAACTGAACTAAATTCTTGGTATAATAAAAACCCTATCCTGGCTTGGTAGATTAGATGCCATAAAGATGAGTATTCTACCTAAAATCCTTTACCTTTTTCCAAACAGTACCAATTGCCCTCCCCAAGCCTTTCCTTAATAAACTTCAGAACATACTAAATACTTATTTTTGGCACAACAAACCCCCACGGATTGCCAAATCCCTTATCTACAGACCTAAAAATAAAAGAGGTATGGGCATGCCAAATCTTTCATTGTATCAGATAGCGGGAACACTCTCATGCATTGTTGATTGGTATAAACATTCAGAGCATAAAGAATGGATACAATTAGAACATGATTTGTCAAGGAATAAACAGTTAGGAGCCAGCTGCTGGATCTCCTGCGCACATAGATCTCTAGATCCTTTAACTGCTACAATAACTAAACTAGCATTTGACATTTGGGACAAACATATCCTTAAATTTCATAGCATTTAATCTATTCCCTCGCAATTAACCCCACTATGCGACAATCCTAAATTTCAGATACTCCCTATCAAACCACATACACAACATGTGTCCTTACAAGAAATGATACCATGCCATTCTGTCATGAGGGATGGCAAGCTTAAGCCCAAAATGGATCTAATTGATATCTATGGTGACCCCTTTTCTCCATGTATAGATACTTTTAACTTAATCACTATATCACTTCACATATTAAAACAGGCCAATTTAGCAGATCGCTCACCCCGTTTGAATTACTATGCAATTCTACTACTTATTCCAAAGGCTCTCTTTCCCTCTCACATAAAATGATCCTTGAACATCATTCTAGAAACCTCCCATCTTACAACTCCAACTGGACTGCAGAACTCAATCAACAGATATCTCAAAAAAACTGGGGGGGGGGGATTCAGAAATATGAGTAGTCATACCTCATCCATCTCTCACATTGAGACAAATTTAAAACTATTAAATTAAATTTATTACACACCTGCCAGATTAGTTTTCATTTTTAAACACACAAAAGCTGACTGTTGGAGATTATGTAGAAAAATAGGAGACTTCCAACATATATGGTGGACTTGCGCCAATATACTAGCTTATTGGCAGGAAATAAAGGTTGCCATAGAATAAACTCTAGGCATTGAGATACCTTTAGACCCCTCCATGAAAATGGAAATTAACTACTACTCCTATTTCAGAATGGGATTCCCTAGTCACTTTTACTTTGACTCTTGAGAAACCTCATTATTTTCATACTAAAAGAACAGATGATTTTCAAGCCATGAATTTCCTTTGGGAAGAATACTGTAACTCCTATAAAAGAAGGCCATCTTACCCTCCTTAAAACACCCTTAGGGAAATAATTTACTTATAAATATATGTTATTCATCTAAGCTGAAAACCCTGGTTCTAGGTTCTATCCTTTATACAACACCCAACAATATTAATTCTCAACAGATACATATTTGAGAGTTTACCGCTGTTTGTGTTCATCTTAGCAAAATCTAAATGTTTAACAACAATGTCTTATCGTATCAATTGTACAAGTTGTAAATGTTGTTTTTTCTTTATCATTCCACAAATTAATGTTCAATTGTTTAAACTTTAAAAAAAAAGAATGCAAGCTTTACATGGGATCGAAAATTTCAAGAGCTCATGGACACTCAACATAATGGTGCAAACTGAAGCATCCCAAACAAAGTTCCCTTCCTTGAACTTGTATATTAGTGTACTTTATGGAAACAAGGACTTAATTTAGTAAGAGTATGATGTTAATAACGCCAGACAATTGTGAGTTTTCAAAACATGTTTATTATCTTTATTGTACACATGCAACTTATGCTTAATAAAGCTTTATTTAAAAAAAAAAAAAAAGTGTATTTCAGAATGTATTACAGTGTATTTTTATTAATGTTTTTTGGATGAATAAGCCACCTTTTTCTAAAGGAATCGTCCCTATCAGTCAGTGAGCAGTAGAGTACTTAGCAATGCACAGTCTTGCTTCCTGCTTGTTTCACTTTACATTTAAACAGCTTTTACTTTAGCATTTTATGCAAAACAAATAAATATTGTAACAATTTATGTGCTTCTCTTTCATATACATGACAGAACAATTTATAGTACCATATTCCTTTATGATTTCATTATTAATGCCCTTGCGCTCATCTTTCTGAGAGCACAGTATAAGAAGACTATGATGAAAACCTATATGAAGTTAAAGGGACAGTCTACAATATAATGTTTTAAAAGATAGATAATCCCTTTATTACCCATTCCCTATTTTTGCATAACCAACACAGTTATATTAATATACTTTTTACCTCTGTGATTATCTTGTATCCAAGAATCTTCTGACAGCCCCCTGATCACATGACTTTTTATTTATTATCTATTGACTTGCATTTAGTACTGTGTTGTGCTAAATCTTAAATAACTCCTTGGGCGTGAACACAATGTTATTTATATGGCCCACATGAACTAGCAGTCTCCCATTGTAAAAAATGAGTAAAAAAGCATGTGATATGAGGCTGTCTATAGTGGCTTAAAAATTTAGAGGATTAAATATTATAAAGTATATTAAAATAACCATGTTGGTTGTGCAAATGTGGGGAATGGGTAGTAAAGGCATTTTCTATCTTTTTAAACAATAACAACTTTAGTGTAGACTGTCCCTTTAAGGAACAGAAAGCAAGTTTCAGGAAAACAACAGGTGCAGGTAAAAAACTTGAGAAAATGTATAAGGCTATTTTTTTTTTTTTTTTTTACATCTACCCTAAATAAATCTTTTACATGACATATAATATGCATCTCTTTTGTGCACAGTTTTAATGCAACTTGGTTTTCCTATGAAGCAACATTGTTGGCAATACTTACTTGTCAACAAATTGCAGCAGGAAGGTCTTTTTAGCAGAGTATGCTTGTTAAATGCATTCAAGGGTAAAATTGCTTGGAGATTGGCTGACTTGTATACATGGGATCAAAACTCTATTACCACAACATTAGCTGCATAGTGTAGAGAGAAATCCTCATTAGTAACTGTCTTCAGTGATATTAACCCAACTGTTCAAGCATTGAAAAAAATATTAAGAAATCATAAGAAAATATATTAAATATTTTAGTTTACATTTTTCAGAGTTTAATCTTTTGCTTTTGGGTTGCATTGTATTATTCTTAGCAAATAGTGGGAATTGTTCTAATGAAACATATGAATTCTCCCAATAAGAATAGTCTTTAGAATATGGAAGTGAAATTTAGACATTTTGTGTTCCAATTGGCAAATATTGCCTAAAACTATAGTACAGAAGGTCAAAACATTAAATGAGTAGAAATAATAAATACCATTTGCTCATCTCTATAGTTTAACCCTATGACTATCATGGCTGAAACAGACATCTTTGGAAGGCTAGAGGTAAAAAGAGCTGGCTTAAATGAACATGAAATACTTTTGTATTGTAAAAAAACATGTTTAATTAGGTATAGTAAAATTACTTTGCAGGATACTTTCATTATTTATTTTGTATCCTTTTCCTATAATTGTGAGATTTCCAATTTTCCTGAGGATTTCAGAAAAGATTTGAGATTTCACATGCTGAACATTGCTCTATTCTACACAGCCATTGTTTATTCACTCCATACTTCACAGCTGTTTTGGATCATATTGGATTATCATGGGTTGAGAGCTATGACCCTTTTCCTGCCCATAACCACTTGGTGTACCGGTTTTAAGGGACTGACCAAGGTCCCCCGAGACAAGCCCACACTCCTTTCCTTAGACTTGTGGAGAGAGAAACACACATACTGTATGCACATGAATCAATGCCACAAAGGCAATAAATCTATTTCTTGTCTGGAAGCACTTCTAATATTCTTTCACTTATAGCCCAGAAAAGAGCAATGTCAACCTAATCCTGATTTTACATAATGCTACACTTCTGACAACACATCCTCTTACTAGATGAATATGGGTCTAGAGAGGGAGTGGGCACTGGGCAGGTATAGTTTGTATTGGCATAGTCCCTATCTGTACCCTATTGTGGTCTTCCATCACAGATTTTACTCCCACTGCTCAAATCCCAATCTACAGTATAGCTGCCCCTCCATATCCAATGTTTCCTAACGAGATCTTTTTCCAGCCAAATCAAGAGTGAAATGCACATAGATGAATTACATTGTTAAATAGATACATATTTACAATATACAAAGACCAGAATGTCCTTTAAGCTATTTAAATAAAGGTGTGCAACAAATCCCAAAGTTCTATTGGTGCACAATGACACAGTCTACATAAAAAGAAAATTAAAAGTATTTTTTACACTACATAAACTTTTTTTTTAAATGATCTTTTTTTTATTGAAGTTAATACAAACATTCCAAATGCAGGTGTTTGTAAAATATTATTAAAGGGACATGAAACCTGCATTTTGTTTCTTTCATGATTAAGATACAGCATACATTTTTTAAATAACATTCCAATTTGCTTCTATTATCAAATGTGCTTCATTCTCTTGGTATCCTTTGTTGAAAAAGCCGCAATGCACTACTGGAAGCAAGCTGAACACATAAGGTGAGCCAATGACAGAGAAGCATATATGTGCAGCCACCAATCATCAGCTAACTACAATTACTGCATTTCTGCCCCTGAGCAGGGCCAGTGCTACAATAGAGTTAGTCAAGGTGACCACCTAAGGGCGCCCCGTTAGGGGGTGGAAATTTGGTGCATGGCATCATTTTTATTTAATGTGTATATTTATTTTTTAGCTGCCTTATTTAGACTTCATATTAGGGTCCATATGTGGTGTCATAATGGCTACTATGGAAGGGGACTCCCCTGAAACATAGGGAGGAAGAGTGTAGGTCAGCCAGAAGAGGTGGAAGCATCTGGTTGAAATATCTCACTGCACAGCCCCTTTGCTCTCTGCAAAACTTTAGCAGCCTTCATAAACGTTAGTAGAGCCAGTGACATCATTGGGACTCCCCTCCACTCACAGCCTAATGGGTTTTTCTGGTACTCATAGGCACTTATACGAGCATTGACAATCTTCCAACCTTTGATATGCTGCAAGACAAATCTTATTTCAGTGTATAGATAATTAGCATAATAATTGTACAGTGCATTGTGTTTATTTCCAGTGTATAAATGTTCAGCATCATTATGCAGCACAGAGTAATCACCATCAGTGTATAGGCACTTTTCTGTATTTTAGCGTATAAACCATCATCATTATACAGTGCAGCATATACTGTATGTTATCATTGTAAAGGTACTCTGCATTTATTATACAGTGCAGCATATATATTATCATTGTAAAGGTAATCTGCATTTATTATACAGTGCAGCATATATGTTATCAGTGTAAAGGTACTATGCATTTATTATACAGTGCAGCATCTTTATTGTCAGTGTAAAGGTACTCTGCATTTATTATACAGTACAGCATATATATTATCAGTGTAAAGGTACTCTGCATTTATTATACAGTGCAGCATATATGTTATCAGTGTAAAGGTACTATGCATTTATTATACAGTGCAGCATATATATTATCATTGTAAAGGTACTCTGCATTTATTATACAGTGCAACATATATGTTACTAGTGTAAAGGTACTCTGCATTTATTATACAGTGCAGAATATCTGTTATCATTGTAAAGGTACTCTGCATTTATTATACAGTGCAGCATATATATTATCAGTGTAAATGTACTCTGCATTTATTATACAGTGCAGCATATATATTATCAGTGTAAAGGTACTCTGCATTTATTATACAGTGCAGCATATATATTATAAGGGTAAAGGTACTCTACGTTTATTATACAGTGCAGCATATATGGTATCAGTATAAAGGTACTCTGTATTTATTATACAGTGCAGCATATATATTATCAGTGTAAAGGTACTCTACATTTATTATACAGTGCAGCATATATGTTATCAGTGTAAAGGTACTCTGCATTTATTATACAGTGCAACATATATGGTATCATTGTAACGGTATTCTGCATTTATTATACAGTGCAGCATATATGTTATTAGTGTAAAGTTACTCTGCATTTATTATACAGTGCAGCATATACTGTATGTTATCATTGTAAAGGTACTCTGCATTTATTATACAGTGCAGCATATACTGTATGTTATCATTGTAAAGGTACTCTGCATTAATTATACAGTGCAGCATGTTTATTATCAGTGTAAAAGTACTCTGCATTTATTATACAGTGCATCATATATATTATCATTGTAAAGGTACTCTGCATTTATTATACAGTGCAGCATATATGTTATTAGTGTAAAGGTACTCTGCATTTATTATACAGTGCAGCATATATATTACCATTGTAAAGGTACTCTGCATTTATTATACAGTGCAGCATGTATGTTATCAGTGTAAAGGTACTATGCATTTATTATACAGTGCAGCATCTTTATTATTAGTGTAAAGGTACTTTGCATTTATTATACAGTGCAGCAGATATATTATCAGTGTAAAGGTACTCTGCATTTATTATACAGTGCAGCATATATGTTATCAGTGTAAAGGTACTATGCATTTATTATACAGTGCAACATATATGTTATCAGTGTAAAGGTACTCTGCATTTATTATACAGTGCAGCATATATATATATATATATATATATATATATATATATATATATATATATATATATATATATATATATTATCATTGTAAAGGTACTCTGCATTTATTATACAGTGCAGCATATACTGTATGTTATCATTGTAAAGGTACTCTGCATTAATTATACAGTGCAGCATGTTTATTATCAGTGTAAAAGTACTCTGCATTTATTATACAGTGCATCATATATATTATCATTGTAAAGGTACTCTGCATTTATTATACAGTGCAGCATATATGTTATTAGTGTAAAGGTACTCTGCATTTATTATACAGTGCAGCATATATATTACCATTGTAAAGGTACTCTGCATTTATTATACAGTGCAGCATGTATGTTATCAGTGTAAAGGTACTATGCATTTATTATACAGTGCAGCATCTTTATTATTAGTGTAAAGGTACTTTGCATTTATTATACAGTGCAGCAGATATATTATCAGTGTAAAGGTACTCTGCATTTATTATACAGTGCAGCATATATGTTATCAGTGTAAATGTACTATGCATTTATTATACAGTGCAGCATATATGTTATCAGTGTAAAGGTACTCTGCATTTATTATACAGTGCAGCATATATATATATATATATATATATATATATATATATATATATATATATATATATTATCATTGTAAAGGTACTCTGCATTTATTATACAGTGCAGCATATATGTTATTAGTGTAAAGGTACTCTGCATTTATAATACAGTGCAGCATATCTGTTATCATTGTAAAGGTACTCTGCATTTATTATACAGTGCAGCATATATGTTATCAGTGTAAAGGTACTATGCATTTATTATACAGTGCAGCATCTTTATTATCAGTGTAAAGGTACTCTGCATTTATTATACAGTACAGCATATATATTATCAGTGTAAAGGTACTATGCATTTATTATACAGTGCAGCATATATGTTATCAGTGTAAAGGTACTATGCATTTATTATACAGTGCAACATATATGTTACTAGTGTAAAGGTACTCTGCATTTATTATACAGTGCAGAATATCTGTTATGATTGTAAAGGTACTCTGCATTTATTATACAGTGCAGCATATATATTATCAGTGTAAATGTACTCTGCATTTATTATACAGTGCAGCATATATATTATCAGTGTAAAGGTACTCTGCATTTATTATACAGTGCAACATATATATTATCAGGGTAAAGGTACTCTACGTTTATTATACAGTGCAGCATATATGGTATCAGTATAAAGGTACTCTGTATTTATTATACAGTGCAGCATATATATTATCAGTGTAAAGGTACTCTACATTTATTATACAGTGCAGCATATCTGTTATCATTGTAAAGGTACTCTGCATTTATTATACAGTGCAGCATATATGTTATCAGTGTAAAGGTACTATGCATTTATTATACAGTGCAGCATCTTTATTATCAGTGTAAAGGTACTCTGCATTTATTATACAGTACAGCATATATATTATCAGTGTAAAGGTACTATGCATTTATTATACAGTGCAGCATATATGTTATCAGTGTAAAGGTACTATGCATTTATTATACAGTGCAGCATATATATTATCATTGTAAAGGTACTCTGCATTTATTATACAGTGCAACATATATGTTACTAGTGTAAAGGTACTCTGCATTTATGATACAGTGCAGAATATCTGTTATGATTGTAAAGGTACTCTGCATTTATTATACAGTGCAGCATATATATTATCAGTGTAAATGTACTCTGCATTTATTATACAGTGCAGCATATATATTATCAGTGTAAAGGTACTCTGCATTTATTATACAGTGCAATATATATATTATCAGGGTAAAGGTACTCTACGTTTATTATACAGTGCAGCATATATGGTATCAGTATAAAGGTACTCTGTATTTATTATACAGTGCAGCATATATATTATCAGTGTAAAGGTACTCTACATTTATTATACAGTGCAGCATATATGTTATCAGTGTAAAGGTACTCTGCATTTATTATACAGTGCAACATATATGTTATCATTGTAACGGTATTCTGCATTTATTATACAGTGCAGCATATATGTTATTAGTGTAAAGTTACTCTGCATTTATTATACAGTGCAGCATATACTGTATGTTATCATTGTAAAGGTACTCTGCATTTATTATACAGTGCAGCATATACTGTATGTTATCATTGTAAAGGTACTCTGCATTAATTATACAGTGCAGCATGTTTATTATCAGTGTAAAAGTACTCTGCATTTATTATACAGTGCATCATATATATTATCATTGTAAAGGTACTCTGCATTTATTATACAGTGCAGCATATATGTTATTAGTGTAAAGGTACTCTGCATTTATTATACAGTGCAGCATATATATTACCATTGTAAAGGTACTCTGCATTTATTATACAGTGCAGCATGTATTTTATCAGTGTAAAGGTACTATGCATTTATTATACAGTGCAGCATCTTTATTATTAGTGTAAAGGTACTTTGCATTTATTATACAGTGCAGCAGATATATTATCAGTGTAAAGGTACTCTGCATTTATTATACAGTGCAGCATATATGTTATCAGTGTAAAGGTACTATGCATTTATTATACAGTGCAGCATATATGTTATCAGTGTAAAGGTACTCTGCATTTATTATACAGTGCAGCATATATATATATATATTATCGTTGTAAAGGTATCTGCATTTATTATACAGTGCAGAATATATGTTATTAGTGTAAAGGTACTCTGCATTTATAATACAGTGCAGCATATCTGTTATCATTGTAAATGTACTCTGCATTTATTATACAGTGCAGCATAAATTTTATCAGTTTAAAGGTACTCTGCATTTATTATACAGTGCAGCATATATGTTATCAGTGTAAAGGTACTCTGCATTTATTATACAGTGCAGCATATATATTATCAGTGTAAAGGTACTCTGCATTTATTATACAGTGCAGGATGTTTGTTATCAGTGTAAAGGTACTATGCATTTATTATACAGAGCAGTATATATATAATCATTGTAAAGGTACTCTGCATTTATTATACAGTGCAGCAAATATATTATCTGTGTAAAGGTACTCTGCATTTATTATACAGAGCAGCATATATATTATCAGTGTAAAGGTACTCTGCATTTATTATACAGTGCAGCATGTTTATTATCAGTGTAATGGTACTCTGCATTTATTATACAGAGCAGCATATATATTATCAGTGCAAAGGTACTCTGCATGTATTATACAGAGCAGCATGTTTATTATCAGTGTAAACGTACTCTGCATGTATTATACAGTGCAGCATGTTTATTATCAGTGTAAACATACATATATGTTATCATTGTAACGGTATTCTGCATTTATTATGCAGTGCAGCATATATGTTATTAGTGTAAAGTTACTCTGCATTTATTATACAGTGCAGCATATACTGTATGTTATCATTGTAAAGGTACTCTGCATTTATAATACAGTGCAGCATATACTGTATGTTATCATTGTAAAGGTACTCTGCATTAATTATACAGTGCAGCATGTTTATTATCAGTGTAAAAGTACTCTGCATTTATTATACAGTGCATCATATATATTATCATTGTAAAGGTACTCTGCATTTATTATACAGTGCATCATATATGTTATTAGTGTAAAGGTACTCTGCATTTATTATACAGTGCAGCATATATATTACCATTGTAAAGGTACTCTGCATTTATTATACAGTGCAGCATGTATGTTATCAGTGTAAAGGTACTATGCATTTATTATACAGTGCAGCATCTTTATTATTAGTGTAAAGGAATTTTGCATTTATTATACAGTGCAGCAGATATATTATCAGTGTAAAGGTACTCTGCATTTATTATACAGTGCAGCATATATGTTATCAGTGTAAAGGTACTATGCATTTATTATACAGTGCAGCATATATGTTATCAGTGTAAAGGTTCTCTGCATTTATTATACAGTGCAGCATATATATATTATCATTGTAAAGGTACTCTGCATTTATTATACAGTGCAGCATATATGTTATTAGTGTAAAGGTACTCTGCATTTATAATACAGTGCAGCATATCTGTTATCATTGTAAATGTACTCTGCATTTATTATACAGTGCAGCATAAATTGTATCAGTTTAAAGGTACTCTGCATTTATTATACAGTGCAGCATATATGTTATCAGTGTAAAGGTACTCTGCATTTATTATACAGTGCAGCATATATATTATCAGTGTAAAGGTACTCTGCATTTATTATACAGTGCAGGATGTTTGTTATCAGTGTAAAGGTACTCTGCATTTATTATACAGAGCAGCATATATATTATCAGTGCAAAGGTACTCTGCATGTATTATACAGAGCAGCATGTTTATTATCAGTGTAAACGTACTCTGCATGTATTATACAGTGCATCATGTTTATTATCAGTGTAAACATATTCTGCATTTATTATACAGTGCAGCATATATATTATCAGTGTAAATGTAATCTGCATTTATTATACAGAGCAGCATATATATTATCAGTGTATGGGTACTCTGCATTTATTATACAGAGCAGCATATATATTATCAGTGTAATGGTACTCTGCATTTATTATACAGAGCAGCATATATATTATCAGTGTAAAGGTACTCTGCATGTATTGTACAGTGCAGTATGTTTATAAACGTACTCTGCATGTATTATACAGTGCAGCATGTTTATTATCAGTGTAAACATACTCTGCATTTATTATACAGTGCAGCATATATATTATCAGTGTAAATGTACTCTGCATTTATTATACAGAGCAGCATATATATTATCTGTGTATAGGTACTCTGCATTTATTATACAGTGCAGCATATATATTATCAGTGTTATTTGTCTGGAGGGAAAATGGAAAAATGTATTTTTCTTGCTGTAATGGCTGTATCTAGGGTTAGAAATTGCCCACAACAAGGCGCAGAACCTGAAGAATAATAATTAAGATACAGATTTATAAAAAATGTAAAATCATTTAAAGTGTAAACAATTGAGAATTCATATTTTAGAGCTTTATCTCTTCCACCTCCCACTGGGAGTGTAATTTCTTCTGCTGTCTGTGTTTACATAGTTTCTCAAAAGCCTATACATTGGTATAGAAACTTTCAGTATAGGTAGGGATACCACAGGCTAAATCGGCTATTTTAAATGCCAATTTAAAAGCTTAGGAGCTATTTGTAAACAATTTAATAAAATAAAATGGATAATTTGGAACAAATTAAAGGAGAGAAAGTTTTGGGCAAACTGTCCCTTTCATTTTCCAATTTACTTCTATTGTCAGATTTGCTAAATGGACAGTCAAGTTAAAATTAAAGGGACAGTCTATTTCAGAATTTGTATTGTTTAAAAAGATAATCCCTTTTTTACTTATTCCCCAGTTCTGCATAACCAACGCTATTATATTAATAAACATTTTACCTCTGTGATTACCTTGTATCTAAGCCTCTGCATACTGCCCCTTTATTTCAATTCTTTTGACAGACTTGCATTTTAGCCAATCAGTGCTGACTCATAAATAACTCCAGTGAGTAAAATGTTATCTATATGGCTCACATGAACTAGCGCTGTCTAACTGTGAAAAACTGTCAAAGTGCACTGAGATAAGAGGATGCCTTCAAGGCTTAGGAATTAGCATATAAGCCTACCTAGGTTTAGCTTTCAACAAAGAATACCAAGAGAACAAAGTAAATTTCATGATAAAAGTAAATTGGGAAGTTGTGTAAAATTGCATGCCCTATCTGAATCATAAAAGTTCAATTTTAACTAGACTGTCCCTTTAAAGGGACACTGAACCCATTTTTTTTTTCTTTCTTGATTCATATAGAGCATGCAATTTTAAGCAACTTTCTAATTTACTCCTATTATCAATGTTTCTTCATTCTCTTGCTATCTTTATTTGACAAAAAAAGGCATCTAAGCTTTTTTCTTGGTTTAGGACTCTGGACAGCAGTTTTTGATTGGTGGATGAATTTATCCACCAATCAGCAAGGACAACCTAGGTTGTTCACCAAAAATGGGCCGGCATCGAAACTTACATTCTTGCATTTCAAATAAAGATATCAAGAGAATAAAGAAAATTTGATAATAGGAGTACATTAGAAAGTTGCTTAAAATTTCATGCTCTATAAGAATCACGAAAGAAAAAATTTGGGTTCAATGTCCCTTTAAGATTGATTCAAACAACTTTCCATTTACTTTTATGATCTTATTTGCTTACTTCAAACAACTTTCCATTTACTTTTATGATCTTATTTGTTGAAAAGCATTCATAGGTAAGCACAGAAGTAGCAATGAATTACTGGGAGCTAGCTGCTTATTGGTGGCTGCACATATGTGCCTCCGGTCATTAGCTCACCTGATGTGTTCTGCTAGCTCCCAGTAGTGCATTGCATCTCCTTCAACAAAGAGAATTAAACAAATCTAACAATAGAAGTAGCTGTTTACAATTGTATGCTCCTTCATGAAAGAAATCTTTGGGGTTTAAGGTCCCTTTAAGCATTTTATGCAAAAACAAATAAACAAAATGTCCTCTTGCAGTAACAAAATCCCTCTTCATTTCTATGACCTGGTATCTTTACATTATTTTTCAGGGCAAGTGACATTAAATTTGTTAGGATTTAGATAATATTTGTTACAGTACATTTTACTTTGTGAACTGACAGCTGGATTCAAGTATAGAGTCTTATTTTTCTCTACCAAGGGATTCTTGTATTGATTGACTGCCCCTTGAAGCACAATTTGAGTGCTATATGACACAAAACAAAAAAAGACAAAGCCGTTTATAATTTAGTTGACTGCTATTCCATTCCCTGAAGTTATATATTTGACTTTCTTCATCTAAAATGCTGTGTTATGGTACATTAGTACTGAGTTATGGTTTTATGAAACAAATACGCCTGTTTGTTTCTTTTTATTTCTGGGAATTGACAGTTCTAATGAGGTTCTCAGAATCTGGTGTTAAGAATTCTCATTAATATCACAGCTTGTAACTTAAACACAGCAGGTTTTTGTAATAGTAAATATGTAGCTAAATATGTCTGCTCTTATCAAGCAACTACAGACGTTATGGGTGTAGCTATGCCATGCAAACAGACTTATGAGACGAGAGACTAGCAGAAACACGTGCTATAGCAACCATCAGGGCAGCCGAGCTTGTTTCCTTATCAATAAAGTCCGTATGTCAGAACTGTTCAGTATCTGATGCTGCTCGGTTTAGTTATGAGAAAACAAACTTTATATTTGTGTTGTAAATTTGATGTTTAACCTTAAAACAACATTTTTTGAATGTCTTTAGGTCCCCCGGTCTTGTTTTCTTTCGTAATTCAGATAGAACATGCCATTTTAATCAGCTTTCCATTTTACTTATATTATCTTGCTTGCTGTCGTGGTATCCTTTGCTATAAAGCATACATAGGTAGGCTCAGGTGCAGCAATTCACTTCTGGGAACTAGCTGTTAATTGGTGGCTCATGCAGTGCATTTCTGCTCCTTCAACAAAGCATACCAGGGGGTCCATCCGATAAAAATCGTCGCCCGCAAAAGCCGGCGACGCCAATATTTACGCTGGTTTGGTATCACATATACGGCGTAACCTAGAAGTTACGCGCATATATTTCTGCCGTCGCCCATAGTTTTTTGGGCCATAGGCAGGTATACCAAACCAGCGCAGTTTGGTATCCAATATGCAGCGTAAGGACTTACGTGGCGAAAATGGAGAAAACTTACTCCATTTTCACCTCGCCACAAAAAGCAGCCTTAAGAAGCCTTACGCTGACTATTGGAGCCCCGTAACTCCCTAAACTGGCTGCTAAAATAAACCTAACACCTAACGCATGCGCAATGTCTATCTACCTGTCAACCGCGATCCCCCCCCTCCCCCCCCGAAATCCCTAATAAAGTTATTAACCCCTAAACCACCGCTCCCGGACCCCGCCGCCATCTACATAAACTAACCCCCTACTGTGAGCCCCTAAAACCGCCGCCATCTACCTTATCTATCCCCTAATTAGAACCACTTACACCGCTGTCATCTACCTTATCTATCCCCTAATCTGACCCCTTACACCTCCGCCACCTATATAAAAATTATTAACCCCTAATCTAATCCCCCTATACCGCCGCCAGCTATATTAATATTATTAACCCCTAATGTAAGCCCCTTACACCGCCGCCATCTCTATTAAAACGATTAACCCCTAATTTAATCTACCTACCCCGCCGCCAGCTATATTATCTATATTAACCCTAAGTATATTATAGTTAATATAGGTATTACATTATATATATTAACTATATTAACCCTAATTATATTAGGGTTAATATAGTTACTATAGTATTTATATTAACTATATTAACTCTATCTAACCCTAACACCCCTAAATAAATTTATATTAAATTAATCTAATTCATTTATAAACTAAAATATTCCTATTTAAATCTAAATACTTACCTATAAAATAAACCCTAAGATAGCTACAATATAATTAATAATTACATTGTAGCTATGTTAGGGTTAATATTTATTTTACAGGTAAATTGTTAATTATTTTAACTAGGTATAATAGCTATTAAATAGTTATTAACTATTTAATATCTACCTAGTTAAAATAATTACCCAATTACCTGTAAAATAAATCCTAACCTAAGTTACAAATACACCTACACTATCAATAAATTAAATAAACTACAAACATCTATCTAAAAATACAATTAAATTAACTAAACTAAATTACAAAAAAAAACAAACACTAAATTACAAAAAATAAAAAAAAGATTACAAGATTTTTAAGCTAATTACACCTATTCTAAGCCCCCTAATAAAATAATAAACCCCCAAAATAAAAAAAATTCCCTGCCCTATTCTAAATTAAAAAAAATTCAAAGCTCTTTACCTTACCAGCCCTTAAAAGGGCCTTTTGTGGGGCATGCCCCAAAGAATTCAGCTCTTTTGCATACAAATACAATACCCCCCCCATTACAACCCACCACCCACATACCCCTATTCTAAAACCACCCAAACCCCCCTTAAAAAAGCCTAACACTACCCCCCTGAAGATCTCCCTACCTTGTCTTCACCACACCGGGCCGAACTCCTGATCCTATCCGGGCGATGTCTTCCTCCAATCGGCAAAGAAGAATTCTTCCTCCGGCGACGTCTTCCTCCAAGCGGCAGCAAAGTCTTCATTCTTCCGGCGGCATCTTCAATCTTCTTTCTTCGCTCCGCCACCGTGGAGCATCCATCCCGGCCGACGACTGAACGACGAATGAGGTACCTTTAAATGACATCATCCAAGATGGCGTCCGCCGAATTCCGATTGGCTGATAGGATTCTATCAGCCAATCGGAATTAAGTTAGAAAAATCTGATTGGCTGATTGAATCAGCCAATCAGATTCAAGTTCAATCCGATTGGCTGATCCAATCAGCCAATCAGATTGAGCTCGCATTCTATTGGCTGATCGGAACAGCCAATAGAATGCGAGCTCAATCTGATTGGCTGATTGGATCAGCCAATCGGATTGAACTTGAATCTGATTGGCTGATTCAATCAGCCAATCAGATTTTTCTAACTTAATTCCGATTGGCTGATAGAATCCTATCAGCCAATCGGAATTCGGCGGACGCCATCTTGGATGACGTCATTTAAAGGTACCTCATTCGTTGTTCAGTCGTCGGCCGGGATGGATGCTCCGCGGTGGCGGAGCGAAGAAAGAAGATTGAAGATGCCGCCGGAAGAATGAAGACTTTGCTGCCGCTTGGAGGAAGACGTCGCCGGAGGAAGAATTCTTCTTTGCCGCTTGGAGGAAGACATCGCCCGGATAGGATCAGGAGTTCGGCCCGGTGTGGTGAAGACAAGGTAGGGAGATCTTCAGGGGGGTAGTGTTAGGCTTTTTTAAGGGGGGTTTGGGTGGTTTTAGAATAGGGGTATGTGGGTGGTGGGTTGTAATGGGGGTATTGTATTTGTATGCAAAAGAGCTGAATTCTTTGGGGCATGCCCCACAAAAGGCCCTTTTAAGGGCTGGTAAGGTAAAGAGCTTTGAATTTTTTTTAATTTAGAATAGGGCAGGGAATTTTTTTTATTTTGGGGGTTTATTATTTTATTAGGGGGCTTAGAATAGGTGTAATTAGCTTAAAAATCTTGTAATCTTTTTTTTATTTTTTGTAATTTAGTGTTTTTTTTTTTTGTAATTTAGTTTAGTTAATTTAATTGTATTTTTAGATAGATGTTTGTAGTTTATTTAATTTATTGATAGTGTAGGTGTATTTGTAACTTAGGTTAGGATTTATTTTACAGGTAATTGGGTAATTATTTTAACTATTTAGATATTAAATAGTTAATAACTATTTAATAGCTATTATACCTAGTTAAAATAATTAACAATTTACCTGTAAAATAATTATTAACCCTAACATAGCTACAATGTAATTATTAATTATATTGTAGCTATCTTAGGGTTTATTTTATAGGTAAGTATTTAGATTTAAATAGGAATATTTTAGTTTATAAATTAATTAGATTAATTTAATATAAATTTAGTTAGGGGTGTTAGGGTTAGATAGAGTTAATATAGTTAATATAAATACTATAGTAACTATATTAACCCTAATATAATTAGGGTTAATAGAGTTAATATATATAATGTAATACCTATATTAACTATAATATACTTAGGGCTCCATTTATCATTGTTTGGAGAAATCCGACTTTCAGTTCTCCAAGAAGTTCTCCGCAGCTCGCCCTCTGTGAGGCGCACTTGTGCGCCAATATTTATCAAAAAACTGGTCGTATTATACCGCTTTTTTCCAAAGTCGAGATGCGGCGTGTTAATGATAAATCTCGACTATATTTACCATTCCATCATCGTAAAAAAGCGCATATTTTTGGTATTTTCCTTTTTTATTATAGGCATTCTTTTTATTTGTTGTAATTTAAGGTTATATAAACATTTATATTTGTAATATGAATTGAACAAATTTCTATATTATTATTCTTTTTGTGTTTTTTTTACAAACCACAACCTTTTACTACTATTCCACGTTATTTTTAACAGATGGCTTACATATTACAAAGTCATTTTTTTTGGTTTATCTACTTAACACACCGCATGCAGACCTTTTTCTACTATTCAACGTTATTTTTAACACATGTCTTACTTATTACAAAGTCATGTGTTTTGGTTTCTCTACATTACACACCCCATACAGACCTTTTAGGCCTCCATTTATCATGATAAATGGAGCCCATACTATTATTCCACGTTATTTTAACACGTTTCACATATTACAAAGTCCTTATTTTTTGGTTTATCTACTTTAGACACCCCATACAGACCTTACTATTATTCTACGTTATTTTAGCACATGTCTTACAAAGTCTTGTTTTTTTGTCTTTTGTTTAGCTATTTTAGACACCCCATGCAGACCTTTAACTATTATTCCTTTTGATTTTCAACACGTCTTTTATCTTTACCAACTAATTTGTTTTTCTCTACCTACTTTACACAACCCCTCTAGACATTTCACTACTATTATTCTTTTCAAATTAACGTCTTACATTGACCTAATCTTACACTTTCATTGATAAGATGTTTCAATTCATTGATAAGATGTTTCAATATATATTACACAATAACGACAATTGTTTATATTTGTTAAATAATATATGCATTTATTCTGTATATAAAATAAAATAAAAAAAAATGTTGCCAGCACATTCATAAATTTTTTAATAACACATAAATGAAAAAGTTACATGTTTTCATATTTCAGCCTCATTTTCCTGACTGCTGAGTAACTGCTTATCAGTCCAGTTTCAGCTTTAAGCAGGACTTCAAGGAGCTCTTTTTTGCCTATTACAATTTTTTCATCATCCGGAACTAAAAAATAAAAAATATATATATATTTTGATTATTTTGAATAGCATTTATAGACATGAGAGTAAAAAAAATATCTGTCAATGGAATTACCAACAGCAATAACATATATTTATTCATAAATGCTATAACACTTACCCCAGTTATAATATTGAGGTGACTGAGAGTCTTCATCGTGTACCTCTAAGTTTATTAAATTTTGTTGAGTTTCTTCAAAAAACAAAATTTTGATTACAATGTATTGATAATGTAATTTTAAAATATATCTATCTTACACAATATTTTTCTCTCTATCTATGTTATCTTTCAATTAATTTTATTTCTATATTTACATCTGTCTTTTTTGATCTATATACATATATCTATCTATCTATATATATATATATTGATCTATCTATATATATATATATATATATATATATATATATATATTGATATATATAAAAAAAATATGTGTTTGTGTTTTTATATATATATATATATATATATATTTTTGTTTTTAAAAAAAATATATACACATTAATAAAATTGATATATATATATGTGTGTATATATATATATATATATATATATATGCATACATATCAATTGTTTTATATATATATATATATATATATATATATATATATATATATATATATATATATATATATAAAAATATAATGTTTTTATAATGGATATATCAACATAAAAAAAATAAAAAATCACCTGATGTTCCTTGATGAACCTCATCTTCTTCATGGCCCTCCTCGTCCTCTTGTTCCAAATGTTCTTCATCTTGTTCCAAATGTTCTTCTGACTCTGTAGGCTCTACATGTCCTAAAATTATTATTACAAATAAATTTATATTTATAAAATATATATGTTAAAGAAATCTCAAAGAATTTTTTTTTAGATTACCTTCAATGTTATCGATATCTTCTTCTCCTTGCTCATCCATTGCATTATTATTTGGAGTGCTATTATCTATAGCATTATAAAAAAAAATAGTTAAAAGATAAATTTACTTTAATACCTGTCTTTGAATTTTTTTTTTTTTCTCGACATTACAGTTACATTTTTTATACCTGTGTCTTGAGTCCTATCTTCATCCATAAAAACTGTGGGCAATGGGTCTGATTCCCCTTCAGAACTAGAATTGGTATCAATGGGAAGAAGGTACCTTGGAGCTCTTCTTCTTTTGACTATTAAAAAATATAAAATAAAAAATTTGTGAAAATATATTCTTAAAAATCCAAACACACAAAAAATTTGTCTGAAAATCCTATAAAAACTTGATTCATTCACACTTATCTGCAGGCAATGGTAATCTTTTAATCCTATTATTGTTTAACTTGTTTATCTTATTGAAAATATTCCAATTAAAAACTATACATTTTTAATACTTAAGATTATATAATTAAACTATATTTATATCTATATTGCTTACATTTTTTAAGATAACTCTTTATCAAAGTGCGCATTTTAGATTGCCTCCGGTACAAGTCGTTATATCTTTTCAGACATTGTTTCCTCGTTCGTTTTTGCCCAGAGACTCTCCTTACTCTTCGCACCATTTCACAGAGAATTCGGTTTCTTGTGTCCTGGTCCAAAGTGAAAATCCCTTTCCTTTTTTTTGGAAAATATTTATCCATAGTGTAAGAAATAATCAATAATTCTCCAATAGAGAACTTCTTGGATCGTGGCATTTTCTAAATATTATTCAATCTCTACTCACTGACGGGACTAATTTTTTTTTTTTAAATGCGCAATTTTGTAAGCTAATACCTATTTTTACAAATAGCACTCAATTTGGATACATATTTTGTAAAATATTATCAAGAATCGTATTTTAGTATACAACTTGATGGTTTTTTTTTATCCATTTTAATAACAATGAAACATTGTATAGAACTGCGCCACAACAGCACTATTTTTTGGGCAACATTAACAAATGTTACATGTATCCGTTGATAAGGTGAAATAAAATTAAAGATACATATAACAATTTAATGATATTTAAATTTAATATTGTTATTCATAACAAAATTATCTTTATTTACATGTAAAATTGTTATTAAAAACAAAAATGGAAATCCAGGTATTCCATATTAAAAATAAACTGCGACATATCTTTCCAGAACATCAGACAGTATACGCCCATTTTCATCAACTACATTTAGATTCTTTTTTGGAAACCGTTATAAAAGAAAACTTTATTCAGTTTGTATCAACACTTTAGTTATTTTTTGCGCTCTATTGTATCACATTTTTACAATGGCATCTTCCCAAGCTGGAAAGACCAAAAGCGGGAGAAGTATCATGTTCACTCATCGGCAGAATTGTATTTTGGTCGAAGCTGTGATCGAACACTACGATGAAATCATTGGGTACCAAGCAAGAACTGTAAACCCACAGAGAAAGAGAACAATTTGGACACAAATCAGTAGATCTGTTTCAGCTGAAGGAAGTTTTCCTAAGGATGTGCGGGCTTGTCGGAAGAGAGTAACTGATATTAGAAAAAACATAAAGAAAAAGGTTTGCAGGGAAAAGCAATCTGCCAAAGGAACCGGTGGAGGCCCTGGATATAGGGCCGAATTAACGGACTTTGAACAGATGCTTTATGCACGGATGGGTGATGCCGTTGTGGTTGGCCTGGATGTCCCAGCAGACACTATGGATTTTAGAGGTAAGTTAAATGTAAACGACACCAAAATTTTGTTGTTCATGATTTAAAAAAAGAGAATGAAAAACTATATATCTTTATTATTGAAATCTATTATGTAATTATTTTGATTCAATAGATATTCCTTTATGGAAAGTATATGTAGATATGCTCACTATCTCTTTAATTTTGTAGATTTCTGCTATTGGATATTAAAATTGTGATTAGTTTACATTTTTATTTGTCAGATAAGGATTATGGAGAAAATGGAGACATGAACTATATTAAAATTAATCTAGTCAGTGTTATAACTATCTATTGTCGATCGAAATCGATCTAAATATTTGAAATTGTGTTTTTATCTATAATTATTGAAATTTAATACAAGTATATTTATATTATTTAGAGCAAGAAGATGAGGGACGTCAGGAAGAGGAGATTGATGCACAAGAGGATCAACCTTTGGAAAATGAATTCACCTCACAAGACCAAGAACCCTCCACATCCACAGTACAAAGAGAAGAAGGGGAGAGTAAGTTATTTGTAAAAAACAAACAATAGTTGTTATATATTTTAATAATGATTAAAAAACAGATGAGCACTGATGATAACTTGTGGTCTAATGTATATTTTGATTGTATAAATCGATGCAGTTGATATTCTAATATTATTTTTATGTTGTTGTAGGTGTTCGTGCTTTACTACAATCGATGCAGGACAATTCTATATTATTATTCGAGGGTAGGTTGTCTTCTAATTTAATTGTCATGTTATTTTTTTTTTTTTTTTTTAAGAATTTAACCTATTAATAATACATATTTTCCATGTCATACAGAAGATCAGGTTGAAATCAATTTGGAACCTCTGGTTGAGGATTCGGTATGTTTAGAAGATGAGGATGAGACTCAGGTTGAGGGACAAACATCAGAGGGACCAACACCACCAAATCTAGAAACTCCTCAGAATATCATGGTCAATGACTCTGAAGAAGATGAAAGACCAGAACAATTGATAAACCCAGAAGATGTCACAGGCAGGGTAAATGATATCCAAAACCTCACAGACATGGCATTGGGGTTCAGGAATGAGCAAAGTGCATTTTTTAAAGAACTGATCAGATTACAAGAAGAAAGAAATGCAATTTTAAAAGCTGATTCCGAATTTAAGAGGGATTATTCCAAAAAGAAATTAGAAATTTTGAATCGAAGATTTCCGACTCAATAATTAATTATTAATATTTCTTGTTTTTGCACTTTAATGTTCCAATTTTTTTTCATGTTGAAAAGTTAAACACTAGAATTTGGTTACAGTTTAAGTTATTTTAGAAAAAATGTTACATGTTTCAGTATTCAAGTTTTTGTTATTACAATAAAAATGTTATTTAAAATACAAAAAAGAATTAAGGCTGTTTGTTTGTTCGTTCAAAAAATTTTTATTAAAAGAAGAAAAACAAAAAATTTTTAATAACAAATAAACACAACTTTTTTTTTTCATCTGTCTGATTATATAACAGTAGTGATGATTGTTATTGTCCAATTTTCAAAAAACTCCTGTGTTATCCGTGGTTTCTGTAATACAATGGTAAAAGATAATTAGCAATCCAGAAATATAATACTAATTCTTTGCCCCACCCACACCCAAAAAAAAAAAAATTACTTACATGAAAAGTATCTCTCAATAATTTCCATACGATTTTGAACACCGGCCCTAGTAGTGTGCCTGTTTAATATTTGTTGGGGGACATAGATGTCATCTGGTTGATCCTCAAGACACAAATCATCATCGTTAACTTGAGATATTGCAATATTATGTAACATGCAGCATACTAAAATAATGTCATTGCACTTCTCTGGTGAGTATTGCAAGTCTCCCCCTGACCTGTCCAACACACGAAATCTCATCTTCAACACACCGAAGGTTCTCTCGATAGCACTTCTTGTACTACGGTGTGACTCGTTGAATTTGATCTCTGCACGTGTATGGGGCGATGGTACTGGTGTCAGAAGCCAAGGCCTACACGGATAACCACTATCACCTACAAATAAAAAAATTAAAAGAATTATTACATTGGAATAACAATCTATATGCACTTTTAGAAATACAGAAATTAATGAAATAAATAATAACATAAATGAAAAGATCATAAAATGAATTTTCACAAAAAAAAGGTCTAAAGTGTATATACATCTAACTAAAAATCTATGTCCTTCAAAGTTGAAAACCAAAATTAAACATAAAAACAATAACAACAACAAATATGAAGTTAAACTCACCCAATAGCCAACCATGGGGCATGTCTCCACGTTCAAACGATGTAAATAATGCTGATTGTTTGAGGATATGGTAATCGTGGCAGGAACCTGGAAATCCTGAACGCACAGCCCAAATTTTGAGGTTGGCATCACAAACAGCCTGAACATTCAGTGAATGGAAGCTTTTTCTATTCCTGTATTGCTCCTCCCTTAAAGCTGGTGGTCTTAAAGCTATGTGTGTGCAATCAATTGCACCAAGAACATTAGGCATACCAGCTACTTGATAAAAAGATGCCTTAACTGTGTGCCATTCTTGCACATTCCTGGGTACAAAAATAAACTTCTTCAGATGTTTCAAAACTGCTTTTAAAACAATTCTTAGATGCCTGCAAAATGAAGGCTGGCTAATGCCCACCACAGCACTAGAGACTGCCTGAAATGAACCAGTTGACAAGAAATGCAAAACTGCTAATAATTTTAAAAGTCCAGGTATCGCCCTTGTTCTTCTTGTCCTAGGGTCTATGTCATTTTGGATCAGAGAGTAAAGATTTATAATACTCTCCCTATTTATACGAAATCTTTGCTTTATCTCCTTATCAGACAATGCCTGTAGTCCACACCGGGGTAAAAAAACTCTAGGCACTCTTTGGCGTCTCCGTATGGGCATATTACCATCATCAAGATGATTTTCACGGCCCCTTGCCAAAGAAATAGCAGCCAACAGCAGAAAATATTCCATCTTCTCTCTCACAAAAAATGAAGTAAATGAAATGTTCTCCTCAGTTGATATGGAGAACTTTGGACGGCGTAATTGTAGGAGAATATTAGGTTCTCCCATGGCGCAAAATAGTGATAAATATGAAATTTGGCGATCTGTTAGTCGATTTGATGAAAATACGACCGAAAAAGCGCTGTTTTAAGCTTCAATCGGCGCACATGTGCGCCTTGGCGAGATAGAATAGAGTGGTCGGATTTTTCGGTCGAAAATCAGTTTTTTTAGTCGTATTTTGTTTTAATACATAGGAGAGAATTTACGCCGGCGTATTTATAGGCGTAAATGTAGGAGAATTGCAATGATAAATGGAGCCCTTAGGGTTAATATAGATAATATAGCTGGCGGCGGGGTAGGTAGATTAAATTAGGGGTTAATCATTTTAATAGAGATGGCGGCGGTGTTAGGGGCTTACATTAGGGGTTAATGATTTTAATATAGATGGCGGCGGTGTTAGGGGCTCACTTTAGGGGGTTATAGATATAATATAGCTGGCGGCGGGGTACGGGAGCGACGGTTTAGGGGTTAATAACTTTATTAGGTTGCGGCGGGGTACGGGAGCGGCGGTTTAGGGGTTAATAGCTTTTTTATTGTTAGGATAGTGAGGGGGGATAGCGGATAGAGGGTTAGACGTGTCGGGCTATGTTAGGGAGGCGTGTTAGACAGTGCGGGTGATTTAGACTTTAGTCAGGTTTTATAGGCGCCGGCAGTTTCTAACGTGGCGCAAGTCACTGGCGACTCCAAAAATCTGTACTTACGCAGATTTCTGGACATCGCTGGTTTGTGAGACTTGCGCCACTTTAGCAAGTGACCGCGCCGCATATTGGATGGCTCGAGTTGCGAGCTGAAACTGCGGGCGACGTGGGTTCCCTCGCTTGCGCCGCAAACTGCGATCTATATCGGATTGCGCCCCAGAAGAGAATAAAGCAAATTTGACTATAGAAGTAAATTAGAAAGTGGTTTAAATTTGCATGCGCTATCTGAATCAAAAAAGAAAAGTTTTGGGTTTCATGTCCTGGGCTGCACAGATAACCTATTACTTATGTACTACACACTTTTTTCTACCTTATCCTCTGGGTAGAGATGTCCAGCTTTTTCAAATGAGCAACATGTATTTTATAAATGCAGGATCAGAAACTCTATTTAGCAAAACACCTACATACTGCTATATAAACTTTATATCAGCTCTGTTGTTCATGCTATATGATATTACATACACTTGTCCATGTGCATAATACATATACATACAGAGCCAGAAACATATTGCTTATATATTCTCAGGAGACATGAATAAGCCATTAAAACATAATAGCCCAGATTACAAGTGGCGCACTAATAATAAAAGGGATGTGGTATATGGCAAGGTGTTTGACTTGTAAGAGCTGATATATATATATATATATATATATATATATGTTTAATTATATGCACATATATACACATTTATATATATACCTTTGAGCCATTCCCAGTCAAATACATTAAATCATACAATGTAATTTGCATTAATTTTTAATGTATTATGAATATAAATACTTAAAATTCCTATGCTCTTCACTTGTTTATTTTTTATTTTTAAATAAATATTTATTTATATATATCTGTGAATACAATATATATATATATATATATTCAATATTCATATAGATATAAAGGTGTAGATATATATTTTACAAAAAAATTCATATATATATATATATATATATATATATATATACAGTATATATATATATATATATATATATATATATATATATATATATATATATATATATATATATATATATACATACAGGTAGCCCTCAGTTTACGCTGGGGTTAGGTTCCAGAAGGAATGGTTGTAAATCGAAACCGTTGTAAATTGAAACCCAGTTTATAATGTAAGTCAATGGAAAGTGAGGGAGATAGGTTCCAGGCCCCACTCAAAATTGTAATAAGTAACACCTAATACATTATTTTAAAAGCTTTGAAATGAAGACTTTAAATGCTAAACAACATTATAAACCTAATATAATAATCACACAACACAGAATATATAATTAAACTAAGTTAAAAAAAAAAAAAACATTTGCTAAACAGCATTATAAACCTAATAAAATAATCACACAACACAGACTTCACTTGCATTTTTCTGCAAACAGTTCTTTCTATGCATTCCAATCTGGACTGATTTAAAGACAGGAAGATCTTGTTCCTTTGAAATCTGCTCGATAGCTCAGGTCTGGTTAAAGTGATTAATTTCAGCTTGCTTGGCTTTGATGCAACACAAGCAGACAGCTCCACCTACTGGCTATTTTAATAAATGCACTGCTTCTCAATGCTTTTCAATAGCAGTCACATGACTGGAAAAAAAGGTTGTTATTCTGAAACGGTGTAAATTGAACCGTTGTAAAACGAGGGCCACCTGTACTGTATATCTATCTATCTATATATATATATATATATATATATATATATATATATATATATATATATATATATATATATATATATATATATATATATATATATATATATATATATATATAAAAACCTATTCTTTTATGTGGTGAACAAAGGAATTGGAAATATTCCTAATGCACCTTCGGGTTTAGTGTTGGGTTATTGCGTGATCGATAACTAATATTTTTTTTTTCAGTGCACCCCAGAGAAGCCTATCATCTTTTTTGTCAAAACTAAGAATACTGTATGATTATATTGTTAGAAAGGTGCCCTAGTACTGACATGAAAGGTGTTATTGAATATAGAATTAGGTCTTTTCTGACTAAATAGGAGCCTTATCTGCTTTACCTTGACAAGGCAGTTTGTAATCATCTTCTTGCTCCCTTTCCCAATAGCACTTTCTGCTCACTGAACAACTTAATGGGCTTTGGAGTTTAGAAAACAGTAACATATAGTGCGAACTGCGTAATCTCACTCTTGCACCAGTACTTTGGAAATTGCATTCTCTGTGCAAGTCTCATTTCTCCTCCCAGTACCGGCCTACAGGGATCTCCCGTTGAGTATGTATTGGTTAAGTTGTGACCATTGAACGGTCTTGGTTAGTTAGTTATTGTGTTATTTAGAAAGTTTATTATAAAATGAAAACTTTTCTCAAGTGGTCTAGCATTTGTTCCTGATGATGATGTCTGCAGTATTACATTACATTTCTTTTTGAACTTTGCTTTGTTTTGAAACATCTGATTTATCTTATCCTACTTTAATTTCAATAAATAAATACATTTAAAAAGGAAAATAAAAATAAAGGTGCCTTAGTAATCAGGGCAGGCTCAAGATATTGTGCTGCCTGGGTCTGAGAATGCGCCCCCCCCCTCCACCAACCGTAGTAAAACATTACTGATTAGCATATCAACCTACTAGCCTGGCCGCTGCCCTCACAAAGCCTACTTTCATGCAACCATTTCTTATGAACAATTGTGCTGCAGTTGGAAGGAAATTAGGGGGGAAATGCACTTGTCCCACATTGAATGTTGCCCCTGACTGGTTCTGTGTCTTTAAGCATGAGGAGGTTATGCTGCTGGGACCCTGCAACTTCCCCCATGTAGACAGAGGACAGGAGGGGTCTGGGTCTGACAGTGGCTGACTCAGTCACTGAAGTGTTGCCCCCTAGTCAATTTTTCTTTTATGGTTCATATAGATCATACAGTTAAAAAAAAAATTACAATTTACTTCTATTGTCTGATTTGCTTCATTTTCTTGATATCCTTTGGTATTATTATCGGCTATTTGTAGAGCACCAACAGATTTTGTTGAAGGAGCAGTAATGCACTTTTGGGAGCAAACTGAAAGCCAATGACAAGAGGTATATACGTGAGGCCACCAATCAGCAGCTTCTGAGCCTCTCTATATATACTTTTCAACAAAGGATACAAAGAAAACGAAACAGATTATAGAAATACATTTTCAATGAAGGACACAAAGAGAATAAAACACATTATATAATAGAAATAAACTTGGAAGTTGTTTAGAATGTTATCCTCTATCTAGATCATTAAATAAAATAATGTAGGTTTCATGTCCCGCTAAGCTGTTTAAATACAAGGAATGTATATACAGTACATTCAGGAAAAGACAATAAGAGAGATAGAGGGTTTTTTTAACTTACATTTTTTTGTGCCCTTAGAGACCTATCCCTGATAATCAATTTGGAGACACAATCATTACTGACAATGTTAAAGGACATATACTTGATTTTTTTTTAACTCTATCCCCATAACTCTTGTCACAAGATTTGCGAGGCACCCTTCTAATAAGGGAATTATACAGTACTATTAGTTTTAGAAGGTAAAAAGGGCGAAAAGTCTATACACTACCATGTTTCATATGAACCAAGAAAAGTTCATTAGCATATGGATCATTCTGTATTTATCTGAAGAGCTTCATTAATGTGAAGTAACCCATTTCCATTATGTTTAACCTTCCATTTATTTATGAAAGAAGCATAATTATTGGTAGCATTATGTTACATCTCTAGCATACTAATATGCAGCAGCTGCAACAAAGGAGTGTTAAAAAAAATCTTCTTTACACTATATTTTAATGAGAAGAAACCAGCCAATCACAATAAAGGCACACTGACATTTGATATTAGCCCGCCAATCTCCCAGCCCACACTTATATAAAGAAGAGGCCACTAGGGAGGAGTCAGACTGTAGTGGAAATACTTTGAAAAGGAACCTATTAAAGAAGTTCTCTTTTTTTTTAATTTTAACTAGGATGGAGGATTTTAGCATTAGTATTTTTTTTTACAGGTTATTTATTTTCAATACAAGTGTAAGCGGATTTAGGGAATTGGTAGGGGTTGTTAAAGGGACAGTATACACCAATTTTAATATAACTGCATGTAATATACAATTCTATAAAAAAGAATATGCACAGATACTGGTCTACACTATAAAGCCTTTTAAAAACTTACTTAGAAGCTCCCAGTTTATCTCTTTTGATGGGCTTAGACTGGGACACCCACTGAAAGGGGCTGAGAAAGCAGGAAGAGCAGACACTCACCCCTCACCCTTTCCTGCATATGAAAAGACCCATTACATAAACTGGAAAAAGCAGGAATCGGTAGACTTCAGTCTACATCTGATACTTTGGGGCTTGGTTATGAGTCTGAAAATCAGCACACTGTTATTAAAAAATAAACAAAACTATACTTTGTTTTAAAATCACTCCAAGATGGGCTATATAAATGGATCATCAACAAAACATTTATGCAAAAAAAAACAAAAAACTAGTGTACAATGTCCCTTTAACCCCTTCACTACCAGGGCTTTCAGAGAAGAACTTGCCTAAAATACCTGAGAATTATTTTGTTATCACTCCATTTAATCAGAAATAGAGCCTTGGTTTTATTTTTATTTACCTGTCAAAACTTTATATTATTTTAAGCAGACAACCCAAGGTATTGATCTAGGCTCATTTTGGTATATTCCATGCCACTATTTCACCACCAGATGCGATCATATAAACAAACTTTGGGTTTTTCACTCAAATTATTTACATACTGCTTGTACAATCATGGCACAAATAAATGTAAAAGCTTCTCTGTGATCCCCTTTGTTTAGAAATAGCAGCCATATATGGCTTTGCCAAAATAAAAAGAGAGAAGCGCTCAACCTGGGAACGAAAAATAAGATAATAGCTTGTTCTATGACTAGTTACAACCCAAGAAGCAGCCTCTTTTTGCTCAACATGTGCCTTTCACAGAGAAGCACTTTCCTGTAGCATATCAGTCTGAACCTGACTAAACAGTGCAGTCAGAGGCGTAACTAGAACCCACAGTGCCCAGGTGCAAGAATTTTACATTTAACACAGAAAATAATGTGAATTAGATTACATGTCTGCAAAAGGAGGTACCCTGTGCCCACAGTCTGTGAGATGGTCTGACCCCCTATTACTGTATATAGTGAAACTGTTTAACTCACCAGTACTGTATTAGTGACACAGTCTGTAATCTGCTTGTGAGATGGTTGGCCTGCCCCTACCTGCCCCAGTACTTTATTAAGTGACCACAGTAGTCAATGACATGGTCCAGCCCCCCCCGTACTGTATATTGTGGTACTGTATAGTGACACTGTTTACCCCCCGCTACCCCCCTCATGCTATAGTAACAAGGTCTGTAATTTACTGGTTCCACAAACATACTACATACATACATAAATACACACACAGTCACATACATACATACACACATACACACACAAACACCAATGGGTAAATCAGAAACACTAACCCCTGTAGTCAGTGACACTAGTGAAGCATAATTTCTCACTTACATTATATCAGTGCAGGCAGTGGCAGGTCAATGTTTTTTTATTGGAAATTTTTAATTTTATTTTTTCAAGCTGGGCCCCCACCCTCAGGGGCCCAGTCGCAGTTACGACCCTCTGCACCCCCTGTAGTTCCGCCCCTGAGTGCAGTTCAGTCCCGAAATATCAGACAATTCTTCTCTGAACGAGAGAAACAGCAAAACCCCAGATGAACGTTTCGGCCTAGCGTGGGCCTCGTCAGTGAGGTGCAGCCATATCCCTCTAGGCACACTAAGCAACGCGCCCAAGTCTGGCTTCCCACATCACCCTTAGGGAGACTTCCCCAAGGGTCATAATTTGCATACATAAAAAGAGAGAAGCAATCAACCCAGGAACGAACAATTAAATAAAAGCTTGTTCTATGACTAGTTACCACCCAAGAAGCAGCCTCTTTTTGCTCAACATGTTCCTTTCACAAAGAAGAACTTTCCTGTAGTATATCATTCTGACCCTGACTAAACAGTTCAGTCCAGTCCTGAAAAATACCAGGCAATTCTTCTCTGAACGAAAGAAAACGCAAAACCCCAGACGTACGTTTCAGCCTAGTGTGAGCCTTGTCAGTGAGGTGCAGCCATATCCCTCTAGGCACACTGAGCAACTGGTCTACATCTGGCTTCCTGCATCACCCTTAGGGAGACTTCTTCTTGGGGGGGTAACTAGCTATAGAACAAGCTATTATGCTATTGTTCGTTCCATGGTTGAGCGCTTCTCTGTTTTTTATTTATAATTGACTTTGCCATTGCCTTTTGGTAATTAGAAGGCTGCTAATTGCCGCTGCATACCACACATCTGAAATTTCCAGCAGTGAAGATGTTAATAAGGTAGCTTGTAAGGTTTATTTTAGCTTTAGTGTAACTTAACAGCCGAGACTGCTGGAGCTTCCTGTAGCTCTGATGTATATATACATTTTGCGGTACAATAAGCAAAGTACAGCACATCCTATACTATAAAAGGCCAAGTGTGTTTGTCCGAAGCTGTCATGCACAGTAGAGACAGCACAAGGACAAACACACCTGGCCTTACAATCCCTAAGTCTCTGCAGTGCGAGCAGAAGTGGGCGTGACCGAGCGTCGGCATGGGCGTGGCTGACCGTGAAGGGGGTGGGGCCTAATATGAAGGGCTTGAAGGGGGCGTGGCTGACCGTGAAAGGGGCGGGCCCATGCAGCCCGTGAAAGTCCGTGCAGACTGAGAGCTCAAAACAGCTCAAAAGAGGGGAGAGAGGGGGTAGGGAAAAGAGAAGAAAGGTGAGAGAGAGATCAAGAGGGGAGAGAGAGATCAAGAGGGGAGATAAAGAGAGTACAAGAGAGGGGGGGGAGAGAGGGGGGAGGAGAGAGAGAGGGGAGAGAGAGAGAGAGGGGAGAGAGAGAGGGAGAGAGAGAGGGGAGAGAGAGAGAGAGGGGGGAGGGAGGGGGGGAGAGAGGGAGAGAGAGAGGGGGGAGAGAGAGAGTGGGGGAGAGAGAGAGAGGGGGGAGAGAGAGAGAGAGGGGGGAGAGAGAGAGAGGGGGAGAGAGAGAGGGGAGAGAGAGAGAGAGGGGGGAGAGAGAGGGGGAGAGAGAGAGGGGGGAGAGAGATAGAGGTGAGAGAGAGAGAGAGGAAGAGAGAGAGATAGAGGGGAGAGAGAGAGAGAGAGGGGAGAGAGAGAGCACAAAAGAGAGGGGGGAGAGAGAGCGCAAAAGAGAGGGGTGAGAGAGAGAGCACAAAAGAGAGGGGGAGAGAGAGCGCAAAAGAAAGGGGGAGAGAGCGCAAAAGAGGGGGGAGAGAGAGAGAGCGCAAAAGAGGGGGAGAGAGAGAGCGCAAAAGAGGGGAGAGAGAGAGCTCAAAAGAGAGGGGGAGAGAGAGCTCAAAAGAGAGGTGGAGAGAGATAGCTCAAAAGAGAGGGGGAAAGAAAGTGCAAAAGAGTGGGGGAGAGAGAGAGAGCAAAAGAGGGGGGAGAGAGAGAGCGCAAAAGAGGGGGGAGAGAGAGCGCAAAAGAGAGGGGGAGAGATAGAGCTCAAAGAGAGGGGGAGAGAAAGCACAAAAGAGAGGGGGGAGAGAGAGAGCAAAAGAGAGGGGGAGGGAGAGAGCGCAAGGGGTGGGACCGCTGTACCCTGCAAAAAATGGCCCGTGTGAACGGGCTTTAGGACTAGTATATATATATATGTCATAAGGGGCTAAAGGTGGAAGGAGATAGATTAGTAGGGGTTATTTAATGGGGAGTTTTATTTTTAGGGTTTTCTTTGGAGTCCTTATGGTTAGGTACTGTATTTTATCAATAAGTGTTTTGGCTTTTAAGGAGTCGATGGGGTATTTTCAGTTAAGGTGTTAATAGTGATAATAACTATTTGGGATTAAGGATTTAATTAATTTTGTTATTTTTGGTTATGGGGTTAGGTACAGTCAAGAGAATTTGTGGTTAAAAAGTTATTTGCGGTTAGTTGGCTAGTTGATTTTGTGGGTATTTACAGTTAAGGGGTTAACACAATGTGGCTAAGGAGTGATCAATCATTAAGGATTAATTTGCAGGGGGCAGGGTCTTAAAATTTAGGGATATTTCAAAGGGGTTTATGGTTACAATTAATTGGGCTGGTGGGGACACAGGGCAAGTAACTGTGGTTTTACCATATTTATTAGTATTGTTTTACCTTTAGAACACATAAACCTTTTAAAATGGTTGAGGAAGTCCTAAAGGCAAAAGTATGAAAAAAAACCCCACTGTTTTTTCTTTCCTTAAAGGGACAGCGGACACCATGAGAATTTGATATAAAATGTTTATGCATACTAAAACAGCTTTGCCATATATTGGTTTTGCCCACTTTTCATGTAATTAGCTCTAACAATTGGGGCTTTTCTAATTCTCAGAACTAGAAGAGCACACTGTAGGCTTATCATAGCAAACCCTGCTACATATACACTTTCATAATGCACTTTATACTAATATTATTTGGAGGATTGGCTCCTCCAAATAAGGCAATAGGTGGGTGAAGTTTAGCTATTGCAAAACCAGTTAATTTGATATAAAAAATATACTTGGCTGATATGTTATTTTGTTACATGACAACATAAATATCTTCTAATTACAAGGTGTCCATTTAATCCTTGTGTTAGCAACATATACTTGCTTAGTTCCCCAATATTTAGTTTATTTCAACCATTGCTCTCTAAGCGTCCTTTCTGGTATGCCAAAAAAAACCCAAATAGTTTACTTCGAATCAGACAGGCAAAGAATTCAAAATAAAGTTTACTATAGAACCAGCTGCAGCAAATATCAGCATCTTGATTGCACACACTATGCCAATTGTTCAATCAACTACTCAAAGCAAGGGTATAAAAAGCCCATTCTCATTGACAGGTGTATGCTTGAAAAAGGCTGCTGTGTCAGCCGAAACATGTTGTAATACACCTGTTAAGCACCGTTACTTGGATATACAGTTGTCAGGTTAGGAAATGTCCAGAAGAAGACCCAAATGCTAGGGTGAACTTAAACAACACCCTTGCACTCTGAGTTTAATCCAGGACGTGACCCCACGACAACCTCTAAAAAACAATGTACTCACGATATGGAGCAGAGTTATCCTGAGTCCAAAGTAATTCAAGATATCAGCCAAATAGACTTCTGAGTAAGGAACTGGTTTCAGGAAATGTCTTCCACAGAATCATGAGAGCAGGGATAGTCCACTTATACTCAGACAGAGGAAGGGTAAAACAAGAAACAGTTAATAATGCAGGAGTAGGTAACTCGTTATCAGGCAGTTTGAGGGTTAACACTGTGTAGTCAGTCCTAGCAGAGTTTGGCAACAGGTTATCAGGCAGTTTGAAGGTTAATACTGAATAGTCAGTACTTGCAAAGTTAGACAACAGGATATCAGGTAGCTTGAGGGTTAACACTGTGTAGTCAGTCCTTGCAGAGTTTGGCAACAGGTTATCAGGCAGTTTGAGGGTTAATACTGAATAGTCAGTACTTGCAGAGTAAGACAACAGGATATCAGGTAGTTTGAAGGTTAACACAGATTAATCAGTACTTGCAGAGATTGGCAACAGGATATCAAGCAGTTTGAAGGTTTACACTGAATAAACAGTACTTGCAGAGTTTGGCAACAGGTAAACATGCAGTTTGAGAGTTTCACAGAATAAACAGCACTTGCAGTGTTTGGCAACAGGATATCAAGCAGTTTGAAGGTTACACTGAATAAACAGTACTTGCAGAGTTTGGCAACAGGTTATCAGGAAGTTTGATGGTTAACCCAGCATAGTCAGTCTTTGCAGAGTTTGGCAACAGAAAATTAGCAGTTAGAGAGTTTCCACAGCGAAGTCCTCACAGGAGCCACAAAGAGGAACAAACAAACGGGCACTGAAGAAACAGGAAGCCTGGAATAAAAAGCCTGGTAGTGACATCATCAGGAAGGGGCGGCTCAGACTACCTGCTAATCAAGCACACAGAGAGGACTGCCGGAGCTTCCAGCGGCCGAGCGTGACAACAGTTCTACCAGTGCTATTTTTGAACACTTCAGCTTGCCATAGAATCCTCATCACGTGAGCGCAGTAAGACTGCAATCATCAGCTCACGCTGCAAACACCAATCTGGGTTCCATCACGGTAATTAAACCTTTACAAATCCCAGCAGGAAACCAACATTGGATAACTTTGTTTAAAGTTTCTTCAGGCACTTGGATTAAAATCTGTGCCACATCTTTACAAAGCACGGACACGGAGCTACACATTGGGTTTGATAAAAACCAGCTGCAAGTATTATACATACTAAAAACACTGACTGCAAGTTTAATACTAACAGTGTCAGGCAATCCACTCCTTTCAGGCTGTTATATTATACAATTTAAAGCTGTAAGGTTCATTGTTTTACCGAAATTGGTTACACTTGTACTAAGATTACAGAACGATATTCTTACAGAGTGTACTGGTATATGCTATGTAACTATTATCCCTTTTGCCTAATATAAAACATAAGCAGTATAAGTTTTGAAAATAAATGTTCTTTATCATTGTATTTTAGCCTCGTTCAATTGTATTTGGTTGGCTAACCTACATTTATATTGTTTCATAGTTTTATGTTGCCAAAATAAATTTTATTTTATTTTTCTTACAAATATATAACTACACTCCTTTGTCTCATATTGGCATTGATAGATCCCACCTACTATTCATTCACATTATCCAAAATTGGATGTTTATAGGTTTATTTACACAGTGCAATTTATATTAGGTCCATTTATTACTAGACCCATTTATTTATATAAATATACAGTTTTTTCACTTCACACTGTTATCCTTTTTTTATCCATATTATATTTTTATATCTTCTTCCACATATATAGTGAGAAATCAAAAAATATATCATTGTTCTAGCACATTATTGTTTGTATCATATTTTAGTTTTTTTAATATAGCACAGAGCTTCCTACACATAATCGTATCTCCATTAGTTTGTAATAGCTTTCTCAGCGCTCTTGTTACCTCCTCCCACTTTTCTATTATCCATACTGTTCCTGAGGGGAACATCTTTGGCTACAAGAGCATACAAACATACAGTGCAGGAAATATTAACCTCCTAATCTAATAAATTTGATTAACCAGCCGCAAAACATGTCAAACAAAACAACAGAAAGATTCAGAAAGATCTATCACCTAAATGCATTTACATTTTGTTACAATATACATATACATGGGCCAAGCCATATGTGTATAAGGAATGCTCATTCAGATCTTTCCTGTGGATCAGAATGCGGAAATAAGCCAGTGTCTCATGCCCTTTAGATATTTTCATAGCTGAATTGATTCCTCTAAGATCCCCACACTAAGATTTATGCTAATCCAGATCTTAGAGTGAGGATCTTTTACAAGAATCAATCCGGCTATGGAAATATCCGAAGGGCAGGAGCCTCTACTTATTTCCACATTCAGATCCTCACGAAAGATCCGAATGTGCATCCATGGGGGTCGATTTATTATAGTACGAGTAGACATGTCCGCCACACATTGATAAATGCCGACAGCGTACCCTGTCTGCATTTATCATTGCACAAGTATTTCTAGTGAAATTCTTGGGCAATGTAGCCCCCTGCACATTCGTAGCCAATCGGACGCTAGTAGGGGGTGTCAATCAACCCGATCGTATCCGATTGTGCAGATTGCTGTCCACCACCTCAGAGGCAACGGACGAATTAAAGAGTAGCTCACGCGGAAACAGGGGCATCAGGGGCCATTCGGCCTTTGATAAATCAGTCCCCATGTATTATAATTTTGTACTTCTGTGCGACACATAGGATAACCAGTACTCATTCAGATGTATAAAATTAAACTGAAAGCATAAAATAAAATGTTATTGTCATAAATTGTATAACAAATAATAGTGCCACAGCTATATGTAGCCTTCCCTAGACATATACAAAATATGGAAGTGGACTACTATCAATCTAGAGTGGAAACACATCCCATGCCACTGTCAAAACTTTCTCCTCTGCTCTTCTTGCACTCTTAGAAAATGCACCCAGTAACTCAGGCAGTAAACCCCAGACAAATCTGGATTTTGTATAATTATGCAAACATAAAATAGATTATTAAACCTTGTTTCTAAGTGTAGACCCAGAATGAAAGATTAAACAAATATTACGTATGTGCCAAATATCAGCACTGAAGCATGTCATACAAACAATATAAGGACTTTCTGCACAAGTAATTATGTAAGATGCTTGCTGCAGTCAGATCTTAAAAGTAGATAAAAAGTATATTTTATTTGATACTTCAAAAACTTACAGCCAGTAAAACAAGGACACAGACAGGAAGAATGTTTTGTGCTGAACCTGACCACCTAATCATGTTAATTCATTAAAAAGTAGCCAGGGCCGGATTGGCCTACCAGGATACCAGGAGATTTCCCGGTGGGCTGCAGCAGCTGGGGCTGGAAAGCAACAATTGAAAGGGGTGATTAATGGTTGCAAATTAGGTTGTAGGGCTGCTATATAACATCAATCTGACATTTGTATTTAATACAAAGTAATATCATTTAATTATGAAAAAATATTGGGGAAAGAGTGTCCCAGTAATTCCCTTTCAGGAAAATAGGGCATGTGCATTCTATCGACTCAACGGAAAATAGGGCTGGTCTTCATATTTTTCCAGGGCTGTTTTTTATTCCCAGTCCAGCCCTGAAAGTACCTGATTCAGTTATATGACCTGAGCTTTCAAAATAACTTGCAGAAAAACATTCAGTTTTCCCCCAAAGGCATTAGCTATGTATGGGAAATGCAACATTTGACTATGAGAGCATTAGTTGTGCCTAATATCAGTATAAACAGTTCTCAATGCTCAAACTCTACTAAATAAGGTATTGCTGATTTTATTATTGCTAAGGATCTTCATTGCTTCTATATTAATAACACTCTGGTGCAATAGTGAGTTGTTTATACTTGCATTCCGTAGGTGAAATTTAGATTTTTACTTTTATATCCCTTTAAAGGGACAGTGTACTTTAAAACTGGTTTCCCCTTCATTTGTTTCCAGTAACTTGTTATACCAATTGCAAAGTATACAATATATAATAAAGTTCTTTATGTTTCTTTTTGTAAACTAAATAGCTGGATTTGCTCTTTGAAACCACAGCCCATCAAATAAGGCTAAGCTTGCAGACCCATCAGACATCCTTATCTAATGAACTCAAAGTCCATCCTTTCAGGAAAGGTAAAGCAAAATCAGCTTTTTCAAATACAGATATAAAGGCAATAGGGCTATTTATGAACAACATAAAGGGATATGAAACCCACATTTTTTTCTTTTGTGATTCAGATAGAGCATGCAATTTTAAGCAACTTTCTAGTTTACTCTTATCAAATTTTCTTGATTTTTCTTGTCTTGGTATCTTTATTTGAAAAAAACAGGATTGTAAGTTTAGGAGCCAGTCCATTTTTGTTCAGCACCCTGGGTAGAGCTTGCTGATTGGTGGCTACATTTAGCCACCTATCAGCATGCGCTACCCAGGTGCAGGTCCGTCTTTAACACAGGGCAAAAGGGGCAGCTGCCCAGTGCCCAGTCTTTGTTGTGGGGTCCAAGAGTCTTAAAAAAACAAAACATTTTTTTTTTGGTTTATGCCAGACTGCTGACTCCTAACACACAGTCAGTCCTAATACTGTCACAGTCAAAAGTTATCTGCTTATTTTTATTTGTGAGAAACTGTGCCAGACCATGCCAGTGTCATGTGACATGCCAAGCTAGTGCCATGTGCTGTTTTAGGTGTGCACTGTGCAGCACTGAATGCTAAGCCCTAACTCGGCATCCAGCCAATCCCACTGCATCAGAAAAGGTCCTACTGGAGTTACCGCTGTGACCAGGTAACTGCTCTGGTGGTGGGGATTGTTCAGCGTAGGGCTGACTGTAGGCGCATGCAGCAGAAAGCTGGAGCGGCAGGCACATGAGGATTTGAACATCTGTGCAGCTGCAGACACTGTTCTCTTCAGTCTTGAGGCTGTGTGACTCATCTCACACTGTATCCCTGTAGCCTTGGACAGACAGCATCGGGTCTGCTGGTCCCCTTAGCCCTGCTCTTTCTGCTGTGGCCCTCTAACTGAAGTTTTTTAGGGGAACAGTGCTTTGTAGAAAGGTGTCAGTGGGAAGAATAAGTGCACACATGCCCCTCCCACATGCAGCATCGTCTAGTGCAGGGTGAGAAGGAAGTGACATGGGCTTCTGTGGCTGGTGTATAGTGTCATGCTGATACTTCACACATTAAGGTAAGTGAGAGGGAACTTGTACCTAGCACAGAAATGACATGTGCTGCTGTGGCTGATGTATAGTGTCATGTTGATACTTCACACAGGTTTATTTTTATAGATTTTTTTTCTCTCTGTTTCAGATTTTACAGCTTCCCATAGTAGTTCTGCTGTTCCAGTCAGTAAACTTATATTTGTCTGCACCTCCATGCTTCCACCTCAGTCTTTACCTTGCTTTGCTCCTGTTGGCTGCTCTAAATCTCTCTAACCAGCCCTAAATCTATTTAACCAGCTACCCTCACACTAGAATCACATTGAAAAGCATCAGCTTGATTGATTAGATGATCCATAGGTGATCTTGTTCTCCCCAAATGTCAGGATTCCCCCTTACAGGTCAGACACACCTCAGTATACTGCACAGTGCACACATACTTTTTATTTTTTAATATTAGGCCCAGTACAGATTACTAGAGCCTTTTCCACTTTCATTGGAAATAAAAAAACACCCCATCTAAATGAATTCTGTGAGATGTCATTTAGTTGTCGTTTATTTAACATGTGCTATTTGATATGCCAGGTGTGGTTCTATTATTATGTTTGCTGTAAAGTATGTGTGTGTAAGAGCGAATGTGTGTGTATGTAGTATTTGTTTATATACAAGTATATGATTATATAGAGTGAGTATATTAATTTGTGTGTGCTCTGTAGTGTGTGTTTGTGTGTACATGTATTTGTGTATGCTATATAGTGTGTGTTGTGTGTACATGTATATACTCTGTAGTGTGTGTTTGTGTGTACATGTATTTGTGTATGCTATATAGTGTGTGTTGTGTGTACATGTATATACTCTGTAGTGTGTGTTTGTGTGTACATGTATTTGTGTATGCTCTGTAGTGTGTGTATGTAGTATTTGTATATATACATGCATAGGATTATATAGAGTGTGTACATAAATTTGTGTGTGCTCTGTAGTGTGTATTTGTGTGTACATGTGCATGCTCTGGAAAGTGTGTGCTTGTGCATACATGTGTATGCTCTGGAAAGTGTGTGTACGTACATGTGTATGCTGAATGTGTGATTGTGTGTACATGTGTATGTGTATGCTCTGGAGAGTGTGTGTTTGTGTGTACATGTATATGCTGAATGTGTGATTGTGTGTACATGTGTATGTGTATGCTCTGGAGAGTGTGTGTTTGTGTGTACATGTGTATGCTGAATGTGTGATTGTGTGTACATGTGTATGCTCTAGAGAGTGTGTGTGTATATGGGTTTGTTATGTTAGGCATTCCCTTGGTATTCATGAAAGTGATAATTTTGCTGTACAGTGGCTGTCTAAATAATAAATATGTAGTGAATATCCCAAAACTGGTGAGATGCTTTTAGGGGGGCCCAAAATAAATTCTTGCACAGGGGCCATGTAGACATTAGGTCCGACACTGATTTTTACTATGCAATGCCGTGCATTGCATTAAATATTTATGTACTTAAAAAAATATATAAATAAATTAAAAAACAACATTTAATTAATCAGTAAATATATTAAATTAATCCACAGTGGAGGAATTAATATATTTATTTGCTTATTAGTACTGCTTAGGTCCAGTTTCACATATTGCAATTTAATTCATTTTATTTTTTAAATGATTAGACCAGCAGTGGATGATCCACTGCTAGGCTAATCGTTTAAAAGAAATGATAAAATAAATTGATTTAGTTGTTTTTTGGGATGGAGAGCAAAATTGCATGGGATGGGGGGCCCAAGAAAATGTTTTCCCAGGGTACAGTCAATATTAAAGACGGCCCTGCCCAGGAGCTGAGCCAAAAATTGGCCGGCTTCAAATTCTTATATGCCTGCTTTTTCAGATAAAGATATCCCTTTAATACACTCCAGCAGGTAAAATGAATCAATGGGAACAAATTAAAAGGGAAACATATTTTGGGTAAACTGTCCTTTAAAGAAGAAATCCTAAAGAAAGTCTTAGAGAAAGGAGAAGGATGAAATACAGTGGTAAAATGACAACAGATGAGAGAACAAAAGGCGCAGGAATAAAGGGAAAATAATAAAACAAAGTGCAAATGTGTTAAAATGTAGGTGATATGGGGATGAAGCTTATATGTGAGTCAGTCTTCTTTACAACGTAAACAAATATTTGGCAGCAATCTTAATGAGGGTTAGCAGCGTGGAAGAGGTTTTCTGCAAAACGCTGGCAGTTGCTGTCTCTCTCCGTGACATACATATGTGCCATCAGTTGTCAAACTGCAAGCTGTTGCACATGTGCACTAAGAATAGCCAGAAGCAGCTGTTTATTTCTAATGGTTCTGACTGCCAGGTTATTGACCCTAATAAAACACTGTTATGCCCTGGTGATTTATTCATTTATGGATTTCATACAGGATGTTTGTTCATCTTTATTTGCAATAACTTTATTGTAAATTATCCACCCTCCTTCTAATTCCATATTCACATTCACTTCTACCAAGCAGTTCAAATATCTGCAGCCGATACATTTTCATGCTCTCCCTTCTAGATACCAGTATAAAATTCTACATGATCTATCATTTGACACTATATTATATCCACTCCTTTCCGCCACACAACTATTCAATATTTTTTATATTTGAAGAGAACATGGGGGATTGTCCAGGGAACAGTGCTGAAATGGGGCCCCATAGTCAGGGCCACCTCTGCTTGATGAAATATTTGGACACAAATAAGACTCCGTAATAAACTGAAACATAAATATGAACATAATCTTTTAACATTGTGCAATGCAAAGCATGAAAACTCAGCATTCTGTGAATTTTTACTAATTACTAGTAGAGCTAACTAGATAGCATAAAAGAGAGCTAAGTGATTTCAAATTTTGCCAAGTTTCATTTTCAGAATCTATCAAATTGAATTTAGCAATGCAAGTAAGAAATGTAATTTAAGGTTACAGAGTACCTTACACTTTATCCAGGCTCCACCAGTGCATTAAAACATTTATTTACAGGTGTTTGCAAACTTTTTCAACTGCTGGATACAAGACAAATTTTCTGAATTGTACAATTAGGCATTATTCTATATTGAAGATGTACTTAAAGGGACATGAAACTGATTGACTTATTTTATATATTTGCTTCATTCTCTTGGTATCATTTGTTGAAAAGCACATCTAAATAGGTTTAGGAGTTGGGAGCTAGCTGCTGATTGGTGTCTGCACATATGCCTCTTGTGATTGGCTTACTGATGTGTTCAGCTAGTTCCCAGTAATACTTCCAAGATTAGCAGTAGCATTCACTAGTGCTCACATAATAAAAAACACTTAGGGAACAGCACACAGGCACTGTTAGTTAGTGTTAGTGTCTGTGTGCTGTGCCCTAAGTGTTTTTTATTATGTGACAAATAAAATGGACGTTTTCATAAACCTTCCCTTTTGCATCTATCCGCACTAGTGAATGCTACTGCTAATCTTGGAAGTCTTTCTTAAATTTAATTTTGGGTGCATGAAGGAGAGCCCTTGCAGCTGAATTCAATTTGACGTCAACAGCGTGTTTTGCAGCTGTTAGCCCGAGAGGAAAATGGATACCTTGGAGCCCTTTCCTACCTGCATGGCGGTGGTAAGGTGGATATTCCACAACAGTGTGTTACATTGTGAATGATAATCTTTTGGTTTACCGGGATATATTTCACATACATAGGGCGCCATGTACTAAGGCGTCAATTTTTTCGCACAGACCATATCGAAATAACCCGACGGCATTCGCACTATGCGGATGGAACTTCTTTACATGAATGTACTAAAAACCAAGCCGTAAAATTTCGCGTCTATTGTGTGTTGAAGACAATCGGATTATTGATAACTTTGAAGCTTCGTTCGGCGCGAAAGAGCAAAGTTAGAAAGCAGTCTGCGACCTGATTGGTTTAGTTCTTTACCCACGTGACGATCTAGGTGTCATAATCGTCAGACAAGCGGCAACGTCTGGCTGCTGACATGTATAAGAATGTGCATTTTCACAGAAATCTTAGAATATTGTTTATTTACTTTTCGGTATTCACTTTGACAAGATGGCTTGCTCCGGAGATATAACCCAGACTGAAGCAAGATATACGAATCATGGCAGGATCCAGGGAAGTTGGAACGGACACTGATTATTTTCATGTTATGGTCACACACCATCTGAACATTGAGGGAATGGTACTGTTTTCTGTTCCGGAAAACTTCCTCACGTTCTCGGGATGGTTTGACTGCAACATGGGTGCAATCGATGGCTCCAAGTACATTGGGCATTCCGGCCATTCTATAAAAATTGGACTTCACAGATTGCCACTCTTCTGGAGTCAATGGAAGGCACACGTACCTTGGAAAGACGACCATCAATGCATCAATAACTTTGGTTAGGTGCCTCGAAAAAGCAGACTGGCTGATGCCAATTATAACGCTAGACACAGCTTGAAATGAACCGGTGGCAAAAAAGTGTAAAGCTGCCAACAGTTTTAATAGTCTGGGTATGGCTTGTGAACATGCTGTAATAGGTTCCAGGTATTCTGCTATTTCATTGTAAAGTTCCATAATAGCTTCTCTGTCCAAACGGAATCTCTGGATAATCTCTCGATCAGAAATGCTTTCCAAACCCATACGTGGAAGGAAAACTCTAGGGACTCTGATTCTTCTACCTCTCCTTCTTTGCAATCCATTGTTGTCAACCGGTGCCTGTATAGCCCTTCTTCCTCGTAATTGAATCAATCGGAAAAGAAACATGTGTAAAAGTGTCTCCATCTTCATTCAGTGATCCAAAAACCAATACAATAGTAGTCTAGTCCTTTCACTTAAGTACTTCTACCTGGCGTCCGGTTAATACCCCCTATAGTTTTCTTTTGCATTCGCTACCTAAATGGTCGCGAAGCAAATCACGCGAAGTTACAGTGAAAGTTGGAGCGGACGGATTAGTTGTAACATTCATAATTTCCGATTACAGTGAATTTACATGCGATCGAACATGTAGTAAGTGGAAAAAGGCTTCAGAACGATCATTTGCGTAAAATTACGATCGCTGATGAAAATAGTGGTTTTTCGACCCGATCGCAGATTGGTACATATGAGAAGCAGATCGTGAGCGAATTTTGACGCGGAAATACAGTCGGACGGTCACTTCGAAGCTTAGTACATGGCGCCCATATTATATAAGGGATTGTTTGTTCTTAATACTCCTGTGAACAGGATCATGTGTAATTGTTATCAGTATTAACTGACGAGATTTTGGAGGACTTTTATATGAACTTTCTTTACGTAACTTCATAATATGTTTGTCTCAATTCCTGTGTATATATATATATATATATATATATATATATATATATATATATATATATAGTTCCCAGTAATGCATTGCTGCTCCTTCAAGAAAGGATATCAAGAGAATAAAGCAAAATTAATAACAGAACTAAATTAGAAAAAAAAATTCAATTGCATGCTTTATCTAATCATGAAACAATTGAAACTCTCTATGCAAATCATCTTCATTGTACATTTGTTTATGCTTAAAACGTGTACAACCTTAAATTAAACAATAAGAATACTAATTGTCTTTCACGGGCGTCAAACCTGCAATGTTTGGTTTAGAAGTAAAAAGGTCTATGTCCTTCTCTGTCTAGCCACATAGCAATGTATTTATTTATTTTGCAGCTTTTTGTTTTATAATGATAGCTCCTAGAGAAATAGTCTCTCAATCCATCAGACTGGAGAAATGCTATCTATTGAGATATCTAAATAAAGTATTTTCAAAAGACGTTTGCTGTCCTTATACCATGTGCAGAAATACATTTTAAGGCCCCTATTTAACAAAGGTCTGTCGGACCTGATCTCTGAATGCGGAGAGCAATACGCTCTCCATATTCAGCATTGCAATAGCTGCTCTTGTGAGCTGCTGGTGCAACGCCACCCCCTGCGGATTTGCGGCCAGGGGGGTGTTAATCAATCTGATCGTACTCGTTCGGGTTGATTTGCAGCGATGTCTGTCCGTCTGCTCAGAGCAGGTGGACAGGTTATGGAGCAGCGGTCTTTAGACCGCTGCTTCATAACTGGTGTTTCTGGCAAGTCTGCAGGCTCGCCAGAAACACGGGCCCTCAAGCTCCATCCGGAGCTTGATAAATGAGCCCCTAATTCTCAATTTATCTCTTCTAATTCTCATGTAATGGTCAGTTGGGCAGGTAGAGGCATAGTTCAGCTACAAACATTTATAAATTATTGGTAAATTATAGGCAACAGTAAAAAGTACAGACAGAGTATGAGTATGGACAGTAGTTAAGCACAGGCAAGTATGGCCAGTAAGTCGGTTACATTCAGATGTAGGTAGATATAGATATCGAGTGAAAGTGTTCATTTGTGCTCTACTCGTTATCTGACCCTTTATGTTGTATTCTTGTATTATCATTTAGGTGAATGTCTTTACTCCCACTGTGCATAAAACAAGAAATATAATTCACAGAATTGCAGAAAGCTGTTAAATGTATTAAACTATACTGTGTGAATTAAAGGGACATTCAAGTCAAAATTGAAATCCACATGAATACATTTCAGTTTTGAATATAAGCCTTTTTGTAATATACATTTGTTAGCAAAAATGCTTCTAATAAAAGCTATAGCTGTTTTAAAAGTGTATTTAAATATGCACCGTGCACCAGCATTTTAAACCCAGAACTTGCTCAGAGAGCCTAAGGTGCTTGTACCATCTGGTAATGACTCAATTTGTTAATTGCTGACATGATTCAAGCCCCTCTGGCACTCTGAGCAGCTGCAGTATTTAAAATGATGGTGCACTGACAATATCTAGCTATGCTTCACATGAACGTGCAGAGAAAAATGTTGACATTAAAACAGTGATAACTTTTACCAGAAGTATTTTAGCTAATACATGATTACTGAAAATATGTTTCTTTTCAAAGATGTAATTCATCTATGCACATTTAAATTTTTGCTGGAATGTGCCTTTAAGCTGATTTGTATTGTACCAAACTGTATCAAATTGTAAGTTTTTTCAGTAACTACTGTATAATTTGTTGATTTCCTATTTAAAATTTGTCGATTCCTTATGTTCCATATATATACAGTATATATACTGTATATATACTGTGTATATATATATATATATATATATACACACACAGTATATATATGTACTGTATAAATATATATATATATATATATATATATATATATATATATATATATATATATATATATATTCTATAGCTATATATATATATATGTATAGGTATATATAGATAGATATATAGAGGAATATATACCTGTATTTAAAAAAAAAAAAACATTGAATATTTTCCCCTATGTGAAGAAAATTGAAATGTAAATTTTTTACTGTAAAAAATATTTTTATTGTTTTTAAGTATTTGAGTGGAAAGGGCTCCAATGTGTGTGTGTATGTATATAAATATCTATATATGTGTTGTACACATATAATACATACATACATATTTATACATGTATATGTGTATATATATATTTACATCAAAACATAGGTTAAATTATTTTCTGTTTTTCTTTCTTTTTTCCTTCTTTTTCCTCTTCTATTTTATTTAGTGATTGCAAGCTTTGTTGAAATTAGAAAATGTTTGTTTTTTCCCCTCTTTTTAATTTTATTTTCTAGGCTATACACATAATCGCAAAAATGCATAGGATTAAAAATGTATATATGTTAGTTTTTTTAACAGTCAGCAGATGAGATATATGGATGAATATATACTAAGTTTACTTCTTTTCATTTCACCTATATGGGCGGAGAGATAACAGGCTTAAAAGTCAGGTAACTGACTAATGAGAAATAAGCCGGATGAAGCCCTATTTTGACAGACCAATGAGGGTGAAACGCGCGTCGCTAGATGCAATCAGTTTGTGAGGGTAACAGCTGTACCATCCATGTTGGAGCTTAACCGGAGATTTTGTATCACAGAGGTGGTCGAGTAGCGGGTACACTCACGGGTGGAAACCGCCAAGTAGCGGAACAGAACGGAGGTCATTTTCAACAACAGTCCAGTAAGTCTTAACATCTATATTGAGGATCTTCAATCAAGGTAAGCGCAGAATTTATAACGCTGCGACTGCTTGAAACAAATAAGCAGTAAGGAGAGTGGATCGCCTACCTGGTGAGGCGTTTTCGTTTGCTTGTGATATATGCTGAAAATCTGGGATAAGTAATAATTAACTCAGGAAGCTGTATAGACACACAAGAATATTAAGCTGTGACTGTGGGATTACAAATATCCGTGAGTGTTTAAACACCTTGCCATAATCTCCCACTGAAGATTGAAACAAAGTAAAGAAGTGTGGTGCAAAAGTTACACTTATAAGCAGAGTGGAACGTTACAACTATCCTTTTAAAAGGAACTCTCTTTTTTCCATGTTTATATTTTTAAGTCAGCTGACTCATTTTGGTATACCAATAGTTGAAGTGGGCCCACACTTATCTTTATACTTGCAATTTATACCTGTGTAATCTCCTGTAGCAATAAATATTTAGTATAATTATGTATTGGTTTGTATATCTTTTGTGTAATATGGATGTATAACTGCTGAAGTGTTGAGGAGTTATTAAGGAACCAGATTGGAGGTTGTTAATTTCTATATTGATACAGTTATAATTTAGATCGTATGCTCTGGTGCTGGATATAGGGAAGCTAGTTTTTCTCTTTAGGTAAAACAATTCATGTTTTTTCCCCCTGTGCACTATTTTTCCTGATATATATTGGGATAATCAGGGAATTTAAAGGAGCGGGTCATATATATATGAGTAGTGCAATTAGTTGCTATTGTATAACTATATATATATATATGTATATATATATATATATATATATATATATATAAACGTGTGACAATAGACAAGCGCACGGGAGGCACGCCTAGTGTAATATGTCTTTAAAATGATGCACTTCTAAGTAAACAGAAACATCTGCACTCCACCTCATCCACTTTGAGGTATTTACACAGCTCAGTGGTAGAGATGGTGTCTCATCAATTTTTGCCCTCAGATATCCTCCAATTTCTCCAGGCTCTCTTTCTGTAGCAGTTTTTATCCCAGCATATGCTGCATATCATTCACTCCCAGTGATGTAAAGGACTGATACAGCGCAGCTAGTGATAAGAGGATTCAGGGGCTGATCTTATAATGACACTAAATGTGTATGTACAAAATCTGTATTTCTTTTTAAAGACACGATGAGTCCACGGATCATCTTCACTACTTTTGGGATATTCACCTCCTGGTCAGCAGGAGGAGTCAAAGAGCACCACAGCAGAGCTGTTAAATAGCTCTTCCCTTCCCTCCCACTCCAGTCATTCTCTTTGCCTACGTTAGTGATAGGAACAGGTAAAGTGAGGTGTTAGATTAGATTCTTCAATCAAGAGTTTATTATTTTTAAAGTAGTGCAAGATTCTCCCCAAGCGTCCCAAACTTTAACGCCCGCACAAGCAGTGCCCTGTACTTCTGCTCTAGCATCTCCTGGAGTTACTTTAAAGGACATAGCTACCCTTATGTCCTCCACAATTTCTGATGCATTGTCTGCTTTTCCTATGCTTCAAGGCAAGCGTAAGGACAACCATGTTGTCAGTGAGGTTTCTGATGCTATGGTGGCAATCTCGGATGTACCCTCTCAGGGAACTGAGATGGAGGGTATTGAGGTTCTATCAGAAGGCAAAATTTCAGATTCAGAAAGTTCATTACCTTTGACTGATTCAGAGGTTGTATCTTTCAGGTTTAAACTAGAACACCTCCGCCTGTTACTCAGGGAGGTTTTGGTTACTTTAGACGACTGTGATTCTACAGTAGTAGTTGCTCCTGCGAAGTCGAGTAAATTGGATAGATATTTTGAAGTTCCCTCTTACTCAGACTTTTTTCCGGTGCCAAAACAAGCTTCGGAGATTGTTTCCAAGGAATGAGAGAGACCAGGTATTCCCTTCTCTCCGTCTCCCATTTTCAAAAAGATGTTTCCTATAGCTTACACTGTCAGGAAAACTTGGCAGATGGTCCCTAAGGTGGAAGGGGCAATTTCCACCTTAGCCAAGCAAACTACTATTCCCATTGAGGATAGTTGTGCTTTTAAAGATCCCATTGACAAGAAGTTGGAGGGTATACTTAAAACAATTTATGTTCACCAGGGTCTGCTATTGCAGCCGGCTGCGTGCATTGCTACTGTCACTAGTGTAGCAGCTTATTGGTTTGATGCTCTGTCCAAGTCTCTCAAGACTGAGACTTCTTTAGAGGAGATCCAAGATAGGATTAAAGCTTTGAAGTTTGTCAATGCTTTTATTACAGATGCTTCTCTGCAAATTACTAAATCGGCAGGGTTCTCTATCTTAGCCCGCAGAGCCTTATGGTTAAAACCTTGGTCTGAGAATGTGTCATCTAAGTCTAAGCTTCTAGCAATTCCTTAGAAGGGAAAGACCTTGTTTGGACCTGGTCTGACAGAAATTATCTCTGATAACACTGGAGGTAAGGGTCATCTTCCTCTTCAGGATAAGAGAAACAAACAGAAAGGACGACAGAGTAATTTTTGTTCCTTTTGAAATTTCAAGGGAAATTCTGTCTCTTCCTCCTCTAAACCAGAACAATCTAAGTCTACTTGGAGACCCAACCAGTCTTGGAACAAGGGTAAACAGTCCAAGAAACCTGCTGCTGAAGCCAAAACAGCATGAAGGACATGCCCCCAATCCAGGACCGGATCTGGTAGGGGGCAGACTTTCCTTCTTCATTCAGGCTTGGGTTCGGGATGTTCAGGATCCCTGGGCAATAGAAATAGTGTCTCAGGGATACAAACTGGAGTTCAAAAACTTTCCTCCCCGAGGAAGATTTCTTCTTTCAAGATTTCCTGCAAACCAGATTAAAAAAGAGGCGTTCTTACATTGTGTAAGAGACCTTTCCTCCATGGGAGTGATTATTCCCGTTCCAGTACAGGAACAGGGGCAGGGTTTTTATTCAAATCTGTTTGTAGTTCCAAAGAAGGAGGGAACCTTCAGCTCTATCTTAGACCTCAAGAGTCTAAACAAGTTTCTCAGAGTTCCGTCATTCAAGATGGAAACTATTCGTACCATTCTTCCATTGATCCAGGAGGGTCAATTTATGACGACAGTGGATTTAAAGGATGCATATCTACATGTTCCTATCCACAGAGATCCTCACAAGTTCCTAAGGTTTGCCTTTCTGGACAAGCACTTTCAGTTTGTGGCTCTTCCTTTCGGTCTGGCCACGGCACCCAGAATTTTCACAAAGGTTCTGGGGTCTCTGCTGGCAGTTCTAAGACTGCGGGGCATTGCGGTGGCGCCTTATCTGGACAATATTCTAATCCAGGCGCCATCTTGTCAACAAGCAAGATCTCATACCGATATTGTGCTATCCTTTCTGAGAACTCATGGGTGGAAGGTAAATCTGGAAAAGAGTTCCTTAATCCCGAAGACAAGGGTGACTTTCTTGGGAACTCTAATCGATTCTATATCTATGTGGATTTTTCTGACAGAGGTCAGGAAATCAAAGATTCTAGATACCTGTTGAGCCCTTCAGTCCAATCCTTGGCTGTCAGTGGCTCAGTGCATGGAAGTAATCAGACTGATGGTGGCGGCAATGGACATCATCCCGTTTGTTTGGTTTCACCTCAGGCCTCTGCAGTTAAACATGCTCAGGATGTGGAATGGAGATTATGCAGATTTGTCTCCTCAAATAACCCTGGAACAGGAGACGAGGGACTCTCTTCAATGGTGGTGTCTCTTAGGGTGGGGAGCTGTCTGGGGTTCCCTAAAGGCTCAGGGAGTGGGGACTCAGGCACAGTCTGTTCTTCCTATAAACATCCTGGAACTAAGAGCGATCTTCAAAGCTCTTCTGGCCTGGCCTCAGTTGGTTTCGGCCCAGTTTATCAGATTCCAGTTGGACAACATCATGTCAGTGGCTTACATCAATCATCAGGGAGGAACGAGGAGTTCCTTAGCGATGACTGAGGTAGCCAAGATAATCCGGTGGGCGGAGGCCCACTCTTGCCATCTGTCAGCGATCCACATCCCAGGGGTGGAAAACTGGGAGGCGGACTTTCTGAGCAGGCAGACTTTTCATCCGGGAGAGTGGGAACTCCATCTAGAGGTGTTCTCCAACCTGACTCTCAAATGGGGTTGGCCGGAGTTGGATCTCATGGTATCTCGTCAGAATGCCAAGCTCCCGAGATACGGGTCGAGGTCCAGGGATCCCCAGGCGGAACTTATAGATGATCTGGCATTCCTTGGTCCTTCAATCTTGCATACCTATTCCCTCCAATTGCGCTTCTTCCTTGGGTCATTGCTCAAATCAAGCAGGAGAGGGCACCGGGGATCCTCATTGCTCCTGCTTGGCCTCGCAGGATTTGGTATGCAGATCTGGTGGACATGTCATCCCTGCCACCTTGGAGACTTCCGTTGCGGAAGGACCTTCTCATTCAAGGGCCCTTCCTTCACCCAAATCTAGTTTCTCTGAAGCTGACTGCTTGGAGATTGAATGCTTAATCCTATCCAAGTGGTTGTTTTCTGATTCGGTCATAGAGACCATGATTCAGGCTCGTAAGCCTGTAGCTAGAAAGATTTACCATAAGATATGGCATAAATATCTCTATTGGTGTGAATCCAAGGGCTACTCATGGAGTAGAGTTAGGATTCCCAGAGTTTTGTCTTTTCTCCAAGAAGGTTTGGAGAAGGGTTTATCGACAAGTTCCCTAAAGGGTCAAATCTGTGCCTTATCTATTTTGTTACACAAACGTCTGGCAGATGTCCCAGATGTACAATCATTTTGTCAGACCTTGGTTAGGATCAGGCCTGTGTTCAAACCAGTTACTCCTCCATGGAGTATGAATTTAGTTCTCAACGTTCTTCAAGGGGCTCCGTTTGAGCCTATGCATTCCTTAGATATTAAGTTGCTATATTGGAAAGTTTTATTTCTTGTTGCTATTTCTTCAGCTCGTAGAGTATCTGAGCTCTCAGCGTTGCAATACACTTCACCTTACCTTATTTTCCATTCAGATAAGGTAATTTTACGTACTAAACTAGGTTTTCTTCCTAAGGTTGTTTCAGACAGGAACATTAATCAGGAGATTGTTGTTCCTTCCTTGTGTCCTAATCCTTCTTGTCAGAAAGAACGTCTTCTGCACAATTTGGACGTGGTCCATGCTTTAAAATGTTACTTACAAGCGACTAAGGACTTTGGTCAGTCCTCTTCTTTGTTTGTAATTTTCTCTGGAAAACGTAAGGGTCAGGAAGCTATGGCTACCTCTCTTTCTTTTTGGCTGAAGAGTATCATTCACTTTGCATATGAGACTGCTGGACAGCAGCCTCCTGAGAGGGTTACGGCTCATTCCACTAGAGCTGTTGCTTCCTCATGGGCATTCAAATATAAAGCTTCTGTAGAACATATTTGCAACTTGGTCCTCTCTTCACTCTTTTTCTAAATTTTACAAATTTGATACTTTTGCCTCGGCTGAGGCTGCTTTTGGGAGAAAGGTTCTTCAAGCAGTGGTGCCTTCCGTTTAGGTTCCCTGTCTTGTCCCTCCCGTATCATCAGTGTCCTCTAACTTGGGTATTGTATCCCATAAGTAATGAAGATGATCCCTGGACTCATTGTGTCTTTAAAAAGAAAAGAAAATTTATGCTTACCTGATAAATTTGTTTCTTTTTAAACACGATGAGTCCACGGCCCGCATATTTTTAGACCGTTTTTTTATATAAACTTCAGACACTTCTGCACCTTGACTTTTCCTTTCTCTTTCTAACTTCGGTTGAATGACTGGAGTGGGAGGGAAGGGAGGAGCTATTTAACAGCTCTGCTGTGGTGCTCTTTGCCTCCTGCTGCTGACCAGGAGGTGAATATCCCATAAGTAATTAAGATGATCCGTGGACTAATTGTGTCTAAAAAGAAACAAATTTATCAGGTAAGCATAAATTTTCTTTTTATTTCTAAAACGAGTAATATGTTCCAGATACAAATGATTCAGTTAAAAAGTCCAAACCAGGATTTACTCTCCAGTCAAGGAGGTACAATCTAAAACAATTCGGCTCACAAACAGTTAACCTCCCAATATAAAATATCAAGCCTAAGATTGGCTGTCCAGGAGTCTATATTGACCCCACTTCTTCTACACCTCTGAAGAAGCAACCAATAGTGTTGTGAAACATGTCAAGTGTTGATGCCCTCACGTTCCGGATTCTTTTAGATCTGAAACATGGAGCAAAATAGTTGGCTACCAGTGGGGTTAATATACAGACTCCTGGACGGCCAAGCTTAGGCTTCATATTTTATATTCGGAGGGTAACTGTTTGTTAGCCGAATTGTTTAAGATTCTACCTCCTTGACTGGAGAGTGAATCCTCGTTTGGTCTTTTAACTGAATAATTTGTATCTGGTACATATTACTTGTTTTAGAAATAAAATACAGATTCTGCACATACACATTAAGAGGCCTATTTATCAAGCCGTCAACCTCAAATACGCTGGAATTCCGCAGCGTAATTGTGGCGAGTCTGATTCGCCTCATTTATCAAAGCCTACAGACCAGCAAAAGTTGAAATTTGTGACATAACATACGATCCGCCGGTCTCAATCCGACACAGATCGATGCTTACATCATTACAGATGTTCCAAATACAAATTCGGCACTATCTGACAACTTTTGCAAGTTATCAAACCTATAAATGGTACGCTCGCCACTATTCCAGCCCAGCATACCTGGTTTTCAATCCGACACCCTTGAGGCCGCGGATGCCATAGGAAACAATGGGAGTCTGAAAGCAGCGAAAGCTTATGTTCGCTGCTGTCCGATATCCCACTGATTTCTATGGTAGAATAAAAATAACGTTTACACCTAACACCCTAACAAAAGCCCTGAGTCTAAACACCCCTAATCTGCCGCCCCAACATCGCTGCAACCTACATAATGTTATTAATCCCTATCCCGCCGCTCCCGGACCCCGCCACCACTAAATAAAGTTGTTAACCCCTATCCCACCGCTCCCGGACATCGCCGCAACTAAATAAAAGTATTAACCCCTATCCCGCCACTCCCGAAGCCCACCGCAACTAAATAAAGTTATTAACCCCTATACCGCAGCTCCCGGAGCCCTCCGCAACTAAATAAATGTATTAACCCCTAAACCTCTGGCCTCCCACATCATTACCACTTACTAAACCTATTAACACCTATACCGCCAGCCCCCCACATTGCCATAAACTAAATTAACCTATTAACCCCTAAACCTAACAACCCGCTAACTTTATATTAAATATTAACTCATCCCTATGTTATAATAAATTTAAACTTACCTTTAGAATTAAATTAAACTATATTAAACTACTAATTAACCTACCCTAACTATTATACAAAAATTACATTAAACTATATTAAACTAAAAAGTAATCTGCCCTATTATACTAAAATTACATTAAACTATATTAAACTATTAATTAACCAACCCTAACTATTATACTAAAATTACATTAAACTATATTACATTTTTAAACACCTAACCCTACTCAAATTATTTAAATCTACTATTAAATATTACTAAGTTACAAAAAACTAACAATTAAGTTACAAAAAATAAAAAACACTAAGTTACAAAAAATAAAAAACACTAAGTTACACAAAATAAAAAATAAACTATCGAATATTTAAACTAATTATACCTAGTACACCTTGGAATAGCCAATAGAATGCAAGCTCAATCCTATTGGCTGATTAGATCAGCCAATAGGATGAAAGCTAAATCCTATTGGCTGATTGCAACAGCCAATAGGATTTTTCCACCTTAATTCCTATAGGATGATAGAATTCTATCAGCCAATCGGAATGCAAGGGACGCCATCTTGGATGACGTCATTTAAAGGGAAACTTCATTGTTCAGAAGACGTTGGAAGAAGAGGATGCTCCGCGACAGATGTCTTGAAGATGGAGCCGCTCCATGCCGGATGGATGAAGATAGAAGATGCCGCCTGGATGAAGACTTCTGCCGGCTTGTATGAAGACTTCGGCCCACTTGGATGAAGACTTCTGCCGGCTTTGCTGAGGACTTCTGCCGATTCTTTGAGGATGGATGTCGGGTCTTCAAAAACTGTAAGTGGATCTTCGGGGGTTAGTGTTTGGATTTTTTAAGGGTTTATTGTGTAGGTTTTAATTTTAGATTAGGGGTTTGGGCTGAAAAGGAGCTAAATGCCCTTTTAAGGTCAATGCCCATCCAAATGCCCTTTTCAGGGCAATGGGGAGCTTAGGTTTTTTAGATAGGTTTTATTTGGGGGGTTGGTTGTGTGGGTGGTGGGTTTTACTGTTGGGGGGTATTTGTATTTTTATTTACAGGTAAAAGAGCTGATTTTTTTGGGGCAATGCCCCGCAAAAGGCCCTTTTCAGGTCCGTTGGTAGTTTATTGTAGGCTAGGGTTTTTTTTATTTTGGGGGGGCTTTTTAATTTTCATAGGGCTCTTAGATTAGGTGTAATTAGTTTAAATATTTGATAGTTTATTTTTTATTTTTTGTAACTTAGTTGTTAGTTTTTTGTAACTTAGTAATATTTAATAGTACATTTAAATAATTTGAGTAGGGCTAGGTGTTTAAATATGTAATATAGTTTAATGTAAATTTAGTATAATAGTTAGGGTAGGTTAATTAATAGTTTAATATAGTTGAATTTAATTTTAGTATAATAGTTAGGCTAGATTAATTATTAGATAATGAAAAGGCGTACTTTCACGCACTGAAACTTTTATGCACTTGTCCGTATATGGTATATATCTCAAGTCAAACTTCAAACTATATGGCTATATGCATATTTATTTTCGCTTCTGTATGACTGTGTATATGTTCTCTGTTTCACCTCCCAGCAGTATGCTCAAGAACTTGATTCAGGTATGTGGTGTAAATATGTATTTCTATTACTTCTGTCAGTAAATCAAGGAAAGAGATTACCTTGTATCCTTTGTAAAAGTTCTGTGCGTTCCTGCTTGGGTGGTAGCGAGGCTCCTTGCAACCTGGAGATGAGACACTCCTTAGTCTCACGAGAAAGCAATTCCTAGATAATGTTTAATGGGTCCGCTGCAAGGAAGACACATCAGCCGCCTGATTTGCATGTAAAAACCGACTTTATTTAAAGTCAAATTAGGTACAAGTTTGCTCGGGAGGGAGCACTAAGAATGAAACGTCCGACGCGTTTCCTGCCCGGAGGCACTTCGTCAGGGACTCTCTCAGAGTCCCTGACGAAGTGCCTCCGGGCAGGAAACGCGTCGGACGTTTCATTCTTAGTGCTCCCTCCCGAGCAAACTTGTACCTAATTTGACTTTAAATAAAGTCGGTTTTTACATGCAAATCAGGCGGCTGATGTGTCTTCCTTGCAGCGGACCCATTAAACATTATCTAGATTAATTATTAGTTTAATGTAATTTTAGTATAACAGTTAGGGTACGTTAATTAGTAGTTTTATATAGTTTAATTTAATTCTAAAGGTAAGTTTACATTTATTATAAGATAGGGATGACTTAATATTTAATATAAAGTTAGCGGGTTGTTAGGTTTAGAGGTTAATAGCTTAATTTAGTTAATGATGATGTGGGGGGCTGGCTGTTTAGGGGTTAATAGGTTTAGTAAGTGGTAGTGATGTGGGAGGCCAGGGGTTTAGGGGTTAATACATTTATTTAGTTGCGGAGGGCTCCAGGAGCGGAGGGATAGGGGTTAATAACTTTATTAGAGTTGCGGTGGGCTCCGGGAGCAGCGGGATTTTAGGATTTTAGTATAGTGGCGGTGTTTAGTGACAGGGTATAAATAAAGTTGGGAAAAAGCCGAATAGCAGCGAGATCGATGATGATAGTTAACAACAGTCCGCTGCTCAGCGCCCAAAACTTGGTGCATATATTGATTCCAAGCGCAGATATCCAACTCCTTTTTTGAAATATATATATATATATATATATATATTCACTCACATTATAGCCTTTTGCATTCAAACACCCAATATACCATATGCCTTTGAACCCTTATAACTTTATTTTATTAATATTTATATGTATAATTTTTATTAGATAGTTTATATATGAGTGTACATGTATATTTTTTAATGAATTTATGTTGTGTTTAGTGTAACTAATTTTTTTCACACTAACTTGAGGAGTGCAGATTTAGTTTGCGCTCCTGTGGTCGCGTTATTCCAGCTTGTAATATGCACGTAAGTTAGTGTGGGTGCAATATTTTTATTTTGCTATAGTCTATATTAAACACTAACGATAGCGCACCACTTGAAATTTAACTCTTAATTTGTCAAATTCACATTTAAAGGGACAGTCTACACTAGAATATGTATTGTTTCAAAATATAGATAATCCCTTTATTATTTATTCCCTAGTTTTGCATAACCAACAGCGTTATATTAATACACTTTTTACCTTTGTGATTATCTTGTTTCTAAGCCTCTGCAAACTGCCCCTTATTTCAGTTCTTTTGACAGACTTGCATTTTAGCCAATCAGTGCTGACTCCTAGGAACTCCACGTGCGTGAGCACAGTGTTATCTATATGAAACAAATTAACTAACCCCCTCTAGTGGTGAAAAACTGTCAAAATGCTCTGAGAGAAGAGGCGGCCTTCAAGGGCTTTGAAATTAACATATGAACCTGCTAGGTTTAGCTTTCAACTAAGAATACCAAGAGAACAAATCAAAATTGGTGATAGATGTAAATTTTAAAATTGTTTAAACTTACATGCCCTATCTGAATAATGAAAGTTTGTTTTGGACTAGACTGTCCCTTTAATAAATATGTCATACTTAAAAATAAAAAAATAAAAAACAAATATAAATATATGTTTCACATACAAAATTATTTGTTAATACCCTGAGGGTATTAAAACTAAAAAATCCTTAAAGGGACATAAAACACAATTCCAGATTCAGATTGAGCACATGATTTTAAACAACTTTTCAATTTACTTCTATTATCTAATTTATTTGTTCTCTTGATATCCTTTATTGCAAAGGATACATAGGAAGACTCAGGAGCTGCTGATAGGTGGTTGCACATATATGCCTCATCTCATTAGCTCACCCTGTGGATTCAGCTGCCTCCCAGTAGAACATTGCTACTTCTTCAACAAAGGATACCAAGTGAATGAAGCAAATTTTATAATAGAAGTACATTTGTTTAAAATTAAATTCTCTATCTGAATCATAAAAGAAACATTTTGGATTTCATGTCCCTTTAAAGGGCCATAATAGTTGAAAAAAATGTATGCTCTTATTCGTTAGAGCAGGTCATTTTAAGACTATTGATCCTGCACTCAAGCGTTAGTTGCATGACTGTGTAACTAGCACTGCTGATTGCATCAGAGGCAGCTTCCATTCTAGCTCAGCAGTGTTCTGCATGTCCTGAGCAGTACTTTTACTGTGTGTTTAACCCCTTTGCGGGGATTAAACACAGAGTAGTACAGAGTCAATAGTCATAAAATGAAATGCTCTTACAAAAAAGCAACAATGTGCAGGGTTGTGTTGAGGCAGCAACATGTATTCATGTGTGATAGCCTTGCCCATGTCACAGTTTTCTGGACTGAATGTTGGCACTTGTGTCTTCTTTGTTATAGAGTGTCAGGATTTAATAAGCACATCAATATCACTTGACATTATTTGCACAACAGTGCATTGTTCTTTAGCCAAAAATTGTAAATGTCCTGCTCCATTTCTGCCTTACATTTTGGGAAAGATTACAAGTGGCAAATTCGCCACAGGTGCATAATAAATAACTAGCCATTACAAGTGGCTGGTTATTGCTACTGCAAGCTCGCAGTAGCAATTAGTGCTCTGAAAATTAACCAGAGATCTCTGGTTAATTTTCAAAATATCCCCCAATTGCCCCCCCAGTATTGCACTGAACTAATGTTAATAATTCTATTAATGAATAGGTGTATGCTGCTGCAAAACAAGTCTAATGCCCACAAACATACCTTATAATATCGATTACTATACAATCCAGATTTGGGAACTGCTCTGGGTTTGGTACGGTAGTTGAAGACCGGGCGATGAAGACAAGCACACTGGAACGCCTCATATATAAAACCGCTATGATACTGAGCGGCTATTTTTATTTCCGGCTTCAAAAGTCCCCCTCAACTAAAATCAGCAATTTGCACATGTGCCAACACTGGAACGCATAGGATCACAAAGTTACTGCGATCACTGGCAGTTGATGAAGATGGGTATGATGAAATCGAGAGGATGGGGCAGGTGGCCATTTCAAAACGGCCAAGGGACAACTTTTAAGCATTTTTTAAAAAAAATACTTTTATTGAGTGATAATACAAAAAAAATTACAAGCGTTTCAAAAACAAAGTTGTAAGTTGTAATCAGGATCAAAATGAAGGATAAATTCAAGACAAAAAATAGAAAAGAAAAAGAAAAAAATAAACTCCAAATAATTTTAAAGAAACATGTTAATATTTGGCCCTTAGAGATTCTCAGGGGGTTAAGGGCATATCAAAGGGACAGGGGAAAGAGACCGAGGCATACCAGTCCTCCGTTAGGGTAGCTAGTTATGAGATTAATTAGAGGCTAGGGCCTCTATTTAACAAGCTCCGTAAGGAGCTTGATGGCCTCTGTTTCTGGCGAGTCTTCAGACTCGCCAGAAACAGCAGTTATGAAGCAGCGGTCACAAAGACCGCTGCTCGATAACCTGTCCGCCTGCTCTGAGCAGGCGGACAGACATCGCCGGAAATCAACCCGCTCGAGTACGATCGGGTAGATTGACACCCCCTGCTGGCAGCCTATTGGCCACGAGTCTGCAGGGGGCGGCGTTGCACCAGCAGCTTTTGTGAGCTGCTGGTGCAATGCTGAATACGGCGAGCGTATTGCTCGCCGTATTCAGCGAGGTCTGTTGGACCTGATCCGCACTGTCGGATCAGGTCCGACAGACCTTGATAACTTGGGGCCTATGTATTCTTCCCAAATGAAAGAAATGGATAAATAGTCATCCAGTCTTTTGGAAATGATATAGTGATATTTTTCTAATAATAATGGGGAAGTGTGGGTTTGTTGGTCTGTTTTCAATATCGAGGAATCAATCTTTTTGCGCTATTTATCATTGTGAATAGTAGGTGGAGACAAAACTTGCAGTGGACTTTAGGTAATTTGTTAAATAAGATAACAGTTGGGTCTTTGTAAAGTTTTATTCCCGTCACCTTTCTTATTTCCTCAACTATATTAGACCAAAAAGAGGTTATATAGGGGCATTCCCACCAGATGTTTAAGAAAGTACCCGGGTGCCCACAAGATCTCCAACAATCTGGAGATGAATTTCTGAAGATAGTGGACAATCTGGACGGGGTAAGGTACCATCTACACAGCAATTTGACATTCATCTCCATAATTTGTATAGAGGGTGTAGATTTAGTCATATTTTGGAATAAAACGGACCAGTCTTTCTGTGAGAGTTTGGTCTGTAGTTCAGCTTCCCATTTACTTGTATAGAAAGGAAGGTTTCTCGAGTGATATATTAAAAGTATTTTATATGTTAGTGATAAAGTTCCCCTCTTGGGGGAGCTAATGTAGCAGAGAGTTTTGTAGGCTGTAAGGGGTATATTTATGTGTTTTTTTTCTGTCTTGGTGTTGATGTAGTGCACTAGTTGCTGGTACCTGAACCAGTGGTAGAATATACCCAAGTGTAAGACTTTAGGGTCCGTTTTAGGTTTAATTTTACCATTTTGAAGAACATCATAACAAGGGGCCATTGATAGAAGAGTAGGAGAATGTGTTAAAATTGCAGTGTGTGGGATCGGTAGGTTTGGATTGGAGAGTAGTACAGGAAAAATTACAATATCTGCAGAACCTGCAGATTAGTAATGGATTACAGCTGTGCTGCCAAAAAGGTAGCCTAATGTGTAAAAAATGGCTTTTTGAAAGACCTTATATAGGTAAAATATAGTGCTTTAATTAAACCAGTTGGTTAAAATGATATATATATATATATACAGGGAGTGCAGAATTATTAGGCAAATGAGTATTTTGACCACATCATCCTCTTTATGCATGTTGTCTTACTCCAAGCCTACTACCAATTAAGCATATTAGGTGATGTGCATCTCTGTAATGAGAAGGGGTGTGGTCTAATGACATCAACACCCTATATCAGGTGTGCATAATTATTAGGCAACTTCCTTTCCTTTGGCAAAATGGGTCAAAAGAAGGACTTGACAGGCTTAGAAAAGTCAAAAATAGTGAGATATCTTGCAGAGGGATGCAGCACTCTTAAAATTGCAAAGCTTCTGAAGCGTGATCATCGAACAATCAAGCGTTTCATTCAAAATAGTCAACAGGGTCGCAAGAAGCGTGTGGAAAGACCAAGGCGCAAGGTAAGAAAGGCTGAAAGACGACCACCACTGAACAAGACACACAAGCTGAAACATCAAGACTGGGCCAAGAAATATCTCAAGACTGATTTTTCTAAGGTTTTATGGACTGATGAAATGAGAGTGAGTCTTGATGGGCCAGATGGATGGGCCCGTGGCTGGATTGGTAAAGGGCAGAGAGCTCCAGTCCGACTCAGATGCCAGCAAGGTGGAGGTGGAGTACTGGTTTGGGCTGGTATCATCAAAGATGAGCTTGTGGGGCCTTTTCGGGTTGAGGATGGAGTCAAGCTCAACTCCCAGTCCTACTGCCAGTTTCTGGAAGACACCTTCTTCAAGCAGTGGTACAGGAAGAAGTCTGCATCCTTCAAGAAAAACATGATTTTCATGCAGGACAATGCTCCATCACACGCGTCCAAGTACTCCACAGCGTGGCTGGCAAGAAAGGGTATAAAAGAAGAAAATCTAATGACATGGCCTCCTTGTTCACCTGATCTGAACCCCATTGAGAACCTGTAGTCCATCATCAAATGTGAGATTTACAAGGAGGGAAAACAGTACACCTCTCTGAACAGTGTCTGGGAGGCTGTGGTTGCTGCTGCACGCAATGTTGATGGTGAACAGATCAAAACACTGACAGAATCCACGAATGGCAGGCTTTTGAGTGTCCTTGCAAAGAAAGGTGGCTATATTGGTCACTGATTTGTTTTTGTTTTGTTTTTGAATGTCAGAAATGTATATTTGTGAATGTTGAGATGTTATATTGGTTTCACTGGTAAAAATAAATAATTGAAATGGGTATATATTTGTTTTTTGTTAAGTTGCCTAATAATTATGCACAGTAATAGTCACCTGCACACACAGATATCCCCCTAAAATAGCTATAACTAAAAACAAACTAAAAACTACTTCCAAAACTATTCAGCTTTGATATTAATGAGTTTTTTGGGTTCATTGAGAACATGGTTGTTGTTCAATAATAAAATTAATCCTCAAAAATACAACTTGCATAATAATTCTGCACTCCCTGTATATATATATATATATATATATATATATATATATATATATATATATATATATATATATATATATATATATATATATATATATATATATACATAAATCACTGTGCACAGTGGTAATGAATAACAGTAAAGCATAAAAAACACAAAAATTGCACATCAAAAAAACATGAATAGCGCAAATCACATATTCATTAATATCTGGACCTACAAGACATATATAACACAGTATTAAAGTGTAGCATATGTTTGCAAAGCAAAAGTCCGTTTTTTGTAACAGAGAGGTGGTCTTATTATTCATTAGTCTTATTCAGCTGTTAAAAGTTTGTTGGTTAGTTGCATGTGAATGCCTGGTTAAACAATTTCGTCTTTAGCCAGTATTAGTTGCATTAGTTTAAAGACATAAAGCTGCAGAAGATGGGTGAGAGAGAGGACAGGGAAATCCTTTAAAGCATATCAAATTCACAACGGCAAGGTGTACATTTATACTTACACCGGAAGCCGTATGTTATCCTCCTGGGACCGTATAAGAACCTCGGATCAACTGTTCCCCCTCTGGATCTCTGTAGTATTGGTGAAGTGCCGCTCTTGAACTGAGTTGGAATGAACTCCTGCGGCGTCAGTTTCCTGAAAAGCTACAGATGAATCGATGTCTCACGGATAGAGCTACGGATGCCTGGAAGTCTCACAAATAGAGCAAAGCGTTTCGGCTGCATACAGCCTTTGTCAAGCTCGATGGTCATTATGCCTAATGGCTGGGGTTTTATACCTTACACTTAAAGTGATATGCCTTACACTCCATAGCATATTAAAAAGGCATATTAAAGGGACATAACCAATTAAAGTGTATTCTCTATTTTTTACAATATATAAAGTCCTTACAAAAGCCATCACACACTTTGATTGCCGATATAGAGGATAATATATGTTTTAATCCAATTAAAACTTCAAAAGATTTAAAAATTCATAAAAATGTTTTTAAAATATTTATAAATAAATGTAAAAGATAAGAAAAATGCTAAAAACGTATATTATATAAATAATCTTTATAAGTTTTAAGGTAAGAGCCAGATTATCATTTATTTTACTTTTATTTTTCAGTAGGGGTCATGCTAAAATAGAGGTCTATATCTCAAATCGATTAAAAAAAATTGGATATTTAGGTTTATATCTATATCTACAGTTATAATCAATTGACAATTAGATTTAAAAGGGATATTATAAATTAGATTTTTTTCAAATTCGTATATTTTTATTTCAAATGACAATTTAAATCTAACTCCAGATTTAGACTGCGGGGGGTTAGAGACCCCAAATGGAAAATCCATTTTCCTTCACTTTTTAATATTTCATTGTGTAGATCTCCTCCTCTCCAATGATTTGATATCTTATCTATTCCTATAAATCTAAAATATGTAAGATTCGCCTTATTACAAGTTGAAAAATGTTTAGGGACTGGGAGATCTTTATTCCTTTCCTTATCGTAATGTTCAATGGATAATATGTGTTCTTTTATCCTATCTCTCAGGGGTCTCTCCGACTCCCCTACATATTGAGCCCCACAATTACATTCAATAGCATAAATTACATTCTTGTCTGTACATTTAATCATTTGGTTGATCTTGAAGGTTTCACCTGTTAAATTTGATTTTATTTCTTTCTTTTTCATTCCATACTTGCAAGACTTGCAATTATGGCACGGAAAGAAACCTTTTAGTTCCTTTCTCCAGAAGTCCTTTTCCTTTATATCTAATTTCTTTCTGAGATCTGAAGGTGCGAGTCTCATCTTTAAATTCCTGGCTTTTCTATATACTATTTGGGGCTTGGTGGGTAATATAGGACCTAGCTTATCATCAGATTTTAAAATACTCCAATGTTTCTGTAAAATATTTTCTATTAAGTATTTGTTCCCACTATATGCTGTGATAAATGGTACACATATTTTTCCATTGTTTAATTTGGTAAGTGTCTTGCTTCCTGTTTTTATGATCTCGTTTCAATCTATCTTCCTAACGTTATCTCTTGCTATTTCAAGAGTGTCTTCATCATACCCTCTATTTTTAAACTTATCCTTAAGAATGTTAGACTGTACATCATAATCAGATAAGGTTTAAGTGTAAGGTATAAAACCCCAGTCATTAGGCATAATGACCATCAAGCTTGACAAAGGCTGTATGCAGCCTAAACACTCTGCTCTATTTGTGAGACTTCCAGGCATCCGTAGCTCTATCCGTGAGACATCGATTCATCTGTAGCTTTTCAGGAAACTGACGCCGCAGGAGTTCATTCCAACTCAGTTCAAGAGCGGCACTTCACCAATACTACAGAGATCCCAGGAGGATAACATACGGCTTCCGGTGTAAGTATAAATGTACACCTTGCCGTTGTGAATTTGATATGCTGTAAAGGATTTCAATGTAATCTCTCTCACCCATCTTCTGCAGCTTTATGTCTTCAAACTAATGCAACTAATACTGGCTAAAGACGAAATTGTTTAACCAGGCATTCACATGCAACTAACCAACAAACTTTTAACAGCTGAATAAGACTGATAAATAATAAGACCGCCTCTCTGTTACAAAAAACTGACTTTTGCTTTGCAAACATATGCTACACTTTAATGCTGTGTTATATATGTCTTGTAGGTCCAGATATTAATTAATATGTGTTTTGTGCTATTCATGTTTTTTTCATGGGCAATTTTTGTGTTTTGTATGTTTTACTGTTATTCATTACCACTGTGCACAGTGATTTATGTATATATATATATATATATATATATATATATATATATATATATATATATTGTCAGTATATTTATGAAAATCTTAGTAGTGCTATCCAAATAATATATCAGTTTATGGCAGGGTTATAAACACAATACAAAAAAAATAGAAACCCTAATCAACCATGCATCTACTAGACAATACAATTAATATAAATATCTGAATTCTTTTATTTAGTTAATATCCATGAACATATTGAAATATATTTGCAATAAAAGGAAATGAAATAATATTATATGCGCTTGAAAACTATTTAAATATGCTATGCAAAATTCATACACGCTTATATTAAAAACCCACCTTATTTATAAATAGTCTTTATTTATTTAACACAATGGGACTAAAAACCTTTAACATCCAAGTAATACAATTCTAAACAGTGTTTATAAAACAATAGGATAATATATATATTCTGCTATTTAACTGCAATCCTAATACAAAATTAACTTACAATCTCAGAACTTGCACAGATGAGTTACTAAGCCAATCAGATACGGATTTAAACAATATATATATAGGCTGTGAAATGCTAACTTGAAAAAAACACACTGCTTCTTTAAATCTATTAAATACAAATTGACTATGCATATAACTTATCTTACAAAAACCTTGAATACGTTACCAGAGTAAAAAGCAGTCGATATCCAATATTCCTTGGTAGGAATTATTTTACCTCAGATCACCAATAAGTGTATATCGCAATCAATGAGAAAGGTAGATTAGCTTTGCTCAAGTAAAGTGGTATTTCACGCCCAGCAGGAACCAGTTACAAGTTTTAGCTTCAGCAGGAAATCTGTCCTTCTCTCTATTGCATTCACTTTTTATTTAGTTTTCCATCATTGGTAAATTGTGGGTGGCCCTCCTGGTCCCTTCTGATTGGGTATTTGGAATACCTGATTGGATTGGCCCTTAACGGAGTTGAGCATGTTTACTATGGTAACGCATCTTTTGAACAGTAATTCCCTTAACTGTCCTACCGGTATTGGCCCTTAGGTGGCATCATTACAATCAGACATAGCAACATTTGAAACAACTTAAATCAGTATTTTTATGAAATGGTTATTCATTTTATCATAATTTACTGCAACAACTATTCACAATATTTTTTTTGGATAAGTTATATCTTAATGAATTTTCTGATCATTTTGATATGAAATATCAAATACATCTAACATTATATTAAAATAATTTATATTTCATTTAGTCTAGCAAAAAAAAAATAATGTATATTTCATAATCATATCATATTAAAATAACTTCCATATCTTCATCTCACTATATTTTAAAAGATGTATTTAAAACTTTATAAACATTTATTGCACATTTATATGATATGACTTATTTCACCTCACGCAGGCACTCCATCTGAAATAAAGTAATAAGTGTCATTAATTATTTCTTTCCAGGTCCACAAATATTTATTTAAAAACACGGAGGTTAAGATATTCAATGCTTTCAAAATATACATATATATATTCATATCTATCTATCTATCTATCTATCTATATATATATATATATATATATATATATATATATATATATATATATATATATATATATATATATATCTCATATCCACTAAAATATATACAGTTGTTTTGAAATCATAATGTAAGCCATGTGTCTTCACTGTGTGCTGTATGTTCAGAGTCATACCTTAGCATTTGTCTGTGTTTTCTCTGTGTTATCAGCCACACAGCATGAGCCATTCAAACAAATCTGTGCCAATTACCAGTTCCCCTTGAAAAATGCTTGCAGTTCTCACATTTCCTCAGATGGATCGGCATCTCCCTTGGAGGAAATCCATAAATGGGCCTGTGTCCTGCTCTATGCATCAAAGTGCTGTCATCCAACATTGGTTCCCAGGCAATCATACAGATGGTTAAATAAACTGTGTTATATTTCAGTTCCTTGCTAAATTATACAATTGCATAATTTAACATATTGAGTGTGTGAGATCTCCCAGAGACAATCCTTTGTTCTCATTTTAGCCAAGAATGTCTCCTGTGCAATTGAAGAAGTGGGGGAGAACTAAACCTGTTTGAAGTTAGTTCTTCTGAATGCAATGAGTTATTTTCTACTGATCAGTGAAAATATCTGATCAAAGATACAGATTTATTAATCTTGAAATATATGATTAAAATATATATTTATTAATCTCACATATACCTTGACATAAATCCCCCTTCCAACTTCAAATAGATGTAGGACACATGTATTTAAATTGGCTTAAAGTCAGTGGTATTTGATGAGGATCAGCCGTATATCTCAGTTCATTTGGGGATATGACACTTCATTCTCCCTCTATAACTTGTAGTTGGGATCTTGGATGACACGCTCGCAATTGATTGATATGGACCCATTTATCTATGAAACTTTCATTTTTGGGGATCCGTATTTTATAGGCCACTGGATATATTTTGTCAGTAATGACGAAAGGACCTTTCCATGAGGGAAGAAATTTCTTCTCCCTAACCTGATCTCTTCCAAAGTTATAAAGATAAACTTTATCATTTATTTCATATTCCTTTTTGGATGTTTTGAGATCATAATAGGTTTTAGTGGCAGTTGCGGCTCTTTCTAAATTCCTTTGAGCAAATGCAAAGGCATATTGCAGGTGTTTTCTTAAGTTCTCCACATATTGATGTGTATTCGTAGCGTTTATCAAGTTTTGGTCTGATGTACGGTATAGCAGATGCTGAGGTAGAATCATTCTTCTACCAGTCATCAGTTCAAAAGGTGACATCTTGGTAGCACTACTTGGAGTTGCTCTTAATGCCATTAAGACTAGAGGTAGTTTTACATCCCAGTCTTTACCCGTTTCACTCACAAACTTTTTGAGGATTTTAACAATGGACTGGTTGTAACGCTCTACACCACCACTTGAGGCAGCTCTATCAGCAATATGGAGCTTTCTTTTAACCCCTAGTATTTTCCACATTTTTGTCATCACTTCGCTAGTGAAGTGGGTCCCCCGATCTGACTCGATTCTTTGGGGCAGACCAAATCTGGAAAATACATGGTTGATGAGCAATGCTGCGCATGTTTCCGCACTATTGTTAGGTGCACTAATGCACTCTACCCATTTAGTGAACAGGCATGTCACGGTTAACATGTATTTGTTACCTCTTGATGACCTTGTTACTGGACCAATAAAGTAAATTTGTATATCTGACCATGGCATTACCATCCCCCTTTTCTGCAATGGCGCTCTATGCGTTGGTGCAGTGGGTTGAAACTGTGGGCAGATTAAACACCCTTGACAGTAGGTTTGAACATCTTTCAACATGTGTGGCCAAAAAGCGTAATCACGTAATATTTCATACGTGAGTTTGGCACCACGATGACCAGATGTGGGAGCATCATGGGCATGTTGAAGCATTAGACCTCTGAACTTGGTGGGTACTACCCACTGCTGGATGCCAGTTTTGGAGGTTCTAATTAACAAACCATCCTGTAACTTGAATTGTGATCTAGATTTTATTAAGATTCTAAGATCTTCTTTGCCAATATAATCATCTTTTGAGATGGGGTTGCTTTCAGGATCTTCTATGTGTTTATAGAAGATGCCTACAATGGGGTCTTCTTTTTGACTAGTGATCAGGTCCTCACTAGGAGAATCCTGACTCCATTGTACCAAGTTAGGCTCACTCTGTTGTTTTGCCTGGTTTCTGGTAATGGCTTCTACCTGAATTGCACCCATTAAGTGGTCAATATTGAGGAGTTCTCCAGTTATGGCTCCTTGTTTGGCTAATGAATCCGCAAGATCATTGCCTTCCTTATCAGGACCTAAAACTCTGGAATGACCCTTGGTCTTTTTCCAGTGTATGGTTAAATCATTGGATATCACCAGATCATCAATCTCGCAGAACAACTTGCCATGCTTGACTGGTTTGTTATTGCTTTTCTGCATGCCATTTCTCTTCCAAGTTGGCAGGTATTCAACAAAACTGTCACGCACATAATTTGAGTCAGTTATGATCACAAATTCATGAATACCATGTTCAATAGCCATTTCAATGGTTTTGAAAACAGCAGTGAGTTCTGCAACTTGACTGGATCTTGGTCCAATGTTGAAACCTACAGACATATTTGGGAATCCATTTGTCCCAGTTATACCAATGCCAGCGACTAATCTGCGTTCATTACCAATAGTGGCATGGTAAGAACAACCATCAACATACACCCAAGGTAATGTTTGACAATGGTCCTCATTGTATATTTTATATGGGGAAAGCAATTGTTCCTCCAGAAAATCATCTTCTGATAATTCTTCCCCAGGATCTCTAGCAGTACAGTTGTGGAGCTCAGCAAGCCCTTGTGCGACTGGATTCTTTTTATTCTGCTTGTAGCAAATTTCTAGTGGCCAGCCTTGTAAGGAAAGAGTCCACGCTGTTATGCGGCTATTAGACAAATTCCCATCTCTTATTCTCTCACTTTGCAAATATAGCAAAGGTTGGTGGGCCGTTTCTACAATTATTTTCTCGCCCTGTATATAGCTGCGGAAATTTTGTAGCGCCCATACAGTAGATAAGAGGGCTTTTTCGCAATCGCTAAATTTTATTTCTACTGGGGATAGATTTTTGCTCGCATAAGCAATGGCTTTGTTCAAATGATCATGCTTTTGGTATAAAGCAGCACTCATGCTTATATCTGTGTAACCTGTCTCTAAGAAGAAAGGTTTACCACCTTCAGGATACGCTAAGCAAGGTGCTTGAGTGAGTTTTCTCTTCAGCTCTCTGATGGCTGTATCTTGAGACTCACTCCAGTGCCATTTCACATCCTTCTTTAGAAGAAGTAGTAGTGGTTTAGCTAATTCCGCATAATTATCAATGAATTTGCGAGAATAATTTGTCATATCCAGGAATGATCTCAATTCCTTTAAGTTAGTTGGGTTTTTAGAATTCGCTATAGCTTCCACCTTTTTCTTTTGGGGATTTAATCCTTCAGAGGTAACTTCATGTCCCAAGAAGTTTACACGAGTGTGGCACCATTGAGCTTTTTGTAGGGATAATTTAACACCTGCCCTTTTAAGTTGGCTGAGGACGTGTTTAAGCTCTGCGATGTGTTTTTCAAAATCTGTACTTTTGATTAAAACATCATCAACATAAGATAAGGTCCCCCTTTCCAGTGCATCAGGCATAGCCTTATGCATGAATACAGCAAATTCATGTCCAGAATTTATGTATCCAAATGGAAGTCTCTGGAATGCATACTGAACCTTTTGGAAGGAGAATGCTAGCTTATATTGGTCCTCTTCATGTACCTTTATGGTCCAGTATCCCTGTGCACAATCAATGGCAGTGAATATCTTGGATCCCTGCATTTGTGCTAGGCACTGGTCAATGTATGGTACAGGCCAGCCAGACATGTATACTCGTTTGTTTAGCTGTCTTAAGTCAGCACACAAACTCCACTGTCCATTGGGCTTAAGGACACCTAGAATAGGATTATTATAAGAGCTGTGCACCTGTCTGATAATACCTCTTTCTTCCAGATTCCTTATGATCTCTGCAAGAGAATCATATGAGGCTAAGGGAAGTCTGTATTGTTTGACATATACAGGTGGCGCATTAGGATCTGTTTGTATCCTTGCAATGTGCAAGTCTGTAGTACCACAGTCATAAGAATCCTTAGCGAAAATATCCTTGTATTCCATTAGGAGTTCTCGCAGCTGTTGGCGTTCATCATCGCTGGAACAGCCATTAGCTAAGGATATTTGCTCTTCGACTATTTGTTGAAATCCTGGAAAGATTTTAGGCTGTCCTATTTCATAGGCTTCTTCCAATCTAGAGGTGAGATCCCCTTGATTATAATTTACATTGCTCCCATGACTCTGGGTATTGGGGTAATCTTGCTGTTTGATTGGCTGATCAAACACTAGAGAGGCTTCTTCAATTTTACAGATGCCTTCCTCTGAGCTGAAGGGATAAATAGACTGAATACTAAATAGACCCTCTGGCATAGATGCAAAGGATTGTTCTATTAATTGTTCTTCAGTTAAGTATCCTTCAGGTATTAGCCCAATTACATTATTATGGAATCCAAAAGTGTAATAACTTGATTCCAGTGCATATCCTATGGTAGTTCCCTTGGATAATGTTATATCCTGTGGGGTCATGTTATGCACAACAATATGTATTGGAACAGTTCCAATATTCACCATAGGAGTGTAGGTTACTGTGACACCCAGATTTTGTATTCTATGGGAGAGGCAAATTAGTGTTTCAGAAGTTTTTAATTTCTGACCTCTCTTTACCTGTAAGGGTAAAATAAATTTATCAGCCCCAGCAGGAATTATAACATCGCTAGATACCTGCATATTCACGGCATATGGCAATTGCTGGTTTGATTTCAGGGCTGCATTTTCATCCTGAAATACTTCAGGGTCCCCCTTTAACCTGCTCCAGAGGCAAGAATTAATCAAATCTATTTGTATGGCATATCTATGTAAGATATCATTGCCATTGTATATTTGATTATGGGGAGTATTTAAAACTAAAAACAGGTGCTTCACTGACTTATTACCAATAGAGATAGATAATAAGCACTTAGCTGTGATGTTATAGCTTTCAGACCTGTCATCCAGGCCGTTGACACTGTGGTCTTGGGGAGAAAGATATTTAATCACTTTAGGTTCAGCTATTTGCGCTAATAAACCTTCGCTTATATAGCTAGCTTCCTGTTTTAAGTTTATTTTAGCATACTTGGTTTTACCAAGGTCATGCACTTGTATAGGGATAAATAGATCCTCTTTAACTCTCTCAATCCCTGTGAGGTATTGAGCGTGGCTTCCCCCTTTAGGGATTTTATGATCCCCCTTGTGGAGTGATATGGTTAATACATCGCCATCTAGGGAAATATTCGCTATCTTTCCAGGCGAAATTTTAAAAGTATTACCATCAGAGCCACTAAAAGGAGTCTGATCATCTATTTGTAGAATAGTGATTTCAGGTACAGAGTTATTCCTGAAATGAATCTCCACAGCATCTGGTTTCTTTTCCACCGCGTGACAGCTATGTCGGGTGCGAGATATACCAGATTTTTCATAATTGATAGGCCGTTTAACTTGTGACCAAATTACATTATTTATGCAATCAATTATGGTGCTTAATCGCTTCAGGAGATCACTACCAATAATTAAACGATCAGTTGGCAGATCCACTATGACGACAGGGTGTCTTATGACCCTGTTCCCCAATTTAAATTTTAACCAGGCAGTACCGTAGACTTTTAGGGAGTCACCCCCAACACCTATTAGAGAACCGTCAAATTCTCTTATTTTAGGTTTGTGGGGTGTTAGTTCATTTAGCTGTGTGGAGTACCTGTTGGATAAGATAGTGGCCTGTGACCCAGTGTCAATTAATCCCCTGATAGGGTTGGAGACTGAATCTTGCAGCTCAACTAATACATAATATCTTCCTGCAGTTTCTACCATTTCACACATAAAGTTGGTGTTAGCATACATTTGTGGGCTTCGCCATGTGTTATCTGAATTTGCCATGCTTTCTGATGCAGAAGAATCTTCATACCTACCTGTTTCCTTTATTACAGGTTCGGCTGGATTCTTGTGTACTGCATCTGTGGAAACAAGGTTAAGAGAGTGATGCAAAGGAAGAGGTTTGTTAGCTTTTCCCGGATAAGGTTGTTTGTCATCACAGCTAAATTGTCCGTTTTCGGTCTGTGGGGAGAGAACATGATTAGTATCATTGATATTTATTATTGCATTTTGTATATCTCTCCCCTCCCCTTTAGGTGATACTGCAGTATTTATGACTGTGCCTGTGGTCCACTGCTGACCACTGGCTGTACCCCTAAAAAAGTATTGTTCGGTTGCTGAGCCGTAGATTTTTGACTCATATTAGCGATTTGTTTGCTCAACCGATTTAACTGGGAAAACAGCATATCTACCTGATTGTACAAGTTACCTCTACCCCTGGGTCTATCTCCTGGTGTCCCATTGTACTGATTCCTGGACCATTGGGTTCCCTCAGAATCAGGGCCGCTATTTCTATTCTGGCGTGGTTGCTCCTGGGGTTCAGCTTGTTCAGTATTAGTACTTTGGGGAGCATTATATACCTGGGGTGTCTGGTTACCCTGAGAATATCTTCGCCGTCTATTGTATCTACCCTTGCGCGGATACCGATTATTTGGTGAGTATTCTCTTTGTGAGTAATTATTCACCTGACTATGTCCCCCACTTTGGTTATAGTCTCCCTGCGCCTCAACCTGTGTAGGGGGAGGGGCAGAATTAAACCTCTGTGGAGATGGCCTGTTTTGACTGGCCACCTCTGCATAAGTTCTCTTTTTAGACTCCAAATTGAGGGGGCTAGGTGACACCCTAGTTTCTGCTACAATTTTGGGTTTTGACTCCTTTTTCACCCCCTGTTCACTGGATTGCTGAATAGAGTATAATTTTGTACTCTCTTTGATCAGCCATTCCAATGAGCAGTCCTCATCAAAATCTCTAGCTAAGTTAATTTTGATGGGTGTAGGCAGTGCTTCAAAAAATAAATTTACAAATTCTGAGCCATCAAATCTGGGATTATCTTCAGCCATACTGTACGCATTTTTCAATACAGAAAGGAATTCGATTGGACTCTGATTCGCACGACACTTTAAACCATATACCGCTATTTTTGCGGCAGTTTTAGTGCGATATTGCCCGAATTCTTTTCTGCATTGTCGTTTTACCCCATTCCAGGAATGAATATTCATATCCTTTAGTGAAGCAAAGAATTTGTGATGTTTACTGTCAAATACCCAGGGCAGAAATTCAATTTTCAATTTCTCACTTGTAACATTCATTATAGCTAACGCATTTTCAAAAGCCTGTAAATGATCAATTACAGATGTTGTTCCCTTATTGGAGAATATAGGTACTGCGCGTTGTACGAAGGTGATTATTTTATGGGAATCGTATACTTTATTAGAATTATTTTGGGATTCTCTGTTAGAGTTTCCCTCCCCCGCGCCAGCTGCGCTACAGCAATCCTCTGGATTTACATCCTGAGGGGATTGTCTATTCGGGAAATCTATTTCTGACCCGTTAGGGGTCGTTTGTCTATATTGTTCTATATATTTTTGTACCTCGTCCCTGACGCGTTCGCTAAAGGAGTAAGCATTATCTGCATTATTCTCACTGTTAATATAAGGGTTTTCATTATGGCGATATGACCTTTTTAAATCACTTAATTCTCTCTGGCTTTGCGCAAGCTGTTTATTTAAATCTTGTATCTGTGCGAGTAAGTCGATGTTATGCTTATCTAAGGCGGCTCGGTTTTGGGCAAATTCATCCATTTTATTTTTGGCTATTTTTAAACCCTCTTCGTGTCTGCGCTAGGAACGAATACTATTTTCTAGCTCCTGTATTTGCAATCGTTTGTCTGTGACACAAAACGACATTTCGTCAATTATGCATATTAAAAGGGGCCAAGATTTTAGTATTAGTTCCTCTCGCTTTTTGAGAGCCTTGCATTGATTAATCATTAATAATTCTTGGAAGAATTCATTCTCTTCATTCCACATATTATTATTAACGGTAATATTTTTAGCCCTAGTTTCAAGCGTATCCATAAAATCATTTAATTCACCCGCAATATTAAACTTCCCTTTAAGGTAACTTAAGATATCTTTTTTAAGGACCTGACCTTTAGTAATAGGTATTGTTATGGGACCATTTTCATTGCTATGTATAGAATTAAATGAGTCACTTCTGGCTACAGACATTATTGTATTGGTTTAGTATTTAGTTAAACTAAAACGCTAATACAATTTTTGCCAATAAAAAGAGAGAAGAAAAAAATTTATAATTTAAAAAAAAAATATTATTAATTTTGAAATATGAAAAATTTATATTTCGAAATATGAAAAATTTATATTTTTGATTAACTTTGAAAATATGAAAAATTAATATTTTTGATTAATTTTTAAATATGAAAAATTAATATTTTTATTAATCTTTCAAAAATGAATCTTTAATAATATTTCAAGATATTAATATCAATCTTGAAATATGAAAATCAATATTTCAACTCTTCAAAAATTATATCTTCAAAATATTAATATCGAAATATGAAACTTTTTCTCTCTTTTATAATAATTTCTATCTACTACAAATATATAATATCAAATATGATGGATATTATTAAATCTCAGAAAAGTGCCTCCAATTATTATGTCAGTATATTTATGAAAATCTTAGTAGTGCTATCCAAATAATACATCAGTTTATGGCAGGGTTATAAACACAATACATAAAAAATAGAAACCCTAATCAACCATGCATCTACTAGACCATACAATCAATATAAATATCTGAATTCTTTCATTTAGTTAATATCCATGAACATATTGAAATATATTTGCAATAAAAGGAAATGAAATAATATTATATGCGCTTGAAAACTATTTAAATATGCTATGCAAAATTCATACACGCTTATATTAAAAACCCACCTTATTTATAAATAGTCTTTATTTATTTAACACAATGGGACTAAAAACCTTTAACATCCAAGTAATACAATTCTAAACAGTGTTTATAAAACAATAGGATAATATATATATTCTGCTATTTAACTGCAATCCTAATACAAAATTAACTTACAATCTCAGAACTTGCACAGATGAGTTACTTAGCCAATCAGATACAGATTTAAACAATATATATATAGGCTGTGAAATGCTAACTTGAAAAAAACACACTGCTTCTTTAAATCTATTAAATACAAATTGACTATGCATATAACTTATCTTACAAAAACCTTGAATACGTTACCAGAGTAAAAAGCAGTCGATATCCAATATTCCTTGGTAGGAATTATTTTACCTCAGATCACCAATAAGTGTATATCGCAATCAATGAGAAAGGTAGATTAGCTTTGCTCAAGTAAAGTGGTATTTCACGCCCATCAGGAACCAGTTACAAGTTTTAGCTTCAGCAGGAAATCTGTCCTTCTCTCTATTGCATTCACTTTTTATTTAGTTTTCCATCATTGGTAAATTGTGGGTGGCCCTCCTGGTCCCTTCTGATTGGGTATTTGGAATACCTGATTGGATTGGCCCTTAACGGAGTTGAGCATGTTTAGTATGGTAACGCATCTTTTGAACAGTAATTCCCTTAACTGTCCTACCGGTATTGGCCCTTAGGTGGCATCATTACAATCAGACATAGCAACATTTGAAACAACTTAAATCAGTATTTTTATGAAATGGTTATTCATTTTATCATAATTTACTGCAACAACTATTCACAATATGTGTTTTGGATAAGTTATAATAATAAGTGTCATTAATTATTTCTTTCCAGGTCCACAAATATTTATTTAAAAACACGGAGGTTAAGATATTCAATGCTTTCAAAATATACATATATATTCATATATATATATCTATCTATCTATATCTATATATATATATATATATATATATATATATATATCTCATATCCACTAAAATATATACAGTTGTTTTAAAATCATAATGTAAGCCATGTGTCTTCACTGTGTGCTGTATGTTCAGAGTCATACCTTAGCATTTGTCTGTGTTTTCTCTGTGTTATCAGCCACACAGCATGAGCCATTCAAACAAATCTGTGCCAATTACCAGTTCCCCTTGAAAAATGCTTGCAGTTCTCACATTTCCTCAGACGGATCAGCATCTCCCTTGGAGGAAATCCATAAATGGGCCTGTGTCCTGCTCTATGCATCAAAGTGCTGTCATCCAACATTGGTTCCCAGGCAATCATACAGATGGTTAAATAAACTGTGTTATATTTCAGTTCCTTGCTAAATTATACAATTGCATAATTTAACATATTGAGTGTGTGAGATCTCCCAGAGACAATCCTTTGTTCTCATTTTAGCCAAGAATGTCTCCTGTGCAATTGAAGAAGTGGGGGAGAACTAAACCTGTTTGAAGTTAGTTCTTCTGAATGCAATGAGTTATTTTCTACTGATCAGTGAAAATATCTGATCAAATATACAGATTTATTAATCTTGAAATATATGATTAAAATATATATTTATTAATCTCACATATACCTTGACAATATATATATATATATATATATATATATATATATATATATATATCGTTTTAACCAAATGGTTTAATTAAAGCACTATATTTTACCTATATAAGGTCTTTTAAAAAGCCATTTTTTACACATTAGGCTACCTTTTTGGCAGCGCAGCTGTAATCCATTACTAATCTGAAGGTTCTGCAGACATTGTCATTTTTCCTGTACTAGCACTGTTAAGGGTTTGTGGGGAAACCTCCTTTACAGCAGCTTTGTGTAATAGATCTCAGCGCTGGGTTGTCTTTCCTATTTCCATTAGATTGAAGAGTAACGGGGTCAGCGAAGAGGGAATCGGGGAGATAGTGGGTATTTTTAATAGATGTTTATCCCATATTTTGTATGTATCTGCTGTTAACTTAGTTAGATGGGGCCCAAATTGCCTTAGTTGCTTGGGGAGCCAACAATAGCACCCTAGTTGTGTTGCCCCAGCTAGGTCATATTCTAGAGTCACCCATTCTTTGTGTGGAGTATTTTTACACCAATCCATAATCCGTGTGAGGAAAACTGCCCATCTATAGTATTGTAAGTTTGGGACTCCCAGACCCCCTCTCTCTTCTGTACGATACATTGTGGATTTCGCCACTCTCTGTCATTTGTTTTGCCATATATGTGAGTTAATGATATTTTGTAATGTGTGTAAGTAGGAGTCAGGGATAGTTATTGGGTGTGTTTGGAATATATATAGAATTTTAGGCAATATAGACATTTTTACAGCATTAATCCTCTCTATCCATTATAGCATTTTATTTTGCCAGGAGCATAGTTCCTGTTGTATGTTTTTAGTAAGTGCGATGTAGTTGGTTGAAAATAGAATTTGGGGGTCAGTGGATAGATGTACTCCTAGGTATTTCAAAGATTGTTTATGGTATTTAAATTTATAATCTGTCTCTATCTTGTGGATCTCTTCTTGGGGGATGGCTATTCCTAGAAATTCAGATTTACTTCATTTACTTCATTGACTTTGAAATTTGAGTGTAGGTCATATGTGGAAAGTTCCGCCATAAAGTGGGGCAGTGAGTGAGTCGGTGTGGAGAGGGTCAGGAGAATATCATCCGCGTATAGGGTGGTTTTGTATTCTAAAGAGCCAATTTGGATGCCATGTATGTTATCGTTGCACCTGATTCTAGAGGCCAAGACTTCCATAGCTAGAACAAATAGTAAGGGTGAGAGTGGACATCCCTGATGTGTGCCATTAAGGATTGGGAATGAGAATGATAGATTATTGTTTAATGTGACTTTGGCGCTGGGGCAGCTACAGAGGGTGAAAATGTTATCAATAAAAATGTCAGGGAATCTGAATTGCAATAGTGTCCGTCTAAGGAAATTCCATTTTAGCCTGTCAAAGGCTTTTTTCTGCATCCATTGATGCGACTATTGATGGAATTTGATGTGTGGTGGTGTATTCAAGGAGATTAAGGATTTTGGTGGTGTTATTACGAGCCTCATGACCAGGTGTGAACCCAGCTTGGGTAGATAGAATTTTAGCATAGACCTTGACGTCTACATTCAATAATGATATAGGCCAAAAATTTGCAGGACAATCAGATGATTTTCCTGGTTTTGGAAGGACTGAGACGTGAGCTTCCAGCATAGTAGCTGGGAAGGTTGTGTTAGAGGAGGTTTGATTATACATGTGTAGAAGGTGTGGTAACAGGGTAGGGAGAAAATGTTGGTAATATTTAACTGAAAGGCCACCTCGACCCGGGCATTTCCCACTGTTATTGTTTTATGACTGAGGTGATCTCTGAAGGTATGATGGGTGAACTTATATCTGAGATTTGTGTATCAGTTAGTTGTGGTAAATTACAGGAATTTAAATATTCAAAAAGGTCAAGGTTGTCCATCTATGTGTGTTCTTGAGGACTGATGTTATATAACAGGGTAGGTATAAGGGTCTTTTAACTGTAGAGTTATCAGGTTTTTTAAGTTCATGAATATATGATTTGAGTTGTTTCCTTTTCAGGGGTTGGGCCAAAAGGTTACCTGCTCTATTCCCTTCATAGAAAAAGAGCTGTTTGGTTCTTATATGAGTTTTTTGGTGTTCTATAGAGAGATTATTATTTGATTTGTTTACGGAGGAGCATAATGCTAGCTAAAATGTGGTTATTGGATGGATCTTGTTTGTGGTTGTATTCAGTTTGAGTAAGTTTAGCTGTTAGAGTTGCGTAAGTTTGCTTAACTATCTTTTGTATTTGGGATTTAATTTTAATGAACTCTCCTCTAATGGTGCATTTGTGTGCTTCCCAAAGTATGTATGAGTTTGTGTTTTATGTGAAATATTTGTTCAGAGCTCTGTTAAGTTTCTCTAAGGATGTGAAATTACTTAAAAGGGAGTCATCTAGTCTCCAGTTAAAGGGGGTAGTAGCAGTGTTAGGCCATTGGAACTTCGTGTTGACCGCTGAGTGGTCTGACCATGGCGTCCGGGAGATTGTGGAGTGACAGGCCAGGCCAGCCTGGTTTGTGAGTACATAGTCAATTCTAATGTAGGTGGGGTTGAGGTGGGGAAAAAAAGTGTAATCCCTTTTATCAGGATGGATGAACCTCATATAGATTGTGATTTTTGAGAGCTTTCCATGGATAATTGGTGTTTTTTTTTTATAGATCTTGTATTTAGGGTTCAAGACATCTATCTTAGGATCTAATGGGAAGTTAAAATAACCTCCTATAAATACAATCCCTTTGGATATGTCCTAATACCTGCGGAAGAGTGACTTAAAAAAAGGTAGGTGGCGGTGCTGCGTTCTGAGCAGGACGCATTCTCTGTGAGCTCCAAATGAATCTTCAATAATCCGCCGATTATTGGCTGTAAACAGCAAGAACAAAGACTTGTTTATAGATAACACCGCAGACTAGGTGTCTGAGACTCAAAATCATCTTATTTTGCTGTATTTATGACATTGGGGACACAGTTCGGAGTAAGGCCTGAGGCGGCGGCCTATTGCCAGGTTTCCACCCTCCCCCCGGGAAGAGCCGGGTTATCAGTGCTGCCGGAGAATACTGGCTTACTGAGTCTCTTCATCATCTATAACCAATTGGGATTTATATATCTGGCAACACCTTAGAAACTCAATAATAGGAGGCAGTGTGCACAATTCTCTTTCCAAATCATCTTTAACAAAGATCACTACGGGAGAATCAGAAATGCATCATGTCCTATTACCACCCATGGAAAAACTGGAGAAAATCTTCGAGAGGTTGCTCGACAGGGCGCCGTATGACTACTTACTGAACAAACTCTGCCCTGCCGATGCATCGAGTAGTCAGCGAGAAAGAACCTTTGAAACCCGCAACCAAAATGGCGAAGGCTCTATGGCGCCTATAGTACCTAGCAGTGCTCCTCGAAAAAACTACGCAGGGCGCCACAGCATCATACCCTGCCACGGAGATCCACATCCACCAAAGGACTCTAGACTAAATCCAGACCGCAAGTCTACCAGGAAAGCAGGACTAGCTCCGACTCGCATTAGGGATCACTACCCGCAGCCACCGGCACTTACTAGATGGCACAACAGACTAGTTGGAAGCTCCAAGCCGGACGAGACTATGAAGACAAAGCTGGGTGACATGGCCGATACCCCTCTGCAACAAGAGGTTGTACATAAGGGCTCCGTGCATACCCACGGAGTCGAGACAGTCATCTTCTCAGAGACTTTGCAGCAGGCGCTAAAGAAGACAAAGAGAATCCCCGCCATGCTCTCAGATCTGGGGCCTCACAATTTGGTCGGATTCAGTTGGCGGAGACTTACATCTAATACAGGTGGGGACATAAGACTTTCTCAATGGGACGACCGGTTTCCAATAGTAGGAGAGGGGTAAGCTGCAGATGCCCCTCTCGGACGATACATTCCTGTCCAGCCTGGTCCCATTGAAGACTATTGCCTGTTCCCGTTATATATGTTAATAAGCTATTTTGCAAAGTTCTCTAACCTTAAGTTTTATTTTTAAGTCTCTAGGGGTATAGGAGGTTATCTTTGGTTGGCAAGCAGGAAAGCATATTAGAGCAGACTACTTCAGTTCAAATATATGAAGTCCAGCACTGTGTTAGGTTATATTTTAGCATGTTTGTTGTGCCTTTTCAAAATAATTTACATAAGATATTTTGTGTTGTAAGGTTCATGTACACAAATTTTCCCTCGCAGCTCAATTTTTGTTTGTATTTTTACTATATATTCGCACCGGAGGATTACTACCATTAGAGATAGTTATAGAGACTGCTGCTTTAAACCACATAAGTTAGATCCGACAGATTGCTCAAGGTGTGATCTCCCTCCCCCCCGTGAGGCCTGCGGTGGGCGGGACAGCTTAAGATCTTAGCAGGGCAGCAGCCATAAGCACTAATCCTTTTAACCCCATGTCAGGGTTATAGCTCACAATACAACTATTTGCTTCATCTTTAACTCCTACAAAGATTCCTGCACCAAGATACAATATGTTGTTGCACATGTATTTTTAACGCCCAGCACCAATTTTAATATTTATCATCTCCCTAGTATAACCTATACCATGTCCCTAAAAGTTTTAAGACGTATCTCTCACATGGTCACTATTCCTTTTTTCTTTTTTCCCTTTTTACTCCCTCCTCCCTCTCCTCCCCCCCCCCCCCTCCAGCTTCTTTTGTTCTCCCCCCCCCAGTTCCTTTTGCTCTTCTTGTTTCTCATTTTTCTGTTTTATGTTCTGAGTTCCCAGTACTACTCCTATTAGCCCTAGTAACTAGATCCATGAGTGGTCTACCTAGTCAAGAATGGGAACAAAAAGGAAATACACTGACTCAAAGCATATGGTTACTTTTCTTGTTGCACTTCACTAATAATGTTGAAGTATATGCTGTGTTCTCTCAGAGCCTGTATAATGTACTGCAATGGTGATGTTTTACTTCTTTTCTGGTGTATAATTTGTACATTCAATTCATGTTGTGCATTGTTATTTATAACTTAAATAAAGCTCTTTTGAAAATAAAAAAAGGTAGGTGGCTAGTATTGGTATATGGGGCGTAAATGTTCAGCAATGTTATTGGCCTACCAAAAATCAGTCTTTATGGATCTTCAGGTATAGCTGTCCCTTTCACTGTTTCTTGTTGGGTTTGAGCTTGAGGTGGTTCCAGGTTTAGTGCTTTACAGAAATCAGGGATTTCCAAAGTATTCTTACAAATCAAACGTTTGTTTTGTGGATTACCATGAGTTGGGTTGGAAAGCCCCAGTGGTAGGCAATTCTTTTTAGCCTCAAAAGTTGTGTTAAAGGGGCATTATTCCCTTCTCTGTTGGAGGGTTCTCTGTGAAAGGTCTGCAAAGAATTAAAGAACTGTCCCTTTAAATCTAATTGGCTGATTTTTTGCAAGAGAGGCCCAGTATTTCTTCCTTGTCTCTGAAGTTTTTAAATTGAATTATAATGTCCCTTGGAATGGCCGAATCTGGCGGCTTTGTGCGCAAAACCCTATGGGCTCTATCTAACAAGATGAGGTCTGAGGAGTTGGCTCATTTTAGGTGGGTGAAGAGGGCTGGTTGGTATGTAGGAAGATCTTTCGGCAGGATGGTCTCAGGGATTCCGCAAATCCTTTCTTCGACTCCTGTTTTCCAGCTTGTCATACAGTGAATCTAGTAGGTGTTGTTGAGCTTCATGACTAAGTTGTAGTTGGGTGAATTCTTCCCTCATAGAATCATTACTGTCTTCTAGCGCCTCTACCCTAAAGCCTAAGGTATGAACATCTTGCGTTAAATCTGCCAATTCCTCCCTCATGCAAGCCTGAACGATATCTGCTATATCCTGTTTGGATGGGAGAAATGATAATAGTGTCGCTGGGATTTGCATCTTTGTATTTGGATCTTGTGAAGGGGGCTCCATAACAGGAGTGTCGGTGGGTGGTACAGGAGTGTTAGGCAGTGTCAGGTGTTCAGCTGTTGGGCTCTGCTCAATTGTATTAAAATAAGATGTCACTGAGTGGCTCTTATTGGGCTGAAGCTTTGTTGCTTTGTCCTGTTTTAATTTTTGTCTCAATGTCATTGTCAACAAGTGGGTTCATTTTCAGGGCTATGATAAAAAAAATGTCCAGATTTTAATTGTATATGGTGAAATCTAGAGAACTTAAGCCTGTGGCCTGTAGAAAAGGCTCATTTAGATCTTATTGAAGTGTGTCCTCAGTCTTTAGTCTGATGCTGTAAGTTTGTATTTGGTGCCCTGTTTTTACTGGGTCAGTGGCTGACTGCTAAATAGGCCTCAGAGCCCAGCTTTTCCCCTTCTTCTAAGATGGTGGATGGTGATATTGGGTATGCTTGATACTGCTACACCAAAGGGCCTTTCTGCAGGGGAATATGGGACAACTTGTAAGTATTTTTACTGGCACAATATATATTTATCAAAATTGTGCTACACTTAGTAATCTTAATCATTAGAAACTTTATATGTATAAGTAAGAATTTTTTTGGGTTGACTTGCCCTTTAAAGTTGCCCTTTAAAACGGCGCTGAAAAGTGCCTTTACATTCCGGTCTATGGGGAACTGTTATTTCCTTTTAAATATAAATATACATATATATTTATGTGTTAATATGTGTATATACACATATAAACACATAAATATATATGTATATAAGAATATGCATATATATTTAAAATCTGCTGCCCATCGCTGCGTGACCTACTCCCTTCGCTGTGCTAGGTTCTCATGCTGGGTCTCACGGCAGATAACGAGGCTGCCATTGGAGCCTATGGAATTGCGCTCTATTAAGCACAAAGTTTGCATGCAATGCAAAAGCAAGGTTGCATTGCGTTGCAAATTACTTCAAATACCAGCAATACCACAATTGCGTGGCTTGCAAACATTGCGCTTGCGAAAGCACAATTTTGTGTTCCACTCTTAATCTGGCCCTTTATGGGGAAACGTGAAACATTGTTTTAAATCAGAAATAAGGAAGCTTAGCCTCTACCATGGCCAATGCTTCTAAATGAAATACTTTGATTGTGTTCTTGAGTTTTTAGATTTTCTTCTTAGACAATGGTAGGTGGTTTCTTTCACTAGCCTTAATGAGATAGCACTAAAGACTTACAGGGAAACACATTAAGATGTAATATAACATAATTATGTATACTAAAAACTTCTATATACTTTACTTATTTTGCCCCCTTTCTTGTAATTTAACTCCGTGTTTTTTTTATTCTGAAAATTAGAAGTACACAATGAAGACTTCACACAAGAAGCTGTGAAATAATGTTTGCTCACCAAATGATGGTGGCTAGGAAATTACAAAAGTCATGGGAGTAGTGTGGTAATTGAAAAACAATTGGAGCAAACAAAGTAACCCATTACCCAGCACAAGTTCAATAGAAAGTTAAAAATTGAAATGTGCATAGATACATTTTAATATAAAGAATAAACATTTTTAACTGCTCCATTGTATGCTTGGTTGTGCTAGACGCTTGATTCCTAGATTTTGGGAAAAAAACTGCTCCCCCCACGTATAACATGTGGATAAACTAAGTGAGTCATGTGCTTGAATTGGAAAAAAATATATTATGTGCATAAAGGAAAGCAAGATGTTATTGCTGATATTATATTTATTTGGGAACAAGCAAAATAACTGTATTTTGACTGAGGGGAACGCTGCCAATAATGTTATTAGGATGTTAATTAGATACAGTCTTCTTGAGTTAGTGACTTGAACCGGAAGGAATTGAATCAATGTGACTTGTTCTAATATCATATGACTTAATATGGTTTTACATGATTTAGTTTGAACTGGCTTGGTTGGATCTAGTTGTGACTTTGAGCTTTCACTTCCATATTTGCTCATGTAGTCATTATCTGTACACTTATGTTTATGCATTTCTTGTACACTTGTTTTGTTTTGAAAAATAATAAAAAATAAAACATTTTTGCAATATATTTTCATGAGCAAAAATACTTGTTTTTTTAAAATGTTTACTTTATAGTAAAAATGATTACTGTTTTTCTACGGCATACGCACATATGCTGTGAGGGCCCATGTACCGGTATTCAAACACTACACCTTCTCAGAGAGTCAGTGGTGGCTTGTTTGACACAAATTATGTCTTTAAACAAAGCAATACACAACATCTGCATCTCTCTCAGCTTGTACACGGGTGCACAGGCCCTCACAGTATATGTTTTTATGCCACAGAAAAACAGTAACTTTTTTTCTAGTAGCTTTTTTGCAAATGGAAGTATATTGCAGAAATGCTTCTATTTCAAACTTAAAGTGAAAATCAACCCTAGTGTTTCGCAAACGATAGGAAGTGAAAGTCAACCCTAGCGCTAGGACTGACTATTGAAACAAATAAAGGGGACTTTCATTCATGAAGTATAAGATACTTCATGCAGAAAGCTCCTTTATTTGTTTTAAGTGATCGCTGATCTGAGCTGCTACAGCAACACACGGCAGATTGCTGTTTTGTTGAGAGGTGACATTTTCACCTCTTAGCAAAAAGCCATGCGGTAAATTTGGCTCCTAAGGGCATCCGTAAAATCAAAAGGTACAACCCTCCATATATATCAGCCTGGTGCACCCTAAGAACATACATCCAAGGGTGCTGACCCTAATGGCCATTAAATTAATATTATTGTTCTTTCTTCAACTTCTTTCATAGCGCTGGTATTACAAGTTTTGCTGTGAGGCCACCCTATACTGACAAGATTTGTACCGCCATCTAAAGTCAGTAGTTATGAGATTTACGTTACAAATCTGTACCATAATACTCATAACTAAAGTGTCACAAAGTACACCAAACACCCATAAACTACCTATTAACCCCTAAACCAAGGCCCTCCCGCATTGCAAATACTAAAATAAAATTATTAACCCCTAATCTGCCGTCCGACCACACCACCGCAATAATAAACCTATTAACCACTAAACCACAAGCCCCCCACAACGAAATATACTAAAATAAACTATTAACCCCTAAACCTCTGGCCTCCCACATCACTACATAAATATATTAACCCCTAAACCTAACCCTAATGTAACCCTAAGCCTAAGTCGAACCCTAACCCCCCCAAACTTAAATTTAATTAAAATAAATCTAAATTAAACTTAAAATTATTACCTAAATAATTCCTATTTAAAACTAAATACTTGCCTGTAAAAAAAAACCTAAGCTAGCTACAAAATAAATAATAGTTACATTTTATTTTTATTTCACAGGTAAGTTTGTATTTATTTTAACTAGGTAGACTAGTTAGTAAATAGTTATTAACTATTTACTAATTACCTAGCTAAAATAAATACAAAGTTACCTGTAAAATAAAACCTATTGACTGTTGCAATCAGCCAATAGGATTGAGCTTGCATTCTATTGACTGATTGGAATAGCCAATAGAATGCGAGCTCAATCCTATTAGCTGTTTCGATCAGCCAATAGGATGAAAGCTCAATCCTATTGGCTGATTGCAACAGCCAATAGGGTTTTTTCCCCTTTAATTCCTATTGGTTGATAGAATTCTATTAGCCACTTAAAGGGAAACTTCGTTCTTCAGCAACCATCGGAAGAAGAGGATGCTCCCCGCCGGATGTCTTGAAGATGGACCCGCTCCGCGCCGGATGGATGAAGATAGAAGATCCCGTCTGGATGAAGACTTCTGCCTGCTTGGATGAAGACTTCTGCCGGCTTCAATGAGGACTTCTGGCCGCTTGGATGAAGACTTCTGCCGCCTGGATGAGGATGGATGTCCGGTCTTCGAAAACTGTAAGTGGATCGTCGGGGGTTAGTGTTAGGTTTTTTTAAAGGTTTATTGGGTGGGTTTTATTTTTAGCTTAGGGTTTGTGCAGTGTAAAAGAGCTAAATGCCCTTTTAAGGGCAATACCCATCCAAATGCCCTTTTCAGTGCAATGGTTAGCTTAGGTTTATTTAGATAGAATTTTATTTGGGGGGTTTGGTTGTGTGGGTGGTGGGTTTTACTGTTGGGGGGTTGTTTGGGGCAATGCCCCGCAAAAGGTCCTTTTAAGGGCCATTGGTAGTTTAGTGTAGGCTAGGTTTTTTTTTTATTTTGGGGGGCTTTTTTATTTTGATAGGGCTATTAGATTAGGAGTAATATGTTTTTATTTTTGATCATTTCTTTTTTATTTTGTGTAATTTAGTGTTTATTTTTTTGTAATTTAGATAATTGTATTTTATTAATTTAATTTATTTTATTTGATTGTAATGTTAGGTTTTATTGTAAGGCAGGTTAGGTTTCATTTTACAGGTAACTTTCGGCTAGATTACGAGTCTTGTGTTAGCCTTAAAAAGCAGCGTTGAGAGGTCTTTACGCTGCTTTTTAACGCCCTCTGGTATTACGAGTCTGGCAGGTACAGGTGACTCGAGCATACCGCAAATCCCCTTACGTTAATTGCGTATCCTATCTTTTTAATGGGATTTGCCTAACGCCGGTATTATGAGTCTTGGAAGAAGTGAGCGGTAGACCCTCTCCTGTCAAGACTCCTACCGCATTTAAAAGTCAGTAGTTAAGAGTTTTATGGGCTAACGCCGTAACATAAAACTCTTAACTAAAGTGCTAAAAAGTACACTAACACCCATAAACTACCTATTAACCCCTAAACTGAGGCCCCCCCCCCCCACATCGCAAACACTTAAATAAATATTTAACCCCTAATCTGCCGACCGGACATCGCCGCCACTTTAATAAATATATTAACCCCTAAACCGCCACACTCCAGCCTCGCAAACACTAGTTACATTTTATTAACCTCTAATCTGCGTCCCTAACATCGCTGACACCTACCTACATTTATTAACCCCTAATCTGTCGACCCCAACGTCGTCGCTACTATATTAAATTTATTAACCCCTAAACCTAAGTCTAACCCTAAGTCTAACCCCGCTAACTTAAATATAATTTAAATAAAACTAAATAAAATTACTACAATCAAATAAATTAATCCTATTTAAAACTAAATACTTACCTATAAAATAAACCCTAAGATAGCTACAATATAACTAATAGTTACAATTGTAGCTATTTTAGGATTTAGATTTATTTTACAGGCAACGTATTTATTTTAACTAGGTACAATAGTTATTAAATAGTTATTAACTATTTAATAACTACCTAGTTAAAATAAGTACAAATTTACCTGTAAAATAAATCCTAACCTAAATTACAATTACACCTAACACTACACTATCATTAAATTAATTTACTAAATTACCTACAATTAACTACAATTAAATAAAATAAACTAAAGTACAAAAAAACCAAAACACTAAATTACAGAAAATAAAAAAATAATTACAATTTTTTTAAACTAATTACACCGAATCTAATCCCCCTAATAAAATAAAAAGCCCCCCAAAATAAAAAAAATCCCTACCCTATACTAAATTACAAATAGCCCTTGATTGGAACAGCCAATAGAATGCAAGCTGAATCCTATTGGCTGATTGAATCAGCCAATAGAATTGAACTTCAATCCTATTGGCTGATTGGATCAGCCAATATGATTTTTCCTACCTTAATTCCGATTGGCTGATAGAATCCTATCAGCCAATCGGAATTCAAGGGACGCCATTTTGGATGACGTCATTTAAAGGAACCTTCATTTTTCGCTTGGACTTCGTTTGAAGAGGATGCTCCGCGTCGGCTGGATTGAAGATGGACCTGCTCCGCTCTGGGTGGATGAAGATAGAAGATGCCGTCTGGATGAAGACTTCTGCCACTTGGAGGACCTCTTCTGCCCGGATCGGATGAATACTTCTGCCCCTCTGGAGGTCCACTTGTGCCCGGCTGGGTGAAGACGTCTCAAGGTAGGGTGATCTTCAAGGGGGTAGTGTTAGGTTTTTTTAAGGGGGGATTGGGTGGGTTTTAGAGTAGGGTTGGGTGTGTGGGTGGTGGGTTTTAACCCTTTCGTGACAGGGTTAAAGTGTCTACATCGGAACACCTGTTCCGATGTAGACAAATTGAAACTACGCGATCTTGCATACGATCGCGAGATTTCAATTATTGGATCGCATCTGGGGGGCGTCCCTACAACCCTAGGAACGCCCTCCAGACCGCGATCAAGTCCTTGAAGCGCAGAAGGCTTCAGGACAGCCGTTTGATATGACGTTCTATTCCGTCATAACGGCTTTAAAGCCCAGTGTAAATATGACGGAATAGAACGGCATAACGGCGTTAAAAGGTTAATGTTGGGGGGTATTGTATTTTTTTTTCCAGGTAAAAGAGCTGATTACTTTGGGGCGATGCCCCGCAAAAGGCCCTTTTAAGGGCTATTTGTAATTTAGTATAGGGTAGGGAATTTTTTTAATTTTGGGGGGCTTTTTATTTTATTAGGGGGATTAGATTAGGTGTAATTAGTTTAAAAAATTGTAATTATTTTTTTATTTTCTGTAATTTAGTGTTTGTTGTTTTTCGTACTTTAGTTTATTTAATTTAATTGTAGTTAATTGTAGTTAGTTATGTAATTAATTTAATGATAGTGTAGTGTTAGGTGTAATTGTAATTTAGGTTAGGATTTATTTTACAGGTAAATTTGTACTTATTTTAACTAGGTAGCTATTAAATAGTTAATAACTATTTAATAACTATTCTACCTAGTTAAAATAAATACAAAGTTGCCTGTAAAATAAATATAAATCCTAAGCTGGCTTCAATGTAACTATAAGTTATATTGTAGCTAGCTTAGGGTTTATTTTATAGGTAAGTATTTAGTTTTAAATAGGATTAATTTATTTAATGATAGTTATATTTATTTAGATTTATTTAAATTATATTTAAATTAGGGGGGGTTAGGGTTAGACTTAGGTTTAGGGGTTAATAACTTTATTATAGTGGCAGCGACGTTGGGGGGGCAGATTAGGGGTTCATAAATATAATGTAGGGTTCGGCGATGTTAGGGGCAGCAGATTAGGGCTTCATAGGGATAATGTAGGTGGCGGCGGTGTCCGGAGCGGCAGAGTAGGGGTTAATAATTATAATGTAGGGGTCGACGATTTCGGGGACGGCAGATTAGGGGTTAATAAGTGTAAGATTAGGGGTGTTTAGACTCGGGGTTCATGTTAGGGTGTTAGGTGTAGACATAAAATTCCTTTCCCCATAGGAAACAATGGGGCTGCATTAGGAGCTGAACGCTGCTTTTTTGCAGGTGTTAGGTTTTTTTTCAGCCGGGTCAGCCCCATTGTTTCCTATGGGGAAATCGTGCACGAGCACGTTTAGCCAGCTTACCGCTACCGTAAGCAATGCTGGTATTGAGGTAAGATGTGGAGCTAAATTTTGCTCTACGCTCACCTTTTTGCGGCTAACGCCAGGTTTAAAAAAACCTGTAATACCAGCGTCTTAAGGGAGCGTTAAAAAAAAAGTCTCGTTAGCAACGCACCCCTGTTACCGCAAAACTCGTAATCTAGGCGTTTGTATTTATTTTAGCTAGGTAGTTAGTAAATAAAAATAAAAGAAATATTATAGCTACAATGTAACTATTATTTCTTTTGTAGCTAGCTTAGGTTTTTTTTACAGGTAAGTATTTAGTTTTAAATAGGAATTGTTTAGGTAATAATTGTAAGTTTAATTTAGATTTATTTTAATTATATTTAAGTTAAGGGGGGTTAGGGTTAGACTTAGGGTTAGGGTTAGGTTTAGGGGTTAATATATTTATTTAGTGTTAGTGATGTGGGAGGCCAGAGGTTTAGGGGGTTAATAACTTTAGTATAGTGGCGGCGACATTGGGGGCGGCAGATTAGGGGTTAATGACTGTAATGTAGGTGGCGGCGATATCGGGAGCGGCAGATTAGGGATTAATAGTTTTATTTAGGTGGCGGCGATGTTAGCGGCAGAAGATTAGGGGTTAATAACTGTAATGTAGGTGGCGGCAATGTTAGTGGCAGCAGATTAGGGGTGTTTAGACGTGGTTTTTATGTTAGGGTGTTAGGGTTTAAACGTAACTTTTTCTTTCCCCATAGACATCAATGGAGCTGCGTTATGGAGCTTTTTTTTCCGCGCTTGCAGGTGTTAGGCTTTTTTTTTTGCTGGCTCTCCCCATTGATGTCTATGGGGAAATCGTGCACAAGCACATCAAAACACTGCTTGTATTTGGGTGAGGTATGGAGCTCAACGCCAACATATCGCCCGCACAAGCCGGGTTTTCAAAACCTGTAATAGCAGTGCTATAGGGAGGTGAATTAACAACACTTTTGTGGCGCTCGTTAATTTCCCTATAGTGCTGAAAACTCGTAATCTAGCTGTAAAAAATTGACCATTCAAATTTATATGGGAATAATGAATGTCATATTACAGCATTAATGGCAATTACCTGCCTTAGAGGCAATGACACCCCTGATTAGAACAAGGTGAGGGGTATATTTTGTGTGCTGTAACATAGTAACATAGTAGTATACAAATATACATAGTATACAAATATACATAGTAGTATACAAATATACAGTAAAATACTTACAAAAAGCTCCAGTTAAATTTAAATAATCCCACTAAAAGGTGACCCATTAATCCAAGCAATCATATCAATGAATTCTGTTTCTAGACAGAAATGTATCCAAACAATGTGTAATGTATCTATGGTATTTGCATTCACTACCTCCTTTGGTAATGAGTTCCACAATTGTATTGCTCTTGCAGTGAAAAAACGTTTCCGTTGCAGGACATTAAATCTCCTTTCCTCCAACCTTAAATTGTGACCTCTTGGAATAAACAGAGCTTCTGCCATCTCTGTATATGGGCCTTGAATATATTTCTATAAAGTAATCATGTCACCTCTCAAGTGCCTTTTCTTCTAAAGAAAACAGACCCAGTTTGGCTAGCCTCTCCTCATAGCTTAAATTCTCCATTCCCCTTATTAGCTGTGTGGCCCTTCTCTGAACTTTTTCTAGTTCTGCAGTTCTGCAGTATGTTGTCTTGTATCCAACATCCCCTCATACAGTAAATTAATTTGGCATAAAAATCACCTACTAATAAAAAGGTAAATGTGACCCTAGACTGAAACAAGGAGGTTTCCCTCTTTGCCATATGGGGTGGGCCACCCTCTGTGTTGCTTATTTGTGTAGTTGGGACAGGTAATCACCATCACCATGGCAACTGCTCACTAATTAGAGGGCTATGCACACTCTTATTGAAAAGGGTGAAATCTCTTTTCCATAGAAACAATTCCTGGTTTAAAGCAGGTCAGGTGATTATTTAGGACACCGAATCCCAACCTGTGGTACGCGTACCCCTGGGGGTACACATAGGACCGGTTGGGGGTACGTAAATCTATTATTGGTAATGGCGGAATTTGCCCGCCTTAACCAAAAAAAATAAGGTCCTCCTACCTAGTGCTACTGATTTTGCACACTGCAGCTATTGGTGGCACAGTGTAAATGCGCACTACACTTTACGCGGGATGTTGTGCACTGTGGGCAGGATGCAGGCTGGCAGAGGCTATATTTAGTTACTGTTAGTATGCACTGTGCACAGCACCGCCGGCATGCACCCACCCCAGCCCGACCCCAAAAAACAGACATGTGTGTTCATTGTGCTGGCCTCTGCTCTGGGACAGGAGTAAAGTCAGCACGCCGCCGTGCGCGGGTTGCTGCAGGCTGGTACTGTCTGGCAGCAAGCAAAATTGTATATATATATAAGGAGGATCATCTGGAGTGGACTGGGGATCTTTATTGTTTGCAATTTATAAGTGTAATGCTTGTGGGATATTTCTCTATTAGACCAAACTTGGCCAGTAGTCTTCTTATCCCGGCTTCAAGTGGAAGCATAGGAAATATCCCAGAACAGAGCGGGTTTATGAAATGAGGTAAGCAGTACTAACGACAGACAGGGCAGTCCTTCGCGGCAATAAGATAAAAGCAGAGAATGGTCAAGCCAGGCAGGGTCCGGCAACAGGAAGACAATCCAGCAGTATAGCAGTTCAGGGGTAAACCAATAGAATGGTCAGACAGGCAGAGTTCAGCAAAGATATGGCAATCCAGCAGTATAACAGTTCAGGGATAAACCAAATAGAATGGTCAGACAGGCAGAGTTCAGTAACAGTATGGCAATCTAGCAGTACAAGGGTTAAGCAAGCAGAGTGGTCAGACAGGCAGAGTTCAGCAATGGTATGGCAATCCAGCAGTACAAGGGTTAAGCAAGCAGAGTGGTCAGACAGGCAGAGTTCAGTAACGATATGGCAATCCAGCAGTACAAGGGTTAAGCAAGCAGAGTGGTCAGACAGGCAGAGTTCAGTAACGATATAGCAATCCAACAATACCAGTAATACAGCACCCAGGAGCACACACAGTAACGTCTATACTTGGGAACAGGAGAGAGCAACTAAGGCACTTACATAGGGTAGGATTCGCGTCACAGGAGGGATCCGGACCGGCATCAGAAGACATGGCCGGCGGTTATGACGTCATCACCATGCTGTAGTTACACCGTCGGATCCCTAGCAACAGGAGGACCGCCTGCGTCCGTGTCAACGGCCACAGCAGAGCGGAGGAGCGGCATGACAATAAGTAATGTGGATGATGACAAAGTCTCACTATTAACATTAATTTGGCATATTCTGTGTTTATCCTCTTTGCAAGGGTTTAAACAGACATAGAACTAACAATGAAACTTTAATGTTTCAGTTAGCTAAATTTGACAAATATTTGCTATGTATACCTGTTATCGAATTTACTTTCTCTTGCTATTCTAACTTGAAGCTTAGCTCATTTCCATGACAACATACTTAGGTAGGTTAAAGAGCATGCAGTGTTTGCAACAATTTTATAGATATAGAGGTACATTTGATAACAGAAGAGAAGTGTAAAGTTTTTAAAACTTGTACAGTCTCTCTGCTGCTGCCAAGCAGTACTTTAACTATGCTTTTAACATTTTTGTGTGAACTGAACATATAGAGTTGGGGTGTCACTAGTTTTAAGATTACACGCTATAACATATTAGAGTATGTAATTTTTTTTGTTATTTAGTCCCTTCAACTTTACAAATTACTATTTCTAATTTGCTTTATTCTTTTTAACATCCTTTGCTGAAAAACATACCTAGGTATGCTCAGGAGCAGCAATGCACTACTGGGACTTAGCTGCTGATTGGTGGCTGCACATACATTATACACCACTTTACCATTGTCTCACCAGTTGTGTTCAGCTAGCTCCCAGTAGTGCATTGCACAATAACCAACATTGGGCTAGATTACGAGTAAAGCGTAAATCATTTGCATGCAAGCAATATTGGGTTTTCGTTGCCGTTTGCATGCAAGCTAAATTCCACTCGTATTGCAAGTTGATAGTAAATGGGAACGCATGAGCACAATCGCGATTTACACTAGAATCATTACCGTGACTTCAGAGCTCTGGTTAACTGTTACGCAAGTCAAATAACACATCAAAAATGCATTTAAAAGTACAGTTACACTCTTAATAACACTATCTAAAAAAAATTATTTTGAAAATATTTGCATTAAAAAGTTATGACGGCTTAAACATATGAGGTCTCAGGTGTTAGAAAAAAGTCTGCAAGGGGTTTAACATATAGATACATACACATCTCTAAATATGTATTTGTATGTGTATGAAACAAGTACCTTTATTTTGTAAACTACTGTATGTGCCTCCGGCCGCCCACAAAAAAAACTAATTTTTGAAATGCTAGTATGTGCCATCACTTTATCACTGATATATTCCACGCAGTCATTGCTTGCACACTTATTTATAGCTGCCCTCAACTAGCCTTAGCAGAGAAAGAAACATATTTTACAATAGAACAAGCTATTATACTATTGTTCGCTTCCAGGTTGAGCGCTTCTCTCTTTTTATTTATGCAAATTATGACATTTTGGGAAGTCTCCCTAAGTGTGATGTGGGAATCCAGACGTGGACCCGTTGCTCAGTGTGCCTAGAGGGATATGGCTGCACCTCACTGACGAGGCCCACAATTGGCCGAAACGTACGTCTGGGGTTTTGCTGTTTCTCTCATTCAGAGAAGGATTGCCTGGTATTTCGGGGCTGGACTGTACTGGGAAGTCAGGATCAGACTGATATGCTTCAGGAAAGTTCTTCTCTGTGAAAGGCACATGTTGAGCAAAAAGAGGCTGCTTCTTGGGTGGTAACTAGCCATAGAACCAGCTATTATACTATTGTTCGTTTCCAGGTTGAGCGCTTCTCTATTTTTATTTATATTTTACAATACAATGGCATCCATTGCTTTACTGAAACTAAAAATTCACAAATATGTTTTCAATATTTTTTTCAATATTTAATCAACTAATACAATTTAAACAAATACATATTATTATGATACTAATCTTTGCTTTAACTTCATGACTGAAGGTCCCTTTTATTTATAGCACTGATAAATCCTAGAGTTTTTGAAATGCTAGGATTTACCATCACTAAGTCTGGAGTATGCACTTTTTATAGGAATTGGAAAAATGGGAGGAAAAGGGACAAAACGTATAAATGTGTTAAAGTGAAAGTAAATCCTAGCATTGTACAAACGCTAGGATTGACTATTAAAACAAATAAAGGGGACTTTCATTCATGAGGTATAAGATACTTCATGTAGAAAGTTCCTTTATTTGTTTCAATCGATCGCCGTTCTTAGCTGCTACAGCAGCCCACGGCTAAAAAATTTTTTTGCTAAGGGGTGATGTTTGAGAGCTTGCATTGTGTGGCTGTTTTAGGGTCCCAGGTATTGGAAAGGACCTTGACGTAGCACCTGGGCTTGTCCCAATTGGCCAGATGCGGTAACTAACCTTTCCATTTTTGCTTTTAAATCTTAGCTGTGAGCTTGCTAGTGAGTGCAGGGTTTTCTCTGTCTGTTGTATTAATTTGTTTTGTAATTTCCCCTATGGTTCTTGCACCCAGACCTGTCTGGGGTTAACTGCCTGTGAATCTGAGAACAGCACAGCTTCTTGTGAGTGCCACTGAGCACCCAGGGCTGAGCATGTTGCAGGGTCATGGGATGTGAACCCGGTCTGGTCTAGGAGTGCAGTCCCCTTCCGTGTTTTGTATATATATATATATATATATATATATATATATATATATATATATATTGTCTGGTGAAGCACAAAACCTAAATATGACCCTGTTTTGCAGTAATTCAAATGTTTGTATCTAGACACGTTTCACCATTAAAGGGACATTAAACACTAAATAAATGCTAGATAGAATGATGTATTCAAGGTAATTATTAGTCTGAGAATAACATGTAGATGTATTTTTTAAAGTTTCATTAGCTGTTAACTATTGACAAAATATAAAGTGTAAAGTTTTAGTGTCTATAAAACAATGGGAGCTGCCATGTTGTAACTTAGGTTACCTTCTCTGCTGTTGCCAATTAGGGAGAGTTATAAATAGGTCACTAGAGTGTGCAGCCAAAAGCTGTGTGGAATATAACAGTGTTCTGCACTTCCATTTATAATAGGAACTGAAAAGCTTACAATTTCAGAATGGAGTTACAGGAAAAGGGGGCAAAATGAATAAAGTATATTGCAGAATATATATATATATATATATATATATATGTGTGTGTGTGTGGTTGTGTGTGTGTGTGTGTGATTTATCATTTTATATTACCATCTCAAAGTGTTTAATGTCCCTTTAAAAATAAAATGTATCTCACTACATATCATTTGTGTAGTACCTGGTAGTGAGCATTTATGTGCAATTAATTTGTTGTGTCCATTATTAAATGCTTTATGTATTATTATTACTAAAAAAAATAATCAGAGATTAATAGCAGGAGGCGCTGATATAAAAATAAAATCAGCACTTCCTTTATTCTTCTTTAAACCACAACTGGTTGCATTATGTAGTGAGGGTGCAGTGGGTGGCAGGATGCTCAGAAAGGTGACTGATCTGTCACACTGTGTTGGTAACATCGAGCAACCGCCAGCAGCTGCTTCCTGGAAGCAGAGCTCTAGAACTCTGCTTGGATCCCTGGGGCCGTAGATGGGTGTGTCACTGCTCTGACAGGTGGGTGTAGCTAGATATTAGGAAGCTAGTTTATGGGTTTGGTATAAAACCAATGAGCTGTGAGCTTACTATATGACTGGCAGGTGAAAACCACCCCCCACAGTATTGTGGGTTCCCCCCAGCAGTGCAGAGGCTGTTTAGTGCCGGTGTCATATCAGAGTCTGTATCCCCAACAGATTCTGTATCCCTTTCTCATGAACGTGCATTTGGCTGTAATCTCCGCCCCTGTCTCTCATAGTCTGTCTCCCCTTTGTTCTATTAAGGTGGATTAACAGAGATGCTATTATATTAGAATTTGAATTGATTAGATAGATAGATAGATAGATAGATAGATAGATAGATAGATAATTTTGAAGTTCCGGGACTTGTCCTTTGAAACCTCTTTTTTTAATGTTGTTTATCTTATTTCATTTGCTGTGGCTGCAGCATTGAGGAGTGTCTGGGTTCTGCTACATAATGCACGTTCCTTCTCTAAGGGGAATGGAAACACTATAATTTTTAGAGTTAAAGTACAAAATAAAAACCTGTCAAAATAAATAATGAAAACATAGGGCTGAGTTTTTTTTATTAATGCATAATTAAACATTTTGGAGTCAGTCACAATCACCTTAGACTTTAAGGGTGATTTTCTTTAGAAAATAATTATATATAGGATTTTTTGCATTATTTTTGGTTTTGGTCTTTAAGTAATCAATTTGTTTTGAGAACCCAGGACGTACTTGAAAACGAGAGAAATCTCAATGTATCCTTCCTGGTAAAATATTTTATAAATAAATAAATAAATATAAATTTTGGAATAAGTCTAGTTTTTGTATTTCTAAAATTACGGCAGAGTTAATACAGTTAAATATAGAATTAACTTTTTTCTTGCTTCCAAAGAATAATAGTTATAGATATGAGGAATTTATTGATTTTGTAATTTTAACAGTTAGAAGTCTCGTTCTAAGAAACTGGCGGCTAGATTACGAGTTTTGCGTTAGAGGCTGTGCGGTGCTAACGAGCAGTTTTGTCTCACCGCTCACTTACCTACAGCACTGGTATTACGAGTTTAAAAAGGCAAGAAGTGAGCGTAGAGCCAAATTTTGTTCATTACCGCACTCCAATACCAGCGCTGCTTAAGTCAGCGGTGAGCTGGTCATGTGTCCTCGTGCACGATTTCCCCATAGGAATCAATGGGGAGAGCCGGCTGAAAAAAAGTCTAACACCTGCAAAAAAGCAGTGTAAAGCTCCCTAACGCAGCCCCATTGATTCCTATGGGGTAATAAAAGTTATGTCTACACCTAACACCCTAACATGAACCCCGAGTCTAAACACCCCTAATCTTACACTTATTAACCCCTAATCTGCCGCCCCCGACATCGCCGACACCTACATTATAGTTATGAACCCCTAATCTGCTGCCCCCAACATCGCTGACACCTACATTATATTTATTAACCCCTAATCTGCCGCTCCCAATGTCGCCGCAACCTAACTACACTTATTAACCCCTAATCTGCCGCCCCCAATGTCGCCGCCACTATATTAAAGTTATTAACCCCTAAACCTAAGTCTAACCCTAACACGGTGTTAGTAACACCCCCTAACTTAAATATAATTACAGTAAATCAAAATAAAATTCCTATCATTAACTACATTATTCCTATTTAAAACTAAATACTTACCTATAAAATAAACCCTAAGCTAGCTACAATATAACTAATAGTTACATTGTAGCTATCTTATGGTTTATTTTTATTTTACAGGCAAGTTTGTATTTATTTTAACTAGGTAGAATAGTTATTAAATAGTTATTAACTATTTAATAACTACCTAGCTAAAATAAAGACAAATTGACCTGTAAAATAAAACCTAACCTAAGTTACACTAACACCTAACACTACAATTTAATTAAATAAATTAACTAAATTAAATACAATTACCCAAATTAAATTAAATTAGCTAAAGTACAAAACCGCCCTACTAAATTACAGGAAATAATAAACAAATTAGATATTTAAACTAATTACACCTAATCTAATAGCCCTATTAAAATAAAAAGTCCCCCCCCAAAAAAAAACCTAGCCTAAACTAAACTACCAAGAGCCCTTAAAAGGGCCTTTCTTTCATGTAATTAGCAAGAGTCCATGAGCTAGTGACGTATGGGATATACATTCCTACCAGGAGGGGCAAAGTTTCCCAAACCTCAAAATGCCTATAAATACACCCCTCACCACACCCACAATTCAGTTTTACAAACTTTGCCTCCTATGGAGGTGGTGAAGTAAGTTTGTGCTAGATTCTACGTTGATATGCGCTCCGAAGCAAGTTGGAGCCCGGTTTTCCTCTCAGCGTGCAGTGAATGTCAGAGGGATGTGAGGAGAGTATTGCCTATTTGAATGCAGTGATCTCCTTCTACGGGGTCTATTTCATAGGTTCTCTGTTATCGGTCGTAGAGATTCATCTCTTACCTCCCTTTTCAGATCGACGATATACTCTTATTTATATACCATTACCTCTACTGATTCTCGTTTCAGTACTGGTTTGGCTTTCTACAAACATGTAGATGAGTGTCCTGGGGTAAGTAAATCTTATTTTCTGTGACACTCTAAGCTATGGTTGGGCACTTTTTTTATAAAGTTCTAAATATATGTATTCAAACATTTATTTGCCTTGACTCAGAATGTTCAACATTCCTTATTTTCAGACAGTCAGTTTCATATTTGGGATAATGCATTTGAATTATTCATTTTTTCTTACCTTCAAAAATTTGACTCTTTTTTCCCTGTGGGCTGTTAGGCTCGCGGGGGCTGAAAATGCTTCATTTTATTGCGTCATTCTTGGCGCTGACTTTTTTGGCGCAAAAAATCTTTTCCGTTTCCGGCGTCATACGTGTCGCCGGAAGTTGCGTCATTTTTTGACGTTATTTTGCGCCAAAAATGTCGGCGTTCCGGAAGTGGCGTCATTTTTGGCGCCAAAAGCATTTAGGCGCCAAATAATGTGGGCGTCTTATTTGGCGCTAAAAAAATTTGGGCGTCGCTTTTGTCTCCAGATTATTTAAGTCTCATTTTTCATTGCTTCTGGTTGCTAGAAGCTTGTTCTTTGGCATTTTTTCCCATTCCTGAAACTGTCATTTAAGGAATTTGATCAATTTTGCTTTATATGTTGTTTTTTCTCTTACATATTGCAAGATGTCTCACGTTGCATCTGAGTCAGAAGATACTTCAGGAAAATCGCTGTCTAGTGCTGGACCTACCAAAGCTAAGTGTATCTGCTGTAAACTTTTGGTAGCTATTCCTCCGGCTGTTGTTTGTATTAATTGTCATGACAAACTTGTTAATGCAGATAATATTTCCTTTAGTAAAGTACCATTGCCTGTTGCAGTTCCTTCAACATCTAAGGTGCAGAATGTTCCTGATAACATAAGAGATTTTGTTTCTGAATCCATCAAGAAGGCTATGTCTGTTATTTCTCCTTCTAGTAAACATAAAAAATCTTTTAAAACTTCTCTCCCTACAGATGAATTTTTAAATGAACATCATCATTCTGATTCTGATGATTCTTCTGGTTCAGAGGATTCTGTCTCAGAGATTGATGCTGATAAATCTTCATATTTATTTAAAATGGAATTTATTCGTTCTTTACTTAAAGAAGTACTAATTGCTTTAGAAATAGAGGATTCTGGTCCTCTTGATACTAATTCTAAACGTTTAGATAAGGTATTTAAATCTCCTGTGGTTATTCCAGAAGTTTTTCCTGTTCCTAATGCTATTTCTGAAGTAATTTCCAAAGAATGGGATAAATTGGGTAATTCATTTACTCCTTCTAAACGTTTTAAGCGATTATATCCTGTGCCGTCTGACAGATTAGAATTTTGGGACAAAATCCCTAGAGTTGATGGGGCTATTTCTACCCTTGCTAAACGTACTACTATTCCTACGTCAGATGGTACTTCCTTTAAGGATCCTTTAGATAGGAAAATTGAATCCTTTCTAAGAAAAGCTTATCTGTGTTCAGGTAATCTTCTTAGACCTTTTAGGTGAGTGAAGTGTAAAACTTTTTTGCGCTGCCTAATGGGGTAAGCCTTTTACTCCTAGGATATTTTCCCCAAAAAATATCTTACTTAGGTGTACAGGAGAGGTTTTGGAAATTTTTGGAGTGTAGGCGCAAGTGAATGCTTTTACCCCTGTCTTGATTATTCAGTATCCTTATCTAAGGGAATTGTATAAAAGATTTGTATAAAAGATTTGACACTTGTTTAAATAACAAATATATTTATTTGAAAAATAAGAAAAAAATCTCTTTAAAAATTCCAATACGGACTTTGTGACACGTGGTTTACAAGTTCTAATATGTCTTGTAACTAATAAGTGAAGTCTATGACTGGTGTTACAAGATTAATGGTATAGATGTATAGTAACAATATGTTTGGTAATGATATGTTTAGTGACAATATGTTCATAAGAAATATAATGAAACAACCTATGTGTTGGGAAAATGTTTTGAAAATAGGACTCGTTAGAGTGTTGTACCTAGTGCATTGAAAACCTAGTACACAGTCTAAAAAGTCAAATTTATGTTTGTAGAGTTTTGCTATTGCCAATATTTCTTGTTTTACTATATATATAGAAAACTATTCTTGGTGCTTGAGAAAGGCCCTTTTTTGAGGGCAGAAACGCGTTGACATATTGACTTTGGGATCATTGCAGACGGATCAAAGCCTTCAAAGAAAAACACTTCCAATTTGTATCAACTCCAGAACTTCGGTCTATACCAGCAGACCGTTACAAAGACTAAGCACACATCAAGAGGGAAACGGAGCTGCACACAGTCAGCGGAACTCGACATCCTCCAGCAAAAAAGAGCGCAACAACTCGAACCAGGCTCCAGAATCGGTTAGGAGTACAGTAAGTCTTAACGCTCCTTACTCTAATACTTCCCTAGACCGTAGAGCTTTGGTCATTATAGTTCTTATCTCAACACATATTGACAGTGTTTAACACTCAAGGATACTGGCGCAAATAGGAGTGTCCAATATAAACCGACACAAATTATCCAAAAAAAGCTTTTAAGAAAACGACTTTTAAACAACAAATCCACCGGTGGTTTTTCTTTTTCTTTTAATATTGATACTGAGTTACCAACGAATACAAAAATTTCCTGTGCATTTTAAATTGCCATACAATAGTCGGCCGACTACTAGCAAGTTTAAAATTGCAGAAATACAGTTTTAACCGTAAATATACAGTTTTACACTTTTGGCAATATATGTTTTATAATTGCAGAAATACAGTTTTAACCGTAAATATACATTTTTACATTTTTAGCAATATATGTTTTATGAAATATTTGTAAGACTTCAAGCAACAAATATTTGTAAGATTTTAAGCAACAAATGTCCAAACATTTTCCTTTCCTCTCTCATATGACAGTGATTTGTGTGAAAGCTAATAATTGCTGATACCAGGAACAAGCACCAAGAATAGTTTTCTATATATATAGTAAAACAAGAAATATTGGCAATAGCAAAACTCTACAAACATAAATTTGACTTTTTAGACTGTGTACTAGGTTTTCAATGCACTAGGTACAACACTCTAACGAGTCCTATTTTCAAAACATTTTCCCAACACATAGGTTGTTTCATTATATTTCTTATGAACATATTGTCACTAAACATATCATTACCAAACATATTGTTACTATACATCTATACCATTAATCTTGTAACACCAGTCATAGACTTCACTTATTAGTTACAAGACATATTAGAACTTGTAAACCACGTGTCACAAAGTCCGTATTGGAATTTTTAAAGAGATTTTTTTCTTATTTTTCAAATAAATATATTTGTTATTTAAACAAGTGTCAAATCTTTTATACAAATCTTTTATACAATTCCCTTAGATAAGGATACTGAATAATCAAGACAGGGGTAAAAGCATTCACTTGCGCCTACACTCCAAAAATTTCCAATCTTCTTAGACCTGCTATATCATTGGCTGATGTTGCTGCAGCTTCAACTTTTTGGTTGGAAACTTTAGCGCAACAAGTAACAGATCATGATTCTCATAATATTATTATTCTTCTTCAGCATGCTAATAATTTTATCTGTGATGCCATTTTTGATATTATTAGAGTTGATGTCAGGTTTATGTCTCTAGCTATTTTAGCTAGAAGAGCTTTATGGCTTAAGACTTGGAATGCTGATATGGCTTCTAAATCAACTCTACTTTCCATTTCTTTCCAGGGTAACAAATTATTTGGTTCTCAGTTGGATTCTATTATCTCAACTGTTACTGGTGGGAAAGGAACTTTTTTACCACAGGATAAAAAATCTAAGGGTAAAAACAGGGCTAATAATCGTTTTCGTTCCTTTCGTTTCAACAAAGAACAAAAGCCTGATCCTTCATCCTCAGGAGCAGTTTCAGTTTGGAAACCATCTCCAGTCTGGAATAAATCCAAGCCTGCTAGAAAGGCAAAGCCTGCTTCTAAGTCCACATGAAGGTGCGGCCCTCATTCCAGCTCAGCTGGTAGGGGGCAGGTTACGTTTTTTCAAAGAAATTTGGTTCAATTCTGTTCACAATCTTTGGATTCAGAATATTGTTTCAGAAGGGTACAGAATTGGTTTCAAGATGAGACCTCCTGCAAAGAGATTTTTTCTTTCCCGTGTCCCAGTAAATCCAGTGAAAGCTCAAGCATTTCTGAATTGTGTTTCAGATCTAGAGTTGGCTGGAGTAATTATGCCAGTTCCAGTTCCGGAACAGGGGATGGGGTTTTATTCAAATCTCTTCATTGTACCAAAGAAGGAGAATTCCTTCAGACCAGTTCTGGATCTAAAAATATATCGTTATGTAAGGATACCTACGTTCAAAATGGTAACTGTAAGGACTATCTTGCCTTTTGTTCAGCAAGGGCATTATATGTCCACAATAGATTTACAGGATGCATATCTGCATATTCCGATTCATCCAGATCATTATCAGTTCCTGAGATTCTCTTTTCTGGACAAGCATTACCAGTTTGTGGCTCTGCCGTTTGGCCTAGCTACAGCTCCAAGAATTTTTACAAAGGTTCTCGGTGCCCTTCTGTCTGTAATCAGAGAACAGGGTATTGTGGTATTTCCTTATTTGGACGATATCTTGGTACTTGCTCAGTCTTTACATTTAGCAGAATCTCATACGAATCGACTTGTGTTGTTTCTTCAAGATCATGGTTGGAGGATCAATTTACCAAAAAGTTCATTGATTCCTCAGACAAGGGTGACCTTTCTGGGTTTCCAGATAGATTCAGTGTCCATGACTCTGTCTTTAACAGACAAGAGACGTCTAAAATTGATTTCAGCTTGTCGAAACCTTCAGTCACAATCATTCCCTTCGGTAGCCTTATGCATGGAAATTCTAGGTCTTATGACTGCTGCATCGGACGCGATCCCCTTTGCTCGTTTTCACATGCGACCTCTACAGCTCTGTATGCTGAATCAATGGTGCAAGGATTACACAAAGATATCTCAAATAATATCTTTAAAACCGATTGTACGACACTCTCTAACGTGGTGGACAGATCACCATCGTTTAATTCAGGGGGCTTCTTTTGTGCTTCCGACCTGGACTGTAATTTCAACAGATGCAAGTCTCACGGGTTGGGGAGCTGTGTGGGGATCTCTGACGGCACAAGGAGTTTGGGAATCTCAGGAGGTGAGATTACCGATCAATATTTTGGAACTCCGTGCAATTTTCAGAGCTCTTCAGTCTTGGCCTCTTCTGAAGAGAGAATCGTTCATTTGTTTTCAGACAGACAATGTCACAACTGTGGCATACATCAATCATCAAGGAGGGACTCACAGTCCTCTGGCTATGAAAGAAGTATCTCGAATTCTGGTTTGGGCGGAATCCAGCTCCTGTCTGTTCATATCCCAGGTATAGACAATTGGGAAGCGGATTATCTCAGTCGCCAAACGTTGCATCCGGGCGAATGGTCTCTTCACCCAGAGGTATTTCTTCAGATTGTTCAAATGTGGGAACTTCCAGAAATAGATCTGATGGCGTCTCATCTAAACAAGAAACTTCCCAGGTATCTGTCCAGATCCCGGGATCCTCAGGCGGAGGCAGTGGATGCATTATCACTTCCTTGGAAGTATCATCCTGCCTATATCTTTCCGCCTCTAGTTCTTCTTCCAAGAGTAATCTCCAAGATTCTGAAGGAATGCTCGTTTGTTCTGCTGGTAGCTCCGGCATGGCCTCACAGGTTTTGGTATGCGGATCTGGTCCGGATGGCCTCTTGCCAACCGTGGACTCTTCCGTTAAAACCAGACCTTCTGTCGCAAGGTCCTTTTTTCCATCAGGATCTGAAATCCTTAAATTTAAAGGTATGGAGATTGAACGCTTGATTCTTGGTCAAAGAGGTTTCTCTGACTCTGTGATTAATACTATGTTACAGGCGCGTAAATCTGTATCTAGAGAGATATATTATAGAGTCTGGAAGACTTATATTTCTTGGTGTCTTTCTCATCATTTTTCTTGGCATTCTTTTAGAATACCGAGAATTTTACAGTTTCTTCAGGATGGTTTAGATAAGGGTTTGTCCGCAAGTTCCTTGAAAGGTCAAATCTCTGCTCTTTCTGTTCTTTTTCACAGAAAGATTGCTATTCTTCCTGATATTCATTGTTTTGTACAAGCTTTGGTTCGTATAAAACCTGTCATTAAGTCAATTTCTCCTCCTTGGAGTTTGAATTTGGTTCTGGGGGCTCTTCAAGCTCCTCCGTTTGAACCTATGCATTCATTGGACATTAAATTACTTTCTTGGAAAGTTTTGTTCCTTTTGGCAATCTCTTCTGCCAGAAGAGTTTCTGAATTATCTGCTCTTTCTTGTGAGTCTCCTTTTCTGATTTTTCATCAGGATAAGGCAGTGTTGCGAACTTCTTTTGATTTTTTACCTAAAGTTGTGAATTCCAACAACATTAGTAGAGAAATTGTGGTTCCTTCATTATGTCCTAATCCTAAGAATTCTAAGGAGAAATCGTTGCATTCTTTGGATGTTGTTAGAGCTTTGAAATATTATGTTGAAGCTACTAAGTCTTTCCGTAAGACTTCTAGTCTATTTGTTATCTTTTCCGGTTCTAGAAAAGGCCAGAAAGCTTCTGCCATTTCTTTGGCATCTTGGTTGAAATCTTTAATTCATCTTGCCTATGTTGAGTCGGGTAAAACTCCGCCTCAAAGGATTACAGCTCATTCTACTAGGTCAGTTTCTACTTCCTGGGCGTTTAGGAATGAAGCTTCGATTGATCAGATTTGCAAAGCAGCAACTTGGTCCTCTTTGCATACTTTTACTAAATTCTACCATTTTGATGTATTTTCTTCTTCTGAAGCAGTTTTTGGTAGAAAAGTACTTCAGGCAGCGGTTTCAGTTTGAATCTTCTGCTTATGTTTTTCATTAAACTTTATTTTGGGTGTGGATTATTTTCAGCAGGAATTGGCTGTCTTTATTTTATCCCTCCCTCTCTAGTGACTCTTGTGTGGAAAGATCCACATCTTGGGTAATCATTATCCCATACGTCACTAGCTCATGGACTCTTGCTAATTACATGAAAGAAAACATAATTTATGTAAGAACTTACCTGATAAATTCATTTCTTTCATATTAGCAAGAGTCCATGAGGCCCGCCCTTTTTTTGTGGTGGTTATGATTTTTGTATAAAGCACAATTATTCCAATTCCTTATTTTATATGCTTTTGCACTTTTTTATCACCCCACTTCTTGGCTATTCGTTAAACTGAATTGTGGGTGTGGTGAGGGGTGTATTTATAGGCATTTTGAGGTTTGGGAAACTTTGCCCCTCCTGGTAGGAATGTATATCCCATACGTCACTAGCTCATGGACTCTTGCTAATATGAAAGAAATTAATTTATCAGGTAAGTTCTTACATAAATTATGTTTTTGCGGGGCATTGCCCTAAAGTAATCAGCTCTTTTACCTGTAAAAAAAAATACAACCCCCCCAACATTAAAACCCACCACCCACACAACCAACCCCCCAAATAAAATACTATCTAAAAAAACCTAAGCTCCCCATTGCCCTGAAAAGGGCATTTGGATGGGCATTGCCCTTTAAAGGGCAGTTAGCTCTTTTGCTGCCCAAACCCTAACCTAAAAATAAAACCCACCCAATACACCCTTAAAAAAAACTTAACACTAACCCCCTGAAGATCGACTTACCGGGAGACGTCTTCATCCAAGCCAGGCCGAAGTCCTCAATGAAGCAGGGAGAAGTCTTCATCCAAGCCGGGCGAAATGGTCCTCCAGACGGACAGAAGTCTTCATCCAGATGGCATCTTCTATCTTCATCCATCCAGCGCAGAGCCGGGTCCATCTTCAAGACATCCGAAGCTGAGCATCCTCTTCATCCGACAACTAAAGCTGAATGAAGGTACCTTTAAGTGACGTCATCCAAGATGGCGTCCCTTAGATTCCGATTGGCTGATAGAATTCTATCAGCCAATCGGAATTTAGGTAGAAAAAATCCTATTGGCTGATACCCGTCTGGAGGACAACTTCGACTGGCTTGGATGAAGACTTCTCCCGGCTTCGTTGAGGACTTCGGCCTGACTTGGATGAAGACGTCTCCCGGTAAGTCGATATTCAGGGGGTTAGTGTTAGGTTTTTTTTAAGGGTGTATTGAGTGGGTTTTATTTTTAGGTTAGGGTTTGGGCGGCAAAAGAGCTAACTGCCTTTTTAAGGGCAATGCCAATCCAAATGCCCTTTTCAGGGCAATGAGGAGCTTAGGTTTTTTTAGATAGTAATTTATTTGGGGGGTTGGTTGTGTGGGTGGTGGGTTTTACTGTTGGGGGGGTTGTTTGTATTTTTTTTTACAGGTAAAAGAGCTGATTACTTTGGGGCAATGCCCCGCAAAAGGCCCTTTTAATGGCTATTGGTAGTTAAGTTTAGGCTAGGGGGGTGGTTTATTTGGGGGGGGGGGCTTTTTTTATTTTAATAGGGCTATTAGATTGGGTGTAATTAGTTTATATATCTGTCATTTGTTTATTATTTTCTGTAATTTAGTGTTTGTTTGTTTTTGTACTTTAGCTAATTTAATTTAATTTAGGTAATTGTATTTAATTTAGTTAATTTATTTAATTATATTGTAGTGTTAGTGTAACTTAGGTAAGGTTTTTTTTACAGGTCAATTTGTCTTTATTTTAGCAAAGTAGTTATTAAATAGTTAATAACTATTTAATAACTATTTTACCTAGTTAAAATAAATACAAACTTGCCTGTAAAATAAAAATAAACCCTAAGATAGCTACAATGTAACTATTAGTTATATTGTAGCTAGCTTAGGGTTTATTTTATAGGTAAGTATTTAGTTTTAAATAGGGATAATGTAGTTAATGATAGTAATTTTATTTAGATTTATTGTAATTATATTTAAGTTAGGGGGTGTTAGGGTTACGGTTAGACTTAGGTTTAGGGGTTAATAACTTTAATATAGTAGTGGCGACGTTGGGGGTGGCAGATTAGGGGTTAATAAATATAGGTAGGTGGCGGCGATATTAGAGACAGCAGATTAGGGGTTAATAATATTTAACTAATGTTTGTGAGGCAGGAGTGCGGCAGTTTAGGGGTTAATATGTTTATTATAGTGGTGGCGACGTTGGGGGCGGCAGATTAGGGGTTAAAAAGGCATCTTCTATCTTCATCCATCCGGTGCGGAGCATCCTCTTCTGGTGAAGGCTAAAACAGAATGAAGGTACCTTTAAGTGACGTCATCCAAGATGGCGTCCTTTAGATTCCGATTGGCTGATAGAATTCTATCAGCCAATTGGAATTAAGGTAGAAAAAATCATATTGGCTGATTCAATCAGCCAATTGGATTGAAGTTCAATCCTATTGGCTTATCCAATCAGCCAATAGGATTGAGCTCGCATTCTATTGGCTGTTACAATCAGCTAATAGAATCCAAGCTCAATCCTATTGGCTGATGGCATCAGCCAATAGGATTGAACTTCAATCCTATTGGCTGATTGCATCAGCCAATAGGATTTTTTCTACCTTTATTCCGATTGGCTGATAGGAATCTAAGGGACGCCATCTTGGATCACGTCACTTAAAGGTACCTTCATTCAGCTTTAGTCGTCGGATGAAGAGGATGCTCCACGTCGGATGTCTTGAAGATGGACCCGCTCCGCCCCGGATGGATGAATATAGAAGATGCCGCCTGGATGAAGACTTCTGCCTGTCTGGAGGACCACTTCGCCCGGCTTGGATGAAGACTTCTCCCGGCTTCGTTGAGGACTTCGGCCCGGCTTGAATGAAGATGTCTCCTGGTAAGTCAATATTCAGGGGGTTAGTGTTAGTTTTTTTTTTAAGGGTGTATGCCCATCCAAATGCCCTTTTCAGGGCAATGGGGAGCTTAGTTTTTTTTAGATAGTATTTTATTTGGGGGGTTGGTTGTGTGGGTGGTGGGTTTTACTGTTGGGGGGATTGTTTGTATTTTTTTTTTTACAGGTAAAAGAGTTGATTACTTTGGGGCAATGCCCCACAAAAGGCCCTTTTAAGGGCTATTGGTAGTTTAGTTTAGGCTAGGGTTTTTTTTATTTTGGGGGGCTTTTTTATTTTAATCAGGCTATTAGATTAGGTGTAATTAGTTTAAATATCTGTAATTTGTTTATTATTTTCTGTAATTTAGTGTTTGTTTGTTTTTAATTTAGGTAATTGTATTTAATTTAGTTAATGTATTTATTTATATTGTAGTGTTAGGTGTTAGTTTAACTTAGGTTAGGTTTTATTTTACAGATCAATTTGTCTTTATTTTAGCTAGGTAGTTATTAAATAGTTAATAACTATTTAATAACTATTCTACCTAGTTAAAATAAATACAAACTTGCCTGTAAAATAAAAATAAACTCTAAGCTAGCTACAATGTAACTATTAGTTATATTGTAGCTATCTTAGGGTTTATTTTATAGGTAAGTATTTAGTTTTAAATAGGAATAATGTAGTTAATGATAGTAATTTTATTTAGATTTATTGTAATTATATTTAAGTTAGGGGGTGTTAGGGTTAGGGTTAGACTTAGGTTTAGGGGTTAATCACTTTAATATAATTGCGGCGACGTTGGGTGCGGCAGTTTAGGGGTTAATAAATGTAGGTAGGTGGCGGCGATGTTAGGGACGGCAGATTAGGGGTTAATAATATTTAACTAATGTTTGCGAGGCGGGAGTGCGGCGGTTTAGGGGTTAATATGTTTATTATAGTGGCGGCGACGTTGGGGCGGCAGTTTAGGGATTAAAAAGTGTAGGTAGGTTGCGGCAACATTGGGGGCGGCAGATTAGGGGTTAATAAATATAATGTAGGTGTTGGCGATGTTGGGGGCAGCAGATTAGGGGTTCATAAATATAATATATGTGGCGGCGGTGTCCGGAGCAGCAGATTAGCGGTTACATTTTTTATTATAGTGTTTGCAATGCGGGAGGGCGTCGGTTTAGGGGTTAATAGGTAATTTATGGGTGTTAGTGTACTTTTTAGCACTTTAGTTATGAGTTTTATGTTACAGCGTTGTACCATAAAACTCTTAACCACTGACTTTTAAATGCGTTAGGACTCCTGACAGGGTAGGCTGTACCCCTCACTTTTTGGCCTCCCAGGACAGACTCGTAATACCGGCGCTATGGAAGTCCCATAGAAAAAAGACTTTACAAAGTTTATGTAAGTCGTTTTGAGGTAAGGCCAAAGAAGTGTGCGGTACACCTAAACTTCAAGACTTGTAATAGCAGCGGGTGTAAAAAGCAGCGTTAGGACCTCTTAACGCTGCTTTTTTACCCTAACGCACAACTCTTAATCTAGCCGTGGGTTTCTAAGAAAATTCCTCAATAATAGATTTAAAGAATGAACTATATGAATGCCTAATAATAGAGCAATGTGCAACTGAGGTAAGACAAGAAAAAGAAGTAAAATTATTTATGGAAAAATGTCTTGTATTGATCAAATCATAGGTGCCGATTTATCATCGGTCTGTCCGACATGATCTGTCAGTGGATCATGTCCGACAGACATCGATGAATGGCGACAGCAGACACTGTCGGCATTTATGATTGCACAAGCAGTTCTTGTGAACTGCTTGTGCAATGCCGCCCTCTGCAGATTCAAGGGGGTGTCAATCAGCCAAATCGTATGAGGTTGGGCGGATTGATGGCCGCAGCCTCAGAGCAGGCAGACTAGTTAAGGAGCACCAGTCTTAAGACCGCTGCTTTATAACTGCTGCTTCTGGTGAGCCTGAAGGCTCGTGCAGAAACAGGGGCATCAGGGGCCATTCGGCCCTTGATAAATCGGCCCCTAAGTCTATAGATACCCAGAAAAATCTATACCCTTTTTGATCAATTGACTATGTTATGAATTGCAATTATACAAGGCAAACTCCCCATTATATAATGACAACGTCTTTTTTGTCATATTAGGAGATTCTGAGAGGAGAAATATTTGTTTTGTAAATATGTCATTGAAGATTGAAAAACAGAAAATAAGAAAATATTTTCTAGTTTAGAGGAGACTACTAGGATGCAATTTCTGTTCGCTTTAAGATAAACTATGATATATGAATTGGTTTAATTGTTGATATCTGATGTATTAAATATATAATATTTGTTTTGTTTTATTTGCATCCTTGTAACTTGAATTTGAATACTAATAAAACTAACTATTTTAAAAAAAAAAAAGATGTTTTTTGTTTTTGTTTTTTTAAAGGGATTGTAAAAATGTATGGGGAATTACATATTAAATAATATGTTCCTTTAACTTCAGTGCATTTATAAAAGATTATGTTTATACAATTGCAAGGTACAATACTTACAGTGTTAATGTACGTTAAAGGGACAGTAAAGTCAAAATGAAACATTCATGATTCAGATAGAGAATGCAATTTAAAAAAAAATACTTTACAATGTACCTCTATTATCTTATTTGCTTTGTTCTTTTGCTATCCTTTGTTGAAATGTATACCCAGTAAGTATCAGGAGCAGCAATGCACCACTTCTAGCGTGCTGCTGATTGGTGGCTGCACAAATATGCCTCTTGTAATGGTTTATCAAATGTGTTCAACTAGCTTCCAGAAATGCATTGCTGTTACTTCAGCAAAGGATATCAAGAGAATAAAGATTTGATAATAGATTTAAATTATAAACTTGTTTATATCGCAGGGGTTTTCAAAACTGTACTCAGGCCACCCCAACAGGTGAGATTTTCACAGGTGAAATAATCAGCTGATTAGTAAACATGATTATTAACCTATTCTCACCCACGGTAATCCTTAAAACCTGGTCTCTTAGAGAGGGTTGAGGACAGGTTTGAAAAACGATGCTCTATCGTAATCATGAAAGAAAAATGATGTGTTCCATGTCCCTTTAAGAGTTTTATGGATACCATGTTGATGGCACAAATACTAACAATACAGAATTTTCAATTAACAGCTGTATTTACAATCAAGCACATAGACAAATACGCATGAGACGTGTGAAATGTAAGCTTCCGCTAATCATGCTCAAGCATTCAGCAGAAAGAACACTGGTTAGTAGTCATGTCTGCTACACGTCCACAGATGGGATTTTGTTTCAGAAAAATAAGTGCCCCGTGTATTATCTGGAATTACTATTCCAAAAATTCCAGAAAGTGTTTCTCCCACACCAATCAGTGGCAAAATACGAGATCTTGCTTGCTTGAAAACTTAATTGTACATAACAGCAAATGGGGTGAAGGCAGTGGCACACAGGAAACTTATCTCCATGTGATGTATGGCTCTGATCTTTCATCACAGCACCTTGCAACAATAATTACATACAACTATAGCCTAACAGGAAACTTTCACTTATTTTTTATTAACACATACATCAATGGATATTAAACAGTGCTCCTATAGTAAAAACACATATGTTAAATCAAAGTAAACATAAAAAAAAAAACAGATTGTGTTCAAAAAAGGAAACAACTTACTTGTTTTCTAGCAGAATCAGTACTTAGATTTTCTCTTCTGCTTGCATATCTGCGTTCTGGGAGATAAGAGAGCAGATATGCAATTCTGCCTCTTCTAAACACGAGCAAAACAGACTTCTGTCTTTAGAATTACCTGAATTGTAAACCAGCTCAAATTACTCTAGAAGATATATGACATCAAGCTAGATACACCTTCCTGTAGATACCACAGCCTTCATAAAAAGACTGTGCAGAATTTTATAGTGGAAAGAAATTGGAAAGTGTCTTAAAACTCCATGCTCTTTCTAAATCATAAAAGTTAATTTTGACGAATGTCCATTTAACCCCTTGAGTGCAAACGACGGCTCAGAGTCGTCACTAGCACTCACCAACCTTTAGAGCAATCTGGGGGCTCCCACCGACTCCCACCCCAATTCAGGCCTGTATAGTGACAAGCATTGCCGGGGCTTCCCGTTATGGGCGGTGACGTCACACGCAATAACGTCACTGCGCAACTTTATTTATAATTTACAATACAAAATATAGGGAAAGGGGGCATGCTGCTTAAAAGCCTGTATCTCAGGCATCTAAGCAGCTACAGGCCCTCAAGACCCACCGTTGTAAAGGTAATTGCCTAACCTTTCCATGGGAAACTGGGGGGGGGAGTAAATAACAGAAAAAAATTATAACCCACTGCTTACTTTTTTTTACAGCAATGAAACAGACTGTTAAACATCCCTTTAAAGGGTTATTAAACATAAATGGTTTATAAATTTAAATTAAAGGTAGATAAGTTAAAAAATACAACGTCATTTTTTTCAAATAAATTATATTTCTAAATAAGTGAATTTTATACTTACTTTCTATTGCAGGATTTACAGATATGTTAGCCAGCTGACACCTATGCCGCACCTTCTTGACGGATGTGTTTGGAGCAAGCAGTCCAGTCCACAAAAAGTCTACCGCCTGCCCCCTTCCCTGTTTATGAGCTTTGCTGCCTGCTCTCTTCTTGTAAGAGTCTTAAAGGGGCAGTCTACACCAACATGTTTATTGTTTAAAAAGATAGATAATCCCTTTATTACCCATTCAACAGTTTTACATAACCAACTTGGTTATATTAATACATTTTTTACCTCTGTGATTATCTTGTATTTAAACCTCAGTTCTTTTGACAGACATACATTTTAGCCAATCAGTGCAGACTCCACAGGAGTGAGCACAACTAGCAGTGTCTAACTGTAAAAAAACTCTCACAATGCACTAAGATAAGAGGTGGCCTTCAAGGGCTTAGACATTAGCGTATGAACCTATCTAGGTATAACCTTTAACAAAGAATACCAAGAGAATAAAGCAAAGTTGTTAAAAATTGCATGCCCTATCTGAATCATGACAGTTTAATTTTGACTAGACTGTCCCTTTAAATTATCACTCCCATAGACATAGTAAAAGCAGCGTGCCTGTAGTATATGCAGCAGCACTTTAGTAGCCATGTGATTTGCTACAGTGCCCACTGCATAATTTTTTTTTAGCTTGGAGTGTCTGGAAGAGGAGTATGTTTTTATACATTTCAAGCATGATGTATGCAGAGCAGATAAATGTACATATAGGGCTAGATTTATTAATGCTGAGGCGTACGGGGGCGCGTATACGCACACCTATACGCCTCAGCTCGCCTGTGGCGGGGCGAAATTACCCGCAGGTATTCACCATTGTACACGAGCGCAATTTTGCGCTCACGTGCAATCCCGCCCCCTGCCCGCGCACAGCCAATCACGCGCGGGCAGGAGCTGTCAATCTCCTCGGTCGGACTCTACCGAGGAGATCGAATTTCGCCACAATAGAGGTGGCGAAGATGTTAGGGAAGCAGCGGTCTGGTGACCGCTGCTTGATAAATCATGGCGAGCAAGTTCTTGAGAGAACTTGCAGCCGTAGAGGCTTGATAAATCGAGCCCATAGTGTTGCCACCTTAAAAAAAATACAGGCTATGCTCATTAGCATAAAGCTACATAAATAATTATGTAAAATAACTCAGAAACTAAAGCTATTAGGACTCATTTTAAAGGACTATTCATTTATAATTAGACTAGTCCTAAAGCCCGTGTACACAGGCCAATTTTTTAGGTACCGAGGTTCCAACCCTTGCTCCCTCTCTCTCCCCCCTATCTTTTGCGCTCTCTCTCCCCCCTCTCTTTTGAGTTCTCTCTCTCCCCCTTATTTTGCACTCTCCCCCCTCTTTTGCTCTCTCTCTCTCCCCTTTTTTGCTCTCTCTCTCCCCTCTTGTGCTCTCTCTCCCCCTCTTTTGCTTTCTCTCTCCCACCTCTTTTGCTCTCTCTCCCCTCTTTTGCTCGCTCTCTGTCTCCCCCCCCTCATCTGCTCTCTCCCCCCTCTTGCTCTCTCTCGCCCTCTTTTGCTCTCTCTCTCCCCTATTTTTCTCTCTCCCCCCTCTTTTGTTCTCTCTCTCCACCCACTTTTGCTCTCTCTCTCCCCACTCTTTTGCTCTCTCTCCCCTCTTTTGTGCTCTCTCTCTCTCTCCCCCCCCTCTCTTTTGCTCTCTCCCCCTTCTCTTTTGCTCTCTCTCCCCCTCTCTTTTGCTCTCTCTCCCCCCTCTCTTTTGCTCTCTCCTCCCCTCTCTTTTGCTCTCTCCCCCCCTCTCTTTTGCTCTCTTTTCCCCTCTTTTGCACTCTCTCTTCCCCTCTTTTGCGCTCTCTCCCACTTCTCTTTTGCATTCTCTCCCCCTCTCTTTTGCACTCTCTCTCCCCCTCTTTTGTGCACTCTCTCTCCCCCCTCTCTTTTTTTAACTCTCTCTCCCCCCCTCTCTTTTGAGCTCTCTCTCCCCCCTCTCTTTTGAGCTCTCTCTCCCCCCCTCTCTTTTGAGCTCTCTCTCCCCCCACTCTTTTGCGCTCTCTCCCCCCTCTTTTTTGCGCTCTCTCCCCCTCTTTTTTGCGCTCTCTCCCCCCTCTTTTTTGCGCTCTCTGCCCCTCTTTTTTGCGCTTTCTCCCCCTTGAGCTCTCTCCCCCTCTATTTTGCACTCTCTCCCCCTCTCTTTTTTTCTATATTTATTCTTTATTATCTATATGGACCCGGACCATAAAAATACATGTTTTGTAAGTAAAATACTGGCTGGGTAGCAAACCTATGTCCATATACCATGTTTAAATATGAAATCAAATTACTGTCCCTTTAAACATTTTGAATAACTGACTAACTTTTCATATGGTTTTTATGCTGAGGCACAGACTTCCATATGGTTTTCACCAAAATTTAGTGTGAAGAGTTTGTTGTAAAATACATGTGACATTTAGTCAGTTTTGTTACATTTCTTTTTGAATATGCAACAAAATATGTCCATGCCTTGACCCGTATGGATGTGTATTGTTGGAAAATGTGTCTATTCAGGCAGCATATGTTTCGGAATCTTGTCACAAAAGAGCAAACTACAAGAAAGTGCCTGTTGTTGCGCTGCTTAACATTTCAGTATGACAAGTTTAGATAATCTGGTTATCACCATAAATCTGCTGACATTATTTAAGAAAATGTTAATCCTTTAAGGACCAAGGGTAATTTACACATTATCCTCCCATTGCTGAGCCTATTATGCATAGTATATATCAGCAATTTAGCACTGCATTGCAAAATATATGCAAAATAAACATTTTTACACAAATTTAAAACTTTTCTTAGCTAATTTCACAAAGTTTTGCAACCAAGGGACAAATGTTCTTTAGTAATATTTGTCTTTAAAGAGAAGGGATGAGTAAGAAAAGGCAGACAGGAAGAAGTATTGCATTTTTAGCTACCAGGGGAAAGTTAGGGAGATTAGATATAAGTACATGTTTTTTAATTTGCCTAACTCCATGTATAATTCCAAAGCGCCACACATTTAAAAACTATAACTGCCCTAACAAGCTAGGGTGATCATTTTATAGGTAATAGTAGTCACATGGTCATAATTAGCATAGGTCATACATTACTGGAGCAGGAAGAACACATGGCATAAACAAACAATGGACACAGAAAAGTTTAAAGGTAATAAAAAAACATAACAGAGAATTATAATTAGAAAAATAGAGACAAATAAATTATATTGAGTTAATTAGGCAGACAGACAGGATTAAAAGTAGGGTTAAAGCAGTGTTGTCCTGGAATACATACACTAGGGTTGCCACCTCAGCCATGTTTTACTGGACACATATGAGTTACACATGCTGCAGGGTGTGCTGGGAGGAACATGTATTGTGTTTCTGGACAGCACTATTCATATTCCTCCCTGCACACCCTGCAGCATGTGTAACTTATAAGTGTTCTGTATTTTAAGGGACAGGTGGCAACCCTAACATACACTGAGTGAATCAGGCAAACAACAAAGGGTTAAATGCAGGGTTAAATCAGTGTTGTCCTGGAATACATACACTGAGTGAATCAGGCAAACGGAAAGGGTTAAATGCAGGGTTAAATCAGTGTTGACCTGGAATACATACACTGAGTGAATCAGGCAAACAGAAAGGGTTAAATGCAGGGTTAAATCAGTGTTGACCTGGAATACATACACTGAGTGAATCAGGCAAACAGAAAGGGTTAAATGCAGGGTTAAATCAGTGCTGACCTGGAATACATACACTGAGTGAATCAGGCAAACAGAAAGGGTTATATGCAGGGTTAAATCAGTGTTGACCTGGAATACATACCTGGGGAGATAGAAGAGAGAGAGCAGTGTAAGCAGAGTTCTTATAGGGCATCTGTTTGGTAAACATATTCTAATAGATGTGATATATATATACAGGTAGCCCTCAGTTTACGCCGGGGTTAGGTTCCAGAAGGAATGGTTGTAAATCGAAACTGTTGTAAATTGAAACCCAGTTTATAATGTAAGTCAATGGGAAGTGAGGGAGATAGGTTCCAGGCCCCTCTCAAAATTGAAAGTAACACCTAATACATTATTTTTAAAGCTTTGAAATGAAGTCTTTAAATGCTAAACAGCATTATAAACCTAATAAAATAATCACACAACACAGACTTCACTTGCATTTTTCTGCAAACAGTTCTTTCTATGCATTCCAATCTGGACTGATTTATAGACAGGAAGATATTGTTCCTTTGAAATCTGATTGATAGCTCAGGTCTGGTTAAACTGATTAATTTCAGCTTGCTTGGCTTTGCTGCAACACAAGCAGACAGCTCCACCTACTGGCTATTTTAATAAATGCACTGCTTTTCAATGCTTTTCAATAGCAGTCGCATGAAAGGGGAAAAAAGGTTGTTATTCTGAAACGGTGTAAATTGAACCGTTGTAAAACGAGGGCCACCTGTATATATATATATATATATATATATATATATATATATATACACAGTATATATAGTAAATAGTAGATCCGCACTCACTGGGCTTTTGAGGGATCAAACCATCCCCTTCTGTGGAGTGAAGGTCCTTCTTGTAAATAGTGGGTGCAAATCCAGGATGGGTAATATTTAAGCAGTAGTTGTGGGATAAGCACTCTCACTTCATCATAAAAAAGAGCCAGGGTGTCAGGAAAAGTGGTATTATAAATAATAAGCGTGGTTTATTGTGACATTTCGGGGATCAAACCCACAACTACTGCTTAAATATTACCCATCCTGGATTTGCACCCACTATTTACAAGAAGGACCTTCACTCCACGAAGGGGGCGGTTTGATCCCCGAAACGTCACAATAAACCGTTTATTATTTAAAGCCCAGTGAGTGCGGATCTATTTTTAACTATTGATATTACTTTTCCTGACACCCTGGCTATTTGCTGATGAAGTGAGAGTGCTTATCCCACAACTACTGCTTACATATATATATATATATATATATATATATATATATATATATATATATATATATATATATATATATATATATATATATATAAAATAAGCTTTTAAAGAATAGAACACCATCCCTACCGTAAAAAATGGTGGAGGCTCAGTGAAGTTTTTGGGTTGTTTTGCTGCCTCTGGCACTGGGTGTCTAGAATCTGTGCAGGGCACAATACAATCAGAAGACTATCAAGGCATCCTGGAGTGAACTATACTACCAAGTGTTAGAAAGCTGTTTCTCAGTTGCATTGGTCCTCAAGCATGAGAAGAAAATATTAGACCACTCTGCATTGGCCAGATCTGAATCCCACCGAACACCTGTTAAAAAGCTAAAAATTGCAGTTAAGAAAAGGCAGCTATCAAACCTGAGAGTTCTGGAACAGTTTGCTCAAGAAGAGTGGGCCAAAATCCCAGTCAAAAAGTGTAGAAATCTTATTCAGACCCAAAGAAAGGGCTTGATTGCCGTTATTGTCTTCAAACTCTGCTACAAAATATTAGGTTAAGAGTACCAATATTTTTGTCAGTGCCATTCTCATTTGTTTTACTGTTTAAAGTAATATCAGAAGTTATAAATCCAAATTTAAGTTTCTGTTCTATTACATTTGAAATAAAGAATGATGAATACAAAATATTAAAAAATTAGAAGGGTACAAATACTTTCGGGAACATCTGTATACAATGGGCGTTTCACACAACTCAAGATCACATGACAGTTTTTTTTTATTTTATTACAAGGAAAGAGACTCATATTTTGCTTTACTGATAAAACAGCTCTTTAAAGCATTACATAACAGAAAAAGTAACATTTGAAATAACAGAAAAAACATAAACCAATCAAAAACAAATAATATGGTCAGATCAGTGACCAATGAAATGACATGAGGAGCTATTAACTGTTCAATCTGGCTTTATACATCCTCTTTTCATTTTGATAGATGAAAATTTTAGATCTAAAAGATGCTTATCTCACTTTTCCTATCCATCTTTCTTTCAGGAATTTTCTTCGTTTTATTTGACAAAAATAATTTTTGGCAATTTACTAGTCTTCCTTTTGGATTGTTTTCCGCCCCTTGGGCCTTGACAAAAAATTTGATACCAGTCATTGCTTGGCTCAGAACAAGAGGTTTTCATCTAATTATTTGTTTAGACAACATTTTAATTTAAATCTTGCAGTATCTCTTTTAGAGAATTTATGATATTTTTGGGATTTCTTATAGATACCAGAGATGCAACTTTGAGTCTTCCATCAGACAAAATAAAGAAGGAAATTCTCAACAAACAATTTTTTCCTATTGAACTCTTGCTCGCATAATAGGGTTACTTTCATCTGCAAATCAAGTGATTTTTTTCTGCACCCCTTGATTATCGAGCTCTTCAGAGATTGAAAATTCATTATCTTCTTCAGGGTTTTTCTTACCCCCACAAACTTTCTTTATCGGAAGAAGCCAGGATAGAACTTTACTGGTGGCTAGCAAACATAGAAGCATGGAACGGCAAAGACATTTTCAGCAATTCTCCAGACATCCTTATAGAGTTGGATGCCAGCAAATCAGCTTGGGGGGCCAGATTAAGTCCTCATATTACAGGAAGAAAATGATTTGTCAAAGAACAAAAACATCATATTAACTGTCTAGAACTTTTAGCCGGTACTTTTGCAGTGAAGAGTTTTGTCAAGAACAAATCTCCTGTTTCTGTATTACTTTGGATGGAGAATATTTCTGTCATCAGGTATCTATATCGTTTAGGAGGTAGTACATCAAAAATTGTTGTACCTTACCAAATAATTTTTTCATCTATCCCACAATATTTTTCTTCAAGCTGAAGACATTCTAGGTCTGAACAACTCAGCAGCAGATTTGGGTTCTCAATTTCTCAGAGATTCAAGTGACTGGCAACAGAACAAGTTCATTTTCAATCAGATTCAGGTTTAATGGGGTCCTTTTGTGATTAACCTTTTTGACTTTCACCTAAATTTTCAGATTCTCTACAGCTGTAGACCAGAACCAGAGGCTCTAACCATAGATGCTTTTCTACAGAAATAGCCAATGTCAGGAGCTTATACGTTTCCCCTCTTTTCTATGATTCCTCGGACCATCTTGTTTGTCAGGAGAAATAATCTTTAAATTCTATTAATATCTCCTTGGTGGCCAGCTCAATCTTGGTTCCCAGCTCTTCTGGAGATGTCATTCTGCCCCCCATTGCTTCTACCTCTTCAAGACATTCTTCTAAGTCCAAACAAAGAATTTCACAATCTTTTCCTTCAATTATTTCACTGTTTCATAGCTTAGATGATTTCAGGGGATCCTGGGTCTCCGACAGTCTTTAATCAGGAGATAAACTCCTCTTTCAGGACTCTTGGGCCCCAGGAACCAATACATTTTATATTTCCTTCTGGTCTAAGTGGTCTAGCTGGTGCAGCAGCAGGAATCTGTATCCTGATTCAGCCCCTCTAAATGAAGTTATTAATTATCTCACTTCTTTGTTTGAGGCTGGAATGGCCTACAGATCCATTAATGTAGCTTGTTCGGCTATATGTGCTGGACATTCTTTACTTTCCAACATTTGTATTGGCCAACATTCTACCATTTGTAGATAAATGAAAGTTATTCATATTAAAAGCCTCCTCAACCAAAACATAACTATTTTTTGGATATGATTTAGTAATTAATTTTTTTTATCAACTGGCCTGATAATTATTTATTGTCTCTAAAACAATTAACTGTTAAATTAGCCACTTTACTTTGTTTATTATCATGTAGAATAGTTTCAGATGTCTGAGCCAAGGTGTCATTTTTTTCTTTATCTAGAGGAACTAAAACTGTATCTTCTTCCATTTTCTATCCTTATTTCTATGATTATCCTAAGTTGTGTGTTTCCTTTTTAAAATAATATGAGTCTAGAACTCTTTCTTTCAGATCTTCTAATTCTAATCAACTTCTTATTTCATTTGTTCCTCCTCATTTATCTTTATCTTCAACTACTATTAATAGGTGGGTTAAAGGCACATAATACCCATATTATGCTAAATCACTTGAAAGTGATGCAGCATAACTGTAAAAAGCTGACAGAAAAATATCACCTGAGCATCTCTATGTAAAAAATTGAGATGGTGTACCTCACAATTTCTTCAGCTGTGTAAACAGTTATACTTCAGCTGATGTCCAGCTGCAGGTAAAAAAAAAAAAGGAATAAATGAACAGCATCAGCAGTGCTGAGTTATGAACTGTGATTTCATGAGATTTCATCGTAAACTTCCTTAAACTGAATAGGGAAATAACATGAGTGTGCATGAGGCACACTCCATTGCAAGTCCTGGGACAGGCATACTTAGGACATTTTGAGCTAAAATATCTTCCTTTTTTACATAGAGATGTTTAGGTGATATTTTATAGTCAGCTTTTTACAGTTATGCTGCATCACTTAATGTGCTTCAACATTTCGGTATCGTGTCCCTTTAAATGGATCATTCTATTAGAGGCGCTTCTGTTTCTAAATCTTTTTCTAAATCTGCTTCTTTACAAAACATTTTGAAGATTTATCTCCTGACAATATTTTTCATCAGATGTATTTTAAACCAATCTCTTCTATTCCGCACCACCTGGTTTCTTGATTTGCTTTGCTTTAAACAAGCAAAATATCAGTCTCTGTCCTTCCATAAAATTCCAATTATCCTAACTTAGTAACAGTATAATCTAGATATTTTTTTTTTAAAGAGACAGAGACAAATATTTTTCCCACCTCTTTTTTATATATCCCTCCCTACTTTCTGAATTTTCTGTTTTATATTACTTACATCTGTTATATATTTTCAGCTCCAGTTCCTGCCAACTTATGGTTTTAAGAAAGATAATTAATCTCAAGTGCTTCCCTTCAAAGATTTCAAGTGTCCAGATCTTCAAGTTTATAATTTTCAAGACTTTGTTCTTCTACAGGATTGGATTCTTTATTCCACCTCAAGTTTTCATTCATCCTCATCGTATTGTTGTTGTTGTTGATTTTTTATATTGATATAATCTGTATCAAACTATTGTATTATTAGAATGTTTAATAAAGATTTTAAAATAAAAAAAATAAGTGACCACAACTGATACAACAGGATTTTAACAGTTCTCTAACTGTAAATAGTGAATCCACAACAAGGTTTTAAACATAGTCCAAAGTTGTGTTTTTAAAGACTAACTGTACAACCCACGTTTTAATAACTCACTGTACATACCATATTTTCAAAAACTTACTCTCACTGTACAGAACAGGATCTTTGTTTGCCCATTTCAAACAAGACAAAATTGCAAACAGTGAAAATCTCAGTGACGAAGGCATGATTGCTGATTTAAATCGTGATGAACAGAGGTTTAATGAATGTAGACCATATATGCAAATATACCTCTAAAATGATGTCCGTGGCAATTTCAGAAAGTCTTTTACATGCGCAGGATAATAGAATACAAATAAGTCTAAATCCTTATGGATTCAATGTTCTTTTAGACACAGAAAAAAAAAATATTTGGACTCTATATATCCAGCTTTTTTACAGAAAAAAATGCAGTTTGGTTTATACTGTGCACAGAGATATTTGTTTATATTCAAATGGGATAATTTTGTAGTAAGAACTTATTAAAATCTTTTAAACCATGTGTAATTAATATAAAAATATTAAAATAAATTGAACAAATAAACTATATTATTATTTTATATTATGATTATTACTATTATTGTTCTTGATATAATTATTTTTATGATCACCATTTTATTTTACAAGAACCATATTATTATTTTACATTATTATGATTATTATTTATATTACTATCATTTTTACTTTTTTACAATGTGACCGGTAATTATTGTACAATATTATGCAACATATTTGAAAAGAGAGATAAAATAATACATGGAGTTTGTTATATTTGTATCATTCTACAAATCATAATGAATGAATATATGTTGTAATAGTTTTGAGTTTAGCTGGATATGTTTATATGAACTGAACAAGGTAGACCTGGTGTTTTTGTTTTGCAAATAAAGTGCAGACAGGACTGTTTGTGTGTACATTTGCTTGGATGCTTTTAGATTTAGACACAGAGAATAAGACATTGATGTCAAACCAGATACAACTTCAGATTCTAAAACCTCCAACAATAATGCTGAGATGACAGTTGGAGGGTCTAAAACATTATTAAATGAAAGTATTGAAAAGCTGCATAGACGAAGGGAGCATCAACAAAACATACAAACAGAGCAACCTCTTCTGATGTGCTTTGGCTTCTAAAGACTGTTTAAACTAAAGCTCTGCTCCAGAGAGAGGTGAGGTCTATGACTCAGACAGTAGACGCTCTCCCTCCAGCTTCAACTCCTTAAGAGGAAGAATTAGAAAGGATCCCACCAAAATCTTTAGTTCTTCTTCATCTGAAAAATGTAATAATCATAACAGCAAACTGTTAGGTTTCAGATAGTTCTTAATCAAACCAATCCTGGCCAGTAGTCTTCTTTATTCCAGTTTCAAGTGGCGTGATAAAGAAATATCTAAGATGGCAATTAGCAATAGGACCCATTAGATAAGTGACTGAGCACACAGTTCAATAGCTTGATTTCCGAATACCATAAAATGACCAGACAGGTCAATGTGGAGTCAAAAAGCCAGAATTACAACCAGACAGGAAACAGAGGTGCAAAAAGAATATCCAAATACTTTGTGAGGGAAGTTGCAGGGTTAATACCAGTATAGCGAACAACAATGCAAAATTAGCAGGCAGAAGAATAGTTGAGGAAGAAAAAGGTCACAAGACAGAAATCCAATTAGAAGCAATAACAGCCCACAAGTTACATTTAATACTTGGGCAATAAGTATGGAAACCGGAAGAAATTTAAAGGAAAAATGGGCGCCAAAAACCAACTCTAAAAAAGATGTGACAAAATGATGCAATTCCTGAAAAACATGTGTTGCGAAGAAATGACGTTGCATGACAAAAGTCGGCACCATAACACAAACACATATACAGGGTAGCGGAAATCATTGGTGTGAAAGAGACAAAGTTTACTAACTTGGAACCACACATATGAACAAACATGGCACAGCAGTGACCAGAACATTTTCCATTTGGAGTATGTTTAAAACCAGAAGTTTAAAGAAAGCAAGTTCAATGAAGCAGACAATGTCTCTGCTGATATGCAACTGCCTTCTCTAGATAAGATTAACATGAAAGAAATGTCTATTAAAAGCATCCACAACAGTGGTCAAGTCGAGCAGGAACGTACCTGTACTACTTTTTCAAGAGGAACTAAGTTCCCTCTGGACAGAGAACAGAAATGCTTCAGTAAGCACTGTTTTTGCTGGTGGGAGGAGCTGTAGCACAGCCTGTTTAGAGACCCTCTAGTAATGGGCAATAACACTTCCTACAACACCCTGCACTGTGTGGATCACATGGTGCTTACATTTTTGTGTGGCTTGTGGGGTTATTTAGCTCCCAGTAGTGAGAATGTAGTTAGTAAGAGCGGTATGATATAGTGTTGTCTCCACACTTATTTCTTGAAGTATTGTCCCTGCCAAATACCAGCCAAACCCCTCTTTAGTAAACTAGCATTGCTATTGCATATATCATAGACGAATTTTCACAAGCCAACGATCTGTAGTATGCGCTAAAATTATAAGCGCTCACCTGATGATCTATGTCTGTTACGTCTGTACAGCTTCCAATGCAGTGGGCAGTGCACTGTGGTGCAAAAAGATACCGCATTTCCACGGTGTGCCGTCCAAAGGCACCTCTTTGATCCTTTCACCTTCTCTCAGCGTCTCTGCATCAGACCCGGCAAAGCTCCATGGCGCTTACGATGACATCATCTTCAGGGGGCAATAATTGCTGTAGGAATGTGTGGCAGGGAAGTATACAGTACACCGCAAGAAGGAGTTAGGATCCACTGGAAAATAATGTAAGCTTGAATGAACGTCCTCTACTCCTTCTATTTGTATAAAACAAAGCTCTTTGTTCAATATACTTTAACCCCTTAAGGACCAGCGACGTACCCTGTATGTCACTGGCCTTTTTTTGGGACTTGATTGTTTTATAGTGCGGTCTTGCCACCAGCGTTGAGACTGCTCTATTTCACAAAGCATGCTGGAGGGAGGGCATCAATAGCGTGTTCTTGCTAGATTTGTGCTATTATGTCCTGAAAAAACCCTTAACGACCAGTGACATACAGGGTGCATTGTGGTCATTAAGGGGTTAAAAATTACATGAAAGCTCCAATATTCACATGCAACGTAGGCGCAGCACTTGGCTTATGCGTTTCAGCTGTGTAGCCGTAATCATAGCCTATAGTGCTATGTCCTAGGTTGCTATTTAAGACACTTTAAATGAGCCTATTGGCTCAATTGCAAAACTATTTAAAACAAAACAGCGCCTACTTAGTTAACTCTTTAGAAATTAAAAATAAGCCAGACGGAATAAGATATGTAAAGAATGCTTATAAATTCCAGTTAAGCAACAGCTGCAACTAACAATTTGAGAAATATAGTGTTAAACCCAAAAACTTTTTTCAATCTGTAAAATTATTCCAACTTAATGCTTTGATTTGATAATGCGCTCTTTTTAATACACAGGAAACCTGAATAAAACAATTTCATATCTATTTTTGCCCAGCAATTGGACATGTGAGGTTTCAACCGTTTAAGCACATAGTAAAAACAAACCAGTCAGTGTTTTTGTTTTATAACAGAAGAGTTCTTTGTCAAATCTTATATATTGCATAAAATGCATGAAGACCTAAATAACATATGCAAAACAATTAATTTCAACTAGTAAATAAGTAAATAAATAAATCAATAGAGTTGATGGTCAAAGTAAGATCACAATTTGAACAAACTCACAAATAACCGTAAGTACAAAATCATGATGAATGAACAAATCTTAATGGAATATAGATTTAAATTAAAGTAAAGGTATACATCGGGATGACTGTAGGGAACCCCAAGTGCTCTAGGGAATTATTCCCAATAATTAATCATATCAAATTCTGAATTAAGTGCATGGGGAATCCTGGTGTCTAACTTAAAAATCCAAAATAATTCCCTTTTGGCTAATAGTTGATCAAAATTTCCTCCACGTTTGGGTAGCATCACTTTTTCAATGGCACACCATTTGAATGTATTTAAATTTCCATTGTGTATGTTGGTGAAATGTTGGACAAGGGGAGTCGATGCTTTACCTATGTGTATTGTTGACAAGTGTTCCCTGATTCTTGACTTCATATCCCTGGATGTGAGGCCAACATATTGTAAATGACAATGTGAACAGAACACTAGATAAATTACATAGTTGGTAGTACACTTTAAACATGACTGTATTTCAAAGCTGTCTCCAGTAACCGTGGATGTAAACCTTTTGGTTACATGCACGTACTTGCATGGCCTACATTGTCTACTCCCACACCTATACATACCAGTGTGTCTCAACCATGAGCTACCGATGTTAGGTTTGTGTTTGAGCTGGGTAGGTGCCAGAATTGAACCCAGGGTTCTAGCTTTTTTGTATGAACATCTGATTCCTTTTTCCACAACTTTTACTAGTGGGTCATCTGCTGCAAGTAGTGAGAAATGTTTTTTCCCAATTTTGCATATTTGTTGGCATTTGGAACTATACTCAGTGACAAAATGGACCCCATTAAAGACCCCTGCTTGTCTTTTGTTTTTCTCTTTTTCTTCTAAATGTGTGTCCTTGGGAATTGATTCCACAGCTTTCCTTGCTCTCTGTATGTCATGTCCAGGATATTTTCTATCCCTGAGTCTATTACCCAATTCATTTGCTTCCCTATGAAAGTCTAAGGGATTGGAACAATTTCTCTTTAATCTGATAAACTTTCCTTTGGCAACTGCATATCTTATTTGTTTTGGATGGCAACTGTTGCCATGTAGGAGAGTGTTCCCTGTAATGGGCTTGCGATACACATGGCTAGTCACTTTTTCCCCTATTTCTCCTCTTAGGGTTAAATCAAGAAAGTTGATTTTCATAGGGTTAAATTCAAACGTGAATCGCAGGCCCATATCATTTAGATTAAGATATTCAATGAAGTTATTAATATCACTAGGATCCCCTGCCCACTGCCCAAACGAACAGGAGATCATCGATATATCTATTATATAATCTAATGCTCGCCTTGAAAGGGTTCCTATCTCCAAAGATGTGGTCCAGCTCCCACCAACCCAAATATAAATTTGCGTATGATGGGGCAAACTTGGCACCCATGGCTGCCCCGCATCTCTGGAGATAGAATTCTCCCTCAAATTTTAAAAAATTATGAGTGAGGAGAAACTGCACAATTCTCACAACATAAATTTGAAATATGTGAATATTCAGAATACCATCAGATCATTTCAGATGATAAAAACATTCTGTCTTTAAGCACCTTGTTTGAGTCTATGGAGACCCTATTGCTGAAAGAATGCAAAACACAGTGGGACATTTGGTCCTTTGAGATATATATGGAGGAAGGAATGATTCCAAGAGGGCTTAGGGTGTATAAATTTCCCACCTTTGATGTTGATCCAAGTGAAAAAGACTTTGTCAAAGGCTGGAACAGTATTTTATGAGAATGTTCGTCACGGCTCATGTTAGTGCTTAAAGACTTTAAAGTGAAACAACTAGAGGTCATCAAAAAGGAAATAATTGACTTACAATCTGAAATGGACAAACGTATCCATGATCCTCAGTTTGGGGAATTTGATTCTATTCTAAGGGGAATGGTGGCTAGGGGTAAAAGTGTGGTTATGAAAAATAAACATTCCAGGTTTCTGAGGGATAGGTCTGACTACCAGACTGACTCAGTTTATATTTGGAATCACAAAAAACGTAGTGAATTTAGACGAAACCAGGCTACAGGCAAACAAAGAAGGGGAAATCGCAGACAAAGAGGCAACAAATCATCCAAGAATGTTTCATTCTCTGGAAGTGAAACAAAATATTCCTCAGATGAAGGAAGTGGTTGCACTTTCTCTGCAACTTCCCCTTCTACTCCGGGTATCCTTAAAAACAAGGAACTCCCAGCAAGTGAAGCTGTAGTAAGACCCAAGGTTATAATAGCAGAGCAAGGGATACAGGCCTAAATACAGCAGGTCACCACTTCTACATATGCTAACGTTGCTACACACCCCGATCTAGAACAGGTTTTTCCACAGGCACAGGATTAATTGGGGGTAGTGCAGCAAATGCAGAATGTCCAAGGGAGATATCAACTCAGGGGCTCATGTCTGCAAACAAAATATAAGTAGCGAATAATGTCATTAATTTGTCCTCTGACATTTTGACCAAGGAGCAATATGATATACTGACGTTTGATTTAGGCTTTTCACCATCCACAAATTTTAATAAATTACAAACACTTCTGGATGTGAATCATCTTATTAGAAACCTAACCTTAAGGAAACACTTTGGAGAGGGTGAGACCATCCCCAATCCATCTTCCACACAACCCCTGCTTACTGTACAGAAATTCCAAAGTTTTGAGGAGATTTGTGATGTTGTTTCATTGCAATCACTGGAGAATGAATCCAGGGATACCTTGGGTACAGTAAACAGTGGTGTCTCCTTAAAGAACAAGTCCAGATTTTTCAACATAGGATAGAGTCAGATCTTACAAAATTAGAGACAAAGCATGATTCGACTAAACACAATTTGACTAGGAAACAGAAAAGGGCACTTGTGGAACTACAAATCAAAGAGAATTTGTTGATACGCACTGCCAATAAATGCGGTGTGGTGGTAGTAATGAACAGGGTGGACTATATTACAGAGGCATTGCGCCAACTGCAGAATAAAAATGATTATTCAGTGTTGACACATGATCCCACCAACAAGTTCAGATATGAACTTAGACACATTTTGGATGATGGTCGGGAACAGGTTTTTTTGGATGATCAGACATTTAAATATCTTGACGTCGCCTATCCCAGGACCCCCTGTTTCCACCATCTTCCCAAAGTTCATAAATCTCTCCTTAATGTCCAGGGAAGACCCATTGTGAGTGGGATTGGTTCCTTATTGGAACACCTCTCCCAATGGGTTGATTCCATTTTACAACCACTGGTAGTGGCACTAGCCTCATACATTAGAGATACTAAACATGTCATCAACATTGTACAAGCTTTAGATTGGTGTGAGGGCTATTCATGGCTCACAGTTGATGCAGTGGTGTTGTACTTGTCTATACCACATGGTAAAGGGTTGGAAGCAATTGCCTTTTTTCTTCGCCACTTTTCTGAATATTCACAGGATTTTCAAATGTATGTTGTGAGAATTGTGCAGTCTCTCCTCACTCATAATTTTTTCAAATTTGAGGGAGAATTCTATCTCCAGAGATGCGGGGCAGCCATGGGTGCCAAGTTTTCCCCATCATACTCAAATTTATATTTGGGTTGGTGGGAGCTGGACCACATCTTTGGAGATAGGAACCCTTTCAAGGCGAGCATTCGATTATATAATAGATATATCGATGATCTCCTGTTCGTTTGGGCAGGGGATCCTAGTGATATTAACAACTTCATTGAATATCTTAATCTAAATGATATGGGCCTGCGATTCACGTTTGAATTTAACCCTATGGAAATCAACTTTCTTGATTTAACCCTAAGAGGAGAAACAGGGGAAAAAGTGACTAGCCATGTGTATCGCAAGTCCATTACAGGGAACACTCTCCTACATGGCAACAGTTGCCATACAAAACAAATAAGATATTCAGTTGCCAAAGGACAGTTTATCAAATTAAAGAGAAATTGTTCCAATCTCTTAGACTTTCATAGGGAAGCAAATGAATTGGGTAATAGACTCAGGGATAGAAAATATCCTGGACATGACATACAGAGAGCAAGGAAAGCTGTGGAATCAATTCCCAGGGACACACTTTTAGAAGAAAAAAGGGAAAAACAAAACACAAGCAGGGGTCTTTAATGGGGTCCATTTTGTCCCTGAGTATAGTTCCCAATACCATCAAATCTGCAAAATTGGGAAAAAACATTTCTCACTACTTGCAGCAGATGACCGACTAGTAAAAGTTGTGGAAAAAGGAATCAGATGTTCATCCAAAAAAGCTAGAACCCTGGGTTCAATTCTGGCACCTACCCAGCTCAAACACAAACCTAACATTGGTAGCTCATGGTTGAGACACACTGGTATGTATAGGTGTGGGAGTAGACATTGTAGGCCATGCGAGTATGTGCATGTAACCAAAAGGTTTACATCCACGGTTACTGGAGACATATGACATACAGTCATGTTTAAAGTGTACTACCAACTATGTAATTTATTTAGTGTTCTGTTCACATTGTCATTTACAATATGTTGGCCTCACATCCAGGGATATGAAGTCAAGAATCAGGGAACACTTGTCAACAATACACATACTGTAGGTAAAGCATCGACTCCCCTTGTCCAACATTTCACCAACATACACAATGGAAATTTAAATACATTCAAATGGTGTGCCATTGAAAAAGTGATGCTACCCAAACGTGGAGGAAATCTTGATCAACTATTAGCCAAAAGGGAATTTTTTTGGATTTTTAAGTTAAACACCAGGATTCCCCGGGGACTTAATTCAAAATTTGAAATTATTAATTATTGGGAATAATTCCTTAGAGCACTTGGAGTTCCCTACAGTCATCCCAATGTATACCTTTAATTTAAATTTAAATCTATATTCCATTAAGATTTGTTCATTCATCATGATTTTGTACTTACGGTTTGTTCAAACTGTGATTTTACTTTGACCATCAACTCTATTGATTTATTTATCTATTTATTTACTTATTTACTAGTTGAAATGAATTGTTTTGCATATGTTATTTAGGTCTTCATGCATTTTATGCAATATATAAGATATGACAAAGAACTCTTCTGTTATAAAACAAAAACACTGACTGGTTTGTTTTGACTATGTGCTTAACCGGTTGAAACCTCACATGTCCAATTGCTGGGCAAAAATAGACATGAAATTGTTTTATTCAGGTTTCCTGTGTATTAAAAAGAGTGCATTATCAAATCAAAGCATTAAGTTGGAACAATTTTACAGATTGAAAAAAGTTTTTGGGTTTAACACTATATTTCTCAAATTGTTAGTTGCAGCTGTTGCTTAACTGGAATTTAAAAGCATTCTTTACATATCTTATTCCATCTGACTTATTTTTGATTTTTAAAGAGTTAACTAAGTAGGTGCTGTTTTGTTTTAAATAGTTTTGCAATTGAGCCAATAGGCTCATTTCAAGTGTCTTAAATAGCAACCTAGGACACAGCACTATAGGCTATGATTATGGCTACACAGCCGAAACGTGTAAGCCAAGTTCTGCGCCTACTTTGCATGTGAATATTGGAGCTTTCATTACATTTTAAAGTATATTGAACAAAGAGCTTTGTTTTATACAAATATAAGGAGTGGATGACGTTATTTAGATCCCCTCAGCAGAAATAGGACAAGTACACCTTAAGTGGGTGAGACTCTGTGACAGAGGAGGATTCTAATCAGCCAATAGAATTTCAGTAGCTCTCATACTATTGACTGATTTGAACAGCCAATAAGATTTCAGTAGCTCTAATTCTGTTGGCTGATTTGAATTTCCAAAATCAAATCAGCCAATAGGAATGCAGGGGATGCCATTTTGACTTTGCGTACCTTGCATTGAAGAGTCAGTATACGGTGGCGACCGTATGAAGAGGATGCTGCCAGGATGAAGATAGAAGACGTCGCCGGGATGAAGATAGAAGATGCCACCTGGATGAAGATGGAGCCACCTGGATGGATGAAAATGGAGCCTCCTGCCGCCTGGATGAAGATGGAGCAGCCTGGATGAAGATGGAGCCACTGGGATAAAGACTCTTCAAGTGGGACTTCAGCAACTGTAAGATGATCTTCGGGGGTTAGTGTTAGGATTTTTTTTTTAGTTTAGGGTTTGGGCTATTCTTAAAAGAGTTAAATGCCCTTTTCAGGGCAATGCAAAATAGCTAAATGCCCTTTTAAGGGCAATGCCCATTCAAATTCCATTTTCAGGGCAATGGGTAGCTTAGGTTTTTGTTAGAGTTAGTTTTTTTATTTTGGGGGGTTTGTTGGGTGGGGGGTTTTACTGTTAAGGGTCTTTGTATTTTTTTTTACAGGTAAAAGAGCTGTTTAACTTAGGGCAATGCCCTACAAAAGGCCCTTTAAGGGCTATTGGTAGTTTATTGTAGGCTGTTTTTTTTTATTTTGGGGCGGCTTTTTATTTTTATAGGGCTATTAGATTAGGTGTAATTCTTTTTTATTTTGGATAATTGTGTTTGTTATTTTTCGTAATTTAGTGTTTGTTATTTTTTGTAATTTAGTCTTTTTTATTTTTTGTAATAAGATAGTTAGTGTTAGGATTTTTTTAATGTGTATTTTAGTTTTATTTAATTGGTAGTTAGTTTAATTTTAGTTTAATAGTTATATTAGTTTAATTGTTAGTTTAAACTAAGTTAGTTCTGCATAACCAACAGGGTTATATTTATATACTTTTTACCTCTGTGATTACCTTGTATCTAAGCTTCTGCAGACTGCCACCTTATTTCAGTTCTTTTGACGGACTTGCATTTTAGCCAGACAGTGCTGACTCATAAACAACTCCACATGAGTGAGCACAATGTTAATTATATGGCACACATGAACTAGCACTGTCTAGACAAGAGGCAGTCTTCAAGGGTTTAGAAGTTAGCATATGAGCCTACCTAGGTTTAGTTTTCAACAAAGAATGCCAAGAGAACAAAGCAAATTTGATGATAAAAGTAAATTGGAAAGTTGTTTAAAATGGCATGCCCTATCTGTATGTGAATCATGAGAGTTTAATTTTGACCAGACTGTCTATTTAAAGTTTGGAAGAATACAATATAAAGAGGGGACTAATCTGACACAGTCAGCTTCTTCTGACCCTGCATGCACATTTCCTGTCTCATTTTCCCTTTTGCTTTCTTTTTTCTTTCTTGGGCTGGAGCAATCACAAATTTTCAAATGCCAAATTCTCTGTTAAAAAAACATGCAGACGATTAGATATATAGAAATGTCCACCTTTCTCCTTTTGTGTATTTGGAGATGGGTAGAAAGGGAAAGGCAGGCGAGGGTAGAGAGAGATGAAATGAGAAAGGGACATACAGGGGAATTTGTGAGGGATAGTGTGAGAGGTGGGTCAATGCTAGTTTCATACAAACAAACCTTTCTATACTGTTAAAGAGACACTGAACTGAACCCATTATTCAGATAGAGCATGTCATTTTAATCCACTTTCTAATTTACTGATATTATCAATTTTTCTTAATTCTCTTGTTATATTTATTTGAAAAGCAAGAATGTAAGTTTAGAAGCCAGCCCATTTTTGGTTCACAACTTGGGTTGTTCTTGCTGATTGGTGGCTAAATGCACCCACCAATAAACAAGTGCTATCCAGGGTTTAAAACCAAAAATTGTCTGGCTACTTAACTTAGGTGCCTTCTTTTTTCAAATAAAGATAGCAAGAGAATAAAGAACAATTGATAATAGGAGTAAATTAGAAGTTGCTTAAAATTGCATGCTCTATCTGAATCATGAAAGAAAAAAAAATGGTTTTAGTGTCCCTTTAAATAAAGCACAGCTGTATTTTTTTCTTACTTATTCAAACATTAATATATTCAATCACTTATTTTGTTTAATAACACTACCCGGTTTTATTTAACAGAAATACTTGCTGGATCAGTGTCTAATTTAGACAGGCACATATTGATCCATTTCCCCCCCACAGAAACACATTAAGAACCTGCTTCATGGGGACCCTGCTTTGTTATAGAAAAATACTTGTCTCCTACAAAACTAATGTCTCATTTACACAAGCCCACCCCAATCCATTTTTTTCTTAATATAAAATACACCTAGATACATATATTATTTATTAGTTATGATGTGGGCTTCTGTGACTGAAAATGCGGATAATGTGGCACAGGTACTCGTTGTCCTTCATGTTACATCACCATGGAGATGTATCTGAAGTACAACTATTGCAAAGCTCCGCATCCAAATCACTACTGAGCACATAAGTGGGGGGAAAACTATCATAATGTTAACGTATACAGATATATAAAATAGGCAAAATAATGAAATACAGGAAGAGGAGAGCCCTGATCGGTAGAGTTCACAACCTACAGGCGGAAGGGTGGGAGACATAAGGTTTTGGCTAACTTGTCACATAGACTGCAGCAGTGATATAAGGCAGTTCTCATTTATTTTGTTGGTGAGGATAAAGAAAAACTATCAAGAGAGAGGTGGAAAGCTTTTTTGTATAGGTGGGTTTGGAGGTTGGAGACAGTCTGTTGCTTTCCTGTACACGGATGAGTGCAGTTTGCCATTTGTGATTCTTAGATCCAATCATTTTAAAGGGACAATCCAGCAAAAATTAGAATTCACATGGATGCATTTCAGTTTTGAATCAAAGCATTTTTGTGATATACATGTATTAGCAAAAAGACTTCTTATAAAAGTTATAGCTGTTTCAAAAGTGTATTTAAATATGCACCGTGCTCCAGCATTTAAAATACAGCACTTGCTCAGAGAGCCTAAGTTGTTTGTACGATCTAGTAATGACTCAATTTGTCAATTGCTGACATGATACAAGCCCCACTGGTTCTCTGAGCAGTTGCAGTATTTAAAATGCTGGTGCACTGAGAATATCGAGTTATGCTTCACATGCACTTGCAGAGAAAAATGCTAACACTAAAACAGTGATAGCTTTTACTAGAAGCATTTTTGCCAATACATGTTCATTACAAATACTGTATGTTTCTATTCAAATATGTAATTCCTCTACGTGCATTTACATTTTTACTGGACTGTCTTTTTAAGTTTAATTGAGGGATGCAGTTAATACAATTATTTATATATGATGAATATACCTTATTGCTCCTGAATAAGGCCAGGAAGCCAATCAGTGGCATACGCAGGTAGCAACCAGTAACCTGCTCTAGATCGGCTTAGTAGCACAGCTGTTTCTAGAATTTAACTATGTGTTTAACCACTTTTTTGGTGGTGGGGTGAGGGGGTTGAAAACACAATTAGGGGCAAACATTAGTGCAAAATGCCCTAATGCATTAGAATATTTTATTTTTCCACTGGCATGATGACCAATTAAATGATATATTCGTTGTTAGCAGATTGTTCAGAAATTGCAGTGTGTTCGAATTTTATTTTAAAGGAGCTGTGGAGCAAGACACTGAGAAAAGAAAAACATGCTCTATGTGAATAAATGTGTCATGAAGGTGTGAATCAAAAAATAATTGTTTTTCTATGTGTGTTGAATCCTCCAAGTGAAGATGATATTGAACTGAGTATATATGAATTGACTGGCTCAGTTTACTGATTTGAGCGAACACTAAACCTATATATAATTATATGGTTATATTTTTAAACACATCATTAAAGACAAACAAATTTGTTAGAAACTTAAGATTTAAGTAATTCCAGTTAAATAAAAAAAAAAATACATAATCAGAAGCAGTGGGTGGAAGATTATTAATAAAATGTTGGTCCCTAAATCTGGGACAACAAAGTTTGGTTTTGAAATAATTAAAAAATAAAATTTTCCTATATTATGATATTTCTGCAAACTTGTTCTTGTCTAAAAATGATAGGTCTACCAATCACATTTTAGTAGCTCTGCTTATCAGTTAGTTTCCTTCTATCCCTCAGACTAATGTTACACGAAAATGCAATTTAGTTACTTTCAAAATATACAGTTGCAACAATCTGTTTAAATAGCGCCTTACAGAAACCCTTTAAAGGGACATGAAACCCAAAAAGTTTATTTCATGATTTACAGCATACAATTTTAAACAACTTTCCAATTTACTTTACTATCAAATTTGCCTTGTTCTTTTGGAATCATTTGTTGAAAAACATTCCTCGTTAGGCTCAGGAGCGGGGAGCTAGCTGCCTATTGGTGGCTGCACATATATACAGTGCATTCATGATGTATTTAGACACATTCATTTTTTACATTTTGTTATATTGCAGCCTTATGCTAAAATGTTGTTGTTTTTTTGTTCAAATCAATCTACACTCCATACACCATAATAACAAAGCAAAACCAGATTTTTTTATAACTTTGCAAATTTATTAAAAAAGAAAAAAACTGAAAAACCATTGACACAACCATTGACAGTATTATTTCTCAGAGACCTTTAGGTGCCTGTTTGCCAATACCAAGTGAGCTTTCATGTGTCTTGCACTGAAGAGAGGCTTCTGTCTGGCCCCTCTGCCATAAAGCCCAGATCGGTGGAGTGTTGCAGTGATGGTTGTCCTTCTGTAAATGTCTCTCAACTGCACATATGTTTTTTGTAGCTCAACCAGAGTTACCTTCGGGTTCTTGGTCACCTTTCTTACAAAGACCCTTCTCCCCGATTGCTCAGTTTGGCCGTGTGGCCAGCTCTAGGAAGAGTCCTGGTTGTTACAAACTTCTTCCATTAAAGAATTATGGAGGCTATTGTGCTCTTGGGAACCTGCAATACAGCTGATTTTTTGTAGCCTTCCCCAGGACTATGCCTAGATACAATCCAGTCTCTGAGCTCTGCAGACAGTTCCTTAGACCTCATGGCTCGATTTTTGCTCTGATATGCATTTTCAGCAGTGAGACCTTATATAGACAGGTTTGTGCCTTTCCAAATAACGTCCAAGCAATTGGATTTGCACAGGAGGACTACAATGAAATTGTAAAAACGTCTCAAAGATGATTAAGAGAAATGGGAGGCATCTGAGCTGAATTTTAAGTGTCATAGCAAAGTGTCTGAATACTTATATCAATGCAATATTTCAGAAAAAAATTGATTTGTCCCTTTAATTACCATAAATGACGAGCCATTCATTTTTTCCCTGCTTTCATTTTAAGGGACATAGTTACATTTCAAATGCACATTTAGTTAAAATATTTTTTGTAATATGTTTTTCACAAAAATACTTCAGTTAAAAGTTGTCAGTGAGCTCTAACCACTGACCAAAAGCACCATGCATATACTGTACATTCTCCCCTGTCCACACTTCTTCATCTTGTTAAAGGACCTTCTAGAATGTTATCGAGCATTCCAACAACATAACGAAAGCTTTGGCATCATAGCTAGTTCTTCTGACTTCTTCGGTGCTATGGGAACTGACTGACAAGATGGCATAAGAAAATACTTGTTCTCTTTACATATATATGTTTGTAAATGTCATTAAGAAAGGGTTGGGAGAATTTTAAACAGAGATAGACAGAGATAGATAAAGGATATGGCAAACATTGGAATATTGCATTTTAACAATTTAAGTCCCCAAATATATATTTCCTACCTGGTTTAACTCCCTCAAACAGAAATTTCACAGGATCCATTTTGGCCAGTGTGCCCAAAATCCATTACCATCTAATCACTATATACGTTGAGCATCAAATGGTGGCAATAGAAAGCTGAAGCCTCCCCCACCAAGCTCTGAAAGATATGTTTTGATCTTATGTGTAAGTAGAAAAACGTTACTTAAAGTGATATAAAAGTGGAAAACAAAATTGCTCTCATGTGTTAGAGCACTTTATTATTGTAAAATTGCCTGCAAATTAGAGCCAGCTGAACCGATCCGATGAGACAATGACAAGAGGTGTATGTATTACGTAGGCCTGTGTGGAAGAAGGCAGATCTTAGTGTGTTGCACTTTCACAAGAAGGAATCCAGCTCTGAAAAAAGCTAATGGTGCGAGCAGCTGCCTTCTTCAGTATTCGGCAGCTAACAAAGCAGCTGAATGCACAGGCCAAGAATGAAGCCACTAGTCACCAGCTATATTCATGTTAGTTTTATGGAACCACTACTTCATTCTCTACAACCAATTATCTATATTTAATTATCAAAAAACACACCAGGTCTTAGATTAAGTTAAATAAACACTTCAAGCTAGACTCAAAATTTAGTATAAACATGTTCATTTAAAATTTGCAGACTCATACTAATACAAGTGTATATTATATTTCATTTATAGTTTCAACTATCACAGCTCAAAATTTCCACATGCCCACTAGCCCTGGGCAAGTAGAAGTTGAACTGTGGCAAGTAGTGAAAGATAGTGAGTGAATTTTAAATTGTCATTCACTCACTATTGAAGGCCGGGTATGTAGGTGCAGCAGTAAAATGCTGCTGTGAAGTTGGAATGTCAGCTTGAAGGTGGAGCACAGCTGTGTCAGCATTGAGGTGCTTAGAAGAAGAGCAAGCGATGTTGAGACTAGGCACTAGAGACAAACCCTATCCATTATCCGATTGGTTGTGCATCCGGTGACCTCACAGATATACGGACCAATCAGCTTATGCATTAACGGGTGAGGGCCGATACAATCCAGAGAGTTGTGTTCTAATCAGAGCCTTGGGGTGCCGCAACCGCCTCTGGGAACCTAACCATGGGTCCCACCCCCAACAACGTGCTTTTAAAGGTTCTCAAACAGACAGGACTGCTATCCAACAGATATTTGTCTGTCAGATTATTATCCATCACACAAGTATTCTTTCCAAGAAGCTTTAAAAGCACGGTTAACCCACGGTTAGGTTCCCAGAGGTGGTTGCAGCACCCGAGGCTCTGATTAGAGCAGAACTCTCCTTAACGTATGTGCTATCGGCAGTTAATACATGATCTGATTGGTCGTGTCTCCGTGAGATCACCGGATGAACAACCAATCGGATAATGGATAGGGTTTGTTGCTAGTGCCTCGTATATTGAGATGCAGCATTGGGGGAAAGACAATATGAACAGGAGTGCAGCTTATGCGAGGTAAGCAGGGCCCTGATCTTGCTGGTTTGAAGTCTGGTGGCAATGCAAAATAAGGGCATATGGGGACACATGCTGCCTTAGTTTAAACCTGCCCTGGTTTACACAACTTTGCATCATATGAAAGGGAGATAAAATGGCCAGCAAATGTATATATTTTTTAATAATTTTATTAAAGGGGCTTCATTTGTTATGGTTTAAAATAAAAATATTACAAATTACTGCACAATAAGGTGTCTAACAATGGTTAAACCTATGCAAAGTGGGGTTTGGTAGTGGGTGTGGTCAGGTGATGGGTAGGATTAGTGGCAAGGAACATTTTGGTCTGGCTAGTCGTTTAGGAATTTTGAACCCTGATAATATTGTACATCACTCATTTATTTCTGGTCATATTATAAAAAAAGAAAAGAAAAAGAATAAGAATAATGACAAAAACAATAATATTAATTTGTAACAATGAAAATAATAATTTATTAGTTTATTTTTTTTGCTAAAAAGCTCTTGGTTAGAGATTATCTTATCTGAATATAAACAAATATCACAATTTCCAATATAAAGCAATAGCAAAAATAAAGTCCAAATTTTAGTTGAGTTTTTGTGTAAAAGAACCTTGAATCCAAAATGGTCTAGATGTGTTTGCATTGAAAAGACTTGGGGGTCTATTTATCATGTATCATGTCCGCCGCACATCGCTGTCGGCATTTATCATTGCACCAGCAGTTCTTGTGAACTGCTGGTGCAATGCCGCCCCCTGCAGATTTGCAGCCAATCCGCCGCTAGCAGGGGGTGTCAATCAACCCGATTGTATTCGATTGGGTTGATTTCTTTCAGCAGGTGGACAAACACGGGCATCAAGCTCTGTATGGAGCTTGATAAATTGACCCCTTGATCTGGTTGTATCTGTATAAATTTGACATGGATCTGACAGGATGCAGGTGTTTGTACAATGCCTTGCATCATGCATAGTTTCTGCATCCCATGGATATGTTCTGTGTTGTATAAATGGATCCATGAGGGAGAAAAAGGTAACTATGGTAACTTTATTTATCAAGTAGTAGAAGCTGCTTTGGAGCCTTTGAGGTGTAGATTTGTTGATGTGAACCTACCACTAAGTTAAAAGGGCAGTCAAGTCAAAATTAAGCTTTCATGATTCAGATAGAGCAGGCAATTTAAAAAAAAACTTTCCAATTTACTTTTATCATTAGCTTTATTCTCTTGGTATTCTTTGTTGAAAGCTAAACCTAGGTAGGACCATTTGCTAATTGTTAAGCCCTCGCAGGCCACCTCTTATGCATTTTGACAGTATTTCATAGTTAGACAGTGCTATTTCATGTGTGCCATATAGATAAAAATTGTGCTCACTCCCGTGGAGTTACTTATGAGTCAGCATTGATTGGCTAAAATGCATGTCTGTCAAAAGAACTGAGATAAATGGCAGTCTGCAGAGGTTTAGCTACAAGGTAATCACATAGGTAAAAAGAGTATTATGCAAAACTAGGGAATGGGGAATTATCTATCTTTTTAAACAATACACAATTTCAAATAGACTGTCCCTTTAAGAAGTGGCAGTCATGTGGGCAGCAGACTAACACCACCATCTGCTTGCTCCATGCTTTACTAAATGGGGCCTATATGTTTAAACTCTTAATCAGCTCCAGAGCAGCAATGCAGTACTGGGAGCTAGCTGACCATATCTGGCGAGCCATTGAAAAGAGGCACATGTGTGTAATCACCAATTACAAACTAGCTCTCAGTAGTGCATTGTTGCTCCTGAGCCTACCTAGGTGTGATATAATATTTACTAAAGAATATGAGGGAATAAAGAAAATTGATAATAAATGTAAATTTAAAAGTTTTTCAAAATTTTGTGCTCTGAGTCATGAAAGTTTAATTTTGATAGACTTCCACCATACTTGTATATAAAACTGCTCTTTGGAAAAAGGAGAACTTTTTAGCCTGCGTCTACATTATTGAACTCGCACCTTTATGACGGCAAGTTTAATGATGTAGGTTGTGGACATGTTTGTAATCACAAAGGTGGGTTCCCTTTTAAAAACCTGGTCATGAATGAGTGTTTTGTTTTAAAAACCAAGTCAACTCATTTGAACAACATTTGTGTGGCTACAACACCGCAGTGAAGTGGTTTCACAGTTTACAGTTTCAGTACTGTTAAAATCCAGTTATGGAAGATGAGAGAAGTCCTTCTAATATAAACCTGTTGTCTTCTTCTTGATTTCAGATGTATATCACGCCAAACTGGAAAATGGTTCTTTTAAATTTAAGAAATGCAAATATTAAAAAAAACAATACTTTTAAAATATACAAGTGTCAATATAGTCTTTGAGAAAACATGCCCAATATACCCATCATGCCTATATACAAATGGCATTCAGATTGTTTAGTAATAATCAGAATAGATCTGGCTGCAATAGGTTCCTATTGAACTCCCAGTCACAAATGTTTGCTCCTGTTTGAAATCCCAGTTATGAACACGTCTGTACTGATAGTGATAATCCTGACAATGCGAGTGTGACTTAGCTGTTGGAGTCCTCAGCTCACTTTTCCTGAAGATCCCTTTAGATGTACAGGACATCACATACTCAATACACATACATATAAAAATTAACATATACATAAGTAAATGTATGTCCTGCCCACTGCACTATACACTAGCGATGAATAGAGCTTTATGAATCAATACCATAAATGCAAATAAACATCTAAAATGTTTCATGTGTCCATATCAGAGTGTCTTGCCCATGTGCAACATAATAGATCCAATCTAAATAGTCTAGGAATACTTGCAAAGATTTAAAAAAGCAAATTCCCGGGCTTTATTAAGTGCCTGTAGGTGTTGAATTTAAAAAGAGAAAAACGGTCTTGAAAACATGTTGAATTTTCGTGGAAAATGGATTATGATCGCCAAGAACTTTTGCAGCTCCATGTTAAAAATAGGGCTTTTATCAGGGGTCCCCTTTAAATCTAGGCGTTCGCCGAGACCGGAGGGACCAGACCGGCAGGTCTTATTAAGTACCCTTGCACGTCCCTTAACAGATGCCTGCCAGTGGTACTAGCTTATAGCATGTCTAGCTTATAGCACGCTAAAAAAAGACATCAACTCTGGTCGCCACACTTTGCGCGCTAAAATTGTAGCTTTGCACGTTTGTCAGAACATCTGTTTTTTCTAAAGGCAAAGCTCTGTAATTACTTTAGAAACAGAAAACATTTTTGAGTATCATGTCCTTTAAAGGAATAGTCTAGTCAAAATTAAACTTTGAAGATTCAAATGCAATTTTAAGCAACTTTCTAAATTTTCTTTGTTCTCTTGGTATCTTTATTTGAATGTAAGCTTAGGAGCCAGCCCATTTTTGGTTCAGCACCTGGGTAACGCTTGTTGATTGGTGGCTTCATTTAGACGCCGATCAGAAAGCACTACCCAGGTGCTGAACCAAAAATGGGCCGGCTCCTATGCTTACATTCTTGCTTTTTCAAATAAAAATACCAAAAGAACAAAGAAAATTTGATAATAGGAGTAAATTAGAAAGCTGCTAAAAATTGCATGCTCTATCTGAATCATGAAAGTTTAATTTAGACTAGACTATTCCTTTAAGCAATGTCATTAATGATGTTTTGATTGTTTAATTGATTACATCTTTGCTTATAATGATGCCATTAATGGGGAGTGATGGTGTTTGTGATGCTATTTAAAGCTCTCAGCTGATTAGTGATTAGTTTCATGGAGGGTTAAATAGCCGTCTTAATAACAACATATTCAGGCTTGATAAAGACCCAGACAGGGTTGAAACGTGTTGAAAAAAAAGCTGCAATCCACTAAATAGGTTCGAGTTTAGCTTTATGTGTTAGACTATTTGGGATTTATTCATATTTATTGCAGATTATTGGTAAAGAGTCTATTAAAGGGACAGTCTACTCAAAAAAATTTATTGTTTAAAAAGATAGATAATCCCTTTATTACCCATTCGCCAGTTTTGCATAACCAACACAGTTATATTAATACACTTTTTACCTCTGTGATTACCTTGTATCTAAGCCTCTGCAAACTATCCCCTTATCTCAGTGCTATTTACAGACTTGCATTTTAGCCAATCAGTGCTGACTCATTTGTAACTCCACAGGAGTGAGCACAGTGCTATCTATATGGAACACATTAAAAGGATATGAAACTCAAATTCATGATTTCGATAGAGCATGCAATTTTAAACAACTTTCTAATTTACACCTGGGTAGCAATTGCTGATTGATGTCTACATTTAGCTACCAATCAGCAAGCACTACCCGGGTGCTGAGCCAAAAAATGGGCCGACTCCTAATCTTACATTCTTGCTTTTTCAAATAAAGATTCCAAGAGAACAAAGAAAAATTGAAAATACGAGTAAATTAGAAAGTTGCTTAAAATTGCATGCTCTATCTGAATCATGAAAGAAAAAAAAATTGAGTTTCATATACCTATAACTAGTACTGTCCGGCTGTGAAAAGCTAATAAAATGCACTTAGATAAAGGAGGCCTGCAGGGGCTTAGAAAAAGGCAGAGATTTAGAGTTTTAAAGGTTGTAAAGTATATTAATATAACAATGTTTGTTTTGCAAAACTGGGTAATGGGTATCAAAGACGTTATCTATCTTTTTAAATAATAATAATTGTGGAGTAATCTGTCCCTTTAAGTAACTTGGATTTTCGATTTTAAGGGATTTTATGCAGCTTCCTTTGATTTTGGGATTTGTTTTATATTGGACTACTTAGATGCCAAACTAATTGGAACTATATATTTATAGACACACTAATAATTGTATTTTTTTTTTTTTTTAAATATTTATTTTTCACATTTTCAGTCAATACATACAAAAAAGAAAGTAATTGGCAAAATAAACAAAAATTGTAGAGACGCAGCTCATTTTGTTCTGTCATAGTCTTGGAGACACAGCTCCGAATTTGATAATAAACAATTTCTGAACATACCTTAATCAGTGTAACGTCTTATTCTATATTTACATTTAACTTTCATAATTAGCTACCTCTATAACCATAGTGAACCAGAACATATATAGATAATAAAAAAAAAAAAGATGACCCCTTTCTCCTGAGCCCCCGCTCCCCACCAACCCCACCGATAACACACTGCTTAATGATTATGATTCTTCCCCACTGCCTCTCCTATTATCCCTCTATTGTTGTGGCAGCTCTCCTAATATTAGGAGCAAAAATGTTATTGATTTCTGAGAAGGGGTTATAAAATTGGATCTAATAAGGGCCCTATATCTAAGAACAATCTGTAGACTAATTCTGATAATATCATTTACAAGAATTTAAGCTAAATAATAACCTTATGACCCTTGTGGGTCCTCTATTTCAACTATCTTATCTTGGCCCGTTATATTCTGAGTAAATTTTACCTATATAGTTCCGTAATCTGTTACTTAACTATTATTTGGTTAAATTTACAATTCAGCTACTCCCTTGCGGGCGCTCGGACAATTAATTATGATTAGTATAAACCGGAAGGAGGGGGGGGGCAACCCAGGGAGGGGCACGGGGCAAGGGTGAAGGGGACGAGAGGGAGAAAAAAGGGAAAGGAAAAAAAAAAAAAAAAATGATTCTTGGAAGAGGGAGGATAGTCTAGTTGTTACTTTCTCTTCACATCTTCATTTTCAGTGTCTTTACCAAATTCCTAGAAGAACTATATCTGAATTCCTAAATGGATAGATTAAATGATCTATTTCTTCTTTTGAAAAAGTCTTTATAAATGCTGCACATTTTTGGAAAAATCTATTGATATCTTGTGGTTCAAAAAGTTTTGAGTCATACTGTTCTAAGATGCATTGCTTTTTTATGCAATTTATAATTTCTGATATGCTAGGGGTTGAAGTTTCCTTCCATTTTTTAAACAGTAAATATCTTGCTGCTAATATAGTAATATTAACAATAAATTCTTTATCTAAAGAGGGTCCTTCTTCTGTTCTAAGAAATAATATTTTTATATAAGAGAGCGCAACATGGGTAAATACCAATTCTCCTATCAAGCCAAAATTCCACCTTCTTCCACATTGCTCTAACCTTTGGACATTACCATAGCATATGCTTAAGATTAGATGCAACAAGTGAGCATTTTGAACATTTATTAAATTGAATATTCCCCCATCTATATCCCTTTTCCGGGGTAATATATGTCATATACAGTAGTTTCAGGTGTAACTCCCTCCATGTGGAGGAAAGTGTTGTCTGTTTAACGATTGATATGGATACTTGGAAAAATCCCTTATCTAGTCGAAGTGGGTCTATAATTAAATCCCATTTCAATTAAATTTTTGTTATATTATTTGGTCCTTTATTTGCATTGAGTAATTGATAGCAAGGAGAGATAGACATCTGGCCTTTTTTAACCAGCAATAACCATTTATCTAATGATCCTAATGACCAATTCCAGCCTGAAGTACTAGTTAACTTCCAAATATAATGTCTTAACTGAAGGTAGATAAAAAAATCTTTTTGTGGGATATTAAATTCACTCCTAAGATCATTAAATGATTTAATGCAATTCCCTGTTGTATCTATAAATTGTGCTACCCTTTCGAGTCCTTTTGTCTGCCATCTTTGGAGGGGTGATATTTGTAATCCTAATTCAAACTGCGGGTTACCCATTAGGGGTAAATAATTTGAAATTTTTTCATTAACTTTTAATAGGTTGCAGATCTTTAGCCACGCTTTTATTGGAGCAATAATAGAGTAAAATTTCTTAATCTCTCTTGGTATGTCAGTGATTTTATTATGAATTAACGCTGTAGGGAGATAGGGGAAGGTTATATTCCTCTCTAAGTCATTGTCTGTTACGTAATCTTTACAATGAATCCAATCTGTTACTATACGGGCTAAAAAAGCAAGATTATATAAACATAGATCAGGTAAGGCACATCCTCCATATTTTATAGGAAGAAACAATTTATTAAGAGCAATTCTAGGTTTCTTGCCATGCCATATAAATTTTCTAAGTGATATGTTTAAGAGTCTTAAGTCTTTTTGCTTTAATAGGATCGGTATATTCTGACATATGTAGAGGATTTTTGGCAATAGTGTCATTTTGTATAAAGCAATTCGACCAGAAAGAGAGATGGGAAGGTTCTGCCAATTCTTCAATGTATTTCTAGTAGTTTCTAAGATTGGGGAAATGTTAAGAGAATACCACTGTTCTGGATTTGAGGAAATTGTAATACCTTGGTATTTAAATGAATCAGTTGCAATCTTAAGCGGAATATTTTCTATATATTGTTTCGGGTGGGTTAACCAATACAGTTCAGACTTATAAGTATTTATCCTATATCCTGAGAATGAGCTAAACTGTGATATAATAGACAATAATTTGGGGAGATTTCTCTGGATATTACTCATATATATTAGGATATCATCCGCATATAATGAGATTTTCAATTCCTTTTTCCTTATTTTAATTCCTTCAATGTCCTGCCTAATTAAGATTGCTAATGGTTCAATTGCCATATTAAAAAGCAATGGGGAAAGAGGGCAGCCTTGCCTTGTACCCTTCGCTAGTTGTATATCTATTGATTGCCTTGAATTAACTAACAGCTTTGTGTGTGCTTTCTTATAGAGATTATCGATAAATTTAGGAAATTGTCCTTTGAACCCGAATTGGGATAGTGTATGTAATAAATGGTCATGATGAATCGAGTCGAATGCCTTTTCGGCATCGACTGAGATTATTGCTTTGTCTGAGTCATTTTGTTCGCCACCTTGGGCTTGAGTCGGCTCTATTTTAACATAATCAATAGTAAGAAATAATTTGCGGATTTTAGCTGAAGAGTTTCTATTTGTAAGAAATCCTGCTTGACTTTTGTGTATTATGTGTGAAAGAGGGGCTTGTAATCTCTGTGCTAGTATAGATGTCAGCAGTTTATAATCTACATTTAGTAGAGCAATAGGTCTATATGATTCATTTTGAGATTTATCTTTGCCAGGTTTTAAGATAAAAGTTGTATAAGAAGCTGCAAAACTGGCTGGTGGTGGGGTGCCCTCTTTATACAAATCATTAAATAGATTTGTTAAGTATGGGACTATAGCTGGCGACAATAGTTTGTAAAATTCGCCGGGCAAGGCTTCAGGGCCTGACGCTTTGTTGATAGGCAGATCCTCTATACCCTTCTTAACTTCTAGTTCTGTAATGGGAAGGTTGATTAATTCATTCATTTCTTCTGAAATTTTTAAATATGAGATTTTTTTCCAAAAGTCTTCTCTTTCAGAATTATTTGACGGGTTTGAAGAGTAAAGGTCTTGATAATATTTTACCATTATGTTTAAGATCTCTTCTGACTCTGAAACTAATTTATCATTATTCTGAATAAATTCAATTGAAGTACTCCCTTTGTCTTGTTTAACTAATCTGGAAAGTAATTATCCTGCCTTATTCCCGTATTTATATAATTGTGATTGAAGTCTTAATTCCTGTTGTGTGGCTTTATGTAATAGGTAAGAATCTCTATCTTTTTTTGCTTGTGCGTATATATTCCAAGTTCGAGCTGTTTTATTGATTATATAATTATTATAAGCATTTGATAAGGATTTCATAATGTTTTCTTCTCTTTTTTTGTACAACTTAGTTCTGTTAATATTATAAGCCAGTATCTCTCCCCTCATAACTGCCTTTGCAGTTTCCCAAAATAGCATTGGGCGATCTTCATATTCCCTATTAAAATGAACATATTCTTCAAATTTTAAGTTTGCTATCGTTTTAAATTCTGGGTTTGAAGCAAGATGTTGAGGGAAAAAAAATCGATTATTTCTAAGATTAGGATTTTGTGAATATATTTCAAGTGTTATTGGGGCATGATCCGAGATAGTGACTGGCAAGACACTGGCCTTAATTTGTAAGTTCAATAATTTCTCATCTACTAAGTATAAGTCAATTCTTGTAAGAGATTTGTGAGCCTTTGATAGACAGGTAAAGTTTCTACCCTCTGGGTTTTGGGATCTCCATATATCTTTTATTCTTAGATTATTAAATAATTTATTAAAAATTTTGGCTTCTAAGTTATCTTTTTTTTGTTTTCAGCGTTTTAAGATTGTGTCTAAGTTTGTCTAAGGCATAATTAGGTGACATATTAAAGTCTCCTCCAATAATTAACATCCCTTCTATCTTGGAAAGAATCTTATTTTGTAAAGTCTTCCAGAAAGCATAATCAATAATATTTGGAGCATACAAATTACAAAGTGTATACACAAAATTACCATGTTTTATTTTTACAATTAAAAACCTTCCCTCTGGATCAGATTCAATAACCGTAGTTAATGCCTTTAATTTTTTACCTATTAAAATTGCTACCCCTCGTTTCCTTCCTAGTGCTGGAGTAGCTATAACTTCTTTCACCCACGATTTTTTTAATTTATGAACTTCTTCTAATTTTATATGGGTTTCTTGAAGAAGAGCAATATCTACCTTCAGCTTTTTAAGATGTGAAATAATTGTATTTCTTTTTATTGGGGAAGTAAGGCCCCCGATATTCCAAGAAATCATTTTACAGTCATTTACTGTCATTTTTAATTAAAACAGGCATGATACCCAAAAAATAAAAATAAAACCAAAAAGGGAGGGAGAAAAAGAGAAAAAACAAAACAAAACACATATACCCCTCTCGACTCCCTCTCCCCCGAGCCCCCCCAATCCCCATTGAATCAGATTGGTTCTGACCACTGCATCATCCCTATCTACAAACTGGTTGTACATTGCATAGTTCTATATGAGTTACTCTTACCTATGTTTTAGAATAGCTATTTTCCCCTTTTATTCAGTGTCTGAGGTGGGGATTGAGTTCTAGATTTTTCGAACTCTTGTTTTAAATATTTTTCAGCCTCTTTAGCTGTTTCAAAAAATTTAACATCTTTATCTGTTATTATTTTAAGTTTGGCAGGATAGATTAAAGTGGCTTGATAGCCTTGATTAATCAAGCGTGTGCAGATTGGCGCTAACTCTCTTCGCTTAGCTGAGGTGTCTGCTGAAAAATCCTGGAATAGCATAATTTTGGTGTTATCTAGTAGAATAGGTTGTTTTTGTCTAAAATATTGAAGCAGAATGAGTTTGTCTTGATAATTGAGAAGTTTAGCTATAATAGGTCTGGGTCGAGCTTTTTCTCTCTCCTGGTTGTACCACCCTAATCTATGAACTCTTTCAACTATGATGTGTGGATGTGTTTGAGGTATTTGTAAAAGTTGTGGGATTGTTACTGTAATTAGTTTATTTAAGTCCTCAAATTGTTTGTCTTCGGGAACTCCGATTATTCTAATTTTGTTTCTTCTTGCCCGATTTTCCAAATCCTCTAATTTAAGTTGCATTTTTACTACTTTAGCATTTAAGTCTTCTAGACTAGAGTTATGGTTTAAAGTGGTATCTTCTAAATCGGATATTCTTTGCTCTGCCTCAGTGATTCTTTTAGAGAACTGGTGAACCTCCTTAGATAAAGAGTTAATGTCATGCTTAATTTCATCTCTTAATTGTTCGAATTTAGGAGAAAGGGCTTCAGATATTTTGGTAAGTAAAGTTTGTATATCAATTTGTTCGCTTGTATTTAGCGGGCTGCATGAACGAGTCTCTATTGTGTGGGGGACTTTAAAAATGCATGGGACAAGCATAGGGCTATCCTACGAACTAGATAAGTTTATACTGTTAGGTAAGGTCGGGCAGACTTGCTGGGCCTATGGCTCTTATCTGCCGTCAATATCTATGTTTCTATGTTTCTATTGCATTCTCTTGTGTATTTTTAAATTTTTTCTCTCTTTGTTTACCTGACATGGCTGAAGGGGAAGTTCTGGTTTGTGCAGTGATGAATTTATCCATTGGAAGTGAAATGATTATGAATTTTAATGTGAGTTGTCGTGTCTATATTCGAGTGATATAGGGAGGGGGAAAAAAGGGAGAAGAAGTGCGAGGGTGGATTAGTGAATTTATCGGGTGATAAGTGCTGAGTGAAAAATTAGTGGTAATGGGAAAAAAAAAAAAAAAAAAAAGGGCAGGGGGATGTAGGGGGAGTGCGTGTGCTCAAGGCCCTTCAGTCATGCAGTCTATAACTTAATATTAACGTTTACAACAATTTGTTATGACCTAAATTAGTTGGTATTTAGCTTTTACGCTTTATTCTTTTAGATAAGTAATACTAAGATGTCCTATGTGTTTTTTAATAGAGTTCCAGGGGGATCTGGGAGTCTTGCTAATCTAGTCAGTACAGTTCAGTTTCAATTTTATCTCCTACCCTGGTATAATATCTAAGCAAGAAACAATTTTATCATGTGTTTTTATAAAAGGTTTAGATTGCTTCAATTGGCACAGTAATTATACTTTAATATACTATTCTACTTCTAAGAACCTTAAATAGTCACTTTGAATTTATTTAGCTATTGAATCTTTAGTGCAATTCTAGGAGCAAAAACAATCCAAGTCAAGCTCTATATAAAAATAAGCTTCTATCTTCCCATTGTTATGTGTGGATAGAGCTTAATAGATTACACAAGACAGGTATATATAAACCCAGTTAAGAGAAAGTTATAGTCTGGTTTAGGAGAGGCCTATTACATGTATCTCAGGATTTTAAAAATAATCCTTTTGTTAAATATGTCCAACTTCTTGTGTAAATGCTTGGGTGACTCCGTCTGTTTCTGCTACTTTTTATCTTATGTACAATTTCTGCTTAATTCAGTTTTGCCCTTTTAATCAGTTTCTATCATGCTTGATCTATATACATAGTCTTCTTGCAAAATTTTTCAATACATTCAAAGATATACAATTTTCTCTTCCCCTCCTCCTCCCTCTCTCCTCTCCTCTTCCCCCCTTTTATTATATCTATATAATTATGTGAAACCTATAGAGGTAGTTTTGTCACCTATTCTCAGCAAAAGAGTGTATTACTTCATTTACCTCTGTGGATTTGCTTTAATTTTACAGGTGGTTAAAGAAGAGATGCCTGAGGTTTATTACTATCCCTCTGCTTATATAAAAAACAAACCGATATATGGAGGGAAGCGGGTATGCTCAGACCTGAGTGAGGGGAATTGTAAACTTATCTTATAGAAGGGCTTTTCAGTATATTTCTGAGGATTTTGTAAGCAGCCTTTATTTTGGATACATTCAGCTGATTATATTTCTATTCTTACTGCTCAAAGACTATATGAATGTTTTGCCCTGTTCAGCTTTTGGCATTTAATAACTTCTATCTTAGCAATTTTATACAGATAGCTTTCACAATCTCATTAAATTCATGGTAGAACCTTCATATAAATTTCAGTATAACTTTAACAGCATTCAGGGGAGAGGAAAGGGAAAGAAAAAAAAACAAAAAAAAAAAAAACAGTTTTTCTTTTTTACATTACACTGTTGCCAGTGTTGAAAATATGTATCATACGGTGAAACTCTGTTCTCTCCCTGTAATAATAAAATCTGGAGAAGCAACAATAGGAAATGTGCCTAACCCTTAATTATGCAAGGGGTTCAAGATATTCTAATAAGAGTTATAATGAGCGAATCTAGATTGAAAGTAAGAAGGCGCCAGACATAGGGTAATATTGTTACAATCTGCAAACACGCTCAAGTAACATATAGATGGAATACTTACAAACGAAACGGCACCAAATCGTGCCTAGTGAGACAGACCGGGACCTCAACCGTCGCCCGGAAGACCAACCAATGGCATGCACCAAACTCCCGCAGTCACGAGGTACACTAAAAACAATTTATTTAAAATGTTTTAAAATACATTTTAAATAAATTGTTTTTAGTGTACCTCGTTTGGAGTGGGTTTTACTTTCACTCTAGCACTGTTACCAATCAATATCTTGAAACCGCAGTGTATGGGACACCTGGTTTGTCTGCACTGTGATCCTATTTTTTGAATCGGACGTCTGCAAGGAAGGTGTGTGAGCCCAAAGAAACGGTGATTGGCTACAACATTCACGTGACTGCGGGAGTTTGGTGCCTTCTTACTTTCAATCTAGATTCGCTCATCGTACCACAAACAATTGGAAGAGCTGCCGTATTTTGGATTCGATTGGACTGTATATTTGACATTATTTGTTATAACCTTCCGTGAGCGCACCTCTACAGGGAGTCCTAAGAAACCCTGAAACCTTAATAAGAGTTATAGTCTCTTAGGTTTTTGATTAAGTTTTACCCCCTTTCCACTTATTGTCTAAATTGCTCCTCCAGCCCTTTTAATTCTCCCAGTAGGTAGTTTATAAGCGTCTAGCGCAAGAAATGCTTTTTGTGGCAATACAACAGTCTCATATGATAGTCTATGATTTTCCTCCTGTGTGTGCTATTTTCTTCTATTTCACTGCTTGAGGGCTGCCTGGGGACTTTGTTATATTGCCACTCAAGGATAAGAGATAACAAGAAAAAGAAAAGAGTACCTGACCTGATTTTGCAGGTATTATGAGTTCCAAGGCAAACACGCTGTCAAGCTCTTTTCCGCTGCGGTGTAGCCTCTATGCTCCCCCGCGCAACATCGGTGGGGGGGGAGAAGCCCAGAATAGAAGTACCTGTTCGCCGCTGTGAAGCAACTTCACATCCGGGGAAGTCGTCTGACCGTCCAGGGTCCCTCTCCCCTCTGCTCCAGTGAACACAGTCAAGCAGGTAAGCGGCGTATCCTTCGCCGGGTGCAAGATGAATCAATCCGCCTCCAGGCGTGTAGGTTCCAGTCAGGGTGAACGTATTCCTCCGCCTCTCCGCGCCGGGAGCGATCACACCAGGGGATCCTCCAGCCAAGCGGCGTCCATTCAACCCAAGTAGAAGTAAGATTCTCTGGCCTCTAGGTAACAGGTTTAGGAGGCCCTGAGTTCAGGTTCCTTGCTAAGTGGATACAGGTGTTTGCGAGTCTGTCTGGCCCCCACACCCCCTTGCGCAGCACCGGTGGGAGGGGGGAGGGGTGGATAAGGTTCCAGGTGTAAAAGTATCAGGAAACTTGATTTTGTGGTTTAATATATGAGTCAATGCTTAAACACTGCTTTTATTCCTCTCCTCCGCTTTCCTTCACCTTTCTACCTCCCTCTCTCCTTTTAAGTAGTAAGCTCTTCTTTTTAAGATAGGTGAGGTATATCTTGTCCCAGTTTGTAATATGCTGCAGGCTGCAGATTAGTGCGGTCACTTTGCACTATTGGAGTGTTTAGGAGCAGGTGTTGAGTTGCTATTTGAGCCACCCCCGGACTAGGGTTTAGGCACTGGTTCTTTGCCAAGAGCTCTTGCAGGGAGCAGAGAGCAAGCGTTCACACGTCCTCACGCTTGAGCTCCTCCCATAACAATTTACTTTTTTCAATCCATTTTTTGCAACATTGTTATTTATTTGTGCACAAATCTTATTTGCATTATATTTATAATAAAACTTCAATCAAAACTTTAGCCTTACCTAACTGTTTTTATTTTGGTGTATTTTTTATAACCTTTTGTAAATTTGGGTTAATTTGGGCTTGAGTGCTCTGATTGGAGTATTCAGCATCTTTCGTACTATCTTTCTGTTGGTGTATTAAAAGGTGTCAATGAAGATATTTACGCCATATCTTATGGTAAATCTTTCTAGTATCAGGCTTGTGAGCCTGAATCATGGTCTTAATGACCGACTCAGAAAAAAAGACACTTAGACAGAATTAAGCGTTCAATCTCCAAGCAGTCAGCTTCAGAGAAACGAGATTTGGATGAAGGAAGGCACCCTGAATCAGGAGGTCCTTCCTCAGAGGTAGTCTCCAAGGTGGGAGAGATGACATCTCCACTAGGTCTGCAAACCAGATCCTGTGAAGCCACGCATGGGCTATTCGAATCACTGAAGCCCTCTCCTGTTTGATAAGAGCAATCAATGACTCGTGGAAGGAGAGTAAATGGAGGAAACAGGTATGCCAACCTGAAAACCCAAGGAACCGCCAGAGCATCTATAAGAACGGCCTGCAGATATCTTGACCTTGAACCGTACCTTGGAAGATTGGCGCCATCAGATCTAACTCCATCACCCCCCATTTGAGGACTAAGCTGGAAAACACCTCCGGATGGAGTTCCCACTCCCAGGGATGAAGTCTGTCTGCTCTAAAAATCCGCATCCCAATTGTCTACTCCAGGAATGTGGATGACAGATAGACAGCAATTGTGGGTCTCTGCCCACTGAAGAATCCAAGTAAGCTCTTCATGGCTAAGGAACTCTGAGTTCCTCCCTGGTGATTGGTGTAATTGGTGTAAGCCACAGAGGTTATGTTGTCTGACTGGAACCTGATAAACTGGGCTGAGGACAACTGAGGCCAAGCCAATAGAGCATTGTAAATTGCCCTCAACTCCAAGATGTTGATGGGTAGAGCAGACTCCTCCCAAGTCCAAAGGCCCTAAGCTTTTAACGAGTTCCAGACTGCTCCCCAGCCCAGCAGGCTGGCGTCCGTGGTCACAATCACCCAGGAAAGAATGTGCCCTGAGACAGATGTTCCTGAGAAATCCACTACGGGAGAGAGTCCCTTGATGACTGATCTAACTCTATTTTCTGAGATAGATCTGCATGGTTGCCATTCCATTGTCTGAGCATGCACAACTGGAGAGCTCTCAAATTGAATCGAGCAAAAGGAATCATGTCCATGGAAGCCACCATCAGACCGATTATCTACATTGAGCCACTGAAGATAAGCAGTAGCCTGAACAGAGAGGCAAGAGGAAATGATTTTGTTTTTCCTGACCTCTGTCAGAAAAATCTTCATCAATAGAGAATCTGTTATGGTCCCTAATAACACTACTCTTGTAGCAGGGGAAAGGAAGCTTTTTCCAGATTCACATTCCATTTGTGGGAACAAAGAAAGATAACAATATCTCTGTGTGAGATTTTGCTTGTTGAAAAGATGGTGCCTGAACGAATATGTTGTCCAGGTAAGGTGCCACAATTCCATGAGAACGGATCACTGCCAAAATTATTTTAACAGCTTCATCCTGAGAGACATTAGGCTCAAAAATGTTACCTTTATTTTGCAAGGTTTTCTTGACACATGAAGAACAAAATTGCATAGGAGCTGCAATTTGTGCATCTAAACATAATAAGCATGAATTCATGAGAGCAGGCTCTTGCTCCATATCAGACATGTTGTGAAACAGTAAATACACTTGTACAGATAAGTTTCAAAGATTTTAATATTCAATTAAAATAAGCCATGGACAAAATACACTTTAATGTTATCCTAAATTAGGATTGATCCCCAGCTAAAATGATGTGAGAAAAGTTAAGAAAAAACATTTAATTAACATCAAATAAACTTCTAAAGTACCCCTCAGACAACCTTGCACCTCAATTACTGAGGTGCCTTACCGCTACCAATTAAGACCGGCCTTAATTACTGAGGTGCATTACTGCTACCAATTAAGACCGGATCACCCAGAAATGGAGAAAAACAACTTTTTTTCAGTACCTGAAATAACAGTTTTTTCAAAACTGACAGTTTAAAATGTTGCATCGTTTTATTTGAAAGCAAAGGGGAAATTAATAAGCTGCTGAAATAGAAAATTCAGCCTTACTTTCAGTTTAAACTTGTATTGTTTTTATCAAGTAAATATGTGTCAGAAAATAAAGCCTATTAAAAACATTTTACCCTTTCTTTTTAAAAGAGCTTAAATGTCTCACACATGCTACAGTTCCTGCTTCATGCCCCAGTATAACCCATACAACAAGATTACCTATGTCCCAATAAAAAAGCAGTGTCTTTTAATTTGTTAAGTGCATGGTATCCCCAACTGGAAGAAAAAGCACTTACCTGCTCCGCTATCCGGCATGTAGACAGTTACAAGGTATGATAGGACACAGTTCCTTACAAGAGACCTTTGAAAAAGAAAGAACAGAGTAGCCAACTCTGGTAACTACCTTGTTACAAGTTCCTAACTGCTTTAAAGCCACCACTACCCAACTGCAAGAAATGACGTAGAATACAGCTATACCCCAAAACTTGCTTGTAAATGAAATAAAAAAAATTCTTCAGACACCTAAACTTCACCACCTCCATGCACCGAAGGCAAAGAAAATGACTGGTGGTTGTGGGTAAGGGAGTGATACTTAGCAGTTTAACTGTGGTGTTCTTTGCCTCCTCCTGCTGGCCAGGAGTGATATTCCCAACAGTAATTACTCAAGCCGTTGACTCACCATATTTTAGGAATGAAAATGTATTATGGGGACAGTCTACTTGAAAATTTGTATTGCTTAAAAAGATAGATAATACCAATATTGCCCAGTTTTGCATAACTAATATACTTTTTACCTCTGTGATTACCTTGCATCTAAGCCTCTGCACACTGTCCCGTATCTCAGTGCTTTTTACAAACTTGCATTTTAGACAATTAGTGCTGGTTCATGCATAACTCCACAGGAGTCAGTATGGTGTTATCTATGTGGCACACATGAACTAGAACTGTCTAGTTGTAAAAAGCTAATAACATGCACTGAGATAAGAGGCGGACTGCAGGGACTTAAAAAAAGTCAGAGATTTAAAAGTTATACAGTATACTAATATAACAACGTTGGTTGTGCAAGGCTGGGGAATGAGTAGTAAAGGTGTTTTCTATTTTTTTAAACAATAAACAATCATGTAGATTGTCCCTTTAACTACCTACTAGGTAACAAAAAAGAAAGGTACTTTTATGTCCTGAGCTACCTAGACACTACCTGGTTTATTTTGCACTTTTAAATTCCATAATGGCAGGACAAAGAAAAGTAGATAGTTAGTCCATCACAGACACAGGTTAAAGGTGTTCCCGGCATCTCAAAACAAATGATCTTTAGTTAAGTTTAGAACATTTAAAGGGACGCAAAAGTCAAAATTAAGCTTTAATGATTCAGACAGAGCATGATATTTTACAAAACTTTCCCATTTACTTCCATTATCAAAATGTGCACAGTCATTTTATATGCTGACTTTCAGAAGCACAAGGTCCTACTGAGCATGTGCAAGAGTGCACAGTATATATGTATATGCATTTTGTGATTGGCTGATTGATGTCACATAATACAGGGGGAGAGAAAATGCAATTAAAGGGACGGTCTACTTTCAAATTTTTATTTTTTAAAAAGATAGATAATCCCTTTATTGCCTGTTCCCTAGTTTTGCTTAACCAACATGGTTATATTAATATACTTTTTACCTCTGTGATTACCTTGTATCTAAGCCTCTGCAGACTGCCTCATTATTTCAGTTCTTTTAACACACTTGCATTTTAGCAAATCAGTGCTGACTCCTAAATAACTCCACGGGAGTGAACACGGTGTTATCTATATGGCACACATGAACTAACTATGTGTCTAACTATGAAATACTGTCAAAATGCACTGAGATAAGAGGTGGCCTTCAAGGGCTTAGAAATTAACATATGAGCCTATCTAGGTTTAGCTTTCTACAAAAAGTAAATTGGAAAGTTGTTTAAAATTGCATGCCCTATCTGAATCGTGAAAGTTTAATTTTGACTAGACTGTCCCTTTAACTTTGTAATTTGCCAGAAAAAAAAAATATAATACTCATTTGAAACATAAATAAGTGCTATTGCATTTGTCTTTTTATTATACAGATGGCCCTCGTTTTACAACGGTTCAATTTACACCGTTTCAGAATAACAACCTTTTTTTTCCAGTCATGTAACTGCTATTGAAAAGCATTGAGAAGCAGTGCATTTATTAAAATAGCCAGTAGATGGAGCTGTCCGCTTGTGTTGCAGCAAAGCCAAGCAAGCTAAAATTAATCAGTTTAACCAGACCTGAGCTATCGAGCAGATTTCAAAGGAACAAGATCTTCCTGTCTATAACTCAGTCCAGATTGGAATGCATAGAAAAAACTGTTTGCAGAAAAATGCAAGTGGTCTGTGTTGTGTGATTATTTTATTAGGTTTATAATTCTGTTTAGCAAATGTTTTTGTTCATTTAACTTAGTTTAATTATATATTCTGTGTTGTGTGATTATTTTATTAGGTTTATAATGCTGTCTAGCATGTAAAATCTATATTTCAAAGCTTTTAAAATAATGTATTAGGTGTTACTTATGACAATTTTGAGAGGGGCCTGGAACCTATCTCCCTCACTTCCCATTGACTTACATTATAAACTGGGTTTCAATTTACAATGGTCTCGATTTACAACCATTCCTTCTGGAACCTAACCCCGGCGTAAACTGAGGGCTACCTGTATATGTAATGATTACGTAATTCTGCTGTGGTTAGTGTTTCTAGAAAATTCTGACCTTTTATACATAAGTTGTGAACTGCCACCCCCCCCCTACAAAAATCCCCTACCAACCAATAGTTGGCCCTAAAATGTGTGACATAGAGTCAAGCAGTACAGTGTTCTGCCTCATGCACAATCCAACCACTTAATAGTTTTTTTTGCAGTTGTATATTTCATATTCACATCACACAGAAGAGTAGATAGCTAGATCATCGTAAACACGGGCTAAAGGTGTTTGCAAATTTACATACTCGTAACTGTAACTGTTCTTTTGTAGAGTATCTGTAGTGTGCAGATACTCACAGTTTAAAGCTGCATAAAGCAGACAAAAATACTTTAATGTGATTAAGCCTTTTATTATTACAGTATTGCTTGAGCAGAACTAAATGTTTAACCCATTTGCATTTTGTAGGGGTTAAAGTCAGCTCCTGAGGGGTAATGCACTGCTGCTTCAGAGCTGAATATGGACAGGGAATTGATGGCTATGCACACATGATTCCTTTTTATGCCTCTTTAAAATTCACATATCTAGGACAAACCAAAGTGCTCTTGTAATCTACCCAGCGTATGAAATTGGGGTAGCAGGCCAGGTAACACCTTGTTAGTTGGAGGAGTATTATTTTAACAAGAGCATGCAAATCCCCCGAGAAAGCAGTCTAGGATCCCGGAGGCAGCATCCTTTACCCATAACACATGTGAAAACAGCATCAAGCATACAGAAAATGAGGCTACAATAGAGGCATAGAGCATCAGGAAGAGATATAAAAAAAGTCTGAACAACACATTAATTTTAATTAAAACAATGTGGCCAATCCATTGTATAGAAAGTTGCTTAAAGGGACATGATAGCCGAATGTTGAAGCACTTGAAAGTGATGCAGCATAGCTGTAAAAGGATGACTATAAAATATCACCTGAACATCTCTATGTAAAAAAGGAAGATATTTACCTCAAAATTTCCTCAGTAGCTACATCCCATTGTAATTAAATTTTTAGTAGCCAATCAGGATGTTCGTCCGAGGACGTGCATGGGAGAGTGCATCTGACATGTGCAGGCACAGTCATGTTGTTTCCCTGTTCCGTTTAAGGAAGTTTACTATGAAATCTTGCGACATTTCAGTAAAATTTCATGAGATCACAGTACAGCAAATCATGATCTCAGCACTGATGAAGCTGATTGGCTGTTTTTAAAAAAAAAGTATATGTGTACTTTTTTTATTAAATCTATCCATGTAAAGGGTTAAATCCGTACCTATGGTAATGATTCTATTACAATGTAATGCCGGCCCACTGCGATGAACTCTTTTTTTTCTTTCTTTTTTTTATGATAATTCCAATCAACATTTAATCAGTGTGTGTTTTATATGACACTCTTGATGTTCAACCGTTTGAAAGCCCTTAGAAAGCCTATGTAGAGAGTGGGTGGGGCAGCTCTCTATCTTACAACTTAGCAAAAGAGGAAATGAAGCAGGGCGGAGGAACAGAAGATACCAAGCAGATTTATAAATCTTTTATTATAAAATATATAGACACTTTTAAAAAAAAATGAGGTTTTGATTGTACATTAATATATTTTTCATTACAAAATTCTTAAAGTCTGAAATTTACCATGTTGTGACTACGTTGGCAACTAAGAATCTCTCGGCTAGATTTTGAGTTTGGGGGCCAAAGGGGTGCGTTAGCTACGCATGCTTTTTTCCCCCCGCACCTTTTAAATACCGCTGGTATTTAGAGTTCACAGAATGGCTGGGTTTTCAGTGCGTTAGGCTCCAAAAAGGGAGCTTAGAGCATAATTTAATGCCACTGCAACTCTAGATACCAGCGGTGCTTACGGACGCGGCCAGCTTAAAAAACGTGCTCGTGCACGATATCCCCATAGAAAACAATGGGGCAGTTTGAGCTGAAAAAAAACCTAACACCTGTAAAAAAGCAGCTTTCAGCTCCTAACGCAGCCCCATTGTTTGCTATGGGGAAACACTTCTGCACCTAACAATCTAACATGTACCCCGAGTCTAAACACCCCTAACCTTACACTTATTAACCCCTATTCTGCCGCCCCCGCTATCGCTGACCCCTGCATATTTTTTTAACCCCTAATCTGCCGCTCCGTAAACCGCCGCAACCTACATTATCCCTATGTACCCCTAATCTGCTGCCTCTAACACCGCCGACCCCTATATTATATTTATTAACCCCTAATCTGCCCCCCACAACGTCGTCTCCACCTGCCTACACTTATTAACCCCTAATCTGCCGAGCGGACCGCACCGCTACTATAATAAAGTTATTAACCCCTAATCCGCCTCACTCCCGCCTCAATAACCCTATAATAAATAGTATTAACCCCTAATCTGCCCTCCCTAACATCGTCGACACCTAACTTCAATTATTAACCCTAATCTGCCGACCGAATCTCGCCGCTACTGTAATAAATGGATTAACCCCTAAAGCTAAGTCTAACCCTAACACTAACACCCCCCTAAGTTAAATATAATTTTTATCTAACGAAATAAATTAACTCTTATTAAATAATTATTCCTACTTAAAGTTAAATACTTACCTGTAAAATAAACCCTAATATAGCTACAATATAAATTATAATTATATTATAGCTATTTTAGGATTAATATTTATTTTACAGGCAACTTTGTATTTATTATAACCAGGTACAATAGCTATTAAATAGTTAAGAACTATTTAATAGCTAAAATAGTTAAAATAATTACAAAATTACCTGTAAAATAAATCCTAACCTAAGTTACAATTAAACCTAACACTACACTATCAATAAATTAATTAAATAAAATACCTACAATTATCTACAATTAAACCTAACACTACACTATCAATACATTAATTAAATAAAATACCTACAAATAAATACAATTAAATAAACTAACTAAAGTACAAAAAATAAAAAAGAACTAAGTTACAAAAAATTAAAAAATATTTACAAACATTAGAAAAATATTACAACAATTTTAAACTAATTACGCCTACTCTAAGCCCCCTAATAAAATAGCAAAGCCCCCCAAAATAAAAAAATGCCCTACCCTATTCTAAATTAAAAAAGTTCAAAGCTCTTTTACCTTACCAGCCCTGAAAAGGGCCATTTGCGGGGCATGCCCCAAAGAATTCAGCTCTTTTGCCTGTAAAAAAAACCAAACAATACCCCCCCCCAACATTACAACCCACCACCCACATACCCCTAATCTAACCCAAACCCCCCTTAAATAAACCTAACACTAAGCCCCTGAAGATCTCCATACCTTGTCTTCACCTCACCGGGTCCCGATCTGTCCAGAAGAGGGTCCGAAATCTTGATCCAAGCCCAAGCGGGGGGCTGAAGAGTGACGTCCATCCTCGGGCTGAAGTCTGGATCCAAGCGGCGGCTGAAGAAATCCATCATCGGGCTGAAGTTGGAAGTCCATCATCGGGATGAAGTCTTCTATCAAGCCGCATCTTCAATCTTCTTTCTTCCGGAGCGGAGCGGAGCCATCTTCTTCCCAGCCGACGCGGATCTAACCTCTTCAAGTGACGCCTACTAGCCGAATGACGGTTCCTTTAAATGACGTCATCCAGGATGGCATCTCTCGAATTCCGATTGGCTGATAGGATTCTATCAGCCAATCGGAATTAAGGTAGAAAAATTCTGATTGGCTGATGGAATCAGCCAATCAGAATCAAGTTCAATCCGATTGTTCCGATCAGCCAATAGAATGCGAGCTCAATCTGATTGGCTGATTGGATCAGCCAATCGGATTGAACTTGATTCTGATTGGCTGATTCCATCAGCCAATCAGAATTTTCCTACCTTAATTCCGATTGGCTGATAGAATCCTATCAGCCAATCGGAATTCGAGGGACGCCATCTTGGATGACGTCATTTAAAGGAACCGTCTTTCAGCTAGTAGGCGTCGCTTGAAGAGGTTGGATTCGCGTCGGCTGGGAAGAAGATGGCTCCACTCCGCTCCAGAGGAAAGAAGATTGAAGATGCGGCTTGATAGAAGACTTCATCCCGATGATGGACTTCCGACTTCAGCCCGATGATGGATTTCTTCAGCCGCCGCTTGGATCCAGACTTCAGCCCGAGGATGGACGTCACTCTTCAGCCCCCCGCTTGGGCTTGGATCAAGACTTCGGACCCTCTTCTGGACAGATCGGGACCCGGTGAGGTGAAGACAAGTTAGGGAGATCTTCAGGGGCTTAGTGTTAGGTTTATTTAAGGGGGGATTGGGTTAGATTAGGGGTATGTGGGTGGTGGGTTGTAATGTTGGGGGGGGTATTGTATGTTTTTTTTTACAGGCAAAAGAGCTGAATTCTTTGGGGCATGCCCCGCAAATGGCCCTTTTCAAGGCTGGTAAGGTAAAAGAGCTTTGAACTTTTTTAATTTAGAATAGGATAGGGCATTTTTTTATTTTGGGGGGCTTAGAGTAGGTGTAATTAGTTTAAAATTGTTGTAATATTTTTCTAATGTTTGTAAATATTTTTTTATTTTTTGTAACTTAGTTCTTTTTTATTTTTTGTACTTTAGTTAGTTTATTTAATTGTATTTATTTGTAGGTATTTTATTTAATTAATTTATTGATAGTGTAGTGTTAGGTTTAATTGTAGATAATTGTAGGTATTTTATTTAATTAATTTATTGATAGTGTAGTGCTAGGTTTAATTGTAGATAATTGTAGGTATTGTATTTAATTAATTTATTGATAGTGTAGTGTTAGGTTTAATTGTAACTTAGGTTAGGATTTATTTTACAGGTAATTTTGTAATTATTTTAACTATTTTAGCTATTAAATAGTTCTTAACTATTTAATAGCTATTGTACCTGGTTAAAATAAATACAAAGTTGCCTGTAAAATAAATATTAATCCTAAAATAGCTATAATATAATTATAATTTATATTGTAGCTATATTAGGGTTTATTTTACAGGTAAGTATTTAGCTTTAAATAGGAATAATTTATTTAATAAGAGTTAATTTATTTCATTAGATAAAAATTATATTTAACTTAGGGGGGTGTTAGGGTTAGGGTTAGACTTAGCTTTAGGGGTTAATCCATTTATTACAGTAGTGGTGAGCTCCAGTCGGCAGATTAGGGGTTAATGTTTGAAGTTAGGTGACGGCGATGTTAGGGAGGGCAGATTAGGGGTTAATACTATTTATTATAGGGTTATTGAGGCGGGAGTGAGGCGGATTAGGGGTTAATAACTTTATTTTAATAGCGGCGCGGTCCGGTCGGCAGATTAGGGGTTAATAAGTGTAGGCAGGTGGAGGCAACGTTGAGGGGGGCAGATTAGGGGTTAATAAATATAATATAGGGGTCGGCGGTATTAGGGGCAGCAGATTAGGGGTACATAGGGATAATTTAGCTGGCGGCGGTGTACGGAGCGGCAGATTAGGGGGTTAAAAAATTTAATAGAGTGGCGGCGATGTGGGGGGACCTCGATTTAGGGGTACATAGGTAGTTTATGGGTGTTAGTGTACTTTAGAGCACAGTAGTTAAGAGCTTTATAAACCGGCGTTAGCCCAGAAAGCTCTTAACTACTGACTTTTTTCTGCGGCTGGAGTTTTGTCGTTAGATTTCTAACGCTCACTTCAGCCACGACTCTAAATACCAGCGTTAGAAAGATCCCATTGAAAAGATAGGATACGCAATTGACGTAAGGGGATCTGCGGTATGGAAAAGTCGCGGCTGCAAAGTGAGCGTTAGACCCTTTAATGACTGGCTCCAAATACCAGAGGGCGGTAAAAACCAGCGTTAGGAGCCTCTAACGCTGGTTTTGACGGCTACCGCTCAACTCTAAATCTAGGCCTCTCAGAATTAGTGGATGCTAATAAATAAGTGGATATTATTATTATTATTATTATTATTATTATTGGTTATTTGTAGAGCGGCAACAGATTCCGCAGAGCTATAAACATAGGCAGAATACAAGGAAACATTTATAGGGAACAGATGGGTAGAGGGCCCTGCCAAGAGTCGCACTCTTGAAGTCAGCTCTTAAGAAGGTGATCTACAAACAGCTGGGCTCTTAGGCTTACATGCTAAGGGGGTTCAAGGGGATAGTAATGGAGGAGAGGAACTGGTATAAAGAAAGGTTAGTGTAGGTTGTATGCATCCCTGAACAGTAGAGTCTTTAGGGAGCACTTGAAGTTTTCAAAACTAGGGGAGAGTCTTGTGGAGCGAGGCAGAGTTTTCCACAAGATGGGGGCCAGTCTGGAGCAGTCCTGTAAGTGGGAGTGTGAGGAGGTAACAAGAGAGGAGGAGAGTAGGTGGTCATGAGCAGAGCGAAGGGGACGGGAGGGAGAGTATCTGGAGACAAGGTCTGAGATATAGGGGGAGCAGTGCAGTTGAGGGATTTGTATGTCAGAGTGAGAATTTTGTGTTTAATCCTGGAGGCAAGAGGAAGCCATTGAAGGGATTGGCAGAGAGGTGCAGCAGATGTAGAGTGACGATTAAGGAAGATGAGGCTGGCAGAGGCATTCAATATGGATTGTAAAGGATTTAGGCGGAAGCTGGGGAGACCAGAGAGGACAGATTTGCAGTAATCTAAGTGGGAAAGGATGAGAGAGTGGATAAAAAATCTTACAGCTAGATCACAAGTTATGGCGTAATGGCTGTTCGCAAATACCGTGTGCGTTATTTTCATTGCGCACTTTTCATAACGTCAGGATTACAAGTCTGAAAAGAAACTCATTACGCATCACAGTAATATGAGTACCGTGTTTATTTCCAAAGCGTAAACAAGGACGCATAATGGATTCTCCTATAGAAATCAATGTAACTGAAGAATAAACTTTTTTTCTTCTAACACTCGATATCGCGAGAACTACACACTGCTCTGTCATATTACGCATACAACATCATGGACACGAACAAAAATCAGATCAAATATACAAACAACAATCGCTCACACAACATAGCACATACGCATTCAACATTCACAATACTTTACAACAAATACTACACAACATTTACACTAAACAAGGATTATCAAAATACTTTGCAATCTGCATCACAGAACAAAACAACATGAAAAAAGAACTACACACTGATACACAAACAAAACATTTGCATTGCCGATTAGAAAACATTATTAAAAAATAAACATTTACAACACTTAACAAATACGATACAAACAGAAATCAGCATTCAGATTTTGGGATACTAAATTAGGGGAATGTTATGCAAAACGATCACTATGACATCATCGCATTATACACATTCCAGAAATACATATGTGCATTTACAAACTCGATATGAGCATGCGCAAATTTAAACAACTACTCCACATTGCACACATACAAATCTTCATTAAAGCACACCTGAACCTCGTTTACTTTGCAAACCAGTACATCATTAACCATTTACATATGGTATATAAGCACGCTAGAAACATGGCTTCTTTGACTGTATTGCTTTTTCGAGATAGGTGTATGCTAGGCGTTGGAGGTTTCTGAGAGTTAGCGAGTTGTTAGTGAGAGAGAGTTAGTGAGTGAGAGTTGGTTAGTGAGAATGAGTTAGTGAGATTGAAAGTTAGTTAGTGAGAGAGAGTGAGAGTTAGTTAGTAAGAGAGAGTGAGAGTTTGTCTGGGTGAGTGTGCGAGTGCTGTTTTTTGTATGTTACATAAACACATTTACACGCAAACACATTCAATACATATATACGAATATCAGTAGCACTACATACGCACACGTACATTCCATAGCACATTCCCCTTAAACCCATACCCATCCCATAGTTAGAATTTTTTTATTTACACCAAATTATTGTTTACATACCTCATTCACTGCTTTTTTTTTTAGACGTTTGCCTGTTAATTAATACCCCTTACCCTATTTTTGTTAATACCATTCACAGGGAGTGACAGGGAGGGGAAGAGGGAGGGGAAGAGGAAGGGGGAGAGGAAGGGGTGGTTCGGCCTAGCTACATTGTTGAAGATGAAAAAGTGGCTGGGTGTAGAGCAGGAACGCAGACAGGGCACATTACAGTCCTGACAACAGAGGCTCATATCACAGGGGAAGCCCAGGCAGAGGGAGGAGAGGTATACCATGGAGGAGAAGGAGGTCCTTATAACAGCCTATATGGAGAGGGCTAGGAGGCTGCAGGCACCGAAGGCCACCCCTTCAGATAAGAAAAAATTGTGGCTGGAGATCACGGATGCCGTCAAGGCAGTGGGGGACTTCAAGAGGGATGTCAAATCAATACAGCACTGCTACCGTGACTGCAGAAGTGAACTCAAGATGTCAAGGGAGAATGTATACCATGCAGGGACCGGTGGCGGGCCGAAACAGACATTTGTATACAGCCGCTGGGAGGTCATGCATCTCTGAGGTGGCCGTAGTCGGTATTGAAGGAGGAATTAATACCGGGAACATGCCCCTCTCATCTGCTGGTAAGCTCATTTAATAATCTCTTTACATCCACCTCATAACCCATTTACACGGAAAAGAAATTAAGGATATGACTAACGCAATTATGCTTTTTTCAAAATTATTACGGAAACGCATTCAGAAGTACCTTGAGAAAGTTGGATTTGAAGAAATGCCATCACATTTAGTATTTAGTGTATAGAAAGAGAAAAATCAATATAAAAGTAGAGGCGCTCAGCTTTACAAAGTATATTATAAGTATATGTATATCAAATGTTAGTCTTTGTTGGTGAATTTCATCACAGTTGTTGAATCAATTGAGAAATTACTGCTTACCAGCTGTTACCTCAATCATATGAGGTAAGGTGAGTGCCCAGGTTTAAAGATGATTCACTGTAGAGGAACTTCTATGTCCTGGTGATGTCCCTGGAAACCTGTTGTTCAGAATTGGTCCCTCCATTAGAATTCTTTATAGGAATGAAGATCCTGGACTCTCTTTAGGTAGAAGAATGTAGACTGTAATCCGTCTTTTATATCTTTCTTCAATGGTGGTAGGAATACTTGATTCTTATTTGTACTACAAACTGGAAACTCTGTGACTGGGTGTCACAGATAACCTATAGGAGGCGCTTACTATGCAAGGGGTATGGGTGGTCCTAGTGTTAAAATCATATATAAATTGTTAAAATCATATATAAACTAGGTTGGAAAATTAATATGATATGTAGATCAGACAATAAAAATAAAAATACAAATGTATATATGTAAAAATACACACGTTATACTGGAAGAAGTCCAATAAATGGTGCAAATAAAAAGTCCCAAATAAAGTCCGTCTGAACAAGGGAAAAATGAAGAAGGCAGCTCTCAGTCTTCACTTCACAAGTGATGTAATTTTCTTATATGGACAACTGTAAAAAACAGAAACAAAGGCGCCACATGTGTAGATCAATGGATACCAAGATGTAAATCTGGACAAGACACAGGATACTCACAAACGTGAAGGCACTCTCTTGTGCCTGTTAGAGGCAGGCTGGTATTCTAAACAGCAAACCAGCTGGCTGTGTAAACGAATCCCCGTCGTGATGTCCTGGAAAGATGGATGTCCTGCAAGGCAGTCCTTGCCTGGATAGTGTCCTAGAGGTTGGAACAGGGAGATAGGCTAGACAGCCTCTGGGTTACTTAGAAGAGATTGATGCACACACCAGACTTAGTGAATCATAAAACTAGCATTTATTATACAAAATAAAATAGCCAGTAATGTAGCACATTACAGCTGGTGTGTTAAAATCAAATCTCTTATGGTATATAGAGAAATAAAGCGACGCGTTTCTCGGGAGTGACCCCGTTTCCTCAGGCTTGTATGCTCTATCTATGTCTTAATCACCCTTAAATAGGCCTAAGTAACCACATGTTCACAATAAACACTCCCCTTCCTTCCTTTAATTAAACCAATCAGAACCTTCCTTTCCCCCCACTCCCACTTGTTGCAGTGATTAGTAATTATTTGCTAGATAAATTTCTCATTAACAATATACTGTTTATTCCCTCTTATTCTTGTTATATATACACAGGTGATCGTGAGATTTATTAACAAACTTGTTTTTGCGATCGTGTAGAAAGTTACAACCGGGATTATATAAACAGATGATGTGATGTATGTCTGACCCACCAATGATAACGAAGAACTATGGGGCTTGTCTTAAAATCTGAATCCGATTGGTGGGAGTCTATTTAATCATAAACTACATTTCCCATGATTCCTTTAAACTCATTTTGTGTGATCATATAGAGAGTTACAACCGGGATTATATAAAACCACCATTTAATCATAAACTACATTTCCCATGTTTCCTGTGAACTCATTTTGTGTGATCTTATAGAGAGTTGCAACCGGAACTCTCTATAAGAGAGGGAAATGTTGTTCATCAACAAATAGACTCCAACCAACCGGATTCAGACTTTTAGACAAGCCCCATAGTTCTTCATTACTATTGGTGGTTTAGACATACATCACATGATTTGTTTATATAATTCCGGTTGCAACTCTCTATAAGATCACACAAAATGAGTTCACAGGAAACATGGGAAATGTAGTTTATGATTAAATGGTGGTTTTATATAATCCCGGTTGTAACTCTCTATATGATCACACAAAATGAGTTTAAAGGAATCATGGGAAATGTAGTTTATGATTAAATAGACTCCCACCAATCGGATTCAGATTTTAAGACAAGCCCCATAGTTCTTCGTTATCATTGGTGGGTCAGACATACATCACATCATCTGTTTATATAATCCCGGTTGTAACTTTCTACACGATCGCAAAAACAAGTTTGTTAATAAATCTCACGATCACCTGTGTATATATAACAAGAATAAGAGGGAATAAACAGTATATTGTTAATGAGAAATTTATCTAGCAAATAATTACTAATCACTGCAACAAGTGGGAGTGGGGGGAAAGGAAGGTTCTGATTGGTTTAATTAAAGGAAGGAAGGGGAGTGTTTATTGTGAACATGTGGTTACTTAGGCCTATTTAAGGGTGATTAAGACATAGATAGAGCATACAAGCCTGAGGAAACGGGGTCACTCCCGAGAAACGCGTCGCTTTATTTCTCTATATACCATAAGAGATTTGATTTTAACACACCAGCTGTAATGTGCTACATTACTGGCTATTTTATTTTGTATAATAAATGCTAGTTTTATGATTCACTAAGTCTGGTGTGTGCATCAATCTCTTCTAAGTAACCCAGAGGCTGTCTAGCCTATCTCCCTGTTCCAACCTCTAGGACACTATCCAGGCAAGGACTGCCTTGCAGGACATCCATCTTTCCAGGACATCACGACGGGGATTCGTTTACACAGCCAGCTGGTTTGCTGTTTAGAATACCAGCCTGCCTCTAACAGGCACAAGAGAGTGCCTTCACGTTTGTGAGTATCCTGTGTCTTGTCCAGATTTACATCTTGGTATCCATTGATCTACACATGTGGCGCCTTTGTTTCTGTTTTTTACAGTTGTCCATATAAGAAAATTGATTCTTATTTGTACTATCCTTTAGAGAGAGGTGCCTTTTGGTGGTGAGAATCCCTGTTCTCTCAGCATGCAGTCAGGATGTTGTTCATAGAAAGAAAACAGAAGCACATAGCATAATATTGTTTTGACACAATGAAAATATTTATTCAATAATAATATGCGCTTACATTAAAAACCCTCAATCAATATGAGGTAAGTTACAGACACATATACAGCATGAAGGGCCGTGTCCTTAGTTGTAGTAGAAATGGCAGTGGTATAAGGATCCTGGTGCTTGATGGTTATATACTAGTCCAAACTTAGTCAGATGTACTGTGTGCCGTCACAGACTGTTATATGGACAGTGTATATAACGGTGGTAGGGCTAAAAGGTAGGCCCACAATGTTCCCAGATTGCACTGATGTAATTTAAGCTGCTGTTTTAAATGTTAATACGACCTATGGTCTGAGGTACAAGAGAATTAAGTGTCTGAGGCTTGTTTCTAGGAAGCGTATACTTTGCACTGTTATTCTCTCCAAACTCTTATACAGACAGCGTGGAAATTACTGTTCTAATATGACCGCTTTGAAGTCCCAAATGTGTATGAAATGAAAAGGAATCTGAAAGTCTATATTGTAACAATTTGAGAGATGTAAGTTAAATAATGGATCACTCACATAATATCAATTAATATCCTTTTCTAATGAAAAACAAATTGGGAATGGGATAAGCAAAATTAAGTTTCATGTTTCAAAACTACTATGGCACCCTTTTATTATTGCGAATTTCAAGTAAGAATTAAGGTTCTTGCACATCCTTTATAAACAATCACATAAGGGTCACAAAGTAGTTACTAGCAAGATAGTGAAACTCTTACATGAGAACTTGTGATGAAGTACATAAACATGAAAATAGCAATAAGCAGCTGACACACGCTTTAGTTTCCAACAGCGCGGTTACCATAACAACCTAACAAGACAGAGAAGGCCAGACGTCACCAACGTCTTACGTCATGACATCACCACGTTCAGCATAGACACGACGGTTACGCTATGCATACACACGCAGGCCCCTAAAAAACTACGCCCACTTCACGGACCTTAAATAAGGAGCACCATTCACCTGTCCACTCACTTTTACCTCTGAAGAAGAAGTCACGATAGACTTTGAAACGCGTAAGGTTTCTTACAGTGGGCGGACAGGGCCTAACTACTTTTTATAACATTTTATGTCTAATTTTTAACGTGTTACTTTTTTATTCTGATATATGATATTTTATCACGCCTGTGTTTTATAATGTGCTTGGGAATCTAATGCGCTCAGGATCTAAGATTGACATTGCGCTTATCCCACTGGCACATTCATATAATTTACTGTTACAACCATCACCGCAACTATTAAAATGGGCACACATCCCTCACTCCTCTGTATTAATACAGCGGTTTGACAAATAGCCCTAACTTAAGTCCTACACATTTGGGACTTCAAAGCGGTCATATTATAACAGTAATTTCCACGCTGTCTGTATAAGAGTTTGGAGAGAATAACAGTGCAAAGTATACGCTTCCTAGAAACAAGCCTCAGACACTTAATTCTCTTGTACCTCAGACCATAGGTCGCATTAACATTTAAAACAGCAGCTTAAATTACATCAGTGCAATCTGGGAACATTGTGGGCCTACCTTTTAGCCCTACCACCGTTATATACACTGTCCATATAACAGTCTGTGATGGCACACAGTACATCTGACTAAGTTTGGACTAGTATATAACCATCAAGCACCAGGATCCTTATACCACTGCCATTTCTACTACAACTAAGAACACGGCCCTTCATGCTGTATATGTGTCTGTAACTTACCTCATATTGATTGAGGGTTTTTAATGTAAGCGCATATTATTATTGAATAAATATTTTCATTGTGTCAAAACAATATTATGCTATGTGCTTCTGTTTTCTTTCTATGAACAACATCCTTACTGCATGCTGAGAGAACAGGGATTCTCACCACCAAAAGGCACCAATCTCTAAAGGATAGTACAAATAAGAATCAAGTATTCCTACCACCATTGAAGAAAGATATAAAAGACGGATTACAGTCTACATTCTTCTACCTAAAGAGAGTCCAGGATCTTCATTCTTATAAAGAATTCTAACGGAGGGACCAATTCTGAACAACAGGTTTCCAGGGACATCACCAGGACATAGAAGTTCCTCTACAGTGAATCATCTTTAAACCTGGGCACTCACCTTACCTCATATGATTGAGGTAACAGCTGGTAAGCAGTAATTTCTCAATTGATTCAACAACTGTGATGAAATTCACCAACAAAGACTAACATTTGATATACATATACTTATAATATACTTTGTAAAGCTGAGCGCCTCTACTTTTATATTTGTTTTTTCTCTTTCTATACACTTTTTACAGAGTCAGGGGTACTCTGTTTCAATATAGAGTCAGCACGCTAGACGCATACTGGGTTTTGTTCAAACTCACTGTACCCAGAGACACTATATTTGGGACAATTTTCTATATATTTGAGAACCGTTTCCCTTGAAATTACATAAAAATCCATACATCCTAGATTTTAGCATACATCCTAGATTTTAGCGCAGGTGACCTCTTTCTCTTTCACATTTAGTATTTAGTCTACAGATTAGGTGTGCATTTAAACAGACGCACGCAAAAATACATTTATATTGACCATCTAGATAGCCGAAAGATGGGTTTGCAAATACGTAAATCGTATTGATTGCTTTTGGTTACAATTTAATTATGAAGGCAGCTTTATTAATACACTTTCAAATAGAACATTTACATCTTTATTTGGAACTGTGCTAATATCTCTATTTCTTTCATTTTCAAATATACAGAGTCTGAGGGAACAACAGGCACACAGAGAGTTAATGAGAAACGCAATGAACCGCTTGCTCGAAGGACAAAATAATATAGTGCAGGTTCTTCAGGAGAGACAAGCAGACCATCTGCTCCTGGGCCTCCTCCATCTCCTCCTCTGCTTGGTGAATCCACAACCACTCATAATACTCCTCCTCCCCTTCCTCCCCAACCATCTCCAAGGAGGACACGTCGGAGTGGGCATTTGCCCTCCCCAGAGCCTCCATCTCGTGGGAAGAAGGGAAGGAGGAAGAAGTAATTATGTATATCTATATTTTTTTAGTTTTTTTATGTGTAAAGGATAGGTATGTGATGATGTTGTCTTCTTACACTTGTGGAGCACACTCTGTATTGAATAGTCTTCTATATTACCGGCTCCATGGAAGCAGATTGTTTGCAGAGTGTGTTTTACAAGTGTTTTGAGACAACATCATCACATGCTGTCCTTGTTGATTAGATTTATTGCTTTTTGTGATGTGATGTTCAAACTTTTCTCCTAATACAAAAAATGACCATTACAATTATACATGATGGCATATCACTGTGTTGATGCCAACAACACAGCTTAAAGGGACCGTCAACACTTGAATTATTGTTGGTTTAAAAAGAAATATAATCCCTTTATTACCCATTGTCCAGTTTGGAATAATCGTAAGATTAGGAAAAAGAAAAGTGGGAGGATTTGTAGCATTTAAGCTAAGTGTAGAATTATACACTAAGAATTGTATATATAGAAAGTTTAACAATTACACTTTATTGAACATATATGCGAGACAAACATAACCATGAAGTGTTGTGTGGCAAATAAATAAATGGATTGGGTATATTCACTTCCAAAATCCAATTGATTAAAGATTATTGTACCACAGTTCACCTATTATTAAAAAGGAGGATGATTCTAATGGCTAATAGAACAATTGGAATAGTCACTTCCAAAATTCTAAGGCTCAATAGCCATATATGTGTAGCATCTCACTATTAAAATGGGGCTAATGGGCCTGGTGAGCATATGTCCAATCTAAATTTCAAATGAGGATGAAGCTAAGTGGGCTGATATTCAAAGTGAATTTTGCATATATGTTATAAATTTGCACCAGTATTCACACTGTCTACAATCAACGACTGCAAAATGGACTAATCTGCCCAGGGGAATTCTCCCATCCATGTGCAATTCAACAAAAACAGCCAATTTAGATTGGACATATGCTCACCAGGCCCATTAGCCCCATTTTAATAGTGAGATGCTACACATATATGGCTATTGAGCCTTAGAATTTTGGAAGTGACTATTCCCATTGTTCTATTAGCCATTAGTATCATCCTCCTTTTTAATAATAGGTGAACTGTGGTACAATAATCTTTAATCAATTGGATTTTGGAAGTGAATATACCCAATCCATTTATTTATTTGCCACACAACACTTCATGGTTATGTTTGTCTCGCATATATGTTCAATAAAGTGTAATTGTTAAACTTTCTATATATCCAGTTTGGAATAACCAACACTGTAATGGAGATACACATTTTTACCTCTGTGATTAACTTGAATCTATGCCTTTGCATTTTAACCAATCAGTGCTCACTCCAGGGTAACTATATGTGCATGAACTCAATGTTTTCTATATGAAACACATTAACTAATTCCCTAGTGGTCAAAATGCATTCAGATTAGAGGCAGTCTTCAAGGTCTAAGAAATTAGCATATAAACCTCCTAGGTTTAGCTTTCAACTAAGAACACCAAGAGAACAAAGCAAAATGGGTGATAAAAGCACATTGGAAATTTGTTTAAAATTACATTTCTGATTTAAATCAAGAATCTTTTGTTTGACATGACTGTCCGTTTAAACAACAACATATGCTAACATATACTAATCCTTAGGGCTTGTTGGTATATATACACGTGCTTGTTAAAATAAGCAAATGTTTGAATTTTATAATTAGCTTGCATGCCATATTTCTATCGATGTGTTAAATAAAGTATATCATTTTCAAGCTAGATTAAAGTGTTTTATTTAAGAAATCTATTTCATTTAAAAGGTGCATCAAAAAATTTGCTTACATGATTTTGACAGAGCATAACATTTTAAACAACATTCACGTTTACTCATATTCTTTGAATTGTTATCCTTTGCAGAAAGGTTTATCTAGGAAAGCTCAGGAGCAGTAAAGAACATAGCTTCTATTTTTAAATGTGAAAATATTGTTGAGAAACATATTAAACAAGATGGAGTATATTTATCGATGAACATACCATGGGGGATGGAATTCCGGCTCCGGTGGAGCCTGCACAGCTGGGGAGGGTGGGGCCTGGTAAGTTGGTGGCGGGGCAGGAGTAAGACAGGCAAAACATGGAGAGCGGTGCAGGATAACAGGGGATTGGTTTTGGGAAGGGGCGGGAGAGGGGGCAGGATGGGAAGGGGCGGGAGAGGTGGCAGGATGGGAAGAAGTGGGAGAGGCGGCAGGATGAAAAGGGGCGGGAGAGGTGGCACGATGGGAAGTTGCGGGAGAGGGGGAAGGATGGGAAGGGGTGGGAGGGTGATGCCCAGGAGTGGAAGGTCCATCTGAAATATATAATACAAATTTATAAATACATATATTATATGAAAATATATTATTATATTTAAATAAATCAATATTCACCATCATTTTAAATCAGTATTCATTTTCTCAAAAAAGTCACAATAATAACTATGTTTAAAGATATTGATTGATTTGAAGCAAGTCTAATTTATAATAATATTTAATTGATCCTTGAAACTCTGATTGTTCACTGGTATTTTTCATGGAACGTTTGATCAATACATTAAAAAGCATATTTTTCAAAGTCAACATTATGTACTTATCTTTATGATTTTACAATATGATATTTCTCTTTTTGATAATATATCAGGACGCATTTATGCATTTGATATTAAAAAAAACATAGAGTTCTTTTAGACACATGCCCGTGGATTGACTTTGGAGACTCCACCAATTAGATAATATGGGAGTGTGTAATATGATCAAATCTAAATGGCCACTCCACATAGCCTTTGACTGATTACCATATAGATTAAGATGATTGCATTTGTAATCTTAAATATAATTGTTTTACGCTTGATGGTTCAATCAATTACTATTCAGAATATATACACGGTAGATACTACCATGCATATTAAATATTAAGAATAGAATGGTATCTATCTGACATTACCTTTACAGAGTATGTTTTGTGAATATCTCTTTTACATTAGGATTAAATGTATGTAATCCCAATATTAATAGACATATTCAGAATTTATTTTTTAGGTTCGAGGAATATTAATGTTTGTTTGAGTGAAATAGACAGTCTACCCATAAATCATTTTAAAATCCCTTTACATATCATACATCATGAAATTAAATCAATGAATTTCAACATGATTATGTTTTATGTATACTTAGAAGTGGCTGAGAAGCTTAGAACAATAATGACAGAATTAGATGGTCTAGGCACTCAGATGGATAGCAATGACTGTCTGTACAATCATAAGATGATTATTGGGTGTTTGGATGTAATATGCATGTGACATCATGATATCATTCATGACAATTTATACATAAATAAGCAAATAAATCAATAATTTATATGGTCATGCTGCATGATATAGAAAGGGGGGCAGTAGTGTATTTAAAAAATAATGGACTAATATATTTTAAAGGGACCAAGCTGGAGACTTTAGTTTTCTTCAATAGTATGATTTTGAAACAATACATGTTATATATATATTAAGTGGTTATATATAGTTGACGTATCATCAGACTCCAAGGAAGCCACATCCTCCTCCATCTCACATGTAACATCCATAGCTGTAAAACATAATATGTTGTGTACACGTTAAAAGAAAATATAACGGGGCGGAGCCAACTGCCGAATGGATCGGACATTTTCATATAGAGCTCTGTGACCAAATGACATATTAAGATACCAAAAAGTTGTTTTTTCTCCGAGAAAATAACCAACTCCTACTCTACCTTAACTTGTCTCCATTGTGTACCTATTCCAGTTTATTGAACAGAGACTAAAGGGACATAGCTCCGACGCAACGCTCCTACATGAAGCAGCTCTGAATTTCTGTAAAGCTAAGACGCCATCTTAAGCCTCTTCTTACAGCATGGTAAAGTGGAACATTCTATCATAACACCGCACAACAAGCAGCAGGAGGACAGACTAGTGGGAGAAAATCTGGACCTGCAACTGGACTTCTCCTTATTCTATTTTTAACATACCTGCCTTGCTTAATAGGAAAATTGTGCATTGCACATTCAGACCTGCTGAACCCCCGTGCCTTCCCCCTCCCCTTCCTACTGGTATCTAGGCCACAGCCTTATTAACGGAGAATAATCGATAACGATCTCTGCAGCACTTCTGGATGTCTGTCTTTGTACATTCCTCTTACCTTAACAAGGACATGGAGCGTGAGGATGAGGGGGAGATCATGATACTGCAACATTTTGCTGACCTCCAGCAAAGTTTGCTAGCAGTAATGGAGCTGGCTAGACAACTACCGCAAGTCTCACAGACAGCCCTGCAACATGGAAGTATGGGGATCCCCTTTCTGAAGGCTAGAAGGCGAGCTCCAAGAGAGGATGAAGCATCTACTGACCAAAACTCCCCAGGGGTTGTAGGTGAGCCGCTCCACACTAAGCGCTTAGACACCGGGACATTATTTTGTGGTTGGTCTGACAACATGCTCTCCACAGCTATAACTAATGCTGGGCCACGTACTCCCCTCCCTCAGGTGCTCTTCAGCCATTATGGGGAGAAAATACCCGTGCAGGACTTAACTTCCTTTGACGAGCTGCCATTTCACGGGGAACTTTCCTGCCCTTCAGTCAGTGCTGAAATGGGACATAAGACAACCTTTGAGCCACATTTATAAACTTGTTCCATTTTGTTTAGTTTGCTCAAAATCTGGAGTGGGTTAAGAAGTCTTATAGATCCACATATGTCTTTAGATGTTGTACTGGACATTAATAACTCCCTAGTTTGAATGATCTTTTTCCCTTTAAATGTTACATTGCTAGTCTTTTGAAGGCAGCGGCATAGTTAAGTTATACTATGCGATTATATCTTATTTAGCAGGCTGTAGTTCTGACAGAATGCATCATGTTTTTTCCTTTATATGTTATTATTGAAGGGTGATATTTAAGTTTTATTTAAGTTTCCTAGGTTGGATCTATAGAGCTCTTTTAACACTAGTGACACCATATTCTTACACTGAGAACTAACATATTAGAAGAAGGGAACTAAGAGTGCCAGCTGAAATAATAGAGATAGTTAAAGTCGCCATTTCCCTCTAGAAATTATCCCTATATGGTTGTGACTTGACTCATTATAAACCCCATGGAGCCTTTGGTTTCTGTGAGGGACAATCATATCACTACAATGCTTTTCACGTATGGGCGCTTCTGGCGGCCGAGGCAGCGCTATATGTTAGGGGGGCTGAGAGAGATAGGTTAGCTAATGGGTGCCATACAAATATTCAGCTACAAAGTATACATCAGTGACTATTAGGGCACCATTTATCACTCTAATCACTCCTTCATAGGTGTTACTTAAGTTCTAATCTCCCATTTATATCCTTCTACTATATGTATCTATACCTATAATTTTATTGAGTTACATATCTGGTTGCCAACCAGCACTACATTACTCCAAGAGACCATTTTATTTAGGGATAGTCATTGCGCATTTTCTTCCAAAGATTAATAGTCCATTTAAGGGTTTAGCTCATATATAGCTCTAGATAACATATTTCAGTCTTCCGCCTCACCCCCAACCCTCCACTTATTTACTCCTTTATTTTTATTCCCTTCTACCTAGATACCAGAAACTCTCACTAGAACGGCTTTAGCCCGCTGTACTTTCCCCATACTCCCACCTTACTTATGTAACTAAAATTTAACATTAATGTTTACACTTGTTAGGTGTCCCCTTCAGGGGGTAAGTGTCAGTGCAGGCCAAAGCCTGGGGCCTAGTGTACCACCTGAGGCATATGTAGATTACCTGATAAGGGCCCCTTAGAATGACTCAGACCACGCAGCATTATGATCGAAAGCCAATTCTGTTTATTGCACAGTGCAAGCCTTTCTTATAGTGACATACAGGGTTAAGGGGATGACACGTTAGGACCGCGTCATCTTACACAGTTATACAGAGCAATTTACAAGGAAAAACTGGAACATGAGTTTCTCATAACAATATTTACAGAGTCATAACAAACTACCATCTGCAGAGACAACCGAGTGTCTAAAGCCTCTTGTTTACATTATCTTATTCTATCTTACTTCTAGGCATTAGGCCAGGGTACATTGGCAAGGCCGAATAGCTAAAGAAACTCATAACATGCATATAATTCTCACTGCATAATACCCCAGTATAATAAAGTCTATTCATTACAAAATGGCTGCGAGGAACAAGATGGCTGCGAAGAACAAGATGGCTGCCATCAGGTTCATATTACCCCTAACATACCATCCTTTTATTCTAACAGAATAACATAAAAATAGACAGGCATAGAAAATTAGTAAAGCCTTATATTATGGTAACAGAACTCTATAAGAATACTAAAGAGAAAAATATTTGCATGTCGTGATATACTTTTATAGGCTAATTGTCACTGCATATAGGTACAGTCCCTCCAATACCTTCCATCTATCCTCCAGCCTTCCCAAAACTACCGGTCTACCAGCACAGAGACCCAACCAGCCCCCCATCTACCCCCAAACAACGCTGCATCTTCTATCTCTCCACCTGCATTGCTAGCACCGCCCAATATGTCCAACAGTTCCTTTTCCACAGTAAAGCATGACATAGCAACAGCACAACTGTCTCTAGGTGGCCTCTGAATACTTTAAGAACAGTCTTTGTCCATTTGAGAGCGCTGCACCTTGACACTTTGCTATAATACAGTTCTCCAACAGTTCATTTGCAGTAGGGGTGCTTATCCACGGTTCTTCCGCAGGGAGATACTGGAAATCTGATGGTTTGTTCATGGGGTAGACAAGGCAACCAGTGGATACCCATGGCAAGCAGACACTCGAGTCACAGGGAGTCTAGGAAGCAAACAGAAACAGTACAGGATGAGTACACACCGCAATACAATCACAATTATGTCCAAATAAAACGTCACTTTCATCCTATGTCATTTAAAATCAAACAAAACATTGTTGATATATAATACAAACTAAATACATTGACATTTCTCAGAGAATAATTTACAACTTCTCTATACACTTTTAAATGATACTTCATGAATACTACGCAAGTGAAAACCTGTCAGACTTCCTCAAGGGCCTGAATGTTTATGCTCAAACTTATGCTAAGGCCTGCCCTGTTGTAAGAATGGAAAAAAAGAAAACAGTCAATGAAAATAAATGAATTTCTTTACAATATCACTTTGAACTTCTAAAAAATAAAAGAACCTTGTGTTGCTTTATTCTGGATGGCTGCTATCTATAATGCTTATAATTCTCCAACCTAAATTCTCTCACACTCCTATATGAGGAAAGCATACAAACAGAACATCATTTAAAACTACAAGCTCTTTTAAAGGTAAACACATCTTTATGGTAAGAATTACTCTCTTTGACAAACATCAGGAATGACCAAATTCACTTTGCAGATACCATACTAATTAATAAAAGGGAAAAATACATTTGCTTTCATAAACTATAATTATGCTATTCCCTGAACAAACATTTCTCTGTATATTTACTATAAACTTCTAGCTTAGACGTGTCCTCCTTATGTTCTAAAGGGTGAAGGGTCTAAAATATTATGCTATGTTGCAGCATTTTCCTTAAACCTATTTTCTATACTCAGTGGGCCATGCAATAGAGTACAATACTGCGAAGTTCACAGTTACACTTATCTAAAGGGTTACTTTGTTACGCACATAAACTACCATGTGCACTAATACCAATGAAGCATATGATTTCTTAGACCAAATATGATCAATAAAAATAAAACAAATACAAGAGAATACAAAACAAGCAATATAAGGAATAGGGTTAAAACAATACTCCCCTAATTTAATTGGTTGATCCTGTAACAGCATAACAGGACTTCCATATCGAGCGGTAAGGCACAGTCCAGAGAAGGATAGTCTTTATGTCCTGAAGACACACATCAGAGGAAACAGTCATGGATTACCCAGAGTCCAGTTCTGGGGCTGGTACCAGCATGCAAAGCAAAGAATGGATCCAAAGATAGTTCAGTAACTTTTTTTACTGCAGTATGATGGTTAAAACAAGCTTGACAAAAGGTCTTTCATCTTTATCTTTTCTTTCTTTAAAGGTTTACTTGCTTTCAATCTTTAATCTTTTGAAGAGTGCACTTATGGAATTTTGCCTGTACAGATTTTACCTAAATATGGAAACTCAAAAATAATTCAGTTAGTGTGTTTCAATCTCTGAAGACAGCATACTCTCATCCTGCAAATACAAATATAATGTTAAGAACCACATAGAAAAATAAAACATTTTAGGCATCTGAAATTAACACAATAACATTGTACAAGGAGATTCAAAACGTTGTAGGTTCACCTCCTAAAAATAATCTCCTCCATTACATAAAGATATTCATCAATACTCATCAATACTTCCCCCATGTTTGCGTGAAACATCTCATGTGACACGCAAACACAAGATAACAAGAAACTAAACGATAAATCATGCACTCCACTCATGCAGAGACAATTCTCAATAGCAAGCAAAATGAAATACACTTCACAATTCAATATGCTGTCCACAAAAGAGAAAAACATAACAAACAATGAAAACCAATCGTTCTTGTCTTACACAAAACGAAACATTAGCTGCTGACACAAATTTCAAACAACCACAATTAACTTAGAATGCAACACATATTCTGACATTCGCTGAAATGCAACACACTCAGAACATGACAAACAATTAAAAACATCCACTATGTACAAAACTTTAATATCACACAAAGAAAGCAATCACAGCAGATGCCCAAGAAACTTAAGTTGCAGATTGCACAAATAAAATTGCGCTTATTTGGGAAAGATCAGATAACCACAGTAGCCACTGTTAAAGGGACATTCTAGGATAAATGAAAATTCATTATTCAGATAGGACTTTTAATTTTAACCAACCTTCCTAGATTAAACCAAACATAGGTAGGCTTATATGCTAATTTTTTTAAACCTTTGAGGACTGCCTCTTATCACAGGCTGTATAAATCTCATTACAACACCAAGAGACAGAATACACGTAAGCCATATAAATAAAACCAAAACTGTGAACAGATAAATTAGCTAGTTATATAAATGCAGTAGAATCAGATAAACTGTGCATCATTTGTTTTAGGGGTGTTTATTTCTAGACACCTTATAGACCACGGCTTAACTGTTAAGCAGCAATCAAAGTCATTGCAATAATAGTGGTAGACTAGTTAATAACCAAATAACTATATATATTTTTAAAGTGTCACTGAAATCACTTCATTAAATAATATCTCATTTATTTATTGAACGCAGTGGGGGTTATTTTAAATAACAAAGAGTTATATCTGTGAGATACAGTTTGACAGCCACAGAAATAAAATTATCATTTTTTAAGCTATATTCTATGACAGAATATAATATAAATACTTGTTTCTTTGTAGTGAGCAATTTATAGTTATCATTTTTTATAACATAGAACACCAGTACTGCCGCTTTAAATGTACAGTGCAAATTGTTCTCTCTGTAACAAAGCCAAAAAAAAACCAAAACATGCACAGTGTTATCATTCTTCTCAAGGATAGTGAGGCAAGCTCAAAGTTTCATTTCTACTTAAAGGAGAAACACTGTTTACTGCTTAAAAATATAAAATTCACACTAAAACGTGATAAAAGCTAATTAGTTTAACCACAACAAAATTATTGGATTTAACGTTGTATATAATTTGATATTCCCCATTCTGCAGTTGTCCAGCCAAATATAACAACCGTATATAACACAAAAAAAAATAAGCGTTCTGAAAAAGAAATACTAATACAATTTCTCCTTTAAATTAATCCCAATGATCCTTATAATAAAGAAAATGTATACTGACGTTCATTAAATAGCCTAAACAAGCATAAGCAGAATAAGAACGCACTCACAGTGGGATGCAGGCTAATTAAAGGGACATTTTAACCAAATTAAAAATAATCTTTAATTGAAACTGCTAACACAGTGAAATATACTAGTGTTAGGCTTACAGTAAACCTCATCGTCTTTTATGTAAATATTCCCTTAAATTCTCAGATGTTATACCAGTTTTCCTGTATCCCTTTAAATATTTTCACTCCTCTGTTTTTTCTTTCTCAGAAAAGCATCTATTTTCTAGCGTACGACATACATATATATATATATAAAAAACACTAGATTAACTTTTAACCCTTTCCACAATGCATTTTTTCTTTTTTTCCGAAACCCCACAAAATGGCCACTTTTGCAGGGTTTGAGACAATCATTTTCAAATAATACATTCTGTTCCTGGTCCAAAGTAAATCTGTTACACGCATACCATAGTGAGAACCTACAGACCATCACACATTATGCATCTCAATATACAAAATTTCAGTTTTGTTACTGCAAGCAAACAAAAAAAATCTTACAAACGGAGACAGGATTTCTTTTCTCTCTTTTTTTTTTTCTTTTCTGAGCTATGTGCGCGCTCAGTGGTGGCCCCCCTTCTTTGCCTGCTACATTCTTTAACACAGAGATTTCTCTATTTATCAAACAGCAGTACTTACTGACCGTGTTTTTTAAAAAAATATTTCTGTCTTTTGCAGAAACTATTAACTCTTCTTTTCTTTTACCTTATACATGTAATTTTCTCTGTGCATTCTTATCTATGAGCAGTTCCCCTTTCTCAATACAATAATAGCCACAATTAACATGCACAGCCACTTAATATTTTCTACGCACAGCATAATTTTATATAGCAGCAAAAGCAAGCATCAGATATCAACATGAGCTTCAGGTGGGTAGCAAAACTCTATTATGGGAATGAATATGGGAAACTTCAACACACGTGAGACTTACTCACTTCACTGCCACGTTCGCCCGGGGGAGTTTATCTTAAAAAATCCTCCCGTCAACTGGCATTCATATATTTCTTGCGCGCTTATCACCGACAGGACTCACAATACCTGTCGTGTCCCAGCACAGGACTGATTACCTGTCTGGAGGGGTATCACAACTGCCGGCAGGACTTTAACCTCCGCAAACCTGTGCTTCAACCACAGGAACCCCTTTAACCTTATATCATATATTATCAACACCTATTACCAGACTAAATTTAGGTTCAAATTCACAGAAAGAAAGCATGGTAAAAGCACTCATAGTTACTCACTGCGAATCCCACTGTCCTGACGCCAAAACTGTTAGGTGTCCCCTTCAGGGGGTAAGTGTCAGTGCAGGCCAAAGCCTGGGGCCTAGTGTACCACCTGAGGCATATGTAGATTACCTGATAAGGGCCCCTTAGAATGACTCAGACCACGCAGCATTATGATCGAAAGCCAATTCTGTTTATTGCACAGTGCAAGCCTTTCTTATAGTGACATACAGGGTTAAGGGGATGACACGTTAGGACCGCGTCATCTTACACAGTTATACAGAGCAATTTACAAGGAAAAACTGGAACATGAGTTTCTCATAACAATATTTACAGAGTCATAACAAACTACCATCTGCAGAGACAACCGAGTGTCTAAAGCCTCTTGTTTACATTATCTTATTCTATCTTACTTCTAGGCATTAGGCCAGGGTACATTGGCAAGGCCGAATAGCTAAAGAAACTCATAACATGCATATAATTCTCACTGCATAATACCCCAGTATAATAAAGTCTATTCATTACAAAATGGCTGCGAGGAACAAGATGGCTGCGAAGAACAAGATGGCTGCCATCAGGTTCATATTACCCCTAACAACACTCCACTGGTCTAGATATGACCTACATAGTAGTTACCCCAATGCAACACAAATTATAAAAAAAAAAAATGAGGTCCTACATATCCAGGCTCCACATTATTGTTAACTGTTACTTACTGTCGTACCCCAGAATCTATCCTGTATCTTTCACTCAATTAACTGAAGTTATTATATTTCTAAGAAGGACCTAGATTATTTCAGGTACATTTCTAACTTTAAACAGGTAGTCAGCCTTTATAGATCTGGAAATGTTATCTCCTATAGTTACCTAAGAGTAACATCTGTATAGCACTTTTATTCCTGTAACACTTTGTTGTTTATTCTTGTATATGTTATACACCTCAATAAAAATCTTTACAAAAAAAAAATAATCAAATATAACATGTGTTACTGGTGCTCAAGGATACACATCAATGTTGCATTAAAGAGATACTGAACCAAAGTTAGGAATTTCATAAATTCGATGGAGCATGCATTTGAAATAAAATTTATAATTATCGATGATTAATAATTAAATGTGATTGTCTGTATTTTGAAAAAAAAAAAAAGCATAGTACACGGAGCATAGTACACATTAAAGAGATACTGAACCAAAGTTAGGAATTTCATAAATTCGATGGAGCATGCATTTGAAATAAAATTTATAATTATCGATGATTAATAATTAAATGTGATTGTCTGTATTTTGAAAAAAAAAAAAAGCATAGTACACGGAACATTTAATAGTTATCACGTGTGTATCGCTTGTTGTCTACATTTATACAAAATATCAACATGTGCTAGCCATGTTCTGAAGCACAAAGGTGTAGACTAAGAAGCTTTGAGATCTTAATATTAAACTAAAATATATATATATATATATATATATATATATATATATATATATATATATTCGTAGGAAAAAGGCACTCACTGGTTCAAAATAAAACTTAACCTTTAATAAATTAAGTTAAAAATGCATGACGTTTCGGAGGTATCCCACCTCCTTTTTCAAATGCATGATACAGACATTTTGGAAAATACAAAAAGCAGTATAAAATATACAATACCCCTCCACCTTAAATAACCCAATGGCTTCTGATAACGCCGAGCCGCAATCGCGGCCCGCATGCTGCAGATCCGGAAGTCATGTGACCGGAAGTTGCGTCACCTACGTGAATCACGGGATGACGTCAGTTGTCATAGTGACAAAAATGTTTGTTGTCTATCGGTAACATAGGAAATGCGAAAGAGCCCATCCAAAAGGGATATAAAAGACAAAATCATTAATAATTCCTATTTAGCATATAAAACCTCTTGTCTATACTATAGAATACTGCAGTAAGCCGTATATCAGAGCGCTATGTGAACTAAAAACAATAAAGGCAATCGATCATAGGTGATCAATTACAATTTAAAAATGAATGTGGTGGACATATGAATTCTGTTATTATTTACACATTGGAATGTATCTATTGCAGTATTAATATAAATCCATTATGTGGGTATTGGGAGATGTAATTGAACACCATTTATAAATAACCCAAACCCTAAATACTGTACATATATACATCCAATAAATTAGTGTATTCTTCATATTTCCTGGAGTATGGCAAAAAATACCTGAGGACTTAAAAGCTGGAGATAAGTAAAGTCATGTTTGAGAGTCAGAGATTGTGGATGTTATTCTTAGATGGATAGTACAATTATAATCAATGGAGGAAAAATAGATCAGTTCCCAGTGTAAAATGGCGAGAAATCAAGCATAGTGTTCAACCCCCTAGGTGTTATGGTGTCCAAGGTATAGATCCATCTTGTCTCCAATCTGAGCAGCCGATTGCCCCTGTCACCTCCCCTTGTCAACGGTGGTATTTGGTCTATCAGCATGGTTTTTAAACTTGATACACCATGCTTATGTCTGGCGAAGTGGCGTGCTACTGGCTGATCAGAGTCGCCATTTTTGATGGCTTCCCTGATCGCACAGCGATGATTAGCCATACGCTCTCGAAACGTGGTGACCGTTTTCCCTATATATACACTATGACAACTGACGTCATCCCGTGATTCACGTAGGTGACGCAACTTCCGGTCACATGACTTCCGGATCTGCAGCATGCGGGTCGCGATTGCGGCTCGGCGTTATCAGAAGCCATTGGTTTATTTAAGGTGGAGGGGTATTGTATATTTTATACTGCTTTTTGTATTTTCCAAAATGTCTGTATCATGCATTTGAAAAAGGAGGTGGAATACCTCCGAAACGTCATGCATTTTTAACTTAATTTATTAAAGGTTAAGTTTTATTTTGAACCAGTGAGTGCCTTTTTCCTACGAATATGTACTGCATCATTTTTTGAAGTGCACCCTGGAGGCTGTTATATTTGTATATGGAGTGCCTTTCCTAATGACTCTCTCTAATATATATATATATATATATATATATATATATATATATATATATATATATATAATTAGAGGAGTGCATTATGAGTTTTATTCAAATGAATGCTTCATCATAATCATGATCCGAATATTTTTTAAAAAGACACCTTTAATGACGTATGAATGAGTAAATGGACTTACCAGCATCCTGCAAATTTACAATGGCTACAAGGGATGGCGCTAAAAGGCTTGATGTAATATGGTGAAATAATAAAAAGGGACTTCTCCTTTGCAATAAAAATATTTATACAAAAATAATAAAAATATAAGTATTAACGGGCAGAGAGGACTTCCTGCTGGAGGCGGAGCATACAGGTAGCGCAGGTGTATGCTCCCGCTCCAAGGTCTAGCGTCTTGGAGATTGTTAACTTCCAGCAGCTTGCAGTATTCCCTTGGCCGTGAAAACCTTACCCGGCCCGGATACCGGATCACAAGGTCCCGCAACGGAAGTCCACAGTGCAGCCTTATCGTGCTTGGTGGCTGAAGCACATTGCATGCATTACTTTATCACCCGGCTATATTCTACTTAAATAAGCCATGAGCTGAGGCATTAAACAGAGACTGTGCCTGAATATTAAGGACATTATACACTAATTAAGTTCTTTCGGAGCGCACTAAAACTACCTGCACCTTTCCAGGTATTGCTGCTGGCTGGTCATACAGTCGACTACCTATGGTCCGGCAGCAGCTTGTTTAAAAAATCTGGGGTCTCTCTTTTCAAAGACTTACCCGCCTGGTCGGGCGAAATCTATCTGGTCCTGGAACCAAGTGTGTTGAGCCCCAGATTGCAGCTTGTGTACCCGATGGATCTGTGCTGAAGCTGAGTGCACTGTCTTACGGCGAGCCCTATGTTTGATCCCGCCCCGCTCAAGACTGAGGGAGCCCGGAGCAGCGGTCTGAATCTGGTCCTTATCCCTGTGACCGGCCAGGAGGCTGGGGGCTTGTTGCTGGGGTGTGAAATCCTGGCGGGCTTGCTGATTGTATGGGCTGACTGAGCTACATTTCATCCCCGTCGCCTGGCCCTGTGAGTTGGTCCCTGATAGCGGTGACGGTTGTAGCCATTAAAGCCGTTCAGTCCCCCAGAGGGTTGCAGCTTGTCAAGCATTGAAGGCGGGGTGTGTGGAGATACCGCACCCTGTGAACACCGGCGAAGATTCGGGAGGTCATTCTCTCACCACAGCCTGGTTTGTGGATTTGTTTCCGGAGAGGTGCCCTGGTCCGGAAGTCCACTGGACCGGGGATTGCTTGAAGATCAGCGGTTGTGTGCCGCGGGTGTTTGAGGTCTACACGCCCAGTGCGGTCGCTATACTTCCTCCGCACTCCTGGTCTGGAAATCCCTTCTGACAAGAAACGATAAGTAGAAAGGCTATACCTGTGCTTTCTATGAATAACAGTGTGTTACCCTGTCTATAGCCTTTTTTTGGTTCTGGACTGGATCCAGGACTTTAAGAGCCGGAACTTAATCTAATAAAAGCTATACAAGTGGGGGACTAATATTGTTAAACGGCCCTTTTTCCTAAGATCGGTTTAGCTATTACAAACTTACTCCTGTATATGTGCATAGCTGCTAAGAAGGAAGATCTGTATGTGGGTCTAGTAGGTTAATTTTATCTGTCTTGCTAATGGTGTCAAATTCACAAGCTAGTTTTCTGTTGGTGTGTGAATAACTATCCAAGTTAAAAAGGGATAATTTAAAAAGAAAAAAAGAATAAAAAGGGATGGGAGGAATACAGAGGTAAAAATATCAGAAGACATTCTATAGACCTTCGGTTTAGTGGCATGATATAAGGGGGAATTTATTTAGCCACTTTCTTTCAGCAGCCACTTTGGTCCTGTAGGCTCAAGATTAATTGGTTCTGTGCATTTATATGTGGGTTGAGTGCCCAGATTTGAAGAATGAATAGCACTGAAGTTTGAACATCTGGTATTTGTGGGGAGACCATATGCAGAAACATATTGACACATAGGGAGGAAAAGGTCTCTTCCCCTTCTAGAAAGGTATATAAGGATTTTGTAGCCTGTTTAGTTATAGGAGAACATCTTAATTAAGTATCCCCGTGGAATTTGGTGCAAAGTAATATAACTTGTTGCAGGAGATATAAAGATTTAAAACTATACATTCTGTATTTTCTGCTGGTTATGGAATATTACCCCTATCTCTTTTCTTTTCCGTAATCAGTATTAGTAAATTTACAAAACATAATAATTACTGCCCTAATTTCTGACATACACTGGGATTGCTTATTGTTGAAGTGGTTATGTTTTATGCTTTAGAATTTTACTAACGGTTGCATACAAATAGCTGCTTCATATGTTAGTGACTACCGCGCTTATCACAGCAGGTATCACAAGAATACTTTAGTTTAAATTCAACAGAGTTTATGTACTGCTCTTGAGCAGGAATCCGTATAGCCTGGATCTAGACTTAACTAACTGGTATAGACAAGGGGTATTCTAGGCAATCTGGGAGGCTCGTCAAGATAGGTGGCACAGTTTGTCATCTTTTTTTTAAAAAAAATTCTGCTGCATAGTCATCTTATTTAGTTGGGATATATCAGGTCCCACTAGACTATAGACTGGAGCACAAAGATGGTTCAGATGTGTAGGTAAGATTGTATTTTGCACTCACATAATAATCTCTATTAGAAGCTCTTTATTTAAGACATTTTGTTTTTCAGTGTTAGGTATTAAGTTAATCAGTATTTCTATTAAGTCACAAGTATTATAGACACAGTTTGATTTATAAACCCACTAACTGTAGTTGATTATCAGAGGATATAATTCCGATTCAGCCTCTCTTTAACTTCGGACCACAACTTTGTATTAAGTTGAAGGTTAGTTTCATAGGTAGTTAGATTTTCCAGTAAAGTTAAGAGTAAAGTTTGCACACACACGAGTAATATCAGCACTATTTGAAGCACTTTGTTTAAGGTTTTGTGTTTTTTTGGGGTTTTTTTTTTCCATTTATTATTATTTCAAGCACTATAGATAGCTCTCTGTTATAGATATTTTCCCGTAGAAACTTAGGCCTAGATTTAGAGTTCGGCGGTAGCCGTCAAAACCAGCGTTAGAGGCTCCTAACGCTGGTTTTGGCCGCCCGCTGGTATTTGGAGTCAGTGATTAAAGGGTCTAACGCTCACTTTTCAGCCGCGACTTTTCCATACCGCAGATCCCCTTACGCCATTTGCGTAGCCTATCTTTTCAATGGGATCTTTCTAACGCCGGTATTTAGAGTCGTTTCTGCAGTGAGCGTTAGAGCTCTAACGACAAGATTCCAGCCGCCTGAAAATAGCAGGAGTTAAGAGCTTTCTGGCTAACGCCGGTTCATAAAGCTCTTAACTACTGTACCCTAAAGTACACTAACACCCATAAACTACCTATGTACCCCTAAACCGAGGTCCCCCCACATCGCCGCCACTCGATTAAAAATTTTAACCCCTAATCTTCCGACCGCCACCTACGTTATACTTATGTACCCCTAATCTGCTACCCCTAACCCCGCCGACCCCTATATTACATTTATTAACCCCTAATCTGCCCCCCACAACATCGCCGCCAGCTACTTAAAATAATTAACCCCTAATCTTCCGACCGCAAAGCGCCGCCACCTACGTTATCCCTATGTACCCCTAATCTGCTACCCCTAACACCGCCGACCCCTATATTATATTTATTATCCCCTAATCTGCCCCCCTCAACGTCGCCGACACCTGCCTACACTTATTAACCCCTAATCTGCCGAGCGGACCTGAGCGCTACTATAATAAAGTTATTAACCCCTAATCCGTCTCACTAACCCTATCATAAATAGTATTAACCCCTAATCTGCCCTCCCTAACATCGCCGACACCTACCTTCAATTATTAACCCCTAATCTTCCGATCGGAGCTCACCGCTATTCTAATAAATGTATTAACCCCTAAAGCTAAGTCTAACCCTAACACTAACACCCCCCTAACTTAAATATAATTTACATATAACGAAATAAATTAACTCTTATTAAATAAATTAATCCTATTTAAAGCTAAATACTTACCTGTAAAATAAACCCTAATATAGCTACAATATAAATTATAATTATATTATAGCTATTTTAGGATTAATATTTATTTTACAGGCAACTTGGTATTTATTTTAACTAGGTACAATAGCTATTAAATAGTTAAGAACTATTTAATAGTTACCTAGTTAAAATAATTACAAAATTACCTGTAAAATAAATCCTAACCTAAGATATAATTAAACCTAACACTACCCTATCAATAAAATAATTAAATAAACTACCTACAATTACCTACAATTAACCTAACACTACACTATCAATAAATTAAATAAACACAATTGCTACAAATAAATACAATTAAATAAACTAGCTAAAGTACAAAAAATAAAAAAGAACTAAGTTACAGAAAATAAAAAAATATTTACAAACATAAGAAAAATATTACAACAATTTTAAACTAATTACACCTACTCTAAGCCCCCTAATAAAATAACAAAGCCCCCCAAAATAAAAAATTCCCTACCCTATTCTAAATTAAAAAAGTTACAAGCTCTTTTACCTTACCAGCCCTGAACAGGGCCCTTTGCGGGGCATGCCCCAAGAAGTTCAGCTCTTTTGCCTGTAAAAGAAAACATACAATACCCCCCCCCCAACATTACAACCCACCACCCACATACCCCTAATCTAACCCAAACCCCCCTTAAATAAACCTAACACTAAGCCCCTGAAGATCTTCCTACCTTGTCTTCACCATACCAGGTTCACCGATCCGTCCTGGCTCCGATATCTTCATCCAACCCAAGCGGGGGCTAGACATCCACTGAAGAAGTCCAGAAGAGGGTCCAAAGTCTTCCTCCTATCCGGCAAGAAGAGGACATCCGGACCGGCAAACATCTTCTCCAAGCGGCATCTTCGATCTTCTTCCATCCGGTGCGGAGCGGGTCCATCTTGAAGCAGGCGACGCGGATCCATCCTCTTCTTCCGATGTCTCCCGACGAATGACGGTTCCTTTAAGGGACGTCATCCAAGATGGCGTCCCTCGAATTCCGATTGGCTGATAGGATTCTATCAGCCAATCGGAATTAAGGTAGGAATTTTCTGATTGGCTGATGGAATCAGCCAATCAGAATCTAGTTCAATCCGATTGGCCGATCCAATCAGCCAATCAGATTGAGCTCGCATTCTATTGGCTGTTCCGATCAGCCAATAGAATGCGAGCTCAATCTGATTGGCTGATTGGATCGGCCAATCGGATTGAACTAGATTCTGATTGGCTGATTCCATCAGCCAATCAGAAAATTCCTACCTTAATTCCGATTGGCTGATAGAATCCTATCAGCCAATCGGAATTCGAGGGACGCCATCTTGGATGACGTCCCTTAAAGGAACCGTCATTCGTCGGGAGACATCGGAAGAAGAGGATGGATCCGCGTCGCCTGCTTCAAGATGGACCCGCTCCGCACCGGATGGAAGAAGATCGAAGATGCCGCTTGGAGAAGATGTTTGCCGGTCCGGATGTCCTCTTCTTGCCGGATAGGAGGAAGACTTTGGACCCTCTTCTGGACTTCTTCAGTGGATGTCTAGCCCCCACTTGGGTTGGATGAAGATATCGGAGCCAGGACGGATCGGTGAACCTGGTATGGTGAAGACAAGGTAGGAAGATCTTCAGGGGCTTAGTGTTAGGTTTATTTAAGGGGGGTTTGGGTTAGATTAGGGGTATGTGGGTGGTGGGTTGTAATGTTGGGGGGGGGGTATTGTATGTTTTCTTTTACAGGCAAAAGAGCTGAACTTCTTGGGGCATGCCCCGCAAAGGGCCCTGTTCAGGGCTGGTAAGGTAAAAGAGCTTGTAACTTTTTTAATTTAGAATAGGGTAGGGAATTTTTTATTTTGGGGGGCTTTGTTATTTTATTAGGGGGCTTAGAGTAGGTGTAATTAGTTTAAAATTGTTGTAATATTTTTCTTATGTTTGTAAATATTTTTTTATTTTCTGTAACTTAGTTCTTTTTTATTTTTTGTACTTTAGCTAGTTTATTTAATTGTATTTATTTGTAGCAATTGTGTTTATTTAATTTATTGATAGTGTAGTGTTAGGTTAATTGTAGGTAATTGTAGGTAGTTTATTTAATTATTTTATTGATAGGGTAGTGTTAGGTTTAATTATATCTTAGGTTAGGATTTATTTTACAGGTAATTTTGTAATTATTTTAACTAGGTAACTATTAAATAGTTCTTAACTATTTAATAGCTATTGTACCTGGTTAAAATAAATACAAAGTTACCTGTAAAATAAATATTAATCCTAAAATAGCTATAATATAATTATAATTTATATTGTAGCTATATTAGGGTTTATTTTACAGGTAAGTATTTAGCTTTAAATAGGATTAATTTATTTAATAAGAGTTAATTTATTTTGTTATATGTAAATTATATTTAAGTTAGGGGGGTGTTAGTGTTAGGGTTAGACTTAGCTTTAGGGGTTAATACATTTATTAGAATAGCGGTGAGCTCCGATCGGAAGATTAGGGGTTAATAATTGAAGGTAGGTGTCGGCGATGTTAGGGAGGGCAGATTAGGGGTTAATACTATTTATGATAGGGTTAGTGAGACGGATTAGGGGTTAATAACTTTATTATAGTAGCGCTCAGGTCCGCTCGGCAGATTAGGGGTTAATAAGTGTAGGCAGGTGTCGGCGACGTTGTGGGGGGCAGATTAGGGGTTAATAAATATAACATAGGGGTCGGCGATGTTAGGGCAGCAGATTAGGGGTACATAGGGATAACGTAGGTTGCGGCGGTTTACGGAGCGGAAGATTAGGGGTTAAAACTGTAATGCAGGGGTCAGCGATAGCGGGGGCGGCAGATTAGGGGTTAATAAGTGTAAGGTTAGGGGTGTTTAGACTCGGGGTACATGTTAGAGTGTTAGGTGCAGACGTAGGAAGTGTTTCCCCATAGGAAACAATGGGGCTGCGTTAGGAGCTGAACGCTGCTTTTTTGCAGGTGTTAGGTTTTTTTTCAGCTCAAACAGTCCCATTGTTTCCTATGGGAGAATCGTGCACGAGCACGTTTTTGATGCCGGCCGCGTCCGTAAGCAACTCTAGTATCGAGAGTTGCATTTGCGGTAAAAATGCCCTACGCTCCTTTTTTGGAGCCTAACGCAGCATTTGTTTTAACTCTCGATACCAGAGTTAATTTTATGGTGCGGCCAGAAAAAAGCCTGCGGAGCGTTAACAGCCCTTTTACCGCCGAACTCTAAATCTAGGCCTTAGTTAATATATACAATAAGTAGCCGATGCACCATATCAAATAGCCTTTTTACACTAAGCTGGTATACTTGCAAACTTGGAAGTTAGGACAGGAGCAGAGTCGTAATCACCAGAAGTTTTGGACTAGAGGGCACACTTGGTTTAAATATCTTTAGAACTCAGGTTTAACTAGATTTATTTATTTTTTTGCCCTGTGGGCTGCCTACGCAGGTTTTGTACATATTAGAAAGTTTTATGGACAGATATATGCTCCAAAAGAGCTCTCCCTCCAATATGCCCCCTAAACCAAAGGACAAGAAGGGGAGTAGCAGGATGATTGACTCTAGCATTGAAACACCTCTAGAAAAAGGCCCCGGTAATCCTATGGGGGGTAATATGGCAGAATTCGCAGCCGAGGTCGCTAGATTCCTGACTCCTCAATTTGATTCGATTAAATCTGAAATTAGGATTGAGATATCAAATCTTACAGCGGAAGTCAGACAGTTTTCTATAAGACTGGATGAAGTTGAAAACAGAATCTCTGACCTAGAGGATAGGCTTAATATACAGGATCCTATTATAGATACTCATAGCAAAACGATCGCAACGTTACAAGCTAAGATTGAAGATCTTGAGGATCTTTCAAGACGTAACAATTTGAAAGTAATAGGCCTCCCTGAATCACCAGAATTTCAAGATTTGATGGCCTTTGTGTCAATTACATTACCTCAGGCTTTGCAGATTCCAGCTCCTGCTACTCCCTTTCAGATAGAGAGGGTCCATAGGATAGGGTAACGCAGAGAACTCAACGAGGGTAATAGACCAAGGCCGGTGATTTTCAAATTTATTAATTTTCAAGACAAGTTGCTATACCTCAAGTATTACAGAAAATGTTCTCCTTTTGTACTAGGTTCTCACAAACTACTAATTTTTCAAGACTTCTCATCAGAGACCTTGTCCAAAAGGAGAGACATGTCTTTTTTCTATGGTAGATTACAGAAGGAGAAATACAACATCAAATTGATTTACCCCGCAAAGCTAATTGTAATGAGAGAGGGTATTTCTCATACACTAAACAATGTAATGGAAGCTGAGACCTTTTGTAGAGATGCGGGGATACCATAACTTAGGTACGCCAGAATTAGTGATTGGGTTTCATGCATTTGGAAAAGGTGCAGCCCCAGTCAAGGGATTTTGTATTTGTTCTTGGTGTTTATATGTGGGGGGGGGGTTTTCCTTCTCTGTTTCTCCCCCGCCTTTTGCCCCTGCACGTCCGGTCTGTCTCCTCCCCCCATCACCCTCACGACGATGGCTTTGAGAGCTGATGGACCCTAGATTTAACTTATTGTCTTGGAACGTGGGGGGCATAACCTCCCCAATCAAAAGGAAATCTATAATAAAATATCTGGGGAAATTTAATCCTGATATAGTTTTGCTTCAGGAACTACATCTGAAGCCCCCAGAAATTCCTAAACTTAAATCTAAGTGGGTCGGGGAGGTTGTCGCCGCACCGTTCTTTTCTAGAAAGAGGGACATGGCCATTTTGTTGAACAAGAACTTGGAATATCATATAGATAATATTGAACCTGACCCAGATGGTCGATTTTTAATCCTGGAAATTGAGATTAATAAGACACACTATATAATTTGTAATATTTATGGGCCTAACCAGATTGATCACAATTTCTGGGCTGCCTTAATAGTGAAGCTACATAGATTTATAAGGCGGAACTTAATTATTGCGGGAGATTCCACGCTGGATAGTCTTAAAAAAAGATTGCTTAATACTAGATGTAGGAAAGTTCGGATTTTTCAAAAGCTTTGCTCTCATTTAGGCCTGATTGACATATGGCGGGTTCAGAACCCAGATGTGCGGCAATTTACATGTATGTCACAGGCTCAGCAAGCAGTTTCCAGGATTGATTACTGCCTCATCTCTGACTCTCTCCTCAGATGGAACTGGGTCCCTAAAATTGAGGACATCATAATTTCCGACCACGCTGTCATCTCAGTGGCTTGTAAACCGGTCCTAATGAACCCAGGTAGTAACCATATTTTTTTCCCTAGATACTTAAGCAATAATACTAGTTTTCAAAACTGGTTACGACTGAAGTGGGATGATTTTTATAAAAATAACGAAAATTATTTAGATAAAATTGAGGTGTTCTGGGAGGCCTCTAAGGCTGTTCTACGAGGTAAGATTAAATCCTATATGGCACACTGGAAGAAGAAATCTAGTCAGGTAGGGAGGCAGCTAAGTGAAAAATGCCTATAGAGCATATATTAACAATCCCTCTAACCATTGCTGGGAGATATATGCAAGGGCGAAGGCACTGCGAGATTTACACAATAAGCAAAACAGTGCGCAAGAAGACCTCAGATTAAAAGCCATCTATGGAGGATATACAGGGAGATCAGCTAAATTTTTAGCTAGACTAGCTAAATCCTCCCCGAGACACGCAATCTCTGCTATTAAACAAGGCGTAACTAGATATACCAGTCATCCTGACATCGAAAGAGTATTTTTTGAATTCTTTCAAGATCTATACAAGCCAGAGTGGCCAAATATAGCAAAGAAAAGAGAATTCTGGGAAAGGATTAAGGTTCCAAAGCTATCACTGGAAGCTAGGGATTCTATCAATGCTCCTATCACTGAAGAGGAGATTGTATTAGCAATTAAACACGCCAGCCCCAACAAAGTAGCTGGGCTGGATGCATTTCTGATTGAATTTTATAGAATCCTACAAATGCAGGTGTCACTGATACTGAATAAATTGTACAACTTTTATTTTTCAGAAAATACCAGATGTTCGCCGTACTTTGCTGCAGCAAATATCTCGTTAATTCTCAAGAAGGATAAGGATCCTGAGTTACCCAGTTCCTACAGACCGATATCAGTTCTCAATACTGACTATAAGCTTTTAGCGACCATTTTAGCCAACCGTTTGAAACCACACATCGGAGATCTAATTCATGGGAACCAATCAGGATTTATGCCAGGTCGGAACCCGGTGAGAAATATGAGAAAACTGCTAGTACTTATTGAATCATATTGGAACAGTTATACGACTTCTAGCGCCCGCAAATCTGTAGATAAAGCAATCTTAACTGTTGACGCGGAGAAGGCCTTTTATCAGGTCAGCTGGGATCATTTGTTCTTCTCCCTAGACCAATTCGGTCTGTCAGGGTCTTTTAACAACTATATTAGATTAATCTATAGTGCCCCCCCACTTCAGCGATTGTGGCCAATAATGTTATATCTCAACGACTTACTTTGTGTAGAGGAACCTGACAGGGCTGCCCGCTCTCTCCTCTGTTATTCAACATCAGTTTGGAGCCCCTGGCTATATTATTGCGCCAGGAGTTGACAGGCATTCCATTGGCAGGTGAGAAGCAAGTGCTGCTTCTATACGCGGATGACCTGTTGTTATTTCTATCCAATCTTCAGACCACATTACCAATTTTGCAAGATATTATGCAAGATTTTGGTGAGGTCTTAGGGTATAAGATCAATACCACGAAATCTGAACTAATGTGGTTGTATAAGATTCCTACTCTTACCATTGAGCACCCGTTCCTGGAAGTCACACAAATGTCTTACTTAGGTCTACGACTATCGCAAAACCCGGCGGAGTGGTATAATGCAAACTTTGTGTACTGCCTGGAGCAATGCTGTAAAAAGCTAGGGGAATGGATCGCGTTACCCATATCGCTATCCGCCCGAGTAGTATTGATTAAGACAGTAATTTTCCCTAAATTGTTGTATATCTTGCAGAATATTCCGTTGTTTCTACACAAGAAGGATATTGCTACATATAACAGAGCCTGCTCTAGATTTCTGTGGAAAGGGTCCAAACCGCGGATCGCCTGTCAGTGACTTATGAACACCAAATTGGCAGCGGGTCTTGCACTTCCAAATATTCAGGTCTATAATCTAGCTAGTATTGCTAGATTTGCGCTGGACTGGCTAACGGAAAAAGATCAAATTTCCTCTTCCATCTGGGAAACGCGGCTGGTGGAGCCTTTTCATTTGAAGGCTTTACTCCATTGCCCGTTGACTTCACTCCCCTCAAATATATTCCTTCTAACTATGTTTAGAAATATCATAGTGGCATGGCAGAAATTGTGTGCTGAGTTGGATTGCTCGCCATATGTATCACACTATCTACCTATTCGCGGTAACTCCAACTTTGGCCCTGGGCTGACAAATCAGGTGTTCAAGGACTGGGAATTAAAAGGACTGAAATTCATGAGTCAGATCCTGGGAACTTCTGGGCATCCTATAACCTTTGCAGAATTAGCAAATAAGTTTGACTTAGGTGCCCGCGAATTTTATGCCTATCTTCAAGCCAGGCATTATCTTCATGAGCTACTCCAAAGTCACAGAACAAATTGGTCATTAGGTGATTTACAGGCCAGGATACATAATTATGCATCAGGACTGTTTGCAATCTCTTCCTTATATTCACTTTTAATTCAAAAATCTTCTAGCGTACAGGTCAGTGACATGACAGCAAAATGGTCCATTCAATTTCCGGATATAGATGAACAGACTATTATCGGAAGTTTCAAATTAGTTCAACAAAGTTGGGTGCCAACGTTATGGAGAGAGTCTCAGATTAAAATAGGGCTTCAGTGATATCTTACTCCAGGTATTTTATCCAAATGGTATCACTCAAGCATCCTTTGCTCAAGATGCTCAGCAACAGATGCAGACTTATTTCATTGCCTTTGGGCTTGTCCCAAAATCTTTCAATTTTGGTTGAAGATAGCTTACTGGATGAAAGCAATTCTACATTTGGATTATGTATTGAAGCCCATAGAGATTTTTTTCTTGGTGAAATTCCAGGGTACATCTATAAATTATAGTCTTATAAATACAATCATCTTAACAGGTCGTAATCTCATTCTTAAATTATGGAAGGCGCGTGAAGCACCTAAAATATCCCATTTTAAGAAGGCCTTATTGAGTCAGTTTACGACAGAGCAATTTAATATACCTTATCCACAAGGAGAACATCTACCCCCATTCTTTAGGAAATGGGAGGCGTTTATTATATCACTTCCTTTGTCATGCCAAATAAAAGCGGTCAAACCATTTTGTGAGTCTGAGTTCATTCTGATAAACATATACGCAGGCCGCTTCCCGGTAAGTTGGGTGGAGGACTGTAGGTGAGTGATGTGGGGAGGAGGGGGACATGGGCGCGTGGGGCGGATCACGAGGGCTCTCCCTTTTTTTGTTTTTGTTTTTGTTTATGTTTATTTTGTTTGGTTTTGTTTGTTCTTTCTTTTTCTGGTGTGCTTGCTTGTATACTGAGTTTAGGCTCTTATCTGCTATAGAACGAAGAAAGTTTAAAATAAAAATGGGAAAGTAAAAATTATCACTTATATGACACTGTAAGGTATTTGGATGACTTGCATGTATTTTTGGAATTGTCGCAAAAATAGTTTTGTCTTGGACTCTGTCTTGGTAATCTGCTGTACCTATATTTACATTGCATATCTTTGTGCTGTATAAGATTTTAACTGTTTCCTGAGATTTTTTGTATTTTTCCTATGTTATAAATAAAATTAAAAAAATATATATATAAGTATTACAATGAAAAAAATTTGGAAAAAAGTATATGCTATACCACCTTAAAAGGAACAAAAATTGATGCAAAAAATATAAAAATAATATTGCAATGATGCTGGATCCTAATAGGATCCTATAATTAAAAAATTGTCCTTAGATGTGATTCCTGTATTTGTATCCAATCAAAGATGCTGTGTAATTTCCCAGCATTATAGAGTGTTGCAATAATGAATCAAGTACTTATATTTTTATTATTTTTGTATAAATATTTTTATTGCAAGGGAGACGTTCCTTTTTATTATTTCACCATAAATACAATATTATATGAATCATCTATAATTACATGTTTTTATTGCGTTACAAATATTTGACAAATAGTCCTGAATTAGTGTGTTTGTTACATCAAGCTTTTTAGTGCCATCCCTTGTAGCCATTGTAAATTTTCATATTTGTATCCACTTTGAGGGAGGTGGTCTGGGAGCGGCAAAGGTGTAACTTTGGGTTCAGCGCAGTTCTTATCTGTTTGTATCTGTCTGCATTGGTGCTGGATCCCTCCGAGCTTGTCAAAATAACTTCAACTATTATAGATATAAATAAATATTATGTAACACAATGTGTACATCAGCTTTAAATATACATATTTGGTATTATAAAATAAAATTATTCTAAACTATTTAAAATAATATCTTTCGAAATGTGAAGACTAGACCAGTAATATGAAAATAAATTCATTCGTTCATCAAGGGGACTGGAAAGAAAATTATGTCTTTCACATATGTTCGATTTCTTAAAATATTAGCCATCCGATTTTTATCATATTAATCTATGGCATATCTATAAATAACTATTGATCCCTGTTTTGAAATAAATCCAGACAGACAACACTTTGAAAAACAACTGGTGACAACTAGAGCATAATACATGTGGCACATATATACATTTGTGCAATGTACAGTAATCTAGTTTCTGACACAACACATATTGATCACAATGCAAGGCATAAGATATATTTTAAACTATGTAATCATTGTGCTGTTAGAATATGCTTATATATAAAGGTAATCCGAGAGTGAACAACGTGATTTAAATCACAGTATTGTTTCATCAAAACAGTGTAATGATTAATAAAGATATTTAGTATCTTTAGATAAATTCAGTATCAATATTTGAGAATGTCACTCTACAGGAATAGTCTATTCCATATGTTGATGTAATGAATCGGATAGAGCATGCCATTTCAATCAAATATATAATTTCCTCGTATCATCATAAATATTTAATTATCCTTCTCTCTTAATGATAAGAAGAAAATATCAAAGCATATGAGATGTGTATTTATATATTCTGTACATGTGTAAAAATGTAGCCACCAACTGTCAAGCACTACCCAGGTGCAGAATCCAAAATGGGCAAGACCCTAAAATTACATTCAAATAAAGATAGCAAGATTCAGAGAAATATCTTCAAATAATAATAAATTGTGATTTTGATTACTATGGAATTCAATCTCTGATTTGTGATTTTTCTTTTTAAATACACTTGAAATCGAATTAGAGGATCCATGTTAATATAGATAAATGTGAATGGATTAGGCAATGTTATGTCCAAATTTGGAAGCCAAAAGTGAAGTATAATGAGACATACCAGACTGGGACAAACCCGAGCTTGAGGGTCCAGCACCAACATCCAGCTCTGTAAAATATTTAATCATGATTGGATATCATTAATACAAATCAGAACTTTGACAGGAACAATCATACATTGTTTTCTAAATTGACAAAGTTAAACATATTTTAATTCTTCAGGTGAGTTCATTGTTTTCTAAAATGTATATTTATGTTCAATCTTTTATGTTGTTAACTGTCCCTTTAAGTAATTTTATGTATTCTTGCATTGTCATCAATTGTTATACATTGATCTGTCAATTTTTAATTTTATATTGCTAGTATAGCTTTTGTAATTTAGAAGATTGAAAATTAGGATACTGTATTCTTCCCATTTATACTAATTAATGTATACATTTGACCAACATGTCTAAAGTAATGCCACTGTTACAGCAAGCACATGTTCATGTCTCTGCGCAATTATATCTTCCATGATCATTGCGCGATAATTAAAAGCGTAATTGCGCATCCGTGATTATGAATTGATTTGGATCTAGTAGTGTGATGAGTATAATTTGTAAAGCTTTCAAATATATATTTACAATTGTGTGTATCATGATATTCCAATAGGATCATTGTAAAAATTGAATGATACAAATGAATATTTCTAACTTTTGTATGAATTGATATTCAATGTATGACATTGCGGAGAATAGGGATTTCACGGATGCACAATTACATTTTAGCTCTGTTCGGGATGTGCGCTATACCGCATATTCGGGATAGCGCAAGAAAAAGCATTATTCCTATTTGATGTGTGGCAAATCTAAATTCAGATGTCTACCATCATAGTCATAGGTAACATCTGTTGTGAGATCTATATAGGTTGAATATATGACTATATACACATTGCTTAAATATATACTCAAATATTAAAATATTATATGAAGTTTGATCTAGTTCAGCCTCTGAAGTGCCTTCTTCTCCAGGTCATCGATTGGAGCTGCACTGGCCTCCGGGTTGGGAGTTTCAGGACCAGCAGCTGGGGACTAGGAGGGGGCCGAGCAGCGGGCGGAAGCAAATCTGCAGGGGAAACGGAGATTGAGGAGGCCACATAAAGCCTCCTCATGAGGTTGTAGGAAAACTTTATATAGGGGTGGGACCGGATCCTCACCTCTCTGATGGACACTGCTCCACTCCCTCATATGGCGGACTTTATTATGAAGCCGCAACCTCATATCCCTGAATCTCCTCAAGATTTGCTCCATGCTCCTCTGGACGTCATGCACCGAATTCACAGAAACGATGATAGACACCCAGAGGGCCCTTTTGATCGCCGCACTCATCGACCTCTTCCGAGTCCCAAACAGCTGAGGATAAAATTCCTCAACCACGTGGACCAGTGCAACACTTTCCACTCGGGTGAACCTGGGAGACAACCTGTTGGTATATATCGATATATGACAATATAGATAATATTTTGACAATATCAACCGGCACTAGAGAACTGACAAAAATGGCAATGTGTAATGGACTTTTATATATGGAGATAAACATGAGATACACCATGGGACATGGTATCTATACATCTGATTGGATAAAATACTGTAATTTTGTTAGCATGTCTGTGAGGCCATACTGACTCAAGTCCTGTTTGTGTGATGAACTCTGATTGGCCGTTACTTAATGCTTCATGGATTCATATCTTTGTAACTTTCATACACATACCTTCTGGGGGTGCTGTTACTACATTTGGCATGTAGACTTTTCTTTAGAATTTATGAGAATGGAATGCGTATATGTGACGCTTATATAATATACGGAATCCATTAAATATTAATATATTTTGTCGACATTTGAACTAGAGTTAATTTTTTATCACAATAGTAAATATAATCCAGTCACAATAGTAAATGTTTTATACATTTCGATGTTTAATACTGATCAATAGATGTGTAACATTGATCAAGTTATTTAAAAAAAGTTTACAAATATTTTAGATTAAAAAATGTAAATATTGTATGTATTCATTGTTTATTAAATAAATATTGTGACTCATTGGGAATTATTGACAGTGCTCTATTTAATGTATTTACAATCCCAAAAATGCACATCGATTGTGTGCTAGTGTGTGAAATTATATTTGAATTTTCATAAATGCGAATCTCGTGTTGAAAGATACGTTTACCACGCTATATTTCAATAATGGTGAAATATGTTCTTCGTATTTATAATGGACGTTACTTGGAGAAAATAAATTTACTTTTTTTAATGGGAATTCAACGTTTCTGTTCCTTATTTATTAAAATCAAATAGAGCAGGTATTTGTCTGAAATGCTCACATATAATTTTCTTTTTCACGGTGTCTTTATTGTTAAGGATCAGATATGCAATAGTGTGAAGTATCTAAAGACATCTGGCTAAACATTGCCACTATGTATTGTTGACCACCCACAAATAAGCAGATATATGATAATATATTTAAATAAATGAGTGTATACCCTGTGAAAGGTTACATACATTTAAAGGGAAAGTAAACCAAAAATAGATATTTACTTTAATACCCATTACACATTTTATCATACTCGATCCTGTTATATGAATATCCATTTGACCTGTGTGAGGACCTTGTATGTAAACTGTCCACTTATCTCCCTCCATTGATGGAGCTTTTAAATAATTCAGTGCAGACTCTTAAAGGGACAGTATATTTGGTTCACAATTCCTTATTATTTAATCAGCATCAGAGTATATAATGTCTGAAATTAAATTGTTCCTGTTTGTATATGAATTATTATTTTGAAGCCACAACAAAATAAAATGTTTTTAGCTTGTAGATATAAAATGATCTCCTAACTTTATCACATTGTTTACATATACATACTTCGTATTACTGCAAACCAATCAACAAATAAAATTGACATTGTATTACCTTTTATATTGTATGCCCCACTGGGAGTATAATATCTTGTAATGGCTGTGTTTACACAGCTTTGCCTTAAGGCCAAAAACATTATGAATAGGTAGAGATACCATAGGAAAAATAAACTACTTTACATTCAAAATTAAGGGTAACGGAAATACACAATTTTATACACTCCAGCAGGTAAAGAGGATAATTGTGAGAAATTATATTTTGAAATATCTATGAGTTAACTATCCCTTCAAATGACTCCACTAGAGTGAAAAGTCATCAATATGGCATACAATAACTAGCTCTGTCTAAATGTGAAAATAAACTTAGCTAGCATGTTTTCTTTAAAGATAATTTAATCTACCTAGGTTACCTTGCATATAATGATACCATAATAACTAAGCTATATTTGTTTTAAGAATATGTTAAACTTTTTTTTTTAAAAAGATAGATATTAGAATGTGAATATAAAATTAAACTACACTGTAACTTTAATCTAACAAATTCACCCTACACATTTCTTAACAGTGACATAACTAAAGTTGTTATGTAGACTGTATACTGCATAGCCTCGTCATTAACATTTTATGATTTGTACATCTCTAAATCACACAACTAAAAATTAGATGGCTGTATCTAACTCCACCTTAACTTTTGTAAGATAAAAGATTTTAACACTCATTATCTGTTTGAGCTGTGTTGATATTTAAAAACAAAATAATAGTGCAACTGTATTGTGTTTAATATCAGGCATGTGCTTGTAAAATAGATACTTTAACAACCAGTCATGGGACTAATCTTTTTTTGACATGTCCTAATATTAGAAGGATGTAAGATTTGTTATTATCTTACTTGTATAGAGAATATATATATATATATATATATATATATATATATACATACATACATATATATATATATATATATATATATATATATATATATATATATATATATATAAAAGATGTATTTAAATAAATAAAAGAATATATATAGTATTTAAAGATATTTATTAAAAAAAAGATTCTAACAATAAATCAGTATTCTTTTGGGAATTCAGCAAAAATGAAAATCTGTAAGAAAAAAAAGAAAAATATTAGAATCTGAAATCAATTATGTTATTTCATAAACACATAACTATAAAATTATAATAGTATAATAATTGTAAAGTCATCTTCTGTCTATGCTCTAGCATGTATTGTTTGTTTTGATATTAAAGCCAGGTTCAGACTGGACATCTATATATTTACACACACGCACATAATTTTAAATTAATCATATTAAATTGCCTAATCAAGAGTTGACTTACATATTAATGTTTAAAATTAGACAAAATAATGCCTAATATCATATTTTGTTAAAAAATTCCTAATTGTTCAATCGCATGAGGGACATAATTGAATGTAATATTTTATGTCACATCAAAAACTAATATACCTAAATGTCAACTATGAAATGTATCCCTTCATCTGAATGATTGATCACAATCTGAGTACTCTTTAGCACAAAGTAGGGGAATGTATATTAAATAAATGTCTTCAAAAATAGGAAATGGTGAAAATTGACAGACACATTCAATATATTATGAACTAGTTTCCCATTATTCCTCCTATGATTCTTACCAATAGCATGCATTGTGCAAACTAACCTGGATGTATGATCTTTAAAAGTCGATTCTATTCAAAATATCAGTTTATCTTCATTATGTGTTATATTCATCACTTTCCAAATAGAGTATTGTGAAATACCATCTAAAAGAAATGAGGAAACATAAGTGTCTCCCATAAGATGTATCCTGCATCCCCAGTCTTATTCCAGACAATTGTGTACACTTACCAGGTGAACGTGTCATTGTATGTTTTTCTAAGTCAGCACAGTTGAAAGACAATGCCACAGACAGGATCACATAGGTATTCTTCACTTTCAGTCTGGTATTCTTCACTTTCAGTCTGTAGATGAAGTAAATCTACCTAATGGAAAATAAAGTGTAAATCAAATCTTTAATAAAATGGTACATAGTTCTGCATTCCTCCCCTAACACTACCTATTTCCTAAAATGTTTATAGCAATAACTTACTAAGTGTATGTATTCTCTTGTGTTATGTTATAACAATACATTGTGAAGCTGACTCACATACATTGTCCATACTTAACCTCTGATATATGACTTTGTTAATTATAATGTGCTTCAGAGTATCCCTTTATCTGCTATCTGTGGCATTTATCCCTTTCAGAATATCTAAAATCTAATAGTGTCTAAACAAAATACTACTTGTAAACTAATTGTTTGCCATATGATGGAAAATACCCCCCCTCAGTCTCAATTCATACATTGAATATACTTACCATCTGATTTGTCTTTAAAAACCAGGTGACAAAGTCATTACAGGAGCCAATGCCAGAATCATATGATGTATAAATTACCTATGATAATAAAATATATTTTATATTTTGCTATAATCATTTCTTGAACAATCCTAACATGATCGCACAATTCTATTTTCATTTTACTCAGTCTCACATATTCGCAATGCCCCTATATAACGTATAGTAATTACTGTCTGAAATGGCGGTTGATGATGTTGGCTCTGACATGGCCCCTCCAGAACTGAGTCATCTTCCTCATCTTGGAGGAGGGCTCAGGGCGCCTGGACGGCATGCAGCATCCCAGCCCACTGATCAATGTTATGAAGGACGCTGCAGGCTATAATGATCTTCGCCACCTTACCAGGGCTGTATTGGAGGGCTCCTCCAGACCTGTGTAGGCATCTCATGCACAAACATCCGCTCCTCCAGACCTGTCTAGGCATCTCATACCCAAACATCCACTCCACTACAGCCCTTGTCTGCTTGTGCGCATGATTGTAGCGCACCTGGGCCTCGTCTGTGGGGTTACGCAATGGCGTAATGAGCCAAGGCCGGCTCCTGAAACCCGAATCACCTATAAATAATGAACATCACAAAATGTCAATATTAAAAATATCTTAAAAATTATGATATGAAAATACATTTAAATAAAATGATACAATGCATTTGTGTATACGAAAATTCCATAAAATAGACATTTGCAGAAATAAATGGTTAAAGCACATCCTATATCTGCACATTTAAGATATGACCTGCTACATATCTGTTTTTTGCTAAACTAGACATTTGCTGAAAGAGACAAATAAATGGTTAAAGTGCATCCTATATCTGCACATTTAAGCTATGACCTGCTACATATGCATTTTTCACTAAAACTAGACATTTGCTGAAAGAGACAAATAAATAGTTAAATCGCATCCTATATCTGCACATTTAAGCTATGACCTGCTACAAATGCATTTTTCCCTAAAACTAGACATTTGCTGAAAGAGACAAATAAATAGTTAAATCGCATCCTATATCTGCACATTTAAGCTATGACCTGCTACAAATGCATTTTTCCCTAAAACTAGACATTTGCTGAAAGAGACAAATAAATAGTTAAATTGCATCCTATATCTGCACATTTAAGCTATGACCTGCTACAAATGCATTTTTCCCTAAAACTAGACATTTGCTGAAAGAGACAGATAAATGGTTAAAGCGCATCCTATATCTGCACATTTAAGCTATGACCTGCTACATATCTGTTTGAAGCTAAAAATAGACATTTGCTTAAAGAGTCAAATAAATGGTTAAAGCGCATCCTCTAGCTGCACATTTAAGCTATGGCCTGCTACATAACTGTTTTTCGATAAAACTAGACATTTGCTGAAAGAGACAAAGGGGGATATTTATCAAAGCCTCAACTATGCTGCATTCGCTGGCACCAATACGCTGGCTTAACATCGCCTAACATCGCGGCCGTTAATTGGCAAGAGTCCATGAGCTAGTGACATATGGGATATACAATCCTACCAGGAGGGGCAAAGTTTCCCAAACCTCAAAATGCCTATAAATACACCCCTCACCACACCCACAATTCAGTTTTACAAACTTTGCCTCCTATGGAGGTGGTGAAGTAAGTTTGTGCTTGATTTTCTGTGATATGCGCTTCTCAGCATTTTGAAGCCTGATTCCTCTCAGAGTACAGTGTTTGTCAGAGGGATGTGAAGAGAGTATCACCTATTGATTTTATGGTTTTCCTCACAGGAAATCTTTTCAAAAGTTCTCTGTTATTGGTCATAGAGATTCATCTCCTACCTCCCTTTTCAGATCGACGATATACTCTCATATTCCATTACCTCTACTACAAAAGTAAATACACCCCTAAGTGGAAATGTCCAAATTGGGCCCAAAGTGTCAATATTTTGTGTGGCCACCATTATTTTCCAGCACTGCCTTAACCCTCTTGGACATGGAGTTCACCAGAGCTTCACAGGTTGCCACTGGAGTCCTCTTCCACTCCTCCATGACAACATCATGGAGCTGGAGGATGTTAGAGACCTTGCGCTTCCCCACCTTCAGTTTGAAGATGCCCCACAGATGCTCAATAGGTTTTAGGTCTAGAGACATGCTTGTCCAGTCCATCACCTTTATCCTCAGCTTCTTTAGCAAGGCAGTGGTCGTCTTGGAGGTATGTTTGGGGTCGTTATCATGTTGGAATACCGCCCTGCGACCGAGTCTCCGAAGGGAGGGGATCATGCTCTGCTTCAGTATGTCACAATACATGTTAGCATTCATGGTTCCCTCAATGAACTGTAGCTCCCCAGTGCTGGCAGCACTCATGCAGGCCCAGACCATGACACTCCCACTACCATGCTTGACTGTAGGCAAGACACACTTGTCTTTGTACTCCTCACCTGGTTGCCGCCACACACGCTTGACACCATCTGAACCAAATAAGTTTATCTTGGTCTCATCGGACCACAGGTAATCCATGTTCCTAGTCTGCTTGTCTTCAGCAAACTGTTTCCAGGCTTTCTTTTGCATTATCTTTAGAAGAAGCTTCCTTCTGGGACAAAAGCCATGCAGACCAATTTGATGCAGTGTGCGCGTATGGTCTGAGCACTGACAGGCTGACCCTCCACCCCTTCAACCTCTGTGTCAGGTTAGGAAATATCCAGAAATAGACCCAAATGCAAGGGCGAACTTAAACAATGCCCTTGCACTCTGAGTTTAATCCAGGACGTGACCCCACGACAACCTCCAAAAAACAAAGTACTCACGATATGGAGCAGGGTTAGCCTGTGCCAAAGTAATTCATGATATCAGCCAGATAGACTTCTGATAGACTTCTGAATAAGGAACTGGTTTCAGGAAATGCCTTCCACAGAATCAGGAGAGCAGGGATAGTCACTTATACTCAGACAGAAGAAGGGTAAAACAGGAAACAGTTAATAATGCAGGAGTAAGTCATTTGTTATCAGGCAGTTTGAGGGTTAACACTGAGTAGACAGTCTTTGCAGAGTATGCAACAGGTAATCAGGCAGTTTGAGAGTTAACACTGTGTAGACAGTCTTTGCAGAGTATGCAACAGGTAATCAGGCAGTTTGAGAGTTAACACTGTGTAGACAGTCTTTGCAGAGTATGCAACAGGTAATCAGGCAGTTTGAGAGTTAACACTGTGTAGACAGTCTTTGCAGAGTATGCAACAGGTAATCAGGCAGTTTGAGGGTAAACACTGTGTAGTCAGAACTTGCAGAATTAATAACATGTAATCAGGTAGTTTGAAGGTTAACACTGTGTTGTCAGAACTTGCAGTGATAGCAACAGGTAAGCTGGTAGTTTGAAGGTTAACACAGATAATCAGTACTTGTGGAGATTGGCAACAGGATATCCAGCAGTTTGAAGGTTTACACTGAATAATAGTATTTGCAGAGTTTGGAAACAGGTAAACATGCAGATTGAAGGATTCACAGAAATAACAGTATTTGAATAGTTTGCACTACACAGAGTAGTCTGAATATGCAGGTTTTGCAGCAGGTAAACAGGAAGTTTGAAAGTTTCACAAAACAAACAGTACTTGCATTGTTTGGAGACAGGTATTCAGGAGGTTGAAGGTTAATCCAGCATAGTAAATCATTGAAGAGATTGGCAACAGAAAAGCAGCAGTTAGAGAGATTCCACAGCGAAATCCTAACAGAAGCCTCAAAGTTAACAAACAAACGGACACTGGAGAAACAGGAAGCCAGAATAAAAAGCCTGGTTGTGACATCATCAGGAAGGGGTGGCTCAGACACCTGTCAATCAAGCACACAGAGAGGACTGCAGAGCTTCCCAGCAGCTGAGCGTGACACTCTGCAGCAATGCTGGCAGCACTCATACGTCTATTTCCCAAAGACAACCTCTGGATATGACGCTGAGCATGTGCACTTAACTTCATTGGTCGACCGTGGCGAGGCCTGTTCTGAGCGGAACCTGTCCTGTGAAACTGCTGTATATGGTCTTGCCCACCGTGCTGCAGCTTAGTTTCAGGGTCTTGGCAATCTTCTTATAGCCTAGGCCATCTTTATGCAGAGCAACAATTCTTTTTTCAGATCCTCAGAGAGTTCTTTGCCATGAGGTGCCATGTTGAACTTCCAGTGATCAGTATGAGAGAGTGTGAGAGTGATAACACTAAACTTAACACTCCTGCTCCCAATTCACACCTGAAACCTTGTAACACTTACAAGTCACATGAAACTGGGGAGGGAAAATGGCTTATTAGGTCCAATTTGGACATTTCCACTTAGGGGTGTACTCACTTTTGTTGCCAATGATTTAGACATTAATGGCTGCGTGTTAAGTTATTTTGAGGGGACAGCACATTTACACTGTTATACAGGCTGTACACTCACTACTTTACATTGTAGCAAAGTGTCATTTCTTCAGTGTTGTCACATGAAAAGATATAATAAAATATTTACAAAAATGTGAGGGGTGTGCTCACTTTTGTGAGATTCTATAAATTTGCCATGAGTCAGGTTTATGTATATTTCCTTTTGCAGACTATCAGTTTCAAAATTGGGAAACATATTTAGGAAGTTATTTTTTCTTACCTGGGGTATAGTCTTTTCTTCAAATTGACTGCTTTTTCACTAATTTTCACGGACAAAATTAGGCTCGCGAGGTCGCAAAATGCTGATATTTATTGCATCATTCTTGGCGCAAGAAATTTTTTTTGGCGCGAAGGTACATTTGGTGACGCAAATTTGTCATTTCCGGCGTCTTAGTTGATGCCAGCTTTCCTTGCACAAGGTTGCATCTGCCATGATGTGAGTTGCGTCATTTCCGGATGTTGTTAGCGCCAAAAAATTTCATTTGGTGCCAAATAATTTATAATTTATAATTTATAATTTATTTAAACCCCACTTCCCATATGCCTCTTGCCTTTTTTTATGTTCAGAGGGCTATGCTGTTTGTATTTTTTTTTTATAATTTTGCTTTATATGTTGTTTTTTCTCTTACATTTGCAAGATGTCTAAATCTGATCCTGTCTCAGAAACCACTGTTATCATGATAAGCTTTTACATGCAGAGAATGTATCCATTAGTACTAGTACAATGCCTGTTGTTCCTTCAACATCTAATGTACATGATATCCCTGTGAATATAAAAGATTTTATTGCTGATGCGATTCAGAAGGCTTTGTCTGCTATTTCGCCTTCTAATAAACGTAAAAGGTCTCTTAAAACTTCTCATAAAGTTGATGAAATTTCAAATGACCGACAACATATTGAATTATCCTCCTCTGATCAGGATCTATCTGGTTTAGAAGATCCTACCTCAGATATTGACACTGACAAATCTACTTATCTCTTTAAGATGGAGTTAAAAGAGGTGTTGATTACATTTGATATTGAGGAAACTAGTCCTCTTGATACTAAAACTAGTAAACGTTTAAATTCTGTTTATAAACCTCCTGTGGTTACGCCAGAGGTTTCTCCAGTTCCTGATGTTATTTCTGATATGATTTCAAAGGAATGGAATAGGCCTGGTACTTATTTTATTCCTTCTTCTAGGTTTAAAAAGTTGTATCCTTTGCCGTTAGATTGGAGTTTTGGGAAAAAATCCCTAAAGTTGATGGGGCTATTTCTACTCTTGCCAAGCGTACTACTATTTCTATGGAAGATAGTATTTCATTTAAGGACCCTTTAGATAGGAAACTTGAATCTTATCTAAGGAAAGCTTATTTATTTTCTGGCTACATTCTTAGGCCTGCTATATCCATGGCTGATGTTGCAGCTGCATCAACTTTTTGGTTGAAAAGCTTAGCGCAACAGGAAACAGATCCTGATTTGTCTAACATTGTTCGCTTGCTTCAACATGCTAATAATTTTATCTTTGATGCTATTTTTGATATCATCAATATTGATGTTAAATCAATCGGCTAGATTACGAGTTTTGCGTTAGAAGCTATGTGGTGCTAACGAGCAGTTTTCTCTCACCGCTCACTTACATGCAGCACTGGTATTACGGGTTTTTACAAACCCGGCGTTAAAAGACAAGAATTGAGCGTTGCTCCTTAACGCACTCCAATACCAGCGCTGCTTAAGTCAGCGGTGAGCTGGTCGTACGTGCTCGTGCACGATTTTCCCATAGGAATCAACGGTGAGAGCCAGCTGAGAAAAAGTCTAACACCTGGAAAAAATCAGCGTAAAACTCAGTAGCGCAGCCCCATTGATTCCTATGGGGAAATAATAACACCCTAACATGAAGCCCGAGTCTAAACACCCCTAATCTTACACTTATTAACCCTAATCTGCCAGCCCCGACATCGCTGACACCTGCATAATATTTATTAACCCCTAATCTGCCGCCCCCAATGTTGCCGCCCCTATATTAAATGTATTAACCCCTAAACCTAAGTCTAACCCTAACCCTAATACCCCCTAACTTAAATATAATTACAATAAATCTAAATAAAAATTACTATCATTAACTAAATTATTCCTATTTAAAACTAAATACTTACCTATAAAATAAACCCTAAGCTAGCTACAATATAACTAATAGTTACATTGTAGCTAGCTTAGGGTTTATTTTTATTTTACAGGCAAGTTTGTATTTATTTTAACTAGGTACAATAGTTATTAAATAGTTATTAACTATTTAATAACTACCTAGATAAAATAAATACAAAAGTACCTGTAAAATAAAAACTAACCTAAGTTACAATAACACCTAACACTACACTATAATTAAATAAATTAAATAAATTAACATCAATTAAATAAATTAAAATAAAATAGCTAAAGTACAAAACCCCCCACTAAATTACAGAAAATAATAAACAAATTACAAGATATTTAAACTAATTACACCTAATCTAATAGCCCTATCAAAATAAAAAAGCCCCCCCCCCCACAAAAAAAAAAAAAAAAAAAACCCTAGCCTAAACTAAACTATCAATAGCCCTTAAAAGGGCCTTTTGCGGGGCATTGCCCCAAAGTAATCAGCTCTTTTACCTGTAAAAAAAAAAAACAACCCCCCCCAACAGTAAAACCCACCACCCACACACCAACCCCCCAAATAAAATACTATCTAAAGAAACCTAAGCTCTCCATTGCCCTGAAAAGGGCATTTGGATGGGCATTGCCCTTAAAAGGGCAGTTAACAATTTTGCAGGCCCAAACCCTAACCTGAAAATAAAACCCACCCAAAAAACCCTTAAAAGCCAATAGGATTGAGCTTGCATCAGCCAATAGGATTGAACTTTAATCCTATTGGCTGATTGCTTCAGCCAATTGGATCTTTTCTACCTTAATTCCGATTGGCTGAAATAATTCTATCAGCCAATCGGAATCTAAGGGACGCCATCTTGGATGACGTCACTCAAAGGAACAGTCATTCAGTAAGAAGACTTTGTTTGAAGAGGATGCTCCGCGTCGGATGTCTTGAAGATGGACCCGCTCCGCATCTGATGGATGAAGATAGAAAATGCCGTCTGGATGAAGACTTCTGCCCGTCTGGAGGACCACTTCGCCCGGCTTGGATGAAGATTTCTGCCACTTCGTTGAGGATGGATGTCCGGTCTTCAGAACAGTAAGTCGATCTTCAGGGGGTTAGTGTTAGGTTTTTTTTAAGGGTGTATTGGGTGGGTTTTATTTTTAGGTTAGGGTTTGGGCTTGCAAAAGAGCTAACTGCCCTTTTAAGGGCAATGCCCTTTCCAGGGCAATGGGGAGCTTAGGTTTTTTTAGATAGTATTATATTTGGGGGGTTGGTTGTGTGGGTGGTGGGTGTTACTGTTGGAGGGGTTGTTTGTATTTTTTTTTACAGGTAAAAGAGCTGATTACTTTGGGGCAATGCCCCGCAAAAGGCCCTTTTAAGGGCTATTGATAGTTTAGTTTAGGCTAGGGTTTTTTTTTATTTTGGGGGGGCTTTTTTTATTTTGATAGGGCTATTAGATTAGGTGTAATTAGTTTAAATATCTTGTAATTTGTTTATTATTTTCTGTAATTTAGTGTTTTTTTGTACTTTTGCTAATTTAAACTTTTCTTTTGTGATTTAGAAAGAGCTTGCCATTTTAAACAACTTTCTAATTTACTTCTATTATCTAATTTGCTTCATTCTCTTGATATCACTTGCTGAAAAGCATATCTAGATATGCTCAGTAGCTGCTGATTGGTTGCTGCACATAGAGGCCTTGTGTGATTGGCATTGCTATTTCTTCAACAAAGGATATCTAAAGAAATGAGCAAAATAGATAATAGAAGTAATTTGGAAAGTTGTTTAAAATTACATGCCCTATCTGAATCATGAAAGTTTAATTTTGACCAGACTGTCCCTTTAATTTAATTTATTTAATTGTTGTTAATTTAGTTAATTTATTTAATTATAGTGTAGTTTTAGGTGTTATTGTAACTTAGGTTAGGTTTTATTTTACAGGTACTTTTGTATTTATTTTAGCTACGTAATTATTAAATAGTTAATAGCTATTTAATAACTATTCTACCTAGTTAAAATGAATACAAACTCGCCTGTAAAATAAAAATAAACCCTAAGCTAGATACAATGTAACTATTAGTTATATTGTAGCTAGCTTAGGGTTTATTTTACAGGTAAGTATTTAGTTTTAAATAGGAATTATTTAGGTAATAATATAAATTTTTAGTTAGATTTATTGTAATTCTATTTAAGCTAGGGGGTGTTAGGGGTAGGGTTAGACATAGGTTTAGGGGTTAATACATTTAGTATAGTGGCGGCGACGTTGGGGGTGGCAGATTAGGGGTTAATAAATGTAGGTAGGTGGTGGCAATGTTAGGGAAGGCAGATTAGGGGTTAATAATATTTAACTAGTGTTAGCGAGGCAGGAGTGCGACGGTTTAGTGGTTAATATGTTTATTATAGTTGCGGTGATGTCCGGAGCGACAGATTAGGGGTTAACATTTTTATCATAGTGTTTGCGATGCAGGAGGGCCTCGGTTTAGGGGTTAATAGGTAGTTTATGGGTGTTAGTGTTCTTTTTAGCACTTTAGTTATGAGTTTTATGTTACGGCGTTGTACCATAAAACTCTTAACTACTGACTTTTAAATGCGTTAGGACTCTTGACGGGGTAGGCTGTACCGCTCACTTTTTGGACTCCCAGGACAATCTCGTAATACCGGCGCTATGGAAGTCCCATAGAAAAAAGACTTTACAAAGTTTACGTAAGTCATTTTGCAGTAAGCCCAAAGAAGTGTGCTGTGCCCCTAAACCTGCAAGTAATAGCAGCGGGCGTAAAAAAGCAGCGTTAGGACCTCTTAACGCTGCTTTTTTACCTTAATGCACAACTCGTAATCTAGCCGTATGTCTTTAGCTATTTTAGCTAGAAGAGCTTTGTGGCTCAAATATTGGAATGCTGGCATGGTATCTAAGTCTAGATTACTATATCTTTCTTTCCAAGGTAATAATTTATTTGGTTCTCAGTTGGATTCAATTATTTCAACTGTCACTGGGTGGAAGGGAGATTTTTTACCTCAGGATAAAAGATCTAAGGGTAAATCTAAAGTTTCTAATCATTTTCGTTCTTTTCGACAGAATAAGGAACAGAAAGCCAATCCTTCCCCCAAAGAATCTAGCTCCAATTGGAAACCTTCAAGTTGGAATAAATCCAAGCCTTTAAAGAAACCAAAGCCAGCCCCAAGTCCGCATGAAAGTGCGGCCCTCATTCCAGTTCAGCTGGTGGGGGGCAGATTAAAAATATTCAAAAACATTTGGGCAGATTCTGTCCAAAATCAATGGATTCAGAGTATTGTCTCTCAAGGGTATCGAATATGATTCAGCGTAAGACCTCCTGTGAGAAGATTTTTTTTCTCTCACATGTTCCAGCAAATCCAGTGAAGGCTCAGGCTTTTCTGAAGTGTGTTTCAGATCTAGAGCTTTCAGGGGTAATCATACCAGTTCCGTTTCAGGAACAGGGTCTGGGGTTTGATTCAAATCTATTCATTGTCCCAAAGAAAGAAAATTAATTCAGGCCAGTTCTGGATCTGAAAATTTTGAATCGTTTTATAAGAGTGCCATCTTTCAAAATGGTGACTATAAGGACTATTCTGCCTTTTGTTCAGCAAGGTCATTATATGTCCACGATAGACTTACAGGATGCATATATTCATATTCCACTATCTAGACTAAACCACTATCGGTTCCTGAGATTCTCTTTTCTAGACAAGCATTACCAATTTGTGGCTCTTCCATATGGCCTAGCAACAGCTCCAAGGATTTTTTCAAAGGTTCTCGGTGCTTTACTCTCTGAAATCAGAGAACAGGGTATTGCAGTGTTTCCTTATTTGGATGATATCGTGGTACTAGCTCAGTCTTTACATTCTGCCAAATCTCACATGAATCAACTAGTGTTGTTCCTTCAAAGACATGGTTGGAGGATGAATTTACCAAAAAGTTCCTTGATTCCTCAGACAAGGGTCACCTTTTTTGGTTTCCATATAAATTCAGTGTCCATGACTCTGTCTCTAAAAGACAAGAGATGAATAAAATTGGTTTCAGTCTTGTTTGAACCTTCTGTCTCAATCATTCCCTTCAGTGGCTATGTGCATGGAAGTTTTAGGTCTCATGACTGCAGCATCGGACGTGATCCCCTTTGCTCGTTTTCATATGAGACCTCTTCAGCTTTGTATGCTGAATCAATAGTGCAGGGATTATACAAGAATATCACAATTAATATCCTTAAATCCCAAAGTTCGACTCTCTCTGACTTGGTGGTTAGATCACCATCGTATAGTTCAAGGGGCCTCTTTTGTTCATCCAACCTGGACTGTAATCCCAACAGATGCAAGTCTTTCAGGTTGGGGAGCTGTCTGGGGATCTCTGACAGCACAAGGGGTTTGGAAATCTCAAGAGGCAAGGTTACCAATCAATATTTTAGAACTCTGTGCTATTTTCAGGGCTCTTCAGGTTTGGCCTCTGTTGAAGAGAGAACCATTTATTTGTTTTCAGACAGACAACATCACAACTGTGGCATATGTCAATCATCAGGGTGGGACTCACAGTCCCCTAGCTTTGAAAGAAGTATCTCGGATACTTTCTTGTGCAGAATCCAGCTCTTGTCTAATTTCTGCGGTACATATCCCAGGTGTAGACAATTGGGAAGCGGATTATCTCATCCGTCAGACTTTACATCCGGTGGAGTGGTCTCTCCATCCAGATGTATTTTTTCAGATTGTTCAGATGTGGGGTCTTCTAGATATAGATCTGATGGCTTCCCATCTAAACAAGAAACTTCCCAGGTACTTGTCCAGGTCCAGGGATCCTCAGGCAGAGTCGGTGGATGCGTTAGCAGTTTCCTAGTTTTACCAACCTGCTTATATCTTCCTGCCTCTAGTTCTTCTTCCAAGAGTGATCTCCAAGATCATCATGGAACAATTGTTTGTGTTTCTGGTAGCTCCAGCATGGCCTCACAGGTTCTGGTATGCGGATCTTGTCTGGATGTCTAGTTGCCAACCTTGGCCACTGCCTTTAAAACCAGACCTTCTGTCTCAAGGACCGTTTTTCCATCAGGATCTCAAATCATTAAATTTGAAGATATGGAAATGGAATGCTTAGTGCTTAGTCATAGAGGTTTCTCTGACTCAGTGATTGATACTATGTTACAGGCTCGTAAATCTGTTTCTAGGAAGATTTATTGTCGAGTTTGGAAGACTATTTCATGGTGTTCGTCTCATAAATTCTCCTGGCATTCTTTTAGAATTCCTAGAAGTTTACAGTTTCTTCAGGATGGTTTGGATAAAGGTTTGTCTGCAAGTTCCTTGAAGGGAAAAATCTCTGCTCTTTCTGTTTTATTTCACAGAAAGATTGCTAAGCTTCCTGATATTCACTGTTTTGTGCAGGCTTTGGTCCATATCAAGCCTGTCATTAAATTAATCTCTCCTCCTTGGAGTCTTAATTTGGTTTTGAAGGCTTTACAGGCTCCTCCTTTTGAGCCTATGCATTCTTTGGATATTAAACTACTTTCTTGGAAAGTGTTGTTCCTTTTGGCTATCTCTTCTGCTAGAAGAGTTTCTGAATTATCTGCTCTTTCTTCTGAGTCTCCTTGATTTTCCATCAGAATAAGGCAGTTTTGCAGACTTCATTTAAATTTTTACCTAAAGTTGTGAATAATAATAGGGAAATTGTTGTTCCTTCTTTGTGTCCTAATCCTAAGAATTCTTTGGAGAGATCCTTACATTCTCTGGATGTTGTAAGAGCTTTGAAATATTATGTTGAAGCTACTAAAGATTTCAGGAAGACTTCTAGTCTATTTGTTGTCTTTTCTGGTTCTATGAAAGCTCAGAAAGCTTCTGCCATTTCCTTGGCATCCTGGTTAAAGCTTTTGATTCATCAGGCCTATTTGGAGTCTGGTCAGGCCCGACTCAGAGAATCACAGCTCATTCTACTAGATCAGTTTCCACTTTGTGGGCTTTTAAGAATGAAGCTTCAGTAAATCAGATTTGCAAAGCAGCAACTTGGTATTCTTTGCATACATTTACTAAATTCTACCGTTTTGATGTATTTCCCTCTTCGGAAGCAGTTTCTGGTAGAAAAGTTCTTCAGGCAGCTGTTTCAGTTTGATTCCTCTGCTTATGTTTTAAGTTTTTTCTTTTCAATTATGAGAAAAAACATAATTTATGCTTACCTGATAAATTTATTTCTCTTGTAGTGTATCCAGTCCACGGATCATCCATTACTTATGGAATATATTCTCCTTCCCAACAGGAAGCTGCAAGAGTCCACCCACAGCAAAGCTGCTATATAGCTCCTCCCCTAACTGCCATATTCAGTCATTCGACCGAAAACATGCAGAGAAAGGAAAAACCATAGGGTGCAGTGGTGACTGTAGTTCAAATGAAAAAATTACCTGCCTTAAAGTGACAGGGCGGGCCGTGGACTGGATACACTACAAGAGAAATAAATTTATCAGGTAAGCATAAATTATGTTTTCTCTTGTTAAGTGTATCCAGTCCACGGATCATCCATTACTTATGGAATACCAATACCAAAGCTAAAGTACACGGATGATGGGAGGGACAAGGCAGGTACTTAAACGGAAGTTACCACTGCCTGTAAAAAACCCTTTCTCCCAAAAATAGCCTCCGAAGAAGCAAGGTATCAAATTTGTTAAATTTGAAAAGTATGAAGCGCAGACCAAGACTCCGTCTTGTAAATCTGTTCAACAGAAGCCACATTTAAAAAAGGCCCAAGTGAAAACCACAGCTCTAGTAGAATGAGCTGTAATCCCTTCAGGAGGCTGCTGTCCAGCAGTCTCATAAGCTAAATGAATTATGCTTTTTAACCAAAAAGACAGAGAGGCTGCTGAAGTCTTTTGACCTCTCCTCTGTCCAGAATAGACAACAAACAAGGTGAACGTTTGATGAAAACTGTAGTAGCTTGTAAGTAAAACTTTAAAGCACAAATCACGTCCAATATTGTGTAATAGACGTTCCTTCTTTGAGGAAGGATTAGGATACAAGCATGGAACAACTATCTCTTGAGTGATGTACTTGTTAGATACCACCTTAGGAAAAAACCCAGGTTGGTACGCAGGACTACCTTATCCGTACGAAGGACCAGATAAGGAGAATCACATTGTAACACAGATAACTTGGAGACTCTACGAGTCGAGGAATTAGCTACCCAAAAGGAACTTTCCAAGATAAAGATTGATATCTATGGAACAAAAAAGGTTCAAACGGAACTTCTTGAAGAACCTTAAGAATCAGGTTTAAGCTCCATGGCGGAGCAACAGTTTTAAACACAGGCTTGGATCTAACCAAAGCCTGACCAAATGCCTGAACGTCTAGAATACCTGCCAGACGCTTGTGCAAAAAAATAGACAGAGTAAAAATCTGTCCCCTTTTAAGGAATTAGCTGACAACCCTTTTCTCAAAAACATCTTGGAGAAAAGATAATATCCTGGGAATCCAGACTTTACTCCATGAGTAACCCTTGGATTCATAACAATCAGATATTTACACCATATCTATGTTCAATTTTCCTAGAGACAGGCTTTCATGTCTGTATTAAGGTATCAATGACTGACTCGGAGAAGCCATGCTTTGATAACATCAAGCGTTCAGTCTCCAGGCAGTCCATCTCAGATTGATTCTATTTAGATGGTTGAAAGGACCCTGAGGTAGAGGGACCTGTCTCTGAAGCAGAGACCGTGATGGAAAGGATGACATGTCCACCAGATCTGCATACCAGGTCCTGCGTGGCTACGCAGGCGCTGTCAAAAACACCAAAGCCCTCTCCTGCTTGGTCTTGACCTCCGGAGGAAATCCCACTCCCCCGGAAGAAAAGTCTGACGACTTAGAAAATCCACCTCCCAGTTCTCAACACCTGGGATATGGATAGCTGATAGACAAGAGTGAGTCTCTGTCCAGTGAATTATTGTAAGACTTCTAACATCGCTAGGGAACTTCTGTTCCCCCTTGATGGCTGATGTAAGCCACAGTCGTGTATATTGTCCAACTGAGTATGATGTACCTCAGAGTTGCTAACTGAGGCCAAGTCTGAAGAGCATGGAATATCACTCCCAGTTCCAGAATATTTATTAGAAGGAGGGTCTCCTCCTAAGTCCACTATCCCTGAGCCTTCAGGGAGTTCCAGACTGCATCCCAACCTAAAAGGCTGGCATCTATTGTAACAATTGTCCCATCTGACCTGCGGAAGGTCATACCCTTGGACAGATGGACCCGACATAGTCACCAGAGAAGAGAATCTCTGGTCTCTTGGTCCAGGTTTAACAGGGGGACAAATCTGTGTAATCCCCGTTCCTCTGACTGAGCATGCATAGTTGCAGCGGTCTGAAATGTAGACGTGCAAACGGTACTATGTCCCTTGCCGCTACCATTAAGCCGATTTCATTCATGTACTGAGCCACCGAAGGGCGCGGATGGGATGAAAAAAACACGGCAGAAATTTAGAAACTTTGACAACCTGGACTCCGTCAGGTAAATTTTCATTTCTACAGAATCTATCAGAGTCCCTAGGAGGGAAACCCTTGAGATTGGGGATAGAACTCTTTCCTTGTTCACTTTCCACCCATGTGATCTCAGAAATGCCAGTACTACGTCCGTATGAGACTGGGCAATTTGGATGTTTGACGCCTGTATCAGGATGTCGTCTAAATAAGGGGCCACTTCTATGCCCCGCGGTCTAAGGACCGCCAAAGCGACCCCAGAACCTCCATAAAGATTCTTGGGGCTGTAGATATCCCAAAGGAAAGAGCTACAAACTGGTAATGCCTGTCTAGAAAGGCAAACCTGAAAAAACGATGGTGATCTTTATGCATCACAATGTGAGGATAAGCATCCTTCAAATCCATTGTAGTCCTCTATTGACTCTCCTGGATCATAGTTAAGATGGTACGAATAGTTTCCATCTTAAATGACGGAATTCTGAGGAATTTGTTTAAGATCTTTAGATCCAAAATAGGTCTGAAGGTTCCCTCTCCTTGGGAACCACAAACAGATTTGAGTAAAAACTCTGTCCCTGTTCCTCTCTTGGAACTGGATGGATCTCGTACACAATGTAAGAATGCCTCCTTCTTTATCTGGTTTGCAGATAATTGTGAAAGGCGAAATCTCCCCTTTTTTTTGGGGGGAATCTTTGAAATCCAGAAGATATCTCTGGGATATAAATTCCAATGCCTAGGGATCCTGGGCATCTCTTGCCCACGCCTGGGCAAAGAATGAAAGTCTGCCCCCTATAGGATCCCTTACCGGATAGGGGTCCGTTCCTTCATGCTGCCTTAGAGGCAGCAGCAGGCTCCTTGGCCTGCTTATCTTTGTTCCAGGTCCGATTGTCTCCAGACCGCCTTGGACTGAGCAAAAATTCCCTCTTGTTTTGCCTTAGAGGAAGAGGATGCCACACCTGCCCTGAAGTTTTTAAAAGGTACGAAAATTAGACTTTTTTTTTTTTTTTTTTTTTTTTGCCCTTGATTTAGACCTATCCTGAGGAAGGGCATGACCTTTTCCTCCAGTGATATAAGCAATAATCTCCTTCAAACCAGGCCAGAATAGGGTCTGCCCCTTGAAGGGAAGTTAAGTAGCTTATTTATTAAAGTCACGACAGCTGACCATGATATAAGCCATAGCGCTCTGCGCGCCAGTATAGTAAAAAACAGAATTCTTAGCCGTTAGTCTAGTCAAATAAACAAGGCATCAGAAAACAAAGGAATTGGCTAGCATAAGCTTGTCAAATATATTCATCCAATGGAGTCGCTTAACTGTAAAGCCTCATCAAGAGACTCAACCCAGAACGCCGCAGCAGCAGTGACAGAAGCAATGTATGCAAGGGGCTGCAGGATAAAACCCTGTTGAATAAACATTTTTTATCCATTGGATCTAAAAAGCACAACTGTCCTCGTCAGAGGTAGTGGTACGCTTAGCTAGAGTAGAAACTCTTCTCTCCACCTTAGGAACTGTCTGCCAGAAGTCCCGTGTGGTGGTAACTATTAGAAAACATTCTTCTAAAAAATAGGAGGGGAAGAGAACGGCACACCTGGTCTATCCCATTCCTTATTAAAAAATTTTTTAGTAAACCTCTTTAGGTATTGGAAAAACATCAGTACACACCGGCACTGCATATTATTTATCCAGTCTACACAATTTCTCTGGCCCTGCGATTGTACACATTCATTCAGAGCAGCCAAAGCCTCCCTGAGCAACAAGTGGAGGTTCTCAAGCATAAATTTTAAATGTAGAAATATCAGAATCAGGTTAAATCATCTTCCCTGAGTCAAAAAAAAAATCACCCACAGACTAAGCATATTGTGAGGTAGTATCATACATTGTTCTTAAAGCGTCTGTATGCTCTGTATCTACCCCCAGAGCTAACTGCTTTCCTTTAATTTCAGGTAGTCTGACTAATACTGCTGCCAGAATATTATTCACCACCTTTGCCATGTCTTGTAAAATAAATGCTATGGGCGCCCTTGATGTACTTGGCGCCATTTGAGCGTGAGTCCCTGAAGCGGGAGTCGAAGGGTCTGACACGTGGGGAGAGTTAGTCGGCATAACTTTCCCCTCGACAGAATCCCCTGGTAAAGAAACGCTATGGGTGCCCTTGATGTACTTGGCGCCATTTGAGCGTGAGTCCCTAAAGCGGGAGTCAAGAGGTCTGACACGTGGGGAGAGTTAGTCGGCATAACTACCCCCACGACAGAATCCTCTGGTGATAATGTTTTTAAAGACAAAAAATGATCTTTATTGTTTAACATGAAATCAGTACATCTGGTACACATTCTAAGATGGGGTTCCACCATGGCTTTAAAACATAATGAACACAGAGCTTCCTCTATGTCAGACATGTTAGAACAGACTAATAATGAGACTAGTAAGCTTGGAAAACACTTTAAATCAAGTTAACAAGCAAATATATAAAACGTTACTGTGCCTTTAAGAGAAACAAATTTTGCCAAAATTTGAAATAACAGTGAAAAAAGGCAGTTAAACTAACAAAATTTTTACAGTGTATGTAACAAGTTAGCAGAGCATTGCACCCACTTGCAAATGGATGATTAACCCCTTAATACAAAAAACAGATTAACAAAACGAAAAATATGTTTTAAACAGTCATAACAGCTCCTACTTTTGAAGCCCTTTTGAGCCCTTCAGAGATGTCCTATAGCATGCAGGGGACTGCTGAGGGAAGCTGAATGTCACTGTTTGTAATTTTAACTGCACCAACTGTAACTTTTATACTATAACAGTGGAAAGCCTCAGGAAACTGTTTCTATGCAAAATTTAAGCCAGCCATGTGGAAAAAACTTAGGCCCCAATAAGTTTTATCACCAAACATATGTTAAAAAACGATTAAACATGCCAGCAAACGTTTTAAAACACATTTTTACAAGAGTATGTATCTCTATTAATAAGCCTGATACCAGTCGCTATCGCTGCATTTAAGGCTTTACTTACATTACTTCGGTATCAGCAGTATTTTCTTAGTCAATTCCATTCCTAGAAAAATATTTTACTGCACATACCTTATCTGCAGGAAAACCTGCACGCCATTCCCCCTCTGAAGTACCTCACTCCTCAGAATGTGTGAGAACAGCAAATGGATCTTAGTTACGTCTGCTAAGATCATAGAAAAACGCAGGCAGATTCTTCTTCCAAATACTGCCTGAGATAAACAGCACACTCCGGTGCCATTTAAAAATAACAAACTTTTGATTGAAGAATAAACTAAGTAGAAAGCACCACAGACTCTCACAACCTCCTATCTATGTTGAGGCTTGCAAGAGAATGACTGAATATGGCAGTTAGGGGAGGAGCTATATAGCAGCTTTGCTGTGGGTGGACTCTTGCAGCTTCCTGTTGGGAAGGAGAATATATTCCATAAGTAATGGATGATCCGTGGACTGGATACACTTAACAAGAGAAACTTATTTTTTTGGATGTGGATTTATTTTTTTCAGCAGAAAATGGCTGTTTTTATTTTTATCCCTCCCTCTCTAGTGACTCTTATGTGGAGTACCACATCTTGGGTATTACTATTCCAAATGTCACTAGCTCATGGACTCTTGCCAATTACATAAAAGAAAACATATATTATGTAAGAACTTACCTGATAAATTAATTTCTTTCATATTGGAAAGAGTCTATGAGACCCACCCTATTTATGGTAGTTATGGTTTTTTTTTGTATAAAGCATAATTATATTTCCAGTTCCTTTTTTATGCTTTTTACTCCTTTTTCTATCACCCCACTACTTGGCTATTTGTTAAACTGAATTGTGGGTGTGGCGAGGGGTGTATTTATAGGCTTTTTGAGGTTTGGGAGACTTAGCCCCTCCTGGTAGGATGCATATCCCATATGTTACTAGCTCATGGACTCTTGTCAATTAACGGCCGTTATGTTAGGTGATGTTAAGCGAGAGTATTGGTGCCAGTGAATGCATTATAGTTGAGGCTTTGATAAATATTCCCCTTTGTATATCCCATACATCACTAGCTCATGGACTCTTGCCAATATGAAAGAAAACCTAACAAGCTGCTAATTAAAATTACAACATTCCTATCTTAAAATAAATTTAAACTTACCTGTTGAATTAAAAAAAAGAATACTACACTTAATTTAAACTACAAATTAAATTAACTAAATTACATATTAAAAAAACCCTAACCCTACTCAAATTAAATTATTTAAATCTACTATTAAACATTATTAAAAATTACTAAATTACCAAAAAAAATAAACGCTACGTTACAAAAAATAAAAAACACTAAATTACGGAAAAAAAGCAACACATTATCAAAAAAATGAATTACACCTAATCTAATAGCCCTATCAAAATAAAAAGCCCACCCCCAAAAATAAAAAAAACCCTAGCCTACAATAAACTACCAATGGCCCTTAAAAGGGCCTTTATGGCATTAAAGGGACACTGAACCCAAATTTTTTCTTTTGTAATTCAGAAAGAGCATGCAATTTTAAGCAACTTTCTAATTTACTCTTATTATCAATTTTTCTTCGTTCTCTTGCTATCATTATTTGAAAAAGAAGACATCTAAGCTTTTTTTGTTTCAGTATTCTGGACAGCACTTTTTTATTGGTGGATGAATTTATCCACCAATCAGCAAGGACAACCCAGGTGGGCCGGCATCTAAACTTACATTCTTGCATTTCAAATAAAGATACCAAGAGAATGAAAAAAATTTGATAATAGGAGTAAATTAGAAAGTTGCTTAAAATTGCATGCTCTTTCTGAATTACAAAAGAAAAAATTTGGGTTCAGTGTCCCTTTAATGCCATAAATAAAAACAGGTTAATAAACCTTTACTCCTGGAGTATATAATGGATCAATTGGATACTCAATATAAGAATAAATATAGGACCCCAAGATATTGTGTTTTTGCTAAGATATGCAGCAGGAGGCAAGGAATATAAACTTGTCAACACTTTAATAATACTTGCTCGTAATCTTATATTTAAAACATGGAAAGCGGTAGATGCCCCAAAATTTTCAGAATTTAAGAAAGCAGTTATTATGCAACTCACAATTGAACAATATAATATACAGAATTTAAATGTGGAACAGGTACAGATTTTCTTCTTAAAATGGGAGGGAGTTATTAAATCCCTCCCCAATAATATTCAAATTCAAGTGGTCAAACCAGTTAGCACCTCTATTTTTGTGCTCCAAAATATCCTTACAGGCTGCTTTCCTAGATGCTGGGCAAATGACTTTGTAGATACTACTGGCTAGAGGGGGGGTGAGGGTTGGAAAGGGGCGAGGAGTGGGGACTGGGTTTTTTTTTTTTTTTTTTTTGCCTGTTTGTGTGTGTGTCTGGTTGTATGTTTATGGTATGAGAGATGGATGACATGTTCAGTGTCAGCATATGTATTCTCAGTTACTTATCATTTTGTCTCCTGAACAATTGTACCGATTCATGTACTAAAATATTATATGAATCCTAGCACAGCTGTTATTGGTTTTAGGAATCATTAAAAGATGAGAAGAGAGAGAAAGAAGGAAAGGGAACTTCAGGAGGTTCGGATAGACTGTGAAATTGTTAAAAGATATTATGTTTTTCTTTTTTGTTTAGGCATCAAAGATAGATAAGATATGTTAGCATTAATGATATATCCAAGGATGCAATATTTAAGTTTAAGTTGATTGTTATTATTGCGAAATATTAATGAGTGACTGGTATGTTAGATTACAGATATATGTTTATTTTGTAAGGTAATTTCTAAGGTAAACCTGTAACAGTCGCTTTTATTTGATTGCCTGTATGATTTGAATTATCTTTGTGGAAAATTAATGAAAAACATATTTAAAAAAAAAAAAAAAAAAAAAAAAGAAAGTTGCTTAAAATTTCATGCTCAATCTGAATCAAGAAAGAAAAATTTTGGGTACAGTGTCCCTTTAAGGTTTGAACATGCAATACAGATTTAACAGATTTAACTATTGTGGTATATAACGTCTTTATTTATCTTAAAATTTAATAAAATTAAGTTTAGTAAATTTGACAAAAGAGCAGTAATTAGATATGGATTGATTATAACACCTTGCATAAAATGTTTTTGTCAGCAAATTTTGATTTAGTTTTAGTCATAGTCGTTTGACTAAAATGTAATTTTGATTTAGTTTTAGTCATAATCTTTTGACTAAAATGCCATTTTAGTTTTAGTCGTATTTTAGTCATCAGAATTTCTTTAGTTTTTACTCATTTTAGTCTAGCTTAAGTCGATAAAATTAACAGTGTACTTTGTATAATATTTTTGAAGTGATTTGTGAATGTTTTGGGTAACGATCTATCAATAACTACTGGTCTGGGAGAGCGTTATGGATTTGAGCGTAGATGGGGATTTTTGTGGCACTACAGAAACTTGTAATAGCAGCGTTAGGGAAAATGAGACGTTATGGCCCATAACGATGCTATTTGAATCATTACGCAAAACTCATAATCTAGGTGTTAGTTGTGTCTTGTGTAAGGAAATGTCTAATTTTAGAGATGTTTTTAAGGTGGAAGCGGCAGGATTTAGCCAAGGACTGAATGTGAGGAGTGGAAGAAAGATCTGAATCAAGTGTGACCCCAAGACATCGGGCATGCGGGGTAGGGGTAATGATGGAGTTGTTAACAGTTATAGAGAGATTGGGGGTAGAGATTTTGGAAGAAGGGGGGAAAATAAGGAGCTCAGTTTTGGAGAGATTTAGCTTGAGGTAGTGAGAGGACATTCAGGAAGAGATGTGAGAAAGATAGTTAGTGACACGGGTTAGCAAGGAAGGAGATAGGTCTGGTGCAGAGAAGTAGATTTGGGTGTCGTCGGCATACAAATGATATTGGAACCCGTGGGACTTTATTAGGGAACCTAATGATGACGTGTAGATTGAGAAGATAAGGGGACCGAGGACAGAGCCTTGCGGTACCCCAACAGAAAGTGGTGATTGGCAGAGGAGGCCCCAGAGAAGGCTACACCAATGGTACAGTTTAACATTTAGGAAGAGAACCACGAGAGAGTTGTGTCACAAATGCCGAGGGATTGGACAATTTGGAGCAGAGGGTGGTCAACAGTATCAAAGGCTGTGGACAGATCAAGGAGGATAAGCAGAGAGAAGAGGCCTTTTGATTTTGCTGTAAGTAGGTCGTTGGTAACCTTAACGATTGCAGTCTCTGTGGATTGATGGGTACAAAATCCAGATTGCAGTGGGTCAAGGAGGGGGTTTAATGTAAGGAAATGGGATAGGCGTGCATACACTAGCTTTTTGAGAAGCTTTGGGGCAAGAGGGATTAGGGAAATAGGGCGGTAGTTGAATTGGGAGGTTGGATCAAGAAAAGGTTTTTTGAGGATAGGTGTCAGGATCATTCTCCTTAGCCCTTCCCATTTTACCTACTTATTCCAGTCACACCCTCTAACAGGTGCTTAATATTTTGTGTTTGTAGCATGTTCTACTTGCAGCAGCACTTGATTTGGATTGAATTCTACTTGTTCAAGCTTTTCTTTTCTGAGGATTTTCTACTATCATCAGGAAATTTGTGTATCCTGTTCCACTGAATTGTAATTCTGCTATATTGCAGCTACTTTAGTTATCTGCCTGTTTCTAGCACAGCATTACCCTGTGAAACCACTGCAGCTTCTCACCTGTGTGTGCTCATTTCCGCAGTTACCTGCCTGCCTCATTCACTCTCATCACTACTTTTTTTATACCGGGACTGTAAAGTGTATAATCCCACGGGGGGGGGGGTGTCAGCGCAGGCCAAAGCCTGGGGCCTAGTGTACCACCTGAGGCATATGTAGATTATCTGATAAGGGCCCCTTAGAATGACTCAGACCACGCAGCATTATGATCGAAAGCCAATTCTGTTTATTGCACAGTGCAAGCCTTTCTTATAGTGACATACAGGGTTAAGGGGATGACACGTTAGGACCGCGTCATCTTACACAGTTATACAGAGCAATTTACAAGGAAAAACTGGAACATGAGTTTCTCATAACAATATTTACAGAGTCATAACAAACTACCATCTGCAGAGACAACCGAGTGTCTAAAGCCTCTTGTTTACATTATCTTATTCTATCTTACTTCTAGGCATTAGGCCAGGGTACATTGGCAAGGCCGAATAGCTAAAGAAACTCATAACATGCATATAATTCTCACTGCATAATACCCCAGTATAATAAAGTCTATTCATTACAAAATGGCTGCGAGGAACAAGATGGTTGCGAAGAACAAGATGGCTGCCATCAGGTTCATATTACCCCTAACATACCATCCTTTTATTCTAACAGAATAACATAAAAATAGACAGGCATAGAAAATTAGTAAAGCCTTATATTATGGTAACAGAACTCTATAAGAATACTAAAGAGAAAAATATTTGCATGTCGTGATATACTTTTATAGGCTAATTGTCACTGCATATAGGTACAGTCCCTCCAATACCTTCCATCTATCCTCCAGCCTTCCCAAAACTACCGGTCTACCAGCACAGAGACCCAACCAGCCCCCCATCTACCCCCAAACAACGCTGCATCTTCTATCTCTCCACCTGCATTGCTAGCACCCCCCCCAATATGTCCAACAGTTCCTTTTCCACAGTAAAGCATGACATAGCAACAGCACAACTGTCTCTAGGTGGCCTCTGATCACTTTAAGAACAGTCTTTGTCCATTTGAGAGCGCTGCACCTTGACACTTTGCTATAATACAGTTCTCCAACAGTTCATTTGCAGTAGGGGTGCTTATCCACGGTTCTTCCGCAGGGAGATACTGGAAATCTGATGGTTTGTTCATGGGGTAGACAAGGCAAGCAGTGGATACCCATGGCAAGCAGACACTCGAGTCACAGGGAGTCTAGGAAGCAAACAGAAACAGTACAGGATGAGTACACACCAAAATACAATCACAATTATGTCCAAATAAAATGTCACTTTTATCCTATGTCATTTAAAATCAAACAAAACATTGTTGATATATAATACAACCTAAATACATTGACATTTCTCAGAGAATAATTTACAACTTCTCTATACACTTTTAAATGATACTTCATGAATACTACGCAAGTGAAAACCTGTCAGACTTCCTCAAGGGCCTGAATGGTTATGCTAAAACTTATGCTAAGGCCTGCCCTGTAGTAAGAATGGAAAAAAAAGAACCTTGTGTTGCTTTATTCTGGATGGCTGCTATCTATAATGCTTATAATTCTCCAACCATGATCCTAATATTCAACAATCTCATCTGATATAAACACTACTAGTTTACTAATTATTTTATGCAACCTAAATTCTCTCACACTCCTATATGAGGAAAGCATACAAACAGAACATCATTTAAAACTACAAGCTCTTTTAAAGGTAAACACATCTTTATGGTAAGAATTACTCTCTTTGACAAACATCAGGAATGACCAAATTCACTTTGCAGATACCATACTAATTAATAAAAGGGAAAAATACATTTGCTTTCATAAACTATAATTATGCTATTCCCTGAACAAACATTTCTCTGTATATTTACTATAAACTTCTAGCTTAGACGTGTCCTCCTTATGTTCTAAAGGGTGAAGGGTCTAAAATATTATTCTATGTTGCAGCATTTTCCTTAAACCTATTTTCTATACTCAGTGGGCCATTCAATAGAGTACAATACTGCGAAGTTCACAGTTACACTTATCTAAAGGGTTACTTTGTTACGCACATAAACTACCATGTGCACTAATACCAATGAAGCATATGATTTCTTAGACCAAATATGATCAATAAAAATAAAACAAATACAAGAAAATACAAAACAAGCAATATAAGGAATGGAGTTAAAACAATACTTCCCTAATTTAATTGGTTGACCCTGTAACAGCATAACAGGACTTCCATATCGAGCGGTAAGGCACAGTCCAGAGAAGGATAGTCTTTATGTCCTGAAGACACACATCAGAGAAAACAGTCATGGATTACCCAGAGTCCAGTTCTGGGGCTGGTACCAGCATGCAAAGCAAAGAATGGATCCAAAGATAGTTCAGTAACTTTTTTTTACTGCAGTATGATCGTTAAAACAAGCTTGACAAAAGGTCTTTCATCTGTATCTTTTCTTTCTTTAAAGGTTTACTTGCTTTCAATCTTTAATCTTTTGAAGAGTGCACTTATGGAATTTTGCCTGTACAGATTTTACCTAAATATGGAAACTCAAAAATAATTCAGTTAGTGTGTTTCAATCTCTGAAGACAGCATACTCTCATCCTGCAAATACAAATATAGTGTTAAGAACCACATAGAAAAATAAAACATTTTAGGCATCTGAAATTAACACAATAACATTGTACGAGGAGATTCAAAACGTTTTAGGTTCACCTCCTAAAAATAATCTCCTCCATTACATAAAGATATTCATCAATACTCATCAATACTTCCCCCATGTTTGCGTAAAACATCTCATGTGACACGCAAACACAAGATAACAAGAAACTAAACGATAAATCATGCACTCCACTCATGCAGAGACAATTCTCAATAGCAAGCAAAATGAAATACACTTCACAATTCAATATGCTGTCCACAAAAGAGAAAAACATGACAAACTCAGCAAAACGACTAATTCCCAAAAACTGGAAATGCAATACACTTCCATCTATCCAGGTCTGGAGAGAAACAACCACCCAATCTCTTCAACTAGAAAAATATCGCTTTACTCGTAACAAACAAGTAGCCGACTATGACTCGATATATTTTTTGTGGGAGGAATATCTTAATCAGACGACCCCCACACCCAAAACCACCACCTGAACATCCACTTCTTAAATGCATATTCACTGACTACCCTTAGCTGACAAGCCAGATGCCTTCTCCTATTACTTTGACTTGAGCAGAAGGTCATTTTAAGAGCCCGATAATCACTGACACAACAATTTACGTTTCTGCAGGAATCACGTACATATGAATATACATTTATACATCCATTTGAATTGTTCATTGTATTTTCTCATTCACTTAATTGAATTGTTTCCTTTTTTCTTTTTTCTTACCTAGTTTAAATAACTTACCTATGCAATCTAAATTTGCCTATTGAACGGTAAATATATCTACAATTCATATATGTCAAAACACTGTGTTATGTATATGGAATCATTGTAACCACATTGTTGCATATGTAACTGTTTTAATTCTGCATTGTACGCAGTAATTTTATGTTCAATAAAGCTTTTGAAAAAAAAAAAAAAAAAAAAAAAGAATGCAACACATATTCTGACATTCGCTGAAATGCAACACACTCAGAACACAACAAACAATTAAAAACATCCACTATGTACAAAATTTTAATATCACACAAAGAAAGCAATCACAGCAGATGCCCAAGAAACTTAAGTTGCAGATTGCACAAATAAAATTGCGCTTATTTGGGAAAGATCAGATAACCACAGTAGCCACTGTTAAAGGGACATTCTAGGATAAATGAAAATTCATTACTCAGATAGGACTTTTAATTTTAACCAACCTTCCTAGATTAAACCAAACATAGGTAGGCTTATATGCTAATTTTTTTAAACCTTTGAGGACTGCCTCTTATCACAGGCTGTATAAATCTCATTACAATACCAAGAGACAAAATACACGTAAGCCATATAAATAAAACCAAAACTGTGAACAGATAAATTAGCTAGTTATATTTATCATTTTTTATAACATAGAACACCAGTACTGCCGCTTTAAATGTACAGTGCAAATTGTTCTCTCTGTAACAAAGCCAAACACAAGAGAGAAACTTCTTTTCTTTTTTTTTTAAAGAAAACCAAAACATGCACAGTGTTATCAGTCTTTCTCAAGGATAGTGAGGCAAGCTCAAAGTTTCATTTCTACTTAAAGGAGAAACACTGTTTACTGCTTAAAAATATAAAATTCACACTAAAACTTGATAAATGCTAATTAGTTTAACCACAACAAAATTATTGGATTTAACGTTGTATATAATTTGATATTCCCCATTCTGCAGCTCTCCAGCCAAATATAACAACCGCATATAACACAAAAAAATAAGCTTTCTGAAAAAGAAATACTAATACAATTTCCCCTTTAAATTAATCCCAATGATCCTTATAATAAAAAAAATGTATACTGACGTTCATTAAATAGCCTAAACAAGCATAAGCAGCATAAGAACGCACTCACAGTGGGATGCAGGCTAATTAAAGGGACATTTTAACCAAATTAAAAATAATCTTTAATTGAAACTGCTAACACAGTGAAATATACTAGTGTTAGGCTTACAGTAAACCTCATCGTCTTTTATGTAAATATTCCCTTAAATTCTCAGATGTTATACCAGTTTTCCTGTATCCCTTTAAATATTTTCACTCCTCTGTTTTTTCTCGTTTTTTTTTTTTCTTTTCTGTCCGCTAGTCTCACGGATCCCTACACTAAAATTGTAGACAACTTATCACTTCAGTTTGCATTACAGAGAGAATTAAGTTATGCTGCAAAAAAATATCTGCTATCTGAACAGCAACTTTAAAATAAATATATACAAAGAAAGGTCTCTAAAAATATATTTAGCAAACTACTAATACAGGGTTATTGCACTGGTTCTTTAACTAATAAAATGACAATTTTCTATTGCTCCGTCTACGCACTGAGCTCTGATTTTCCAGACAAATATAAGATAATATGCCGCTTGTATAACAAGTCATGGACAATACATTAATAGCAACACCTTGTTACAGTGAACCGTCCCTTTAAGGACTAACCATTCATCACGCAAATTACATATGTATATCCTAACCACAATCTAGGCTGCTTGTATGATTTACCACACCAATTTCACCTCTGTACTGTAGCATGACCTGCAGATTAATTTACTTGCAACAAAAACAGACGCCCTTTTAGAAAAACTTTCAATTACAGCCTATAAATATATTTCATTGTGTGCACCCACGCCGTGCACAGACCTTACAAATACAACATACGTTAACCCATTAATCATACCAGAAACAATTTCATATTTACCAGAGCGTGACAAAAAATCCCACACCATCGCACTTTCAAAGCCGTTACTTCACTTGCAAAAACAATATCATATCTTTACATGCCGAACAACAATTATCACTTAAAACTAAAACTGCATATGAATACCACATACTTAAAACATGCTGGTGACTTTAAAATACAGGTATATAAAATAACATGACCAAATATCTTCTAAAAACGTCTGATTTCCCAGCAGAGAAACAGAAGGAAACATTATTACGATACAGACACACAAGTTCATTTCATCTCGCATACCAAAGATTCACTCCCTTTTTCCTTTTCTCAGAAAAATATCTAATTTATAGCGTACGACATACATATAAAATTTACCAGATTACCCTATCACCAAATCCAAAATGCATTCTTTATTTTTCCGAAACCCCACAAAATGGCCACTTTTGCAGGGTTTGAGACAATCATTTTCAAATAATACATTCTGTTCCCGGTCCAAAGTAAATCTGTTACACGCATACCACAGTGAGAACCTACAGACCATCACACATTATGCATCTCAATATACAAAATTTCAGTTTTGTTACTGCAAGCAAACAAAAAAAATCTTACAAACGGAGACAGGATTTCCTTTCTCTCTTTTTTTTTTTCTTTTCTGAGCTATGTGCGCGCTCAGTGGTGGCCCCCCTTCTTTGCCTGCTACATTCTTTAACACAGAGATTTTTCTATTTATCAAACAGCAGTACTTACTGACAGTGTTTTAAAAAAATATTTCTGTCTTTTGCAGAAACTATTAACTCTTCTTTTCTTTTACCTTATACATGTAATTTTCTCTGTGCAATCTTATCTATGAGCAGTTCCCCTTTCTCAATACAATAATAGCCACAATAATAACATGCACAGCCACTTAATATTTTCTACGCACAGCATCATTTTATATAGCAGCAAAAGCAAGCATCAGATATCAACATGAGCTTCAGGTGGGTAACAAAACTCTATTATGGGAATGAATATGGGAAACTTCAACACACATGAGACTTACTCACTTCACTGCCAAGTTCGCCCGGAGTAGCTTATCTTAAAAGCTCCCCGTCAACTGGCATACATATATTACTTGTGCGCTTATCACCGACAGGACTCACAATACCTGTTGTGTCCCAGCACAGGACTCCACACCTGTCTGGAGGGGTATCACAACTGCCGGCAGGACTATAACCTCCGCAAACCTGTGCTTCAACCACAGGAACCCCTTTAACCTTATATCATTATCATATATTACACCTTTTTTTTTTTCTTTTTTTTTTTAAAAAACACAAACAACTAAATTTAGGTTCAGATTCACAGAAGGAAAGCATGGTAAAAGCACTCATACTTACGCACTGCAAATCCCACAAACTGCCACCAAGAATTGTAAGGTGTATAATCCCACGGGGGGGTGTCAGCGCAGGCCAAAGCCTGGGGCCTAGTGTACCACCTGAGGCATATGTAGATTATCTGATAAGGGCCCCTTAGAATGACTCAGACCACGCAGCATTATGATCGAAAGCCAATTCTGTTTATTGCACAGTGCAAGCCTTTCTTATAGTGACATACAGGGTTAAGGGGATGACACGTTAGGACCGCGTCATCTTACACAGTTATACAGAGCAATTTACAAGGAAAATCTGGAACATGAGTTTCTCATAACAATATTTACAGAGTCATAACAAACTACCATCTGCAGAGTCAACCGAGTGTCTAAAGCCTCTTGTTTACATTATCTTATTCTATCTTACTTCTAGGCATTAGGCCAGGGTACATTGGCAAGGCCGAATAGCTAAAGAAACTCATAACATGCATATAATTCTCACTGCATAATACCCCAGTATAATAAAGTCTATTCATTACAAAATGGCTGCGAGGAACAAGATGGCTGCAAAGAACAAGATGGCTGCCATCAGGTTCATATTACCCCTAACAGGGACATTTACAGTAAATACAGCCTGACTATTTGCCGTTACTACTAGAACCTATTTCAGTAAATATCTTTAAACATCTTATAACTGTGGTTTCCATTCTGATCCATCCGACTTACCTTCCAGACCTATCATTCCAATTTGTGACCTGTGCAGCTTTCTGCTACCCTCAATACCGGAATCCTGTATATTTATTTTCCTTCCACAGGACTGTACACAGAACTTTAGCTCCTCCTCCATCTCTGACATCACTAGTGATTACGTACCAATGTGATGACTCATTGCTGTTTAACACTCTTGGAGTAAGCTAAGTACCTGATACTTTACTTTACTTTACTATTCTATTGATACATTATAACAAAGTCTCTCATGGTGTTTTGTACTAAACCATCTTCCCTGTAAAAGGTCTGATTGGTACGAACTTTCAACACACAGTAAATTCTCACAGTGGACTTTCTAAATCAACTTTCATATAGTAGATTAACTATCTGTGTGAAACACTCCCAAAATTTAAAGGGATATTACGTTAAAAATAGGTTCTGCAGTTGAGATCCAAACTACTTGGGAAATTTCCTTACCATAGGTGTGACCAGTGCATGTTTCAGAGATGAGGGAAATATACCGGTGCTGAGGGAGAGGTTGAAAATATGTGTGAGTATAGGGGTAAGTGTAGAAGAGAAGGAGGGGAGTAGCTGTGAGGGGATAGGGTCAAGCGGAAAGGTAGTGAGGTGAGAGCACAGTATAAGTGCCAAAACATCTTCCTCAGTAACAGGGGAGAAAGAGCTAAATTTATGGCTATGTGGGTTATGGTTGATTGTGAACGTATGAGGGGGTGAGAGAGTGGAAGTATGTTGAGAGATTTTGTTTCTGATGGAGTCGATTTTGTTATTGAAGTGGCTGGCAAAGTCTTGAGCTGACAGAGAAGTTGTATTAGGGGGCGGGGTGGGTGGAGAAGAGTATTGAAAGTGGGGAACAGATTTTTTGGGTTGGAAGAAAGAGTAGAGATAAGAGTATGTCAGGGCTGAGAATGAGTATGTGATTTCTGAGCAATGGTGAGAGGGGCCAGATTGTCAAGGACCGATGTAAGGGTGGAATTATAGTGGCAGATAGATTGGTCAGGGCAGGAGAAGGAGGAGATGGATGAGAGGACAGGTTTGAGAGAATTAGCAAGCTGTTGCTAAACTAATGATATAATGCTTCTGTTAAGTTTGGTGTGAGGAGTAGAAGAAGGGAGAGTTGTAGGGAGAGATGAGATGTTGCAAGTGAGGAGATGGTGGTCAGAAAGAGGAAAAGGAGAGTTTGTGAAGTTTGAAATAGTGCATCGATAGCTAAAGATCAGGTCAAGGGAGTGACCATCTTTGTGAGTCGGAGAAGCAGTCCATTGTGACAAACCGAAAGAGGAAGTGAGTTGCAGAAGTTGTTTTGCAGAGGAGGTAGTGGGATTGTTAAGAGGGATGTTGAAATCACCAAGGAGGGCAGGGTGCCTGAGGAAAGGAAATAAGGTAGCCAGGCAGCCAAAATATCTAGAAATTGAGTTAAGGAGCCAGAGGGTCAGTATATGACTGCAACACGTATAGAGAGGGGAGAGGATAAGCAAATTAATGTGTGTTTCAAATGAGGAAAATGTGATGGAAGAGATGGGATGTATTTGTTGGAAGGTGCAACGAGAGGAAAGTAAAATACCTACACCACCTCCTTGTCTATTACCAGACCTAGGAGTGTGGCTAAAGTGGAGACCCCCATGTGACAGAGCAGCAGTAGATGCTGTGTCTAGGGGAGAGAGCCAGGTTTCTGTTAGAACCAGAAGGTTGAGGGAGTGGGAGATAAAGAGGTCATGTATAGAAGTGAGCTTTTGCAAACAGACTGAGAGTTCCAGCGTTCACAAGTGAAAGGGGTAGTGGCTTTAGATGCAAGAGGAATGTGAGTAAGGTTACCAGAGTTTTGTTTTCTGAGTCTATGGAGCGGTGCATATGAATGTGCACGGCTAGGAAGTTGTTGTGGCCCAGGCTTAGGGGAGATGTCACCAGCAGGTAGTATAAGCAAAAGGGAGAGTGACATGAGATGAGATACAGATTTGCAGTAATGAGACTGTTTTTGAAACAAGGTGCTGGGGGGAGAGAGAGTGTTTAGGAATAGATAAAGTTCATGAGTACAAAAGTAAGGTGAGTTTAAGAGAGATGGGCTAATGAACAGTGCAGGTGGTGAGGGGGGAAGGAGTAATTGAATAAAGTAGTTTGTTATAGAGACAAGAGGTAGCAAAATGTAATATAAAGATATTGAGCATTTTTACAAAAGTGGAAACCAATTAAACACATATGGCACAGTATTACAGCAACACTTGCATAAGGATAGATAGAACACAATATTACAAGAGTACTTGTTGCCATATGTCTTGCCCCTTGTCCAATCCTTGTTCAATTCTTGCATATTCAAACAAAGTAACTTATATATCAGCAGAGGGCCTGGTAGTTAGAAAAAAGAGTGACTTTTGAATATTCAATATGAATATGATATTCAGCCATGACCCACGATCCCGGCCACTGACCGCAGGAGATGCCAAAGAGTATACATAGAAAAAGTCCATGATTAACTATGTAAAGGGACGATATAAAAATAAATTAAAAAGAAACTGTTTAGGATAAAGTATATCCTTTCTGTTTGATATATCAGGTTCCAATAATCTATTAGTTGAATGTATTAAGACAAGAGGCTATGTATCTATCTATCTATCTATCTATCTATCTATCTATCTATCTATCTATCTATCTATCTACATGAAACTATAATAAGAAAACTACTCATATTAAGTGATTAGATAGGCTCTAAATGGTATCTACATAATAAATAAATACAAATCATAAATGTCGTACGAAGAAAGTTGCTAGGTCAAAAAGCCGTGCACCAAGTACGGGGCGATGAGCAGCGGACTGTGAGAGTTATCACTCATCCGATCTCGCTGTTCTTCGGCTTTTTGACAGCTTTCTTGCTAGCCTGTCACTAAGCACCCACACTAAACTACACTGTTCTACCCCCTATACCGGCGCCCCCGGAGCCCCCCGCAACTAAATAAAGTTACTAACCCCTAAACCGCCACTCCTAGACCCCGCTGCAACTCTTATAAATGTATTAACCCCTAAACCGCCGCTCCCGGACACCGCTGCCACCTACATTATACCTAGCAACCCCTATCCTGCTCCCCTATACCGTCGCCCTCTATAATAAAGTTATTAACCCCTATCCTGCTGATCCCGCACCTCGCCGCAACGAAATAGTTTAACCCTTAAACCGACGCTCCCTGAACCCGCCGCAACCTATATTAAATTTATTAACCCGTATCCTGCCCCCCCCCTACACCGTCGCCACCTATAATAAATTTATTAACCCCTAGCCTGCCCCCCACTACACCGCCGCCACTGTAATAAAATTATTGACCCCTAAACCTAAGTCTAACACTAACCCTAACACCCCCCTAACTTAAATATTAATTAAATAAATCTAAATAATATTTCTATTATGAACTAAATTAATCCTATTTAAAACTAAATACTTACCTTTAAAATAAACCCTAATATAGCTACAATATAAATAATAATTATATTATAGCTATCTTAGGATTTATTTTTATTTTACAGGCATCTTTCAATTTATTTTAACTAGGTACAATAGCTATTAAATAGTTATTAACTATTTAATAGCTTACCTAGCTAAAATAAAGAGAAATGTACCTGTAAAATAAAAACTAACCTAAGTTACATTTACACCTAACACTACACTATACTTAATACTTAATAAATTATTCCTATTTAAAACTAAATACTTACCTGTAAAATAAACCCTAAGATAGCTACAATGTAATTAATAATTACATTGTAGCTATTTTAGGAATTATATTTATTTTACAGGTAACTTTGTATTTATTTTAGCTAGTTAGAATAGTTATTAAATAGTTATTAAGTATTTAATAACTACCTAGCTAAAAGAAATACAAAATTACCTGTAAAATAAATCCTAACCTAAGTTACAATTAAACCTAACACTACACTATCATTAAATAAATTAAATAAATTAACTACAAATAAGTACAATTAAATACAATTACATAAACTAACTAAAGTACACAAAAAAAAGCTAAGTAACAAAAAATAAAAAAAAATAGGTTACAAACATTTTAAAAATATGACACCAATTTTAAGCTACTTAACCTAATCTAAGCCCCCTAATAAAATAACAAACCAACCAAAATTAAAAAATACCCTACTCTATTCTAAATTAAAAAAGTTCAAAGCTCTTTTACCTTACCAGCCCTTAAAAGGGCCTTTTGTGGCGGCATGCCCCAAAGAATTCAGCTCTTTTGCCTGTAAAAGAAAAATACAACCCCCCCAACATTAAAACCCACCACCCACATACCCCTAATCTAACCCAAACCCCCCTTAAAATAACCTAACACTAATCCCCTGAAGATCATCATACCTTGAGTCGTCTTCACTCAGCCGAGCAGCGATGGAACCAAAGAGGAGACCCGGAGCGGCAGAAGTTATCCTCCAAGCGGCGCTGAAGAAATCTTCCATCCGATGAAGTGATCCTCCAAGCGGCGCTGAAGAATTCTTCCATCCGGGCGATGTCATCTTCCAAGCGGCGCTGAAGAAGTCTTCTATCCGGGCGATGTCATCTTCCAAGCCGGGTCTTCAATCTACATCCCGCCGACGCGGAACATCCTTCTTTACCGACAGACTACCGACGAATGCAGGCTCCTTTAAGGGACGTCATCCAAGATGGCGTCCCTTCAATTCCGATTGGCTGATGGAATCAGCCAATCAGATTAAAGTTCAATCCGATTGGCTGATCCAATCAGCCAATCAGATTGAGCTTGCATTCTATTGGCTGTTCCGATCAGCCAATAGAATGCAAGCTCAATCTGATTGGCTGATTGGATCAGCCAATCGGATTGAACTTTAATCTGATTCCATCAGCCAATCAGATTTTTCCTACCTTAATTCCGATTGGCTGATAGAATCCTATCAGCCAATCGGAATTGAAGGGACGCCATTTTGGATGACGTCCCTTAAAGGAGCCTGCATTCGTCGGTAGTCCGTCGGTAAAGAAGGATGTTCCGCGTCGGCGGGATGAAGATTGAAGATTGAAGACCCCGCTTGGAAGATGACATCGCCCGGATAGAAGGCTTCTTCAGCGCCGCTTGGAAGATGACATCGCCCGGATGGAAGAATTCTTCAGCGCCGCTTGGAGGATCACTTCATCGGATGGAAGATTTCTTCAGCGCCGCTTGGAGGATATCTTCTGCCGCTCCGGGTCTCCTCTTTGGTTCCATCGCTGCTCGGCTGAGTGAAGACGACTCAAGGTAGGATGATCTTCAGGGGATTAGTGTTAGGTTATTTTAAGGGGGGTTTGGGTTAGATTAGAGGTATGTGGGTGGTGGGTTTTAATGTTGGGGGGGGTTGTATTTTTCTTTTACAGGTAAAAGAGCTGAATTCTTTGGGGCATGCCGCCACAAAAGGCCCTTTTAAGGGCTGGTAAGGTAAAAGAGCTTTGAACTTTTTTAATTTAGAATAGGGTAGGGCATTTTTTTTATTTTGGTTGGTTTGTTATTTTATTAGGGGGCTTAGATTAGGTTAAGTAGCTTAAAATTTGTGTAATATTTTTAAAATGTTTGTAACCTATTTTTTTTATTTTTTGTTACTTAGCTTTTTTTGTGTACTTTAGTTAGTTTATGTAATTGTATTTAATTGTAGTTATTTGTAGTTAATTTATTTAATTTATTTAATGATAGTGTAGTGTTAGGTTTAATTGTAACTTAGGTTAGGATTTATTTTACAGGTAATTTCGTATTTCTTTTAGCTAGGTAGTTATTAAATAGTTAATAACTATTTAATAACTATTCTAACTAGCTAAAATAAATACAAAGTTACCTGTAAAATAAATATAATTCCTAAAATAGCTACAATGTAATTATTAATTACATTGTAGCTATCTTAGGGTTTATTTTACAGGTAAGTATTTAGTTTTAAATAGGAATAATTTATTAAAGTATAGTGTAGTGTTAGGTGTAATTGTAACTTAGGTTAGTTTTTATTTTACAGGTACATTTCTCTTTATTTTAGCTAGGTAAGCTATTAAATAGTTAATAACTATTTAATAGCTATTGTACCTAGTTAAAATAAATTGAAATATGCCTGTAAAATAAAAATAAATCCTAAGATAGCTACAATATAATTATTATTTATATTGTAGCTATATTAGGGTTTATTTTAAAGGTAAGTATTTAGTTTTAAATAGGATTAATTTAGTTCATAATAGAAATATTATTTAGATTTATTTAATTAATATTTAAGTTAGGGGGTGTTAGGGTTAGTGTTAGACTTAGGTTTAGGGGTTAATACATTTATTACAGTGGCGGCGGTGTAGTGGGGGGCAGGATAGGGGTTAATAAATTTATTATAGGTGGCGAAGGTGTAGGGGGGGCAGATTAGGGGTTAATACATTTAATATAGGTTGCGGCAGGGTCAGGGAGCGGCGGTTTAGGGGTTAAACTATTTATTTAGTTGCGGCGAGGTGCTGGATCGGCAGGATAGGGGTTAATAACTTTATTACAGAGGGCGGCGGTATAGGGGGGGCAGGATAGGGGTTACTAGGTATAATGTAGGTGGCAGTGGGCTCCGGGAGCAGCGGTTTAGGGGTTAATACATATATTATAGTTGCGGTGGGCTCCGGGAGCGGCGGTTTAGGGGTTAATACATTTATTATAGTTGCGGTGGGCTCCGGGAGCAGCGGTTTAGGGGTTAATATGTATAGAGTAGATTGCGGTGGGCTCCGGGAGCGGCGGTTTAGGGGTTAATATGTATAGAGTAGCTTGCAGTGGGCTCCGGGAGCGGCGGTTTAGGGGTTAATATGTATAGAGTAGCTTGCGGTGGGCTCCGGGAGCGGCGATTTAGGGGGTAATAACTTTATTTAGTTGCGGCAGTGTAGGGGGGTCAGATTAGGGGTGTTTAGACTCGGGGTACATGTTAGAGTGTTAGGTGCAGACATCTACCATAGGAATCAATGGAATGTCTGGCAGCAGCGAACATGTACTTTCGCTATGGTCAGACTCCCATTGATTCCTATGGGATCTGCCGCCTCCAGGGCGGCGGATTGAAAACCAGGTACGATGGGCCGGAAAAGTGCCGAGCGTACCTGCTAGTTTTTTGATAACTAGCAAAAGTAGTCAGATTGTGCCGAACTTGTGTGCGGAATATCTGGAGTGACGTAAGAATCGATCTGTGTCGGACTGAGTCCGGCGGATCGAAGTTTACGTCACAAAATTCTACTTTTGCCGGTCTCTAGCCTTTGATAACTAAGGCGAATCAACCTCGCCACAAATACGCTGCGGAATTCCAGCGTATTTGAGGTTGACAGCTTGATAACTAGGCCCCAATGTCTCTGAAAACAAATAGCCTGACCATGGTGCAAGATTAGTAATTCTCATAGATGCTGTGTTTATAGACAATATAGGCTGGGTTGTGAACCATAATAAAGCATCAGATCAGATAATGTCCTTGACTTATATGTTTAAAGTGGGTAGAGTACAGTTTGTCACAGCAGTAGTGGGCAGAGACAATATAATTAAATTAGATAGTCCCATCTGAGTGTTACCTTTAGTATTCAGAGGCCATGTTATTTGTGTATATTTTCCCCTTACCATCATAGGAGTCCCTGAAACATCTCTGAGTTCTGGAGCCTTGTGCGATGTGACAATAAAGGCGACTTCTCTTTTCTCTGTAGGCAGAACCCCCAGATCAAAGGAGGTTGTATGTGGTGTAAGGAGTCGTTCTGCCAACTTGTGTAGTATGTAGGGTTGCCAGCTGTGCTCCATAAAAATACTGGACGACCTATAAGTGACTGGACACAGGACGTAGCTGGGTTCACACAATGTCTCCACAAAAGTTCAATCTTAGTCCTCACCCTTGATCACACCACATATATTTTCACCCCTTGGTAGCCAGTAACACATGTACGTAGTAATGATGTGACCCCCTTGGCTGCCAGAAGTTAACACCCAGTAATGATTGAGCACATCCATGATTGCCTGTAACACATATAATAGAAAATGCACAGTGTAACTTTTTTTGAGCCATATTTCTAAAGCATAAAGGCCTAGAAGGCCCATTACATTTAGCTGACAGGGGTCTTTAAGTTTTCTACAGATTGTACTGGACAGCTTGATAAAATACTGGACATCCTATTTGTATGGTTCAGATCAACTATAATTAATATAAAATTGATACAGACATAAAGGCCTCTAAATCTGGGGACTCTACTATTAAATAATGACAGACCTAGCACCTGTAGTTTCTTAGCTACACTGCACAATTAAATATGCTAATTAGTATGGCTGGTTACCCCAGAGGTAATCACATGACAGGATCCTGAGGCTTAGCCATAGCTCTGTAGATATTACCAGACCAAAGCAGTTCATGTCATTTTAATAATCTATTCCCAACATATTAGTACTGGACACTTCAGATTTATAATTGGAGATTTGTTAGAACTTAAAGGGACAGTTATCACCTTGCAATTACAAGACATTTCTGTTACTGTCCTACAGAATAAGAGTAAACATGTGTTTAACAAAATAAAATCCTGATTACTGCAATTGGTTTTCAATAGAAAAAGTGCACTCAACAGTCGCCTTGAAGGGAGGAGTCCAAATAAGTATGAGGCAGACAACAAGGCTAATCATTGCCATTAAGTTAGTATAAAGTGAATTGTTTTGCAGTTGTTATCTATTAAAGCCAATTAGGAATAGATTTGATGCAGAGTTAGCTCTAAAAAGTCAGCAGGATGCAGTTCCAGCTCAATGTACAATTTTCAGAGCGAAATTACATGAAAAGGGGCAAAATAAATAATGAGTATATCACAAAGTTGTTTTGTGCTACACTAATAACATAACTAAATGCTAAACTTACAGTCATGGTATAATTTGATGCCTTGTTATCATGGTGACAGTCTTAGGGGAGTGGCTTTTGTGATGTAATAGTTATGGCACAAAACCAACTGACAACACAAAGCCACCTCCTTTAAAAACTGCTGCTAACTTTACTAGAGTTTCCAGACTGATCCTGCTAAAACCACAGCTCTGAATATGTGCTGGTATGAAGAACAGTGACTACCTCCAATACAATGCAAATGGCATCCGGTGGGAGCTGCAGGTATTAACACCAATTACTACAGGTAGTGTTACCATGATCACCCCAACTCAGTAACTGAATAGTACTAAATCACATTTATAAACATTGTAAAATAATACTGATAAATGACAGAATAGCTTAAACTTTGTAGCTTCCTATGGGCACCAGTACTCTGAGACAAAACATAGCATACAAACCATACATAATAATGATCAATATTATCTACACACCTTTATTTAAAAATACATATAGTTTAATAAAAATATTTACATTTTTAAAATAATTATTTTAAACATTATAGTATTATAAGTATTATAGCCATAACTTTAGGACACACCAATGCCTTTCTGTGCTCTATATACATATATACATCTGATGCAGCTGATTGCTCTGCTTGACCCAGATGAAGAAAAGGCAACTGTCGATCTGAAATAAATTCAGATCAGAATGATGCGCATCTGGCCTGCAGTAAACGCGCTGATGGCAGATGTCCTCACGCTTCAAACTCACTGGTGCTGGGACCCTCATTAAACACTGTACTGTAAGGTGCAGCATCTGATGCAGCTGATTGCTCTGCTTGACCCAGATGAAGAAAAGGCAACTGTCGATCTGAAATAAATTCAGATCAGAATGATGTGCATCTGGCCAGCAGTAAACGCGCTGATGGCAGATGTACTCACGCTGCAAACTCACTGGTGCTGGGACCCTCATTAAACACTGTACTGTAAGGTGCAGCATCTAATGCAGCTGTTTGTTCTGCTTGACCCAGATGAAGAAGAGACAACTGGCGATCTGAAATAAATTCAGATCAGACTGATGTGTATCTGGCCTGCAGTATACGTGCCGATGGCAGATGTCATTCAAGGATTTTTATATTACTAAACTGTATGTATCCAAGGTAAGATTTTCTGAGATTATCAAGTTTGCTAGCTCTTTGAGCAAGAAATTACATTACCATACTAGATTGCAACTACAGATCCTGCTCCAAGAGCTTACAGACATATGCAGTAAGGTCAGATCATTTCTCACATTTCTGTCGTGCTTTTCCATTACTTTCCCATTTCATAAAATCTTTAGCTTTAATTTGGTTTTGTATGTTTAAAGCTTTCTGTATTTTTAAAGGCCAATTGATAAAATATACAAATCATCTCTGTATCTATCTATCTATCTATCTACATGAAACTATAATAAGAAAACTACTCATATTAAATGATTACATAGGGGCCTATCTATCAAGCTCCGAATGGAGCTTGATGCCCCGTGTTTCTGGCGACCCTGCAGACTCGCCAGAAACAGCAGTTAGGAAGCAGCGGTCATAAAGGCCGCTGCTCCATAACCCTGTCCGCCTGCTCTGAGCAGGCGGACAGACTTCGCCACAATTCAACCCGATCGAGTACAATCGGGTTGATTGACACCCCCTTCTGGCGGCCCATTGGCCGCGAGTCTGCAGGGGGCGGCGTTGCACCAGCAGCTCTTGTGAGCTGCTGGGGCAATGCTGAATACAGAGAGCTATTGCTCTCTGTATTCAGCGAGGTCTGTCGGAAATGATCCGCACTGTCGGATCAGGTCCGACAGACTTTGTTAAATAGAGGCCATAGGCTCTAAATGGTATCTACATAATAAATAAATACAAATCATAAATGTCGTACAAAGAAAGTTGCTAGGGTAACATGTATGAACACAAAACAAAACTGTGTTCTAAGAATGGTTTTCATGAAAAATTATGAATTTTTGTCATTTTAACCCCTCTTTGGGTTCACTTAAGTAGATCACGTGAACTTTACATTTTCCAGGGAGATTTCGATGTAGGATTTCAAGTAGGAGAATAGCAGAGAATGTCTCTGAAAACAAATAGCCTGACCATGGTGCAAGATTAGTAATTCTCATAGATGCTGTGTTTATAGACAATATAGGCTGGGTTGTGAACCATAATAAAGCATCAGATCAGATAATGTCCTTGACTTATATGTTTAAAGTGGGTAGAGTCCAGTTTGTCAAAGCAGTAGTGGACAGAGACAATATAATTAAATTAGATAGTCCCATCTGAGTGTTACCTTTAGTATTCAGAGGCCATGTTATTTGTGTATATTCTCCCCTTACCATCATAGGAGTCCCTGAAACATCTCTGAGTTCTGGAGCCTTGTGCGATGTGACAATAAAGGCAAATTCTCTTTTCTCTGTAGGCAGAACCCCCAGATCAAATGGAGCAATTAGGAGGTTGTATGTGGTATAAGGAGTCATTCTGCCAACTTGTGTAGTATGTAGGGTTGCCAGCTGTGCTCCATAAAAATACTGGATGACCTATAAGTTACTGGACACGGGACGTAGCTGGGTTCACACAATGTCCCCACAAAAGTTCAATCTTAGGCCTCACCCTTGATCACAACACATATATTTTCACCCCTTGGTTGCCAGTAACACATGTACGTAGTAATGATGTGACCCCCTTGGCTGCCAGAAGTTAACACCCAGTAATGATTGAGCACCCCCATGATTGCCTGTAACACATATAATAGAAAATGCACAGTGTAACTTTTTTTGAGCCATATTTCTAAAGCATAAAGGCCTAGAAGGCCCATTACATTTAGCTGACAGGGCTCTTTAAGTTTTCTACAGATTGTACTGGACAGCTTGATAAAATACTGGACATCCTATTTGTATGGTTCAGATCAACATTAATTAATATAAAATTGATACAGACATAAAGGCTTCTAAATCTGCGGACTCTACTATTAAATAATGACAGACCTAGCACCTGTAGTTTCTTAGCTACACTGCACAATTAAATATGCTAATTAGTATGGTTGGTAACCCCAGAGGTAATCACATGACATGATCCTGAGGCTCAGCCATAGTTCTGTAGATATGACCAGACCAAAGCAGTTCATGTCATTTTAATAATCCGATCCCAACATATAAGTACTGGAAACTCCGGTTTTATAATTGGAGATTTGTTAGAACTTAAAGGGACAGTAAATTCCTTGTAATTACAAGACATTTCTGTTACTGACCCACAGAATAACATATCAGCCAAGTGTAAACGTGTTTAACAAAATAAAATCCTGTTTACTGCATTTGGTTTTCAATAGAAAAACTGCAATCAACAGTCGCCTTGAAGGGAGGAGTCCAAATAAGTATGAGGCAGACAACAAGGCTAATCATTGCCATTAAGTTAGTATAAAGTGAATTGTTTTGCAGTTGTTATCTATTAAAGCATATTAGGAAAAGATTTGATGCAGAGTTAGCTCTAAAAAGTCAGCAGGATGCAGTTCCAGCTCAATGTACAATTTTCAGAGCTAAATTACATGAAAATGGGCAAAATAAATAATGAGTATATTACAAAGTTGTTTTATTTTGCATAATTAAAAATCTTATGTTAAAGCTACACTAATAACAAAACTAAAGGCTAAACTTACAGTCATGGTATAATTTGATGTCTGGTTGTCATGGTGACAGTCTTAGGGGAGTGGCTTTTGTGATGTAATAGTTATGGCACAAAACCAACTGACAACACAAAGCCACCTCCCTCATAACTGCTGCTCACTTTACTAGAGTTTCCAGACTGATCCTGCTGAGCTTCAGCAATCACTGAATTAGTTATCTAATATCTTTATTTTACAGCGAGTACATTACAGTATAGCTAGTGCTGTACAACCACAGCTCTGAATATGTGCTGGTATGAAGAACAGTGACTATCTCCATCACAATCCAAATGGCATCCGGTGGGAGCTGCAGGTATTAACACCAGTTACTACAGGTAGTGTTACCATGATCACCCCAACTCAGTAACTGAATAATACTAAATCAGATTTATATATATTGTAAAATAATACTGATAAATGACAGAATAGCTTAAACTTTGTAGCTTCCTATGGGCACCAGTACTCCGAGACAAAACATAGAATACAACCCATACATAATAATGATCAATATTATCTACACACCTTTATTTAAAAATACTTATAATTTAATAAAAATATGTACATTTTTAAAATAATTATTTTAAACATTATAGTATTATAAGTATTATAGCCATAACTGTAGGACACATCAATGCCTTTCTGTCTCTATATATCTTTATAAGACTTGCAGCTGGCAATAAAGGCTTTAAACCAGCTTTATGGATGGTAAGAATTACTGCATCATTAGTCTGCAAATGCTCTAAAGCAAGGACTTCTCGTAAAGGCCTAGAATATAAACCCCACCGCATGGGTCTGCAATTTATATACTGCAAACTCACTAGTGCTGGGACCCTCATTAAACACTAATTTATATACTGCAAACTCACTAGTGCTGGGACCCTCATTAAACACTGTACTGTAAGGTGCAGTATCTGATGCAGCTGTTTGTTCTGCTTGACCCAAATGAAGAAAAGGTAACTGTCGATCTGAAATAAATTCAGATCAGAATGATGTGCATCTGGCCAGCAGTAAACGCGCTGATGGCAGATGTCCTCACGCTGCAAACTCACTGGTGCTGGGACCCTCATTAAACACTGTACTGTAAGGTGCAGCATCTAATGCAGCTGTTTGTTCTGCTTGACCCAGATGAAGAAGAGACAACTGGCGATCTGAAATAAATTCAGATCAGACTGATGTGTATCTGGCCTGCAGTATACGTGCCGATGGCAGATGTCATTCAAGGATTTTTATATTACTAAACTGTATGTATCCAAGGTAAGATTTTCTGAGATTATCAAGTTTGCTAGCTCTTTGAGCAAGAAATTACATTACCATACTAGATTGCAACTACAGATCCTGCTCCAAGAGCTTACAGACATATGCAGTAAGGTCAGATCATTTCTCACATTTCTGTCGTGCTTTTCCATTACTTTCCCATTTCATAAAATCTTTAGCTTTAATTTGGTTTTGTATGTTTAAAGCTTTCTGTATTTTTCAAGGCCTATTGATAAAATATACAAATCATCTCTGTATCTATCTATCTACATGAAACTATAATAAGAAAACTACTCATATTAAGTGATTACATAGGGGCCTATCTATCAAGCTCCGAATGGAGCTTGATGCCCCGTGTTTCTGGCGAGCCTGCAGACTCGCCAGAAACAGCAGTTAGGAAGCAACGGTCACAAAGGCCGCTGCTCCATAACCCTGTCCGCCTGCTCTGAGCAGGCAGACAGACTTTGCCACAATTCAACCCGATCGAGTACAATCGGGTTGATTGACACCCACCTGCTGGCGGCCCATTGGCTCTTGTGAGCTGCTGGGGCAATGCTGAATACAGAGAGCTATTGCTCTCTGTATTCAGCGAGGTCTGTCGGAAATGATCCACACTGTCGGATCAGGTCCGACAGACTTTTTTAAATAGAGGCCATAGGCTCTAAATGGTATCTACATAATAAATAAATACAAATCATAAATGTCGTACAAAGAAAGTTGCTAAGGTAACATGTATGAACACAAGACAAAACTGTGTTTTAAGAATGGTTTTCATGAACAATTATGAATTTTTGTCATTTTAACCCCCCTTTGGGTTCACTTAAGTAGATCACGTGAACTTTACATTTTCCAGGGAGATTTCGATGTAGGATTTCAAGTAGGAGAATAGCAGAGAATGTCTCTGAAAACAAATAGCCTGACCATGGTGCAAGATTAGTAATTCTCATAGATGCTGTGTTTATAGACAATATAGGCTGGGTTGTGAACCATAATAAAGCATCAGATCAGATAATGTCCTTGACTTATATGTTTAAAGTGGGTAGAGTCCAGTTTGTCACAGCAGTAGTGGACAGAGACAATATAATTAAATTAGATAGTCCCATCTGAGTGTTACCTTTAGTATTCAGAGGCCATGTTATTTGTGTATATTCTCCCCTTACCATCATAGGAGTCCCTGAAACATCTCTGAGTTCTGGAGCCTTGTGCGATGTGACAATAAAGGCAAATTCTCTTTTCTCTGTAGGCAGAACCCCCAGATCAAATGGAGTAATTAGGAGGTTGTATGTGGTGTAAGGAGTCATTCTGCCAACTTGTGTAGTATGTAGGGTTGCCAGCTGTGCTCCATAAAAATACTGGACGACCTATAAGTGACTGGACACGGGACGTAGCCGTGTTCACACAATGTCCCCACAAAAGTTCAATCTTAGGCCTCACCCTTGATCACACCACATATATTTTCACCCCTTGGTTGCCAGTAACACATGTACGTAGTAATGATGTGACCCCCTTGGCTGCCAGACGTTAACACCCAGTAATGATTGAGCACCCCCATGATTGCCTGTAACACATATAATAGAAAATGCACAGTGTAACTTTTTGAGCCATATTTCTAAAGCATAAAGGCCTAGAAGGCCCATTACATTTAGCTGACAGGGCTCTTTAAGTTTTCTACAGATTGTACTGGACAGCTTGATAAAATACTGGACATCCTATTGTATGGTTCAGATCAACATTAATTAATATAAAATTGATACAGACCTAAAGGCTTCTAAATCTGGGGACTCTACTATTAAATAATGACAGACCTAGCACCTGTAGTTTCTTAGCTACACTGCACAATTAAATATGCTAATTAGTATGGCTGGTAACCCCAGAGGTAATCACATGACATGATCCTGAGGCTCAGCCATAGTTCTGTAGATATTACCAGACCAAAGCAGTTCATGTCATTTTAATAATCCGATCCCAACATATAAGTACTGGAAACTCCGTTTTATAATTGGAGATTTGTTAGAACTTAAAGGGACAGTAAACACCTTGTAATTACAAGACATTTCTGTTACTGACCCACAGAATAACATATCAGCCAAGTGTAAACGTGTTTAACAAAATAAAATCCTGTTTACTGCATTTGGTTTTCAATAGAAAAACTGCAATCAACAGTCGCCTTGAAGGGAGGAGTCCAAATAAGTTTGAGGCAGACAACAAGGCTAATCATTGCCATTAAGTTAGTATAAAGTGAATTGTTTTGCAGTTGTTATCTATTAAAGCCAATTAGGAAAAGATTTGATGCAGAGTTAGCTCTTAAAAGTCAGCAGGATGCAGTTCCAGCTCAATGTACAATTTTCAGAGCTAAATTACATGAAAATGGGCAAAATAAATAATGAGTATATTACAAAGTTGTTTTATTTTGCATAATTAAAAATCTCATGTTAAAGTTACACTAATAACAAAACTAAAGGCTAAACTTACAGTCATGGTATAATTTGATGTCTGGTTGTCATGGTATAATTTGATGTCTGGTTGTCATGGTGACAGTCTTAGGGGAGTGGCTTTTGTGATGTAATAGTTATGGCACAAAACCAACTGACAACACAAAGCCACCTCCCTCATAACTGCTGCTCACTTTACTAGAGTTTCCAGACTGGTCCTGCTGAGCTTCAGCAATCACTGAATTAGTTATCTAATATCTTTATTTTACAGCGAGTACATTACAGTATAGCTAGTGCTGTACAACCACAGCTCTGAATATGTGCTGGTATGAAGAACAGTGACTATCTCCACCACAATCCAAATGGCATCCGGTGGGAGCTGCAGGTATTAACACCAGTTACTACAGGTAATGTTACCATGATCACCCCAACTCAGTAACTGAATAATACTAAATCACATTTATATATATTGTAAAATAATACCGATAAATGACAGAATAGCTTAAACTTTGTAGCTTCCTATGGTCACCAGTACTTGAGACAAAACACATCATACAAACCATACATAATAATGATCAATATTATCTACACACCTTTATTTAGAAATACATATAATTTAATAAAAATATTTACATTTTTAAAATAATTATTTTAAACATTATAGTATTATAAGTATTATATCCATAACTGTAGGACACACCAATGCCTTTCTGTGCTCTATATATCTTTATAAGACTTGCAGCTGGCAGTAAAGACTTTAAACCAGCTTTAAGGATGGTAAGAATTATTGCATCATTAGTCTGCAAATGCTCTAAAGCAAGGACTTCTTGTAAGGCCTAGAATATAAACCCCACCGCATGGGTCTGCAATTTATACACTGCAAACTCACTAGTGCTGGGACCATCATTAAACACTGTACTGTAAGGTGCAGCATCTGATGCAGCTGTTTGTTCTGCTTGACCCAGATGAAGAAAAGGCAACTGTCGATCTGAAATAAATTCAGATCAGAATGATGCGCATCTGGCCTGCAGTAAATGCGCTGATGGCAGATGTCCTCACGCTTCAAACTCACTAGTGCTGGGAACCTCATTAAACACTGTACTGTAAGGTGCAGCATCTGATGCAGCTGTTTTTTCTGCTTGACCCAGATTACTGGACAGCCTGCTAAAATACTGGACTGTCCAGTTGAATACTGGACACCTGGCAACCCTAGTAGTATGTGGCTTTCCCAAACCTGCTGATGCGTTGTTGTTGGGCATCGTGTCCAAAGATTCAGCAGCTGCAATAGGCATTGTATATTCTTTATCAAGTGAACATAGCATACTCTTGGTCAACATTTTGTCAGGTAGGGAAAGCAGGAGATTTTCTAGTTTCAAGTAGTAGTGATCTAATTGTTCTGACAGATTCTCTCCCCACGTGCTTGCTATTTTTAAAATTGTAATACAAAGTTGTAGGGCTCCTGGTGCAGATTGGGAAACAGGTGTTGTCTTTGCAATGTGCTAGTCTGGGGATATATTAACCAGGGATGGCAGGTTACCTCAGAAAACCTGGGGGTGGGGTTTGAGGTTTCAGAGGGAGCCACAGCTCAGGCCTTTTGACTTCCGATCCATAAGTTCAAAATCACAAATACAGCAAATAAAGTAATGGATGATACCTCATGATGTAAGGGGTTGATAGGATGGTGACGTCTATGATGGATGCTGTTGACTACTGCTAATAACTGGCGGATTGTAAGCAATCATCAGGAGCCCCTTCCCCAGAGATTTCCACTCTTATGCAATATAGCAGTTATAAGCTGTGTCTTCCAGCATTAACTGATATATTTGAGGGATCAAACTACACAGTAACCAGATATAGCAGCTGGAGATGCAGAACAGATACCGAGTTGTTGACTTATATTGCATTGATGTTATGAACATGTTTCAAGTTCTGACATAATGTATTTGAAGCTGAAATTTAAAATTAGATTTAAGACCTGGAAAACCAAATATCAATTTTATAAGCATTTCAGAATTTTTAGAAATAAACAAAAAAGCAATAATGCACCATACATTATGACCATATAATATGGCACAGAAAAGTATTACAGATTTCAGTTAACTCTTTTGATAACAATGTCATTACAAAATTCCACAATGAAAATCACACAAAAGGAATAATTGAACCATTCACACAAAAACGCAGGAAAAATTATATTGTTAAGGTGCATCAAAAATTGTAACAAAATTGTTCATGAAAAATCATATTTATCAAAAACATGAAATTTGTATGTAAATTACACAGGAATAAATCATATTAAATATGCACAGTATAAATCATAATTTAAGTATACTGGATGTTCAAATAACACATACGCTTTGTATTTTGTACTTATAAGTAGGAATTTGTTCTTGTTGTTTTATCGTAAAATTGGCTGAACATGGGCGTCCCATGGGTGTTTATGACATTTTCAAAGTGACCAGAAACAAAATTAATTTTAAAATAACTATCACCTAGATTACGAGTTTTGCGTAATGGCTGTTCGCAAATAGCGCATGCGTTATTTTCATTGCGTACTCTTCATAACGTAGGTATTACAAGACTGAAAAGAAGCTCTTTATGCATCGCAGTAACATGAGTACCGCATTTATTTCACTAGCGTAATCACGGACGCGTAATGGATTCTCCCATAGAAGTTAGAAAACTAACACTCAATATCGCAAAAAATACACACTGTTCAGTTATATTACACATACAACATAATGGATACTAAAAAGAATCAACTCAAATGTACAAACAACACTCGCTCACACAACATAGCACATTCGCAATCAACATTCGCAATCCTTTACAACAAATATTACAGAACATTTACACTAAACGAGGATTAGGAAAATACGTTGGGATCTGCATCACGGAGCAAAACAACAAGAAAAAATAAATTTCACAATGATACACAAACAAAACATTTGCATTGGCGATTAGGAAACATTATTACAAATAAACATTTACAACACTTAACAAATACGATACGAACAGAAATCATCATTTAGTTTTTGAGATACTAAATTAGAAGAATGTTATGCAAAACGATCACTATGACATCATCGCATTATACACATTCCAGAAAAACATATGTGCATTTAGAAACTCGATATGAGCATGCACAAATTCTACTACTACACATTGCACATATACAAATCATCACTAAAGCACACCTGGATCTCGTTTACTTTGCAAACCGGTACATCATTAACCATTTACATAGGGTATATAAGCATGCTATAAACATGGCTTCCTTGACTATATTGCTTTTTGGAGATAGGTGCAGGTCTAGGTGGTGGAGGTTACAGAGAGTTAGTGAGACAGAGAATTAGTCAGTGAGAGTTAGTTAGTGAGAGAGAGTTAGTTTTTTGTTTTTTTTTCCTAAATAATTTTTTTATTGAGATAATTTTCCAATTAACAGGTGTATCTTAACATATAAACATACATATGGTTCTGTTACAGAGTTCAAAAGGTTATGCGGTAGAAATGGCATACAACCTAAAAGGTAAAGGAAAAAATAGTAAATCCTAACTAATGAGAGATCAGTATACAAATATACCTGGCGCAATGAAGATCACATGTCTTAGTGATACCTGTGTAATAATAATAATAATATATATATATATATATATATATATATATATATATATATATATATATATATATACAAATAGAAAAAGGCACTCACTGGTATAAAATAAAATATAACATTTAATGGTTCAAGTTAAGAATGCATGACGTTTCGGAGGTATTACACCCCCTTTATCAAATGCATGATACAAACAGTTTGAATCTACAAAAAGCAGTATAACACATACAATACCCCTTCACCTTAAATACCCCATTAGCATCTGATGGCGCCAAGCCGCAATCGCGGCTTGCATGGTGCATACCCGGAAGTCATGTGACCAGAAGTTGCGTCAACAACGTGAACCACGTGCTGACGCCGGTAACCATAGTGACAACTGTTTGTTGTCTTACGGCATACACAAAGCAATGAGGAAGTGTCAAACATACACTTAGCTAGAGCACCGTAGGAAATCCTCATTGTGAATGCCCAAGGGTACTGCAGCCAACCGCAAATCAGAATGCCAATATATTTAAAAAGTCTACAATCACCCAAAGATAATCGATCATAGGTGATCGAATATAATTTAAAAGCATGACAATGGTGGACATATAGTAATTTAATAACTTTATACTAAAATGTATTTGTTTAACTGGCGATGTACATATATGCAACAGCACACTATCATCAATGATCAAATATGTAAGAGATGGGAAAAAGCATTTTCGACCGTCCCAGATCTCAGATAGTGAACAGTATGTGCACATATATGCATAACCAGTCGATTTGTATATTCTCAATGCGATTTGTATATTCTCAATGTCTCCTGGAGTGTGGTAGAAAATACCTGAGGACTTGTGAACTAACAATAATAAAAAGTCATATTTTTAAAAGTCATTCAGAGATGGATATGGTTTACGATTTCAGATAGAATGAACTATTGTAATCCATACAGAGTGATTAGATCAACTTGCAATATAGAATGGCGAGAAATCCAGCATAGTGTTTAAACCCCTGGGTGCTATGGTATCCAAAGCGTAGATCCATCTCATCTCCATTCTTAACAGTCGATTGCCCCTGTCACCTCCCCTTGTTAGCGGTGGTACTTGGTCAATTAGCATGGTTTTTAAGCTTGATACACCATGTTATTGTCTGGCGAAATGGCGTGCTACTGGCTGATCAGAGTCGCCATTTTTGATGGCTTCCCTGATCGCACAGCGATGATTGGCCATACGCTCCCGAAATGTAGTGACCGTTTTCCCTATATAGACAAGGGAACAGGGACAAATCAGCATGTAAATCACGTGGGTACTCATGCATGAGAGTCTGTGTTTGATTTTGTAGCGCTTGTTAGTGTGTGGGTGCTGAAAAGTATCACCTTTGAGCATGCTATCACATGTGACACAGTCACCACATTTAAAGCACCCTTTTTTATTGGATTTCAGCCAAGTAGTGTTCTCATAGCACCCAGTTGGATCCGTTTTCACCAGCAAATGAAGCACATTTTTTGGACCTTAATATTTTTAAGGTAATTGAGAATGAGGTATGTAGGTTTGGCACGTCTCTCTATACCAAACCTACCGACCGTAACTCTTTGCTAGACGCACGGAGCTATCATCCCATACACCAGAAGAAAGGGATAGTAGCCTCCCAGCTCACTCGGGTTCTGCCCAACAACACTGAGGCACACAATAGAACAACACAATTAAATGAGATGTCAGAGAAATTAATTGTACGTGGATATGATAGAGAGATGGTAATGGACATAAAGGAAGAAGCCATTAAACGATTTGAGGGCAACACGACCAAGCCAAGAACAATAAACAACACAGAGGAGAAGATCAACTTTATAACCACATTTGATCCAATGCACCAAAAAGTCGCTGGAGCAATTTCTAAACACTGGGATCTGGTGCACTCAGACAAATCTTTACCATTTGTGAAACAGCAACATCCAAGAATGGTATATCGAAGAGCAAGAAATTTGCGGGACCTGCTGGTGAAAACGGATCCAACTGCGGTGCTTTAAATGTGGTGACTGTGTCACATGTGATAGCATGCTCAAAGGTGATACTTTTCAGCACCCACACACTAACAAGCGCTACAAAATCAAACACAGACTCTAATGCATGAGTACCCACGTGATTTACATGCTGATTTGTCCCTGTTCCCTTGTCTATATAGGGAAAACGGTCACTACATTTTGGGAGCGTATGGCCAATCATCGCTGTGCGATCAGGGAAGCCATCAAAAATGGCGACTCTGATCAGCCAGTAGCACGCCATTTCGCCAGACATAAACATGGTGTATCAAGCTTAAAAACCATGCTATTTGACCAAGTACCACCGCTAACAAGGGGAGGTGACAGGGGCAATTGACTGTTAAGAATGGAGACAAGATGGATCTACGCTTTGGATACCATAGCACCCAGGGGTTTAAACACTATGCTGGATTTCTCGCCATTCTATATTGCAAGTTGATCTAATCGCTCTGTATGGATTACAATAGTTCATTCTATCTGAAATCGTAAACCATATCCATCTCTGAATGACTTTTAAAAATATGACTTTTTATTATTGTTAGTTCACAAGTCCTCAGGTATTTTCTACCACACTCCAGGAGACATTGAGAATATACAAATCGACTGGTTATGCATATATGTGCACATACTGTTCACTATCTGAGATCTGGGACGGTCGAAAATGCTTTTTCCCATCTCTTACATATTTGATCATTGATGATAGTGTGCTGTTGCATATATGTACATCGCCAGTTAAACAAATACATTTTAGTATAAAGTTATTAAATTACTATATGTCCACCATTGTCATGCTTTTAAATTATATTCGATCACCTATGATCGATTATCTTTGGGTGATTGTAGACTTTTTAAATATATTGGCATTCTGATTTGCGGTTGGCTGCAGTACCCTTGGGCATTCACAATGAGGATTTCCTACGGTGCTCTAGCTAAGTGTATGTTTGACACTTCCTCATTGCTTTGTGTATGCCGTAAGACAACAAACAGTTGTCACTATGGTTACCGGCGTCACCACGTGGTTCACGTTGTTGACGCAACTTCTGGTCACATGACTTCCGGGTATGCACCATGCAAGCCGCGATTGCGGCTTGGCGCCATTAGATGCTAATGGGGTATTTAAGGTGAAGGGGTATTGTATGTGTTATACTGCTTTTTGTAGATTCAAACTGTTTGTATCATGCATTTGATAAAGGGGGTGTAATACCTCCGAAACGTCATGCATTCTTAACTTGAACCATTAATTGTTATATTTTATTTTATACCAGTGAGTGCCTTTTTCTATTTGTATATCTGATGATTTTTTGAAGTGCATCCTGGAAGCTGCTATCCTGTATGTGGAGTGCCTTTCTTACTGACTCTAATTTATATATATATATATATATATATATATATATATATATATACTGTATATATATATATAGGGAATTTCTCAGTTCTTTTACCTCCTGAATCTAGTCAGGCCTCTCTTGGGCCTTAAATACCGCTTGTAAAGTATATGGGAGGTATATATATATATATATATATATATATACAGGGGGTGCAGAATTATTAGGCAAGTTGTATTTTTGAGGATTAATTTTATTATTGAACAACAACCATGTTCTCAATGAACCCAAAAAACTCATTAATATCAAAGCTGAATAGTTTTGGAAGTAATTTTTAGTTTGTTTTTAGTTATAGCTATTTTAGGGGGATATCTGTGTGTGTAGGTGACTATTACTGTGCATAATTATTAGGCAACTTAACAAAAAACAAATATATACCCATTTCAATTATTTATTTTTACCAGTGAAACCAATATAACATCTCAACATTCACAAATATACATTTCTGACATTCAAAAACAAAACAAAAACAAATCAGTGACCAATATAGCCACCTTTCTTTGCAAGGACACTCAAAAGCCTGCCATCCATGGATTCTGTCAGTGTTTTGATCTGTTCACCATCAACATTGCGTGCAGCAGCAACCACAGCCTCCCAGACACTGTTCAGAGAGGTGTACTGTTTTCCCTCCTTGTAAATCTAACATTTGATGATGGACCACAGGTTCTCAATGGGGTTCAGATCAGGTGAACAAGGAGGCCATGTCATTAGATTTTCTTCTTTTATACCCTTTCTTGCCAGCCACGCTGTGGAGTACTTGGACGCGTGTGATGGAGCATTGTCCTGCATGAAAATCATGTTTTTCTTGAAGGATGCAGACTTCTTCCTGTACCACTGCTTGAAGAAGGTGTCTTCCAGAAACTGGCAGTAGGACTGGTAGTTGAGCTTGACTCCATCCTCAACCCGAAAAGGCCCCACAAGTTCATCTTTGATGATACCAGCCCAAACCAGTACTCCACCTCCACCTTGCTGGCGTCTGAGTCGGACTGGAGCTCTCTGCCCTTTACCAATCCAGCCACGGGCCCATCCAACTGGCCCATCAAGACTCACTCTCTTTTCATCAGTCCATAAAACCTTAGAAAAATCAGTCTTGAGATATTTCTTGGCCCAGTCTTGACGTTTCAGCTTGTGTGTCTTGTTCAGTGGTGGTCGTCTTTCAGCCTTTCTTACCTTGGCCATGTCTCTGAGTATTGCACACCTTGTGCTTTTGGGCACTCCATTGATGTTGCAGCTCTGAAATATGGCCAAACTGGTGGCAAGTGGCATCTTGGCAGCTGCACGCTTGACTTTTCTCAGTTCATGGGCAGTTATTTTGCGCCTTGGTTTTTCCACACGCTTCTTGCGACCCTGTTGACTATTTTGAATGAAACGCTTGATTGTTCGATGATCACGCTTCAGAAGCTTTGCAATTTTAAGAGTGCTGCATCCCTCTGCAAGATATCTCACTATTTTTGACTTTTCTGAGCCTGTCAAGTCCTTCTTTTGACCCATTTTGCCAAAGGAAAGGAAGTTGCCTAATAATTATGCACACCTGATATAGGGTGTTGATGTCATTAGACCACACCCCTTCTCATTACAGAGATGCACATCACCTAATATGCTTAATTGGTAGTAGGCTTTCGAGCCTATACAGCTTGGAGTAAGACAACATGCATAAAGAGGATGATGTGGTCAAAATACTCATTTGCCTAATAATTCTGCACTCCCTGTATATATATATATATATATATATATATATATATATATATATATATATAGCAATAGTGCCACATTTGGACCCTTGGTATAGAATTCTGAACTATAAGATTCAACATTTTATTAGTAAACAAAAAAAACAAAGGAACCATTAAATAGTTACATTACCTTGAGTATTAATACCCTTGAAGATATATTGGAGAGATAACTATTTACTGCAAACTAGTGATAACCAAGAAATCATTGGGGAGGAGGTTAAATCTCAGACTTGTAAAAGATTCTCATCAATCCTAGGCACAAAGAGTATAACATGGACAAGGTTAAGGCCATGGACAAGGTTAAGGCCAGATGAGTCTGAACAATAAACTGTATCATTAGAGCCAATTTATATAACTCAGGGGAAATAACTGCTTCTGATATGTCACACAAAATTATGTAGATAATGCTTTAATTTAAAAACACATAGGGGGGAAACTACGTCATACCAGCTCACCAACTTGTTAGGTAGTAGAGACGAGAAAAAGTAAAAGCAGGTTGGCTGGATGCTTCAATAAGTAAAGGTCTATATTGGCTTCATACTAATATGGGATATAAACTAGGTTTCTAGGTATAAAAATTGGAAAAATTTACAATGGATCAGGATCCATATAATTAGGAAATGCTAGGACTAGAGTCCTCCTTCCTGATGTTACAGGTGACCTATGTGAATGCTGAGTAACCCCAATATTAGATACACTGATTTTCACATACCCAAATGTGCTATCTTTATGTCTGCTTTAATTCCCTAAAATTACCATAAAATGTAAGCAAAGATTATGTGCCACAGTTCGGTGGTCTTAACATGTAGAAGACTGAAAGATATGTTATACGTATAGGAGAACTAGATATACAATATAAGGCAGCTCAAAGGGGAATCCTAATAAAGGATAAAGCAATTCACTTGTATAGCTAAAGTTAAATGTACAGTACATGAGAACACACATCAGAGAAATAATAGAACCTTTCCAAGTCTTAAGCCATATTCAATTAGTTTAAGCAATGGATTCTGGGCAGCAATGCTAGGCCATTTTAGAAAAATATAACTATATTATGGTGCTTCAGATACCTCTCATATAAGAATAGAGAATAGGGAACTGGCGCATAGCAGAGAATGTCTCTGAAAACAAATAGCCTGACCATGGTGCAAGATTAGTAATTCTCATAGATGCTGTGTTTATAGACAAAAAGTTAAATGTACAGTACATGAGAACACACATCAGAGAAATAATAGAACCTTTCCAAGTCTTAAGCCATATTCAATTAGTTTAAGCAATGGATTCTGGGCAGCAATGCTAGGCCATTTTAGAAAAATATAACTATATTATGGTGCTTCAGATACCTCTCATATAAGAATAGAGAATAGGGAACTGGCGCATAGCAGAGAATGTCTCTGAAAACAAATAGCCTGACCATGGTGCAAGATTAGTAATTCTCATAGATGCTGTGTTTATAGACAATATAGGCTGGGTTGTGAACCTGTAAGATATGTAAGAACTAGTTTAACACAAATTAACTTATATTATAAATTAGATGTTCACACCTTGTATTCAAATGCAGAATAAGTATGTTTTGTGTCACAATTATAACTTTGCTCAAAAGGACTTTCCTTAGTTCTAAGTGTGACTTAATATGGCCGTTAGTTATCACCTGCAATCTGTAATACTTAGAGGACAGAAAGATAATTTACGGCTTTGTATAATTATAATTGGAAAGATACTACCTTATTCCTCTGGTTCAGTCAGCAAGCATTCACCTACTAGGATGAAGTTAAGTTAGCTGCAACAAAGTACACAGCGTTCCTGAGATTCCCCCAGAGTCTGTGTGGAGAGAGAGATGCTGTAGCGAGGAGGCGGCGGTAGCTGATGACGTAGGCACCTGCTCCTGGGGATCTGAGACTGTACGGCTGTGAGGTGGTAGTGCAGCGGAAAGGAGAACACTTGTGAGGAAGGAACCTTGTGTGCCAGGTAAGGTGAGAAGGTACTGAAGACTTGAGGCTTGTAGGTAAAGTTCAAAGGCTAGTAGAAAGTTGCTGTGGTTTAACAGAAACAACTTCAATAATCCAGCAACGATGTAGAAGCAGGATGTGACCTTTATAGGGGGAAGGTGAACTCCTTAAAGGTACAGTGCAAGGAAAAGGTGAATCCTTACAGAACCATAATAAAGCATCAGATCAGATAATGTCCTTGACTTATATGTTTAAAGTGGGTAGAGTCCAGATTGTCACAGCAGTAGTGGGCAGAGACATTATAATTAAATTAGATAGTCCCGTCTGAGTGTTACCTTTAGTATTCAGAGGCCATGTTATTTGTGTATATTCTCCCCTTACCATCATAGGAGTCCCTGAAACATCTCTGAGTTCTGGAGCCTTGTGCGATGTGACAATAAAGGCAACTTCTCTTTTCTCTGTAGGCAGAACCCCCAGATCAAATGGAGCAATTATGAGGTTGTATGTGGTGTAGTATGTAGGGTTGCCAGCTGTGCTTCATAAAAATACTGGACGACCTATAAGTGACTGGACACGGGACGTAGCTGGGTTCACACAATGTCCCCACAAAAGTTCAATCTTAGGCCTCACCCTTAATCACACCACATATATTTTCACCCCTTGGTTGCGAGTAACACATGTACGTAGTAATGATGTGACCCCCTTGGATGCCAGAAGTTAACACCCAGTAATGATTGAGCACCCCCATGATTGCCTGTAACACATATAATAGAAAATGCACAATGTAACTTTTTTTGAGCCATATTTCTAAAGCATAAAGGCCTAGAAGGCCCATTACATTTAGCTGACAGGGCTCTTTAAGTTTTCTACAGATTGTACTGGACAGCTTGATAAAATACTGGACATCCTATTTGTATGGTTCAGATCAACTATAATTAATATAAAATTGATACAGACATAAAGGCCTCTAAATCTGGGGACTCTACTATTAAATAATGACAGACCTAGCACCAGTAGTTTCTTAGCTATACTGCAAAATTAAATATGCTAATTAGTATGGCTGGTAACCCCAGAGGTAATCACATGACAGGATCCTGAGGCTCAGCCATAGCTCTGTAGATATTACCAGACCAAAGCAGTTCATGTCATTTTAATAATCTATTCCCAACATATAAGCACTGGAAACTCCGGATTTATAATTGGAGATTTGTTAGAACTTAAAGGGACAGTTAACACCTTGTAATTACAAGACATTTCTGTTACTGACCCACAGAATAACATATCTGCCAAGTGTAAACGTGTTTAACAAAATAAAATCCTGTTTACTGCATTTGGTTTTCAATAGAAAAACTGCACCCAACAGTCGCCTTGAAGGGAGGAGTCCAAATAAGTATGAGGCAGACAACAAGGCTAATCATTGCCATTAAGTTAGTATAAAGTGAATTGTTTTGCAGTTGTTATCTATTAAAGCCAATTAGGAAAAGATTTGATGCAGAGTTAGCTCTAAAAAGTCAGCAGGATGCAGTTCCAGTATATTACAAAGTTGTTTTATTTTGCATAATTAAAAATCTTATGTTAAAGCTACACTAATAACACAACTAAAGGCTAAACTTACAGTCATGGTATAATTTGATGTCTGGTTGTCATGGTGACAGTCTTAGGGGAGTGGCTTTTGTGATGTAATAGTTATGGCACAAAACCAACTGACAACACAAAGCCACCTCCCTCATAACTGCTGCTTTACTTTACTAGAGTTTCCAGACTGATCCTGCTGAGCTTCAGCAATCACTGAATTAGTTATCTAATATCTTTATTTTACAGCGAATATTTTACAGTATAGCTAGTGCTGTACAACCACAGCTCTGAATATGTGCTGGTATGAAGAACAGTGACTATCTCCACCACAATCCTAATGGCATCCGGTGGGAGCTGCAGGTATTAACACCAGTTACTACAGGTAGTGTTACCATGATCACTCCAACTCAATAACTGAATAATACTAAATCACATTTATATATATTGTAAAATAATACTGATAAATGACAGAATAGCTTAAACGTTGTAGCTTCCTATGGGCACCAGTACTCCGAGACAAAACATAGCATACAAACCATACATAATAATGATCAATATTATCTACACACCTTTATTTAGAAATACATATAATTTTTTAAAAATATTTACATTGTTAAAATAATTATTTTAAACATTATAGTATTATAAGTATTATAGCCATAACTGTAGGACACACCAATGCCTTTCTGTGCTCTATATATCTTTATAAGACTTGCATCTGGCAGTAAAGGCTTTAAACCAGCTTTAAGGATGGTAAGAATTACTGCATCATTAGTCTGCCAATGCTCTAAAGCAAGGACTTCTCATAAAGGCCTAGAATATAAACCCCACCGCATGGGTCTGCAATTTATACACTGCAAACTCACTAGTGCTGGGACTCTCATTAAACACTGTACTGTAAGGTGCAGCATCTGATGCAGCTGTTTTTTCTGCTTGACCCAGATTACTGGACAGCCTGCTAAAATACTGGACTGTCCAGTTGAATACTGGAAACCTGGCAACCCTAGTAGTATGTGGCTTTTCCCAAACCTGCTGATGCGTTGTTGTTGGGCATCGTGTCCAAAGATTCAGCAGCTGCAATAGGCATTGTATATTCTTTATCAAGTGAACATAGCATACTCTTGGTCAACATTTTGTCAGGTAGGGAAAGCAGGAGATTTTCTAGTTTCAAGTAGTAGTGATGTAATTGTTCTGACAGATTCTCTCCCCACGTGCTTGCTATTTTTAAAATTGTAATACAAAGTTGTAGGGCTCCTGGTGCAGATTGGGAAACAGGTGTTGTCTTTGCAATGTGCTAGTCTGGGGATATATTAACCAGGGATGGCAGGTTACCTCAGAAAACCTGGGGGTGGGGTTTGAGGTCTCAGAGGGAGCCACAGCTCAGGCCTTCTGACTTCCGATCCATAAGTTCAAAATCACAAATACAGCAAATAAAGTAATGGATGATACCTCATGATGTAAGGGGTTGATAGGATGGTGACGTCTATGATGGATGCTGTTGACTACTGCTAATAACTGGCGGATTGTAAGCAATCATCAGGAGCCCCTTCCCCAGAGATTTCCACTCTTATGCAATATAGCAGTTATAAGCTGTGTCTTCCAGCATTAACTGATATATTTGAGGGATCAAACTACACAGTAACCAGATATAGCAGCTGGAGATGCAGAACAGATACCGAGTTGTTGACTTATATTGCATTGATGTTATGAACATATATCAAGTTCTGACATAATGTATTTGAAGCTGAAATTCAAAATTAGATTTAAGACCTGGAAAACCAAATATCAATTTTATAAGCATTTCAGAATTTTTAGAAATAAACAAAAAAGCAATAATGCACCATACATTATGACCATATAATATGGCACAGAAAAGTATTACAGATTTCAGTTAACTCTTTTGATAACAATGTCATTACAAAATTCCACAATGAAAATCACACAAAAGGAATAATTGAACCATTCACACGAAAACGCAGGAAAAATTATATTGTTAAGGTGCATCAAAAATTGTAACAAAATTGTTCATGAAAAATCATATTTATCAAAAACATGAAATTTGTATGTAAATTACACAGGAATAAATCATATTAAATATGCACAGTATAAATCATAATTTAAGTATACTGGATGTTCAAATAACACATACGCTTTGTATTTTGTACTTATAAGTAGGAATTTGTTCTTGTTGTTTTATCGTAAAATTGGCGTCCCATGGGCGTCCCATGGGTGTTTATGACATATTCAAAGTGACCAGAAACAAAATTAATTTTAAAATAACTATCACCTAGATTACGAGTTTTGCGTAATGGCTGTTCGCAAATAGCGCATGCGTTATTTTCATTACGTACTCTTCGTAACGTAGGTATTACAAGTCTGAAAAGAACCTCTTTATGCATCTCTGTAACATGAGTACCGCATTTATTTCACTAGCGTAATCACGGACGCGTAATGGATTCTCCCATAGAAGTTAGAAAACTAACACTCAATATCATGAAAACTACACACTGCTCAGTTATATTACACATAAAACATAATGGATACTAAAAAGAATCAACTCAAATGTACAAACAGCACTCGCTCACACAACATAGCACATTCGCAATCCTTTACAACAAATATTACAGAACATTTACACTAAACGAGGATTAGGAAAATACGTTGGGATCTGCATCACGGAACAAAACAACAAGAAAAAATAAATTTCACAATGATACACAACCAAAACATTTGCATTTGCGATTAGATAACATTATTACAAATAAACATTTACAACACTTAACAAATACGATACGAACAGAAATCATCATTTGGATTTTGAGATACTAAATTAGAAGAATGTTATGCAAAACGATCACTATGACATCATCGCATTTCAGAAAAACATATGTGCATTTAGAAACTCGATATGAGCATGCACAAATTCTACTACTACACATTGCACATATACAAATCATCACTAAAGCACACCTGGATCTCGTTTACTTTGCAAACGGTACATCATTAACCATTTACATAGGGTATATAAGAACGCTAGAAACATGGCTTCCTTGACTATATGGCTTTTTGGAGATAGGTGCAGGTCTAGGTGTTGGAGGTTACAGAGAGTTAGTGAGACAGAGAATTAGTGAGAGTTAGTTAGTGAGAGAGAGTTAGTTTTTTTTTTTTTTCCTAAATAATTTTTTTATTGAGATAATTTTCCAATTAACAGGTATATCTTAACATATAAACATACATATGGTTCTGTTACAGAGTTCAAAGGTTGTGCGGTAGAAATGGCATACAACCTAAAAGGTAAAGGAAAAAATAGTAAATCCTAACCAATGAGACATCAGTATACAAATATACCTGGGGCAATGAAGATCACATGTCTTAGTGATACCTGTGTAATAATAATATGTATATATATATATATATATATATATATATATATATATATATATATATATATATATATATATATATATATATATATATACAGGGAATTTCTCAGTTTTTTTTACCTCCTGAATCTAGTCAGTTCTCTCTTGGGCCTTAAATACCGCTTGTAAAGTATATGGGAGGTGTATATATATATATATATATATATATATATATAAATAGCAATAGTGCCACATTTGGACCCTTGGCATAGAATTCTGAACTATAAGATTCAACATTTTATTAGTAAACAAAAAAAACAAAGGAACCATTAAATAGTTAAATTACCTTGAGTATTAATACCCTTGAAGATATATTGGAGAGATAACTATCTACTGCAAACTAGTGATAACCAAGGAATCATTGGGGAGGAGGTTAAATCTCAGACTTGTAAAAGATTCTCATCAATCCTAGGCACTTTATAAAGAGTATAACATGGACAAGGTTAAAGCCATGGACAAGGTTAAGGCCAGATGAGTCTGAACAATAAACTGCATCATTAGAGCCAATTTATATAACTCAGGGGAAATAACTGATTCTGATATGTCACACAAAATTATGTAGATAATGCTTTAATTTAAAAACACATAGGGGGGAAACTACGTCATACCAGCTCGCCAACTTGTTAGGTAGTAGAGACGAGAAATAATAAAAGCAGGTTGGGTGGATGCTTCAATAAGTAAAGATCTATATTGGCTTCATACTAATATGGGATATAAACTAGGTTTCTAGTTTACAATGGATCAGGATCCAGATAATTAGAAAATGCTAGGACTAGAGTCCTCCTTCCTGATGTTACAGGTGACCTATGTGAATGGTGAGTAACCCCAATATTAGATACACTGATTTTCACATACCCAGATGTGCTATCTTTATGTCTGCTTTAATTCCCTAAAATTACCATAAAATGTAAGCAAAGATTATGTGCCACAGTTCGGTGGTCTTAACATGTAGAAGACTGAAAGATATGTTATTCATACAGTATAGGAGAACTAGATATGCAATATAAGGCAGCTCTAAGGGGAATCCTAATAAAGGATAAAGCAATTCACTTGTATAGCTAAAGTTAAATGTACAGTACATGAGAACACACATCAGAGAAATAATAGAACCTTTCCAAGTCTTAAGCCATATTCAATTAGTTTAAGCAATGGATTCTGGGCAGCAATGCTAGGCCATTTTAGAAAAATATAACTATATTATGGTGCTTCAGATACCTCTTATATAAGAATAGAGAATAGGGAAATGGCCAGGGCAATCATCCACACTACTTTGTCAGCTCAACCATGGCAACATATATATATATATTCAATAAGGCAATCAAGGTGTAGAGTGGAGCCTCATTATGTATATATATTAGTTATAGTATGAGCAGTGAGTTTACAGCCTAGTTAGATTCAAATCCCTTTCCCTATGGAGGCATTTTTCATTTAATGAACACAATAACTACCACAATTGAATAAAGAGATAGACATCAGTGATATGGGAGATATAGTGGCTCTGTCTCTATGTTCATGTTCAACCTTATACATAGCAAGCTGTAATAAAGCTTGCAAAAATTTAGACAGCTACTGCAATAAACCTAGATGTTCCCAAACATTATTACTATTGAGTATTATGGGCTACTACTAGTATATTCTATTGTGCTCAGCTAGAGCTACAGAAGGAGCTAAGTTTAAGTATCGACAGGGCTATAGAGAAATAAAAGCAGTCATTAACCCTAGTTCTAGCAGAATAGTAGATAATGTAAACATAACAATGTCTGTGATCTATGTATAGGATGTAATGGTACTCGCATGTTATATTATGTGGCTACATGTCCATTACATATCTTCAAGTAGGTAGTGCACAAAACGTCTAAAATATATTAACCAATGTCAATAAATAAAAGTCCCCCCAGTCTCATGCTTTACTTAGAAAAATAAGTATTTCTTCGAGAATTACTATGAAAATAAAAGGGTATATATAAAAGTCCCAACATATAACATCTATCTGATAACGTAGGTGGTTCAATATTTTGAATGAAAGCTCTAACTATAATAAAGCAGAAAATGTGACATTATAAACCCCTATATGGAAATAATAGGGAGTAAAATAGGAGTTCCATATATTGTACCAGCAACTTACAGCCTACACCGGTTCTCATAAGTGCAGTCAGAAATCCAGTTTTTGTGAGGGTCACGGGTGAGAGTTTAAATTTAGCTGATGAAGTGGTTATCCAGTAGATGAAGAGCTCTACTATATGACGGCCCCTGAAGGATCTGTAATCTGCGTTGTCAAACCTCTTAAGGTGCAGTGTTTCCATGAGTGAACCCGGCTCTTCCAATGTGGGCGAGCAAATCTTAGATGGGTCCTCAGTGCGGGGTCGGGAGGTGCACATTAACAGACCCCTTCACCTGCTCTGTTGGCTCGTCGCCATACGGCGCACTTGGCACCGCTATGTTTATGCTTGGGTGAATTTTGTTTTCCTGTAGGGTATGATAAGGTTTTGCAACTTGATTTACACTAGGTGTATGGGTGAGGCATGTGAGAGGTTCGGTAGGTAGGTCTGCTAAAGGCTGAAGCTCACCTTTTGCAATAGCACAGACACCTTTCAAAGAGATATATTCTTCCTCGAATACTGCGTGAAGCCTAGAGAAATGAGCATCCTGCATGGCTTCCACTTCGCTCAGGATTAGTGTAGTATCTAACGCCATATTGAAGAAGCAACATTTGGTGTCTAAGTAAATGTGTGTCTCTTGTCCCAGAAGGTAGTAAAATATTAGTTGTGGCAAAGGTATTAAGAGCTTTTCCTCTTATTTTCCAGTGACATCAGTTTCAATAGCAGCATTAAATATCTTCTCCGTAACCCAGTTTCCTGGGGGGGGGGGGGTATTATGCAGCAGCCAGCCCCAGCTACTGATATGGCTGGCCTCACAGAGAATAGCGACCACGTTGTAGCTTAACTGAAGAGCATAGGCTGTCAGCAGTCTTGTAGCGATCTCCTCAGCTCCACAAACACTTCCAGGGTACATCAGTTGATATTGGAGTTTATATTTTAAACCAATAGATTTGATTTAGTCCCTGAAAGTTAGTTTAGAGCTGGGAGCTCCCCTCAGATGCATTCGGCCACTTCAGCTATAGGCTCCGCCCCCCCCCCCGAGAGTTAGTTAGTGAGAGAGAGTTAGTTAGTGAGAGAGAGTGAGTTAGTGAGAGAGAGAGTTAGAAGGAGAGTTAGAGAGTTAGTGAGAGAGTTTGTGAGACTTTGTGTACGAATTTGTCTGGGTGAGTGCTGCTTTCCACCCCCCCCCCATTACTTACATATAGTCATTACTTACATATAGTTAAACACATTTACTTTCATTTACACGCAAACACATTCAATGCATACATACACAAAGCTGTAACACTACATACACACACACATACACTCTATACCCCATCCCCTGTAATCCTATATCCAGCCCATAGTCCTCATTACTCATTTTTTTTATATGTTTGTCTGTTTATTACTACCCCGTACCCTATTTTATAAATGCCATTCACACTTTGAGCACTTTTTACTTTTATTTCATTATTTTGACCCCCTTTCATTTGGGCACTTTTACGTTTTGAAAGGGTATGGCGGGAAGTATGACTAGGGGACAGCCGATGCAGGAGATCAGCGAGGAGCTCTTAGAGCTTATTAGGCAGCAGGTTAGTTCATGCTCTGATGAACTGCCCGTGAGGCAGGAAATGCGTCAGCAGAGGAGATTTCTATGTGCTGTGCCAGGTCTGTTTTAACAAATTCAATAAAATGATATTTTAACATATACAATCATCTCTCTCTCTCTTCTACTCCTAACAACTGAACTGTGAAATTTTGTGGTATATTCGTTAGTGTTGAATAAGAGTTCAGGAGAGCTCTAACAGTTTCAGTATAGGACAGCCTACGTCACAGGTATTCACCTGACGGATCATCAGTGAATTGTTTACCGCACCTTTACCGGAGGGTGGACAGCTCGACAGCAAGTATACCTGAGTGACTTGCATTAGCTACTACGCTGACAGTGTCTAACCCATACAGCTACTGACTGACACCGGAGCGGTAAGCACACTGTTTACATATTATATCATATGAGAGTCTTAAGTGTATACAATACAAACGGTTACATACCTGTAAACTCTGTGACATCCGCATTTGTTGGGACCTCGTATGAGGAGTAGTTCACAAGAGTTATATGGACATTATCACACTGTATTAGTCAGCACAATATTTTGAATCATAGGCAGGAAGTTAGACAGGAGGTTGGGACAGGAAGGGGGAGAGGAACTAGCTAGGAAGGGGAAGAGGAAGGGGGAGGGGGAGAGGTCAGGGTGGGTGGGCCCAGCCACATTGTTTAAGATGAACAAGTGGCTGGACCCAGTGGTGTACGTCAGGAGCGCAGACAGGGCGCAATACACTCTGGAAAACAGAGGCTCACATCACATGGGAAGCCCAGGCAGAAGGAGGAGGGGTATACCAGGGAGGAGAAGGAGGTCCTTATAGCGGCCTATATGGAGAGGGCTAGGAGGCTGCAGGCACCGAAGGCCAGCCCTTCAGTAAAGAAACAGTTTTGGCAGGAGATCAGGGATGCTGTCAACGCAGTGGGGGAGTTCAGGAGGGATATAAAAGCAATACAGCATCACTACCGGGACAGCATAAGTGAGCTCAAGAAGAAAATGTAGAGGGAAATGGACTACAATGCAGGGACCGGTGGTGGCCCAGAGCAGACATTTGTCTACAGCCGCTGGGAGGACATGCTGCGTCCCAACATCTTCGAGGTGGTTGGGATCGAAGGAGGACTCGATACCGGAAACCTGTGCTTCTCATCTGATGGTAAGCTCATTTAATAATCTCTTTACATCCACCTCATAACCCATTCACACGCAAAAAAGAAATTAAGGATATGACTAACGCTATTAGTTTTTTTTAAACCTTATTATGTAAACCCATTCAGAATTACCTTGAGAAAGTTGGATTTGAAGAAAATACATTACATTAGAATTTAGTCTACAGATTGGGTGTGCATTTAAACAGATTAAAGACACACGCAAAAATACATTCATATTGACCATCTAGATATCCCAAAGAAGGGTTTGCAAATACATAAATTGTATCGATTGCTTATGGTTACAATTGAATTACGAAGGCAGCCTCATTAATAAACTTTCAAAAATAACATTTACATCTTTATTTGTAACTGTGCTAATGTCTCTTATTTAATTTCCAAATATACAGTCGGAGGCTGGTGAGGAGGAAACACAGCACGAACATGCTCCTCCTTCACCCAAGCATGAGAGTGGTGCAGAAGATGACAGGCCACCTCGGAGAGAACTGGAGGAGAACCCTGCAGAAGATATCCCTGCACCAGCCCCCCCTGCAGAAGATATCCCTGCACCAGCCCCCTGTGCAGCAGCAGCCTGCCGTGCAGCAGCTTCCCCTGAGGAGAACATCCCTCCCAGAAATCCCAGAGGTGGAGCTAATGAGGGGCTTCCTGGAGAGAATGCAGAACTCCCGGAGGGCACAACAGGCACACACAGAGTTTATGACCAACGCAGTGAACCGCCTGATTGAAGGACAAACTAATATGTTAAATGTTCAAAATAATATATTGCAGGTCCTCCGGGAGTTGGCAAGCAGACCATATCATATTAATCTATGGCATATCTAAAAATAACTATTGGTCCATGTTTCGAAATAAATCCAGACAAACAATTAACACTTTAAATAACAACTGGTTACAACTAGAGCATAATACATGTGGCACATATATACATGTTTCCAATGTACAGTAATCTGGTTTCTGACACAACACATATTGATCACAATGCAAGGCAAAAGATATATTTTAAACTATGTCATCATGGTGCTGTTAGAATATGCTTATATATAAAGGTAATCTGAGAGTGAAAGATATGATTTAAATCACAGTATTGTTTCATCAAAACAGTGTAATAATTAATAAATATATTTTGAATTCAATATCAATATTTGAGAATGTCACTCTAAAGGAATGGTCTATCCATATGTTAATGTAATGAATCAGATAGCGCATGCAATTTCAAACAAACATATAATTTCCTCCTATCATCATGAATATTTAATTATCCTTCTCTCTTAATTATACAAATAAAATATCAAAGCATATGAGATGGATATTTATATATTCTGCACATGTGTAAAAATGTGTTAGTGTTGTCTAAATGTATTCACCAACTGTCAAGCACTACCCAGTTGCTGAATCCAAAATGGGCAAGACCCGAAGATTACATTCAAATAAAGATAGCAAGATTCTGAGGAATATCTTCGAATACTAATAAATTTTATTTTTATTACAATGGAATTCAATCTCTGAATCGTGATTCTTCTTTTTAAATACACTTGAAATCAAGTTAGAGGATCCATGTTAATATAGATCAATGTGAATGTATTAGGCAATGTTATGTCTTAATTTTTATGTAAAAAGTAAAGTATAATGAGACATACCAGACTGGGACAAACCCGAGTTTGAGGGTCCAGCACCAACATCCATATCTGTAAAATATTCAATCAGTATTTGATATCATTATTACAAATCATAACTTTGACACAAACAATCATACATTGTTTTTCAATTTGACAAATTAAAAAATATTTTAATTCTTCACGTGAGTTCATTGTTTTTTTCAATGTATTTATAAATAAAGAGATCCTGTATGTTGATTTTAAAGTTTTTATGTTGTGGACTGTCCCTTTGAGTTGTTTTATGTATTCTTGCATTGTCATCAATTGTTATACATTGATCTGTCAATATTTAATTTTTTATTGCTAGTATAGCTTTTGTAATTTAGAATATTGAATATCAGGACACTGTATACTTTACATTTACACTAACTAATGTATACATTTGACCATGTCTAAATTAATGCCACTGTTACAGCAAACCCATGTTCATGTCTCTGCACAATTATATCTTCCATGATCATTGCGCAATAATTAAAAGCGTAATTGTGCATCCGTGATTATGGATTGATTTGGATCTAGTAGTGTGATAGTGTGGTAGTATTATTTTTAAAGCTTTCAAATTTATTTATAATTGTGTGTATCACAATATTCCAATAGGATCATTGTAAAGATTTAATGATACAAATTATTATTTCTAAGTTTTGTGATGAATCGATATTCAATGTATGAAATGGCAGAGGATAGGGATTTTAGGGATGCGCAATTCCATTTTAGCTCTGTGACACATTCGGGAGAGCGCAAGAAAAAGCATTATTCCTATTTGATATCTGACAAATCTAAATTCAGATGTCTACCATCATAGGTAACGTCTGTTCTGAGATCTATATAGGTTGAATATATGACTATATACACATTGCTTAAATATAGACTCAAATCTTAAAATATTATATGAAGTCTGATCTTTACCTGGTTCAGCCTCTGTAGTGCCTTCCCCCAGGTCACTGATTGGAGCTGCACTGGCCTCCGGGTCGGGAGTTTCAGGACCAGCAATTGGGAACTGGGAGGGGGCCGAAGACTGGGGGGCAGCAAATCTCTGGGGGAAACGGAGATTGAGGATGGCGCATAAAGTCTCCTCATGAGGTTGTAGGACAAGTTTCCGTGGGGGTGGGCCTGGCTTCTCACCTTTCCGACGATCACTAGTCCACTCCCTCATGAGGCGGACTTTATTCTGCAGCCGCAACCTCATACCCCCGAATCATAAATGCAAATCTCGTGTTGAAAGATTTGTTTCTTCAAAACATAAATGCCACTATGCTTAGCACCTGCTTGCAAACTCTTTCACATAAATCTGATAGTTCATGTCATATCAGTATCTTATCTTATCAAAATCTCCCACTGCCAATGCCTAGATGACACATTCACATGCACCTCTCTGTAAGGAACACCACTGTTGATGTTCACAACAAACCAAAAGCTTTTAACACAGTAGAAATCAGCAAACAAACGGGAACAATTACTCACGGCCAAAATTCACTTCCCAGACTTCATCCCCATGGTCCTTCTTATCTGGTCTTACCAGCGGATCTTTGTGGAGACTCTACTTTTCGCAGACGTCCGGTTACCCGTGTTTGGCATTCAGCCTCCGTTCTCTTCCCTCTAGCTGACTGTGTGTGGCTCTGACATCAGCGTGTAACCTTTGGTCATGTGACCGGCAGTGGGAGTATCAGTATTATGCAAGGGAATCAATTCCAGCGAGTGCTCACCGTTTGTTCCAACGTGTATATTTTCGCAAAGCAAAAGGAAGGAGCACCTCCAAGGGATTCATAAAATAAACTTTATTCCAAGTAGTCGGGTATAAAATAATTATTTAACACAACAGAAAAAACAGCAAAGATCGGAGGATAGTGGCTAAATCCTTGCTGATCCAGTGACACGTTTCGGCTAATGAGCCATAGTCGTAGTGTGATCATTTGGCCTGTTCCGGCCCCTTTTAAACTAAATGGTTTCCTACAATTGGTTAAAACCAAATAGGTAATTTAACCCTTATCCTTCCGATATTTCCAATAACATATGTACAATGTATTACCATTAGAACCTTAAATCAGTGGTTACAATTCATGAATAGAGCGTAATGAAATATCTTAATGTATCATACATCATACCATTCAGATAATATTAACGAAACTCTAAAGATTAACATGTTTGACAATATAATTAATGCTGTTGTGTTAAATAATAATTTTTTTACCCGACTATTTGGAATAAAGTTTATTTTATGAATCCCTTGGAGGTGCTCCTTCCTTTTGCTTTGTGAAAGATACATTTACCACGCTATATTTCAATAATGGTGAAATGTGTTCTTTGTATTTATACTGGACGTTACTTTGAGAAAATAAAGGGACATATTGTTTTATGGAAATTAAATGTTTCTGGTCCTTATTTATAAAAATCAAATAGAGCATGTATTTGTCTTAAAAGTCCACATATCATTTTCTTTTTCATGGTGTCTTTATTGTTAAGGAGCACATATGCAATAGTGTAAAGTATCTAAAGCCTATTCATATGGTTGTTTCAAACTTAAGATAACATGAGAATGAACCATATGTGATTATCTAAGTAAAATTTTATTTTAGATTCAAATCTGCTCATGGAAGATTAACTTTGGGTTGCATGTCCCTTTAACTAAAACTAAATAGTTGACATATTTACTTTTACAATATTGCTCTTCTCGTTGATGAATGCATGTAATACCCACTATTCTAATAGTAAATATGCAATGTTAATTTATTAAAATAAATATTCAGTCAAAATATGATTTTTTTTTTTAAATGGATGAGTGTATACCCCGTGGAAGGTTATATACATTTAAAGGGACAGTAAATCAAAAATAGATATTTACTTTAATACACATTCCACATTTTGTCATACTCAACCCTGTTATAAGAATATACACTTGACCTGTGTGAGGACCTTGTATGTAAACTGGCCACTTATCTCCCTCCTTTGATGGAGCTTTTTAATGATTCAGTGCAGACTCTTAAAGGGACAGTATACTATAATATTTGGTTCACTTAATGTGTTTACAATCCCTTATTATTTAATCAGCAGCAGAGTATATAATGTATTAAATTAAATTGTTACGGTTTGTATATGAATTCTTATTTTGTGTTTTGAAGCCACAACAAAATAAAATGTTTGGAGGTTGTAGATATAATCTTATCTCATAACTTTATCCCAATGTGTACATATACATTCTTCTTCTTATATCTGTAAACCAATCAACCAAAAATACATTTACATTGTATTACATTATATATGGTATGCCCCACTGGGAGTGTAATATCTTATGATGGCTGTGTTTACCCAGCTTTGCCTTAAGGCCAAAAACATTATGAATAGGTGGATATACCATAGGAAAAATAAACTATTTTAAAATCAAAATGAAGGGTAACGGAAATACTTGTAAACAATTTTATACACCCCAACAGGTAAAGAGGATAATTGTGAGAAATTATATTTTGAAATATCTATGAGTTAACTGTCCCTTCAAATGACTCCACTAGAGTGAAAAGTCATCAATATGACATACAATAATTTGCTCTGTCTAAATGTGAAAATAAACTTAGCTATGATGTTTTCTTTAAAGATAATTTAATCTACCTAGGTTACCTTGCAAATAATGATACCATAATAACTAAGCTAGATTTATTTTAAGAATATATTAAACTTTTTTAAAAAAATGAATGAATAGATATTATAATGTGAATAAAAAATTGTTACACTGTCACTTTAATCTAACAAGTTCACCCTACAAATGTCTTAAAAGTGACATAACCAAAGTTGTTATGTAGACTTTATACTGCATAGCCTTGTCATTAACAGTTTATGATTTGTACATCTCTAAATCACACAACCAAAAATCATTATATCGCTGTATCTAATGCCACCTTAACATTTGTAAAATACAAGACTTTAACATTCATTATCTGCTTGAGCTGTGTTGATATTTTAAATTAAAAAAAGGTAACTGTATTATATTTAATATCAGGCATGTGCTTGTAAAATAGATACTTTAACAACCAGTCATTGGACTATTCTTTTCTTTACATGTCCTAATATTAGAAGGATGTATTTGTTATTATCTTACTTGGATAGAGATTATATATATATATATATATATATATATATATATATATATATATATATATATATATATATATATATATATATAAAATTATAAAAGATGTATTTAAATAAATAAAAGAATATAGAGTATGTAAATATATTTATTTAAAAAAAAAGATTCTAACAATAAATCAATATTCTTTTGGGAATTCAGCAAAATTGAAAATCTGTAAGAAAAAAGAAAAACATAAATAGAATCTGAAAGCAATTATGTTACATTATAACACATGACTAAAAAAAATATTCTGTAAGTATAATAATTGTAAAGTCATCTTCTGTCTATGCTCTAACATTTATTGTTTGTTCTGCTATTAAAGCCAGGTTCAGACTGGATATCTCTCTCTCTCTCTCTCTCTCTCTCTCTCTCTCTCTCTCTCTCTCTCTCTATATATATATATATATATATATATATATATATATATATATACATCATTTTAAACAAATCACATTAAACTGTCTAATCAAGAGTTGACTTACATATTAACATTTAAAAATTAGACAAAATAATGCCTAATATCATATTTTGTGCTAAAATTCCTAATTATTCAATTGTACGAGGGACATAATTGAATATAATATTTCCTTTCCCTTCAAAAACTAATATACCTAAATGTCACCTATGAAATGTATCCCTTTATCTGTAAGATCGAACACAATCTGAGTCCTCTCTAGCACAAAGTAGGGGAATGTATAAAAAATAAACGTCTTCAAAAATAGGACATGGTGAAAATTGTCAGACACATTCTATATATTATGAACTATTTTCACATTATTCCTCCTATGATTCTTACCAATAGCATGCATTGTGCAACTAACCTGGATGTATGATCTTTAAAATTCGATTCTATTCAAAATATCAGTTTATCTTCATTATGTATCACATTCATCACTTTCCAAATAGAGGATTGTGAAATACCATCTTAAAGAAATGAGGAAACATAAGTGTTTCCCATAGGATGTATCCTGCATCCCAAGTCTTGTTCTAGACAATTGTGTACACTTACCATGTGAACGTGTCTTTGTATGTTTTTCAAAGTCAGCACAGTTGAAAGACAATGCCACAGACATGATCACATTGGTATTCTTCACTTTCAGTCTGATATTCTTCACTTTCAGTCTGTAGATGAAGTCAATCTCCCTAATGGAAATTAAAGTGTAAATCAAATCTCTACATGTAAACTAATTGTATGCTATATGATGAATCATTGTGCAAAATCCCCTCCCCCCGTCTCGGTCCATACATTGTGTATACTTACCATCTGATGTTGTCTTTAAAAATCAGGTGACAAAGCTACAATTATTTCTTGAACAATCCTAACATGTTCGCACAATTCTACTTTAATTTTGCTAAAAGTGTCACATATTTTGATGATGTTGGCTCTGACATTGACCCCCTCGTCCTGGAATGGCCGCTCTAGAACTGCATCATCCTCCTCACCTTGATGGAGGGCTGGGGCACCTGGACGGCCTGCAGCATCCTAGCCTGCTGAGCTATGTTATGAAGGACGCTGCAAGCTATAACGATCTTCGCCACCTTACTAGGGCTGTATTGGAGGGCTCCTCCAGACCTGTCCAGGCATCTAAAGTGCATTTATAGGAGCCCAAACATCCACTCCACTACAGCTCTAGTCTGCTTGTGTGCCCGTTTGTAGCGCACCTGTGGCTCGTCAGCTGGGTTACGCAAAGGCGTAATGAGCCAAGGCCGGCTCATGTAACCCGAATCACCTATAAATAATTAACATGACAAAATGTCAATATTACAAATATCTTAAAAATTATGATATTAAAAAATACATTTTTAAAAATAATAAACTGATACAATGCATTTGTGTATACAAAAATCGCCTAAACTAGACATTTTCTGAAAGAGACAAATAAATGGTTAAGTCACATCCTAGATCTGTAATTTAAGCTATGACCTGCTAAATATCTGTTTGGAGCTAAAACTAGACATTTGCTGAAAGAGACAAATAAATGGTTAAATCACATCCTATATTTGCACATTTAAGCTATGACCTGCTACATATCTGTTTGGAGCTAAAACTAGACATTTAATGAAAGAGACAGATAAATAGTTAAAGCGCATCCTAGATCTGCACATTTAAGATATGACCTGCTACATATCTGTTTGGAGCTAAAACTAGACATTTGCTAAATGAGACAAATAAAATGTTAAATTGCAACCTAGATCTGTACATTTAAGCTATAACCTGCTACATATGTGTTTTTCACTAAAACTAGACATTTGCTGAAAGAGACAAATAAATGGTTAAAGCGCATCCTAGATATGCATATTTAAGCTATGACCTGCTACATATGCGTTTTTCGCTAAAACTAGACATTTGCTGAAAGAGACAAATAAATGGTTAAAGCGCATCCTATATCTGCACATTTAAGCTATGACCTGCTACATATGCGTTTTTTGCTAAAACTAGACATTTGCTAAAAGAGACAAATAAATGGTTAAAGCGCATCCTATATCTGCACATTTTGCAAATTACACAAACACAACTGCTAACCAACATTACAGTGGCAATTGTCTAACTTCTTAACCATGCTGTGCACAAGTACTTACCAATGAGCCACCCATTGGGAAACTGTCTGTCCTCAAACTGCCGCCAGAGTGATGACTGCCTGAGGATACGGGCATCATGACTGGCCTCCCCAAAATTCGCAAACACATTCATAATTCGCATACGTGCGTCACAAACAAACTGCATGTTCAAACTATGAAAGTATTTGCGATTTCGGTAGGGTCCCTCATCTGCTGGAGCCCTCAGTGCAATATGGGTGCAATCTAGTGCTCCCAAAACATTCGACATTTCAGCTGTTGCATAGAATTCCCTCTTGAGTCACCTCCAATCATCCTCATTTTGAGGGAATCATACGTAAAGCCTACTAATTCTTATCATGGCGTTCAGAAACCTGTCAAAAACCTCAGAGAAGGTACCCTGGGACAACCCAGAAATGTACCCCTCTCCGGATTGAAAGCTTCCGGACGCCAGGACATGTTTGCAGCATAGCATCTTGGACATGCTAGGGATTGCAGTCCGCATGGCTCCAGATAAGGCTTCAGTACATCATATAGGCTCAAGAGCTGCTGTCTATTGAGCCTATACTTGTCGAAAACCTTGAAGTCGCTCATGTTATCCAAGGTGAGTCTCACCCTGTGAACACGAGGACCCCTAATCAGACGTTCCCCACACCTCTCTTGGAGACGCTGAGCCGTCTGATTCTGTTGTACAAAACTTGTCCAACAGCACTTACACACTCTAACTGGGGGTTATCTATATTTGCAAAGCCAAGCAGCACAAAGTCAAACAGCAGAGCAAACACACAAGGAGTAACAAGGTATGCAAACACACAAAAGCGATTTGATACAATGTCGATCACAAGGGATACTTTGGCCATGGTGTTTGGGTGATTTATAGTGCAAAATATCCAATGGAAGTGAGTTTGTAATGAATGCTGATTGGATACACTTGATTGTATCTGAGCGGCGCAAATGCTTTCAAAGTGGGCGTTTTTTTCTTATGTTTGTTGAAAGTTTTTCCCCAATAAATCGTAATGTGAAAGTGTAGCATATAATAATAACTAGTATTTATATAGCGCCTTTCTCCCAGTGGGACTCAAAGCGCGTTTTCAGCACTCGCTCAGAATTAACCAAATCAGCAGCTGAATAGTAATGGTTGTTATTATTACCCAATTTAATGGTACACATTTATATTGACCTTGGAAGTATGAAGGGCTGAGTCAGCCCTAACGGGATTTGAACCTGTGACCTTGGGTCTTTTAAACAGGCTTTTTTGTAGTCAGGGCATTTACCAACGGAGCTACCTCACACAGTGTATCTTTGTACTGTTTGTTCATATGTGTAACAAATACTTAGCAAATGCAATCTTATATTATAAACCACACGTCCACACTAACTTTATTGAAAGTGCATACTTGTGTATAATGTGTGCATAGACATGGCATAGAATTTGCATTATCAATGTTTCTGCAATATAGTTGCAAAACGATAAAGTAACGGCCGACATCTATAATATTATATATATAAGTGATTGTCGAGATCTCAATATTTTACTTGTCCCATTGAAATTGCAATAATAATGAAGATCTTCCAAACCTCTTGTCTACGTATATGTAGTATTAAGTGAGAAACTGATGAAAGGGGCGGTAAAGTCCTAATGCTGGAATCTGTATGGTTGAAGCTTAGAATGATGTCATCATATTAGCTACATGTCTGTCTAGTTTACAAATCTTCATTCTCTAGTTGTAGTTTGCAACATTCTTATTGTGTGATGAAGCTTTGTTGTTTTGTAATGTGTGTTATGAAGTAAACAAATTAAGAAGAAACATCCAAACGAGGCTCCAGCATAAAAAAATTGAGTTTTATTCGAACAATTTTAAAACCAACGGCATACAAGCCTGTAAAGTGCAATGTTAGACAAAGACATCCCAGTAATGTGTGCTATGTACATATATGTATGTATTGTGATTCTCTCCCACATATTTTTATCTATATAAAGCAGGATAGCATTGATGTTCCTTCCAAAAAAGCGACAAATAGAATATTTTCTAATGATATCTTATAATGATACAGAATTCCTAATGGTATATTATGTTTAGATTGTGATGTTAAAGGGACACTAAATCCATAATTTATATTTCATGATTCAGAGAGAGAATCCAATGTTAAACAGCCTTCCAATGTACTTCTATGACGTAAATGTATTAATTGTTTATATATGGTTTGTTGAATGAATAGCAATGCACATGTGTGAGGCAATGACAGAAGGTATCTATGTGCCACCACCAATCATCATCTACTGAGCCTATCTAGATATACTGTTCATCAAAGCATATGAATAGAATAAATGAAATGATATACCTGTATAGTAGACGTAAATGAGACAAGTGTTTAAAATTGCCTACTGTTTCTAAATAATGAAATCTAAAAAAGTATTTTTTATGTCTGTTTAAATGTCTGTTTAAACATGTGTTATTTCTTGAAACTTTTCATTTCATTTCATATTGGTGATGATACAATTGTTCGTGATTTATAGTTGATGTAATGTAATTTCATAAAAGATTTTGATGTGGTACTGATGTTCACACATGTAAAACACATAACTCCAGTGTCAAATAGTATATTTCGTGATCTATTTGTCATTGCGGGACCTACGCAAGAATGAATGAATTAGCACAACAATTATTACTCTGCCATTACAAGTTTTAAACGAGAAAAATATTGCGCGCATTACGGAAAGAGGCCGGTCTCGTGCGTGAGCACGTATTCCCCATATAAGTCAATGGAGGCTAGAAATTGAAAGAAAAAAAACTTCCAGCGCTTCTGTTGAGCGTCAAGTGAGAGACGTCATTCTGTGAAAAAGTACCTGAAATTGTGATAATTTCATATTTAAACAATGTTTTGTGTACGTAATGTGCTGTAATTGTTTGTATGTATCGATTTCTGTATGTATGTGATGATATTTGTACGTAGCTATAGCTAAATGAGAGTAAGTACATGTATGTCTATGTAAGTCAATGTAAAATGGGATTGTGTGCATTTTTTTTCTAACACTTGAGATCTCGTATCTTTTATCCGTTATATAAATATTTTTTTTTTAGTGTTTCTATGAGTGTAAATGTACTTTGTATAATATTTTTGAAGTGATTTGTGAATGTTTTTGGTTGTGTTATATCATTAACTACTGGCTTTGGATAGTGTTATAGATTTGAGCGTAGATGGGGATTTTTGTGGCGCTACGGAGGTTTTTTTAAACTTGTAATGGAGGCGTTAGGCAAAATGATGTGTTATTTGACTCATAATGCTCAACTCGTAATCTAGCTGTTTTTTTTATATAGAATTTCACAAGGGCTGCCAATTTTGAATTCTATAAGAAAAAGTGCGGAACCTGAAAGTTGCAGAAAGATGAGAGATGCTTTCTATTGAAAGTAATGAAGCTCTCTGGGATACAGAATTTCACATGAGAGAGAAAATGTAAATGGAGAACACCTGGGGCTGATATAAAGGCTCAGTTTGCATCAATTACAAATTAAACTGATATTTTGAGCAAACTTTATCTGTGTACAGCTGGTGAGATAATTCAGTGATACCAGCTTGTATAAAATGCTTTCGGCATTTCACAAGAATTGCGAGAGAGCTTCAGACATACCCTGGGAATTCCCCTGTTCAGCCCAGGATACTCCCCTGTCCCTCCTACTTTCCGAAGCTGTCAGTTTTAATTTACAATAGAGCAAATACAAAGTGCAATGTAATTTAAAAAAGATACACAGAAATATATAAAGTGAGTGATTCTAATTAGTTAAAGTAACACAGAGACTCCAAACACATAATCAGAATTTGTACAATCACTGCTGGATTTAAATCTAAATGTATAAAAATAGAAAGTGTAATAATACTTAAAGTTAAGGTAAACTTTTCTTGAATGAAACCCGTATTTTAAAAATACTATTAAAAACAGGGGCACTTTCATTCATTAAAGTTTTCAAAGCAGCCGTTTTGATTAAAAACTTACCTTTTTTTCTTTTCACAGCTACAGCAGCTTCCCCCTCCTGGAAATCCTCTCTTCACACGTCAGCAATGACTAATCCGGCTTCTTCCAATCAGGGCTTTCCCCCCAGGGTAGTTATTGCCTGAGGCCATGCTATGATTGGAGCAGAGTCGGCTCCAGAACAAATTAAATGGGGGGGGCATTTTTTTTCACGAGGGGGCAAAATACGAGCAGACCTACATATTCTGCTGCAGGAAAGTGTAGCTTCTGGCTGGCTTATCCCCAACTTTTAACATTTAGAGAATATGTGCTAAATCCCTAGGTAAAAATGATGTCTAAATCCTATGCAGTGCACTAAAACAGAGCCATTAAACTTGAGACCCCCAGTGCAATAGCGCCTTAAAAACAATTCACCCCTTAATCACCATGATCCAAAACCCTAAACTCATTTTCAAATCTCAATCATGTCCCCTAAACAGCCATGCACCCCAAACGCCCCCCCCGCCCCTTTGTTTGCAATAGCAGTGTGGATATTAGGTTTTCAGGTACTGGTAATTTTGTAGATTAGATTTAGCTATACCTGTTTTGCAATAACTAACGGATATCAGGCTACTTAATACAACCTATGTACTGTGAACCTAAAAGAATATGATTGTATCATATAAATAGAAGTCTATAAATGGCTATTGGCTTCTAACGACGCCTCAAAAGTGCACTGTGATCTTAGGCCCGACCTAAGATCACAGTGCCCTTTTAAAGCATCAATAGAAGCTGGTAGCCATTTATAGACTTATATTTATATGATACAATCATATTCTTATCATGGTCTATTGTTTAAGAAAATGAGTAACTCACGGTAGTTAGGTAAAATTAATAGGGTTAAAGACGAGTCCAAAAAGTCTCTAATTAACTTCCAATTCCAAATAAGAGGTTAAGACATGGAGCTCCTTGCAGATGCGTGATGCGACCTCACAGTTCGGCAGCTAACTCTGCCCCCGGCATCCAGCATTACATCATTCATTATTTTATTTATTATTTTTAAATTGTATGATCATATCAATATTTTTTGAGGGGGCACAGCATTCCATTTGGGTGGGAATTGCACCCCAATGCCCCCCCTTGGAGCCGACCCTGGATTGGAAGAAGCCTGTTTTTAATAGTATTTTAAAAAAAACGGGCTTTCATTCATCAAATTTTACCTTCACTTTAAAGGATCCAATCTGAAATGTAAAGTAATATAAAATACAAAGCACAAAGTATAAATGTAACAAAACTCTCATATCATGCAGTGCTATACTGCACTGGACTTGTCTCTCCTTCACATACAGAAATGCAGAGAACACCACTCAGACAAGTGTAGTAAAATCTGCCTGTCTAGAATCTGTGAGAGATCTTGCAGTGCTGGAGGGTTCCACCCTTTTTCTTTGATCATTCAGTGAGTTCAGCTGCGGTGAAGTTTGCACTACAATTTCTCTACAAGCTGGATAATGTTTGATTATCAGGCCCTAAGCCTTTAAAACTCTCCAGTGCTCTCCATTTCTCTCAGGGGCTGATGATATAATGCGGTCTGATCAGGTGAGAGGATCTAAGAAGTCTTGTCAGCATGGCGAGGTCCCTCAAAGAATTTTAGAAATGCAAATTTTAATTTGAGAGATGTTTATCTATCTATGCAGTATTCTGTATGTGAAGGTAAAACACCTACATTACAATATTAGGTTTAAAATAAATCAAAAAGATTCTGTGTAATTTCTCTCCATGCTGGCGAGTTTTTTTTTACCATCAGCCCTTATTGTTTAATCTTCCAACCTACATAACTGCCTCATTGCCCTTACTTTTATACTTTTTTGTGCATTTGTGCCCACCTTTTCCTCCCTCACATATCCCTTCTAATTTGAGACTCCCATTCATTGTCATATATTGTTAAAGTCAGGGCTAAAGCAAAACTGAATAGCAGCCATCAGAAAATTGACCACATCATTGAGCATGTTATAAGGAAGGGTCTGTATCAGAAAATTCTGTCATAAATTAGGGTGGACGGTTTTGAATATTTAATGTTATTAGTAATATATTATTGACATATGTTGAGCATATTATAGAAAATAACAGAAAACTGGCTATATTTAGTGAATTTATACTACATAGAAAATTATTTCAGTATTCTTTTTAATGTTTGCATATGTAATTAATGTAATAATCATTTTTGGGATAAAGTTAGTAAAATGCAATATCAACATTATTGGGTGGTATGTCAAGTGGGACTTTTGTAAAAGTGTTAAATATAGTTCCATATGTTTGTTCTAATGAAATGCATTGCTAATTTTACTTTAAGACTATACATTGTCTAATTCTGCATTATACTCTAATCTCTTTTGTATATCTTCATTATGATTTTAGTGGTCTTGTGGCATTGAAATAGTCCATTAGCATTAGCATTACTACTCAATAATTTAAAAGTTCTGTTTATGGTTAATTACTAGTTTCTTCTCACACTGAATCACTGTGAGTTTTAATATAATGTTTTGAATCCCAAATAATTTTGTTTTCAAAATTACACATAATACTGTACATTTCTCCATCATCCCACTTGAATTATGATGTCTAAGCACAGGGTGCACTACTTTCCATTGACTCAAGACAGGGTAAGATAAGAGGCATGATCTAAAAAGAAAGAGCAATAAATAAAACACTTAATATACATTTTTGGATTAAATATTTTGTTTGGGTTTCACTTATATCATGTAACTTTAAATTCTACTATTCTAGCATTTATTTAATCAGACATTATAAAACAGTGGACTATTTGTAATGTCAACTGCACGCACCCTCAAAATGTTCCCTGTTGGGTCATAGACAAATAAAAGGATGAGAAACATATACAATTCTTGCTGTGCCATATGGGGCTACTTGATGAGTCGTCTATATTTACAAACTATTGAACAATTGAGTAACTCCATTAATTATTGTACATTAGAGCTGATGTCACTTGTAGCCACAAAATGTGTTTAAGAAGTTGAGCGCTGCAACAATTGTAAATGTCCACCTTAAGTAAACAAAGAGGAGCGAAGTTGTGAGAGAGGCAGAGGCGGAGTCTGTATCTGAATGCTGGTTCATGAGAGTGAGAGATATACAGGAACTGCTGGGGATACGGATTCTAATACTAAACCGGTGTTAGCTGCTTCTGTTGCTGCTTTGGCCAGGACTGCAAGATACACAGGGTAAGTCTCACTCAGCTGATCACTTGCATGGCAAGAGCACATCATGTATGCGGATAGCAATGCATGCTGGCACCCACCATTGTATGCAACTCGTAAACCTTTATGCTGAGACCTCTGATTGATAGATGCATGCATACATGTATACAAACTAATGCAGGTTTATATACACGTACACATGATGTGGCACACACATCCGGACGGAAATAGCTGTTGTAATGCACACACCCTTCTTACACATTCACACACA